>NW_026606072.1:11910000-12510000 GCF_029834395.1 Sorex fumeus
GTGACACAGACCCTCCACCACATGCTAAATACAGATAAAATTCTAGGACTGAAAAATATTCTAAGATAACATGAGAACACTTTTATGGCTTCAGGTTAAAGAAAGTTCAATATAAGAACAATAAAATTAAAAATTACTCTATATTAAAAGATGACTCAAGAGGTCAAAAACATTCACATACTGGGAAACTGTTTGCAATGTACTACTGATAAAGACAGAATATCCAGAGATGGAGAGAATCTACAGTGGTTAGTATGTTTGCCATATATGCAGCCAACCTGGGTTCAATCCCTGCCACCCCCTCCCTGAGTGATCCTTGAGCACAGAGCCAGGAATGAGGGCCTATAGGTGTATTTTGCACCAAAGACAATTTCTAAGAATCAAAAAACATATTATTCCCAGATACCTAAACAAAAAGGAGAGGGAGGAAAAAAAGAAAGGAAAAAAGGGAGGAAGAGGAGCCTGGAACCAAGAAAAGGGAAGGAGAAAGAAGTGAAGAATGATGGAGAGGAGGGGAAAAAGATGCGAAAGGGAAGAGTGAAAGAGGAGACGTACATTACTTTCTCTGACTGATTCCTACACACTGTTATTTGAATTCTGACCATTTATACACTGGGCTTTCAAGCCTTTCCTACATCATAAACTACATCTTAAATAAAAAGTTTTAGTAAGCACTATAAAAAACTGCTACTAATATATGATAAGCTCAATGGAGCAAAGGGATATTCTAATGTTCATGTGTATTCAGCTGCCATAAAACACTCATTTCTTTTTTTCCTTCTTAACACGATGTATCGCTTAACACTGGAGCGATAGCACAGAGGGTAAGTTGTTGCCTTGCACGCAGCTGACCAGGGTTCAATTCCTCCAACCCTCTCGAGCAGCCCAGCAAGCTACCAAGAGTATCTCACTCACATGACAAAGCCTGGCAAGCTACCTGCGATGTATTCAATATGCCAAAAAAACAGTAACAACAAGTGTCACAATTTGTTATGAGATGTTACTGGTGCTCGCTCGAGCAAATCGACAAACAAGGGAGGACAGTGCAGTGCAGGACTCCTAATACGCAGTGTAATACTACGTATTACTGAGTAAAATATTAAAAATATTAAATCAAGCATTTGGTGCTGAGGTTTTTTTTTTTAATATTATAGCTCTTACTTCATTGCCATTTATTGCAAATACTTTTTTTTTATGACCCTTGCTAAACTTAAAAACTGATCTATTTGAATTAATTTCAAATCTGGAAAGCATTTTAGAAATCAGCCAGAGTTCCAGAACAACTTTTTCAATTTGGGCTTATCTCCTCTGAGTCTTTTTTTTTTTTGTCTTTTTTTTTTAATTTATTTTTTTGTAATGGATCCCCACGAGGTGTAGTTACAGACTTACAAACTTTCATGGCTACGTTCCAGTCATACAATGATGGAGTACCCATCCCTCCACCAGTGCCCATCCCCCACCACCAATGATCCCAGTGTGCCTCCCCCCACCCCCACCTCATCCCCCCACCCTGCCTCGCATCTGTGACAGGGCAGGTGCTGGGGTATTTTAATCTCAGTATTTAGTATGTGGTAAGAAGTTAAAAATGCAATGTCCTTCAAAACATCTAATTTAAATACTGAAAACTTTAAGTCAATTTTTAGTTTTGAAAAGTTATAAAGATTCCCACTGAATATTTCAAATTCCTGAGGATAAAATGCTGCTAATTTAAAGTTTATATTTTCCTTTTAACACTGACTGCTCGTAAGTCTACACTGAGTTAGAGCTATCCAGAAAAGATATTACTCAGTTCAGGGAAGCAGATTTTATGCTCCTTTTCATAAACGGTGAAATTTCAAGCCCTTGTTGCATGTCCTCTGATTTATTGGAATGTAAGAAGGGGAAGGCCAGGGAGGCGGGAGGATAAGATCCATGGTATTAAATTGTTCCTCTTACCATAATTCTAAACCATCTTCCAGAAGATAAACATGTGGAGGCTGGGAAACATCTGTACTCAGTTGAATAACTGGGAGCAGGAAAGGATACAGGTTCTTGCTGTCTGCTCCTAATCCCTATGGGAAGTATAAATAAAACTTAACATAAGACACTCTAAGGTCCCACCCCTCACCAGAAAGTCACCTATCATGTAAAAAGTCCTAAAGCAACTTACGAAAAATAAATCAGATTTCTTTTAAGGATGACCTAATCATTACGCATGATGAATGTCTGTTTATAACTGGAGAACAGGTAGCAAAAAAGTATCGTGCAACTGCTTAACAGTGGCAAACTAGACAGGCCGAGGCTACACATCCCTCTGTTCGTTTCAGGAAATGCTTCAACACAAATAGTTATTTGCCTCTCTTGGACTACTGAGGAGTAATGATATTTTCACTTGTTTTGGGGACAGCTGAGGGGACTTCTCCTATGAGTATTCAGGAGACCAAGATCCCAGAAAGTCTTAGTAATGCAAGGAGTGGAGCATGTGGTGCTCAGGGGCCTCCAGGGATGCCTGTGTTCAAGGGATCAAAATGGGGCTGCAAACATGCAGGTATGCCCCTACACTATCCTTCTAACCATGAGTATTTCAAATTATCTTACCCATTAGTTTTAAATGAGCCCACCTAAGTGTTCACCAATAAAATAAATCATAGTATACCCATATTCTACAATACTGAGTATCCATTTAAAAATCAGCCATGGAATAAAGACATTCTCAAAATTAATTATGCATTAGATTTAGCAGTGTAAAAAAACTTCCCGTGCTACAGAAATGTCAGTATCTACTTACTTGCATATACAGGTATATGCATAGAAGGATTTCTTAGAAGGTAACAGAGAAAAGTATTTAAACCACTTTAAATATGAGAAGAAAAGGACGATGTCAATGGAATAAAAGCAGTTTTTTTTTAACCTATCTGTAATCATTTTTAAAATGCGTGATGTTTTTAAATAAAGTTTTGCTACGTTTTTAAATGAGTAAAGAAGACAAAGATAAAGGAAGAGGGATTTTATCTAAAGTTCTAGTTTGCATAATTACTATCTTATGGAAGTTGTCTCAGTGTATCACTTAAATATAAATAGAAAGAAAAAAAAGAAGAAAATGTTCATTTTCATAGTAATCTCTAGAATTGACACACAAAAAGGAAACTAATAAATTATCAAATGTCTAATCAGTTAGGAAATAATTCAAAATGTCAATAAAGTTAGTGGGAAATTATAATGTCAGAAAACACACATGTATATGAGACTGGAGAAACAGTACAGCAGTAGGGAGCTTGTTTTGCACATGGTCAACCCAGTTTTGGCCCACAATGCTATATGTCCCCCAAGACCCACAGAGTGATCCTTGAGTGCAGTCAGGAATAAGCCCAAGTGCGCGCATGCATGCATGCATATACACGCATACACACGGACACACAGACACACACAGAGTCCTTTGACTACACATAGTTCTATCAGTGGGCCATAGATACTTCAGTGGAAATCCATAAAGATTATCCATTAACATGATCCTCTCTATAACTATAACTAAAATTCAACTGAACGATCTTATTAAAGATTTTTCCAAAGGAAGAAAACTGTAAGACTATCACACTTAATGCATATTAGACCTTTAAATTCAGTTAAATATTACTCTTTACAGCTCATATTGAAAGAAACAAAAAGGAAGAGCATTAGGAAAAATAAGCAAAGTCCTACTGATTACTAAGTAGACTAAAATTTCCTTAAAAATGAGATGGCTTGGGGCTGGAGCGATAGCACAGCGGGTAGGGCGTTTGCCTTGCACGTGGCCGGCCCGGGTTCGATTCCCAATATCCCATATGGTCCCCGAGCATTGCCAGGAGTAATTACTGAGTGCATAAGCCAGGAGTAACCCCTGTACATTGCTGAGTGTGACCCAAAAACAAAAAAATCAAAATAAATAAATAAATTTTAAAAAAGAGCGAGAGAAAGAGATGGCTCAAAAAAGACTGGTCCACACACAGTGCAAGGGGACTCCCAGACTGATCTCTGGCACCATATGATCCCCGCCATCCCCAGCACAATCGGGTTTGTGGCCTAAAAACCATAAAGAAAATTAAAATCTACTTGCTTAGTACACATCCCACTACACAATATACTAGACTTAGCAATAAAGAATTAGTTTAATATTAGACTTTTGTTCAAAGTCTTGTATGATTCATTCTGCAATTTAGCCCTGTAAAGAATGTATCCAATTCAAGACATACAACATTTAGTAAATTTGAACATTCTTTCAGTTCAATTGTATAGTATTGCTATACAATAGAAATCGCAAAGTTCACATTACTATAAAAACTGTTAGGAAATGTTTACATCACAGGGGTCATACTGTAATACTAAATTTATTAATACATTCAAGGCATATGGGGAAATCTGGTGAAATCTGGTATAGTACAAGTGATCTTCTTGTACGATACCAAACAACTAACTGTATATGTGGGAGAAGAAATGACTGCATTCTCTGAAATACGCTTTTCTTGGGATCCGGGCTGTGGCTCTCTTTTTATTCACATTACATGCCCATGTTAAATATGTTCAAATTTATTATCTCCAATGCTAACCCCTGAACTACAGACACTTCTAAGAATTCTAGAACATATCAAACAGAAGGCATCTCAAACTCATTTAACTCACTGTGCTCCCCCTAAAATTTTATTTTCCAGCATTTCCTAAATTCATATGACTTGAAGATTATCTAGCAATAAATTATATCACAGCAACTCCCTGGTTTCCTTTTTTTTTTTAATCATACCCTCCTCCCAAGTTTAAATAATATTTAATTCTCTCTGTAGCAGTTTTAAATTTTTTCCCTTCCTTCCATGGCTTTAGACTCAGGGTTCTCATTTTCTCTTTCTACCAACCTTGGTTTTACCCCACACCAAACCAGAGTTCTCACTGGTGCTCTGACCATCTCTTTTAAATAAAAGTAACATTTTTTAGTCTGAACTTCAAAGGATGTTCTTTTTGTCTTACAGACTAGGCCTCTAGACACAAGCTCTATACTCTATGCCCCAGATATATCAAATAACTCACACAAATCACTATGCTAACATCCAAAGAGCTGACAGATGTAACACACTGCATTTACTACTCTTCCTTGAATCCACCAAAAAAATGTTTTTAAAGACCTAAAACCAAAAGTACAGAGACAACATAAGAAAAACTGAAACTGGAATCTGATAGTAGGCAGGTAGGGTGCTTGCCCTGCATGTGGCTAACTTGGGTCAGATCCCTGGCACTCAAGGCCTACCAGGAGTGATCCCTAAACACAGAGCTGGGAGTCAGATTATGAGCACAGCTGGGTGTAGCCCCAAAACAAAGCAAAGCAAATTCATTTTTCAAGCTCAAAATGTCACGGTCACCGTCCTCCCGTTGCTCATCGATTTGGTCGAGCAGGTCCAGTAACGTCTCCATCGTGAGACTTGTTGTTACTGTGTTTGGCATATTGAATACGTCATGGTAGCTTGCCAGGCTTTGCCGTGTGGGCGAGATACTCTCGGTAGCTTGCCGGGATTTCCGAGAGGGGCGGAGGAATCGAACAAGCTCAAAATACAACTGGAAAATGACTTAGCAGAAACAAAAGATTAAAATTCAAAGCAAGCAGTTAAAAAAAAAAAGAGCAAGAAGCAACTAGATTTTTTATTTTGGAGACTCAAAGAACTCAGATACAAGGAATTTTGGAGGCAAGGTTGGAAAAGAGACATTTAAATGGCAGTCGGTGGGCTGGGAATGTGGCTCAGTTGCAGAGCACAAACCTAGAATGCGAGAGGACCTGGATTTAATCCTTAGCAACAGGAAGGAAAAAAAGGCTGGTGACAAAATTTTATCCATGTGCACAAGCAGTTAATCCTGAACTAACATGAAACTGGAATGTCTTCCAATAAGAAAAAAAATGGTCTCACACAGAGAAAAATCAGGTCATGAAGAACACTGACACTTCATAAAATAAGAATGCGTAGAACTAGCTAGCAGGAGACTAAAGGAGGTTCCTCTTGGGAGGGTGGGCTGGGGGTGGAATCTTAAAATACCAACAAGGAGATTTCCCCCATGAAATAGCGCTGCTAGATGTCCCTAAGAGACAGAATAAAATACAATTAGGACGCTTTCCAATAATGGCCAATACTTCTCACCAGCTTTAAAATTAACAGTGCCTAAGATGATAAACAAAATGTTGACGGTTATTGAAGTAACTCTTTGTTCTACTATGGTATAGGCTTTAATTCTGTTTCAAAAGAAAAAGAAGCAAACAAGAACTAACAGATCTGATTAAAATATCTAATATGAAAAAAACAGAAAACAACACACTGAGAAACAGACCATCTAGAGAGATAACAGCTTGGAAATATATATTAATATCTTTTTGAAAAAAGCTCCAGCCTCCGGCTGGAGCAATCGCACAGTGGGTAAGGCATTTGCCTCACACATGGCCGACCCAGGTTTATTCCACCGTCCCTCTCAGAGACCCGGCAAGCTATCAAGAGTATCTCCCCCCACACAGCAGAGCCCGGCAAGCTCCCCAAGGCATATTCCATATGCGAAAAACAGTAACAACAAGTCTCACAATGGAGAGGTTACTGGACTCGCTCAAGCAAATCGATGAACAATGGGAGGACAGTGCTACAGACAGTGCTTGAAAAAAGCACTGTATTTCTAAAACAAAAATGAATTGCTATAAAATGATTATTCAAGAAACCAAGAACTCATAACCATTAAAAACTGCAGAGCTGGAGAATTGGTACAGCCGATCGGGTGCTTTCTCTGCACAAAGCCAACTGGGTTCAATACCTAGAATCCCACATGGTATGATCCTTGAGTACAGAGTCAGGAGTAAACCTTGATATGGCCAAAAAAACCCAAAAAATTTTAAAAGTACAGCACTTAAAATCAAAAGAAGCATTCGAAGATAAGGCGAAGCATTTATTTCCCAGAGTAGCAGAACAAACGGACAAAGAGTAAACTCCTAAGAAACAGAGAGAACTGTCCATTCCTCTAATATTTAAATAATAGAAGGTTTAGAAAGAGACAAAAGTAAAACATGAAAGCAAAGAAATAATATAAAGTTACTTAGAAGCAAAATACATGAGATTCCACTTTGAAATGCCCCCAAAATGTCAAGAATAATAGTATGAATATATATATATAACAGATGTACAGAGAAGATCATACAAAGGAGAAAAAGGAGAAAGAGATGACACATTTTAAAAATCAGGCGTTGAAAACAGAAAAGACATTATAGCAGGTAGGGTGCTTGCCTTGCATGCAGATGAGCCAAGCTGGATCCCTGGCACACATTCATTCCACAGGGCCCCCACCACGAGTGATCCCTGATTGGAGAGCCTGGAGTAAGCCCTGAGCACCTCTGGGTGTGGCCCCCAAACAAAGAAAAAGCATCAAGCATTAAGACAGGTCAGGATTCTCAAGAGGATTCTTAAGATAAAAGATAACAACAATTTGTCTCTGAAATTCTGAGGAAATTATTTAAAATCTTATAAAAATGGTTTTCAAATTCACATGCAAAAGCTTAAAAAATTGGCCTCAAGGTATCTCCTTTAAGGCAGTGCTGGGGGTGGAGCGGCGAGGGGCAACTCAGTGGTTCTTGCCTGGGGGCCATATCCAGTTGTGCTGAGGGTTCTGTGCTCGGGGATCACTCCTGGGCAGTGCCAGAGAGCAAACTTGGGTTGAATGCAAGCAAAGAAAGTTCCTTAGTTGCTGGACTAGCTCTCTGCCCTGCCCCCACCCCTTTTCCATGATTCTTGGCCAACTAGGCCAAATGATTAAACGCAAGGGCCAACGATGTTGCTAATCACTAGACTATTTGCCAGTGCCCCAAATATCTTTTGAAAAATACTGCTAGCATTCATGTGTTCCATTAGAAAGCAGACCCAAACTACAGAAACAGACAACAAACAGAAAGAATCTGGAAACAGTGAAAGGTTTTCTAGCAAAACTGTAAGAGCAGAATAAAACCAGTCTAGATTGTATAGTATATAAGAATTTTTTCAAATTTTTTTAATCCAGATTTCCAGACAATGAAAGTAACAAACTATCTGGTGTGTCTGAATAGAAGGAATGTTTAGAAAAGAATATGAATTTAATTTATACATGTATTCAATCATATACATATAAATTTATATATATTAATTATACATTATGTGTATATATATATATAAAAGTTTCAGACACAGAATTCTAAAATGACCACCAGAGACTCTTGATCCATGGTATTACATGGTGTTCCACAGTTATTAAACACTACTAATCCAGATATGACTGTGAAGAAATTTTCTGGACCTAATTAAGGTCTCAAATCTCGTACAGAGGAAAATTCTCCACACAGGCCAGACAGTACAGAAAATACACTTTCAGCTTGCTCTTCAAGCTCCTATTCTCCCTGAACAGGTACCACACTTTCCTGCCTCTACATTTCTTTGCTTATTGCCGCTCTGGTGAATCCTGTGTTCTCTTTCAAACATATACTTCTCATTTTCTCTCCCCTCAAGTCTCTAAATGACTTTCTTAGGAAGAAAGGGCGGGAGGGAGGAAGGCAGGGAGGAAGGGAGGCTTTCTTGCCTGCAGTGGTCAAGTTAAGTAGGACAAAATCATTCACACAACAAAGCAGGAGCTGGTTACATAAGGGGAAGTGAGAGATTCAAAGCCTTGGGATATGACATGCAAGAACTTCACTGCTTGTCTAAGTGGGAAGCGGTCATGTTCGGAAGGGAATGAGAGGACCCTCCGCTGACAGCCAGCAAGCAAACTGAGACCTCGGTCCTACAGACCTAAGAGCTAAATTCTGCCGACTAGCTGAATGAGCGTCCAAACTCTCTTCCACTGAGCCTCCAGGGGGATTTCAGCACAGCAAGCCCTGATGACAGAATATAGATGCGACACATGCAATTCTGACTTACAGAAATGTAGGTGCCTAAATGCTGATGAAAGTGACAAAGCAGATGCCTCGCATGTAAGCCCTGGATGGGCAAAGCACTACTTAAGCCTCATGAACGCTAGGTGGGCAGTGGCGATGCGAAGCCTGGTGGCACCCTAGCACTGGGAGGTATGGCCCCAGCAACAACAATGAGTGAACAAATTAACAAGTCTAAAATATATACACATGGTTGCCACTCAATGCCTCTCTTGCAAAACACAGGACCCAAAAGAAGAGAGAGAGAACAAGGGGGAATGCCCTGCCACATAGGCAGGATGGGACGGGGGGGATGGGGGGTGAGGGGGATGCTGGGACCCGTGGTGGTGGATGACGGGCACTGGTGGAGGGATGGGCACTTGATCATTGTGTAACTGAAACCCAAGCACAAAATTTGTAAGCCTATAACTGTACCTCATGGTGTTTCACTAATAAAAAAAGAAAAATAAATAAATAAAATGGAACTGAAATGGAAAAAATATATATATACACATGTGTGTGTCTATACACACATGTATACGTGTATATTTGTAGTGCCAGTAATCAAATCTAGGGCATCAAACCAAGTAGTTTTTAAAAAGTAGAAGTAGAAAGTGGATTAATGTAGGAAGGCCTGACTACCAAGGAAAGTATAAGCACTGTGCAACACACTGCATGATTAAATGAGGGTGCCATCGAAAGACAGCACGACATCGATTGAAAGAAACAGTCTCTAACCACATGAAAACTGGAGAGAAAATTACCTGAACAAGATGTATAAGCGTTGTCAAAATAGCACATCTCAACATATTATGCTCTTCACTCTGCTTCCAAAGAAGAGGCAAATATTGTACCAAGCATCCCACATATGGTCGTATCTATCATAACAGAAGAAGAGGAGGCAAAAAAATTCTATTAATAAGGAAGGCAATCTACTTTAAGAAATGCTGACAGAATACTATCAAGTCTCAGTCAGCAACTATCTATTATTCACTAGATAATGTCATTTTACCTGACACATATCATTTTAAGGAAAAATCAGATATTTAATTTAGAACACAGATCTCCATGGTAAATATTTTAAAGTTATTTAAACTACTGCCACATTTACAGCATGAAAGAAACTTTAGAAGTATGCAATAAGCAACTGAAATGAGTTGTTTCTTTAGTTTACTAGAAAATGTCATTATATCCTAGTTCTTTTTTAAATGAACCTAAGCTCACCTAGTGGGCAATTAAACTGTTTCATAAAAAGTCACTGTTTATTCATTTAACAACAGTATACTGGCAACTTCCAAGTATCACACCTTGAACTGGGAAAGATGTAAAGGTAGGCACTCAGACCCAAACAATGAAAACAGAAAGTGCGATCGCAAATTGCGGGGCAATGATAACACAGGAAAAGAACATTCTCCTTTCAAAGATGAACTGCTAACTGCATGACAGATCAAGCTACAGGAGTTTAAAAATAAAGCCTATAATGGTGCAGCAATGAGGCCTGGACTAAGGTACATGCCTTGCATAACACAGATCCCGGTTCCATTCCCAGCACCTCAGATCACTGAGCATTTCCAAATGCAACCCCAGAGGCTCCCAAGCACCTCCAGAGTGGCATGGGAAATCCCAGGCCATCCCCAGAATTGCAGGGCCCTCACGGCATTGCAACCTCAGGCCACTGCATTGAACAAATCCCCACCACCCTGGCAGGGTAAGAAAATAAAGATTTTTTTTTTTGCGGGAGTGGCGGGGGTCACACCCAGTGATGCTCAGGGGTTACTCCTGACTTTGCACCAAGGAGTTACTCCTGGTGGTGCTTGGGGGACCACATGGGATGCCAGGGATCGAACCTGGGTCAGTCACATGTAAGGCAAATGCCCTACCCACTGTACTATCGCTCCGGCTCCAAGATCTTTTGGTATTGAATAAATACAATACTTTTAAAAGAGCAGCACAAATGTTATATATATATAATATACAATATATAATATATATATATATATATATACACACACACACACACATATGTGGGCGGAGTGATAGCACAGCGGGTAGGGCACACGGCCAACCCGAGTTAGATTCCTCCGCCCCTCTCCGAGAGCCCAGCAAGCTACCTAGAGTATCCCTCGTACAGCAGAGCCTGGCAAGCTACCTTGGCATATTCGATATGCCAAAAACAGAAACAAGTCTCACAATGGAGACATTACTGTTGCACGCTCGAGCAAATCGATGAACAACGGGAAGACAGTGCACAGTATACTGCATTGTAGCACTGTGCTATATATACATGTATATACATAAAATGGATTATAGATAGGATAGCTAATAAAATCAAACTACCCAGTTATATTTAAAAATCATTTAAAAATTATTTTAAAAATTTAAGATTCATTTAAAAATCATAATATAAATCCCAATTTTAGCCTCTGGAAAAATATGCCATGTCAAAATTTCAAAAACATTTTAAAAATTACACATAAAATCACTGTTCAAAAACAAAAACAGAAACCTCTAACCCTTTCTAATACAGTTAAAAAAAATGGACAGGGACTGGAGAACACATGAGAACAAATCTTCGTTGTTAGGGATCAGGGCATCTAAAAGGAAAAAGATTCAATAGCACATGACTGGGGAGTCAGGCTCAAGTGTTGAAGCGCAGGCCTTGTAAGTGTGAAGACCTGAGTCTGATCTCTGGCACCATTTGGTGGCACCAGGAATGTCTCCCAGTACAACAAGAACATATAACACTGGGAACCTGGACATGATAGAGATCAGAGCAGCACTTCAATGTTAAGTTGCCCGAGTCTGATAACCATGGCAACTATAAAGAAAAAAAATCTAATATGTGAGAGCATAGTGTTTGAAATCAAAATTCAAATGATTTAACAATTGTACATCAGAAAGCAATATTTAAGATGGTTCACAATGCAGCCTAAGAGATAAAAATCAAATCTAACATATGAAAGATAGTTAAAGTATATATACATTTATGGAGGTGAACAATATTTAACATAGGAAAAAAGAGAATACCAAAAAGTGTCTTTTTATTGGGAGCAGGGAGTGGTTTGAACCCTACCTGGCACGCCAGGGGTCTGCAAGGATAAGCTAAATGCAACGCAAGCACCTTACTTCCTGTACTATAACTCTATTGTCCCTGAAAATGTTTTTCTGAACCACTTCATGAATTCTAAAAACAAACAGTACTACTGAATAATTCTAACTTACTGCAATTTACTGATAATCTAGCCTCCCAACCTGGCTATTTGTATTCTAAAATATTAGAGTGTTAAGTAACAAAAAAGCATTTAAATTAACAACCAGAAAGACAATACAGGGAGTTAAGCACTTGGCTTGTATGCAACCATGCGGCCAACCCTAAAACAACATATTTCTACCCCGAGAACCACTGAGGGCCACACCTGAGCACAGAGCCCTGAGTATAACCAAGTGTGGTCCACCTCCAAAGACCACCAACAATAAAAAATTAAATTTATGAAACAAGAAGTTCAAACACTTAGGGGGATTTTTCTGTTTTGTTTTGGGACAAACCCAGTGGTGCTTAAGGATTACTTCTGGCTCTGTACTCAGGGATCACTCCTGGAAAGCTCAGATAACCATATGGGATGCCAGAGACCAAACCAGGGTCAGCTTCGAGAAAAGCAAGTGCCCGATTCACTGTGCTATCCTTCCAAAATGACAGGACACTGAAAAGTTGATTTTTGAAAGCTACAGCACAGACACCAGTTTTTAATACATTACTGAAATCACAACCTGTGATTTCATTGAAAAACATGTCAGTGAATGTTTTAACTTTGAGGGTAAAAATATAAAAACAGTACACACGCTACATACTCTATTCAGCTCACTAACATTTTGTTTTACGACAAAATTACCTGCATATTAACTCTTTCAATCACGCAAGAAAGGACATGCAAAACATGCATCTTTGTGTCACATTCCGTAACTTGCTGCAGTAACTGAAAAAGCAGTGTGAACATGGTTTCCAAATACTGCGGATAAAAGAGAAAAAGTCTGAAATAAGAAATATAAGCATCTTCACATAAAATTTGATAGAAATGAAATTACATCAGGACAGCAAAACAATCAAAGGGTAACAATCAAAACTTTTATCATGACCTCCCAAAATTGCGTAAGTTCTCAACATTCACAAGTATTTTCTCTTCTCTGATAATCTTATTTAAATGTGTACACTTTAAAATTTAACTGTTCTAAAGTAACAAAATAGGAAACTAACACCCAAGTATGGCAGAGATTAGTACCAGGAATTTTACTCAATGACCCGGAGGACAACCACACATGTTAGGGGAAGGGGGAGCTCAGAAAGAGAAGGGAGCACCAAATAAAGGGTGTTGGGAGGATCCGCCCATGATGGGAGAGCATGCTGAGGGTTGACTGTCGACCAAGCATGATTGCCACTCAATGCCTCTTTTGCAGACCATGGCACTCAAAAGGAGAGAGAGGGAAATGCCCTGCCACAGAGGCAGGGTGGGATGGGGGCTGGGGGGGAGGGGATGCTGGGATCCGAGGTGGTGGGAAATGCGCACTGGTGGAGGGATGGGTGTTTGATCATTGTATAATCGAAACCCAAGCACAAAAATGTGTAAGTCTACAACTGTACCTCATGGTGCCTCACTATTAAAAAATAAATAATAAAAAAATAAATAAATAAAATAAAATTTAACTGTTCCATACAGAATACTGTTTTCTGAGGGAAATGTTCCAAATTTCATGTCTTTATATTTTACCTTAGTAACTTAACTATTAAGATGCCTTTTCACTGCTCTTCCCCAACATGTTTATCGCTGATCACAAAATGCTTTCCTTTGCAGTATCTATTCATTAGCAAAAGGAACACCAATCACAGCACACAGAGTGTAACTGTCTGATGTGACCCTTTAACATATGCTGCATGAACATGCAAAGTTTTGTAGATATACACTTGTTATTTTAACAATGACAAAATATCTCTTATTTGGAAATAGAAAGTATTTTGTCAAGCTCTTAACTGCAACTTACAAAATTTATAGCAGCAATTAACAAATCAAAGAATGCTAGATACTCAGATAAAACATTTAATCTTTCACATATTTGCTTTTTTATACAAGTTTCTAAAACACATTTCTTTCATCTAATAATATCTAAAAATTTTTAAAACTTTTTAAAATTGATTGAAGTACTGTGATTATAAGTGTACACAATTTCAACACCACCCTGTGATTCTTTTTAAAGAGAAATCTCTATTTTTTAAATTTCCTCTTCTATGCTGCCTCTAAGAACTAGACCTACTTAGGTCTATTTCAGTGGCAGGAGGGGGCAGGAGGGAACACCAGAATTGTAGTGGTGGGAAGTTGACAACGGTGGTGGGATTAGCTGGAATATTGTAAGCCTAAGATTTTGTAAATTATGGCTCTTTGATTGAATTTAAGATAGGAAAAAATGTAATAGAAATTTCCGGTCTGAGAGTGGGAATACTGGTTAAGGCATTTGCCTTGCATGTGACTAACCTGGGGTCAAACCCAGATGCCATATACTTCCCCAGCCCCCTAAGGAGTGATTCATGAATGCAGAGCCAAGAGAGGAAAAGAGGAAAGGAGGAAAAGAAAAGAGGAAGAAAGAAGTAGTAAAGAAGGAAGGAACAGTGAGAAAAAGGGAGAGGGATGGAGAAAAAAGAGAAGGAAGGAAGGAAGGAAGGAAGGAAGGAAGGAAGGAAGGAAGGAAGGAAGGAAGAGCGGGAGGGAGAGAGAAGGGGGAGGGAGGGAGGGAGGGGGAGAACAGACATTTCATATGAATCACCTTCTTCACACACTGCCCCAATCTTGCTGACATATTTAATAAGTGGTTACTGAATACCAATTATTTAAAAACATAAGCAAGATGCTGGTGGTTAAGTGAAGGGTGTAAAAACTTGGCATTCTGTTATTCAAAACTTATAATCTAATGAATATACATAAATACACAAACAACTGAGGAAGGGAACGTAAGTAGGGTAAAAACACAAATAAATTTAGTAAACTATGAGAAAAGAAAAATGTTGGTAATTAACTTCAATGTAGATAAGTGAAAGTAAGCAGAATCAGGGTAAATTATTATAAATGAAATTACCAATAAAAGTAATCCTTTTCAAAACTACATGCTCTTAAATTCAATTTTCACATGTAATCTATATAATTTCAATTTAAAGTAGTTTTAGTCATCAAAATACATCAACATAAATGTTATGAAATCTAAGAGTTTAAAAAATCTTACCGGTAGAAACTGGTCTGTTCTAAACTCGAAATCATCAACAGGTAAAGAACAGTTAAAGAATATTAAAACTATATCAGATCAGGATTAAAATATATATAGATATAAATAAAACATCAATCAAAAATGACATTTTAAACAATTTTAAATTAATTTCACAAGACAATTTTAAGTATTAAAATTGTTTCAATTATTTAAAAAAATTTAAAGGATATTTAACTTCAGAGTTGTAGCTGTTTCAATACGAACCTAAAAGAAAGTATATTATAGTTAACAATCTAGAATTAGTAACATCAGGAATATCAAGACAAAAAAGGAGTCTTCTCTTTCCTAATTTTGCCTAATATCAAAACACAAGAAAACATATGAAAAAATAATCCTGAATTAAGACTCTAAACATAACTTTTTGGGGACAAGCGGGTAAGTTTGTGCTGCAGACAGCAGTCCTCAGTGTTTATTCCTAATTGTGCTCGGGGAACCATATGAGTCCCAGGGATCACACCCAGCTCAGTTACTTGTAAGGTAAATGCCTTAAACTCTGTATTGACTTCTCATCAGTCCTAAACAGAACTTTATATATAGAGTACATTCAGACTAAGGACCAGAGAATCAGATCAACCTACAAATTTCTACCCTGCCTTCAGTTGCAGTCTCAGAAACCTCTTTAAAAAACAAGATCAATTTCATAGTCAACAGGTAACTGTCATATATCTGAAATATTGGAAGGATTCTAAAAATGCATGAGAGCAACAGAGAAATAAAACAGAAGAAACCATAAAACACTATTTCAAAAGAAGAGAGTATTTTAATCTTACAAAGGTAAAATTAGCCACACTTCTATTTTCTTTCTCAAAGAATCAAACCAATTGACTGTGTGGGGAGCTAGAGACAGTAGAGCGGGCATTTGCCTTGCACACATATGGCCCACCTGGGTTTGATCCCTGGTACCCCATTTGGTACCCCAAGTTTGCCGGGAATGATCCCTGAGCACCACCAGCTGTGACCCAAAAAGTTTTAAGAAAGAGAAAAAAAAAGGACTGTGTGAGATCTAGACTAACCTAGTGCCTGACCACTGCTACAGCCTTCCCCACAGCAGTGAGAGCAATTCACACGGCAGATCAGTGAGCTATGGTTCTGGGGGCCAGAAAAGCGAGGTTTTTTTAGTTTAGGGTTTTTTTTTGGGAGGCACACACCCAGCTGTGGTCCAGGTTTACTGCTGACTGTGTTCAGTGCTCACTGCTGGCGGGCCTCAGGAAATTATTTAGGGTGCCAAGGATTGAGCACAAGAGAAAGGAAGGGAGGGAGGAGGAAGGGAGGGAGAGAAAAAGGAAGGATCCTCCTTAGATTCTTCAAGGGGACAGGGAGGCACACTGACCTCAATGTGCGGGATGACGTGGTACAAGGAGTTAATCTGGGGCTCGCTCATGCAGAGCACTCATTTCAGCCCACTGAGCCCTCTCCCTGAACCTCTTATACTCTAATTTATCTAAAGCTCCTCATTCTTCCAATGAAGATATCTAAGACTGATCCTATGCTAGACAAAGGGAAGTTAATATGAAAAGTATCCTTAACACATCCTAAACACTGGTACTAATACTACTTGGTACTTTTAGGAAACCTGACTTTGACCAATAAAGCAATTGGTCAAGATTAGTCAACTTCACAATTTGATGTAGGTTCTCTGAAATAGATAAAACTATTTAATAAAATGATAAAAAATAAATAAATAGATAAAGCACCTTTAGTTTCTTCATTTACATTTAAGGAAAAAATTCTAAAGTTCATTTATTTCTCTTTTCTTTTTTAACTGAATAGAACTGACATACATTATTATATAATTTTAGCTCTGAAACTCATTTTTATAGACTATGAATACCAGATACTAAACCCAAAAATGATTAATGGAAATGTAACTAGTTTACTTTCTTTGTGTATGTGTTTTTTTTTTTGGGGGGGGGGCACACCCAGCAGTGTTCAGGGCTTACTGGCTCTGCACTCAGGAATCACTTGGGGGATCATGTGGGATGCTGGGACTCAAACCCGAGTTGGATGGGTGCAAGGTTAGTGCCTAATTGCTGAAGCACCGCAGCATTGTCCTCCTGTTGTTCATGGATTTGCTCCAGGGCTCCGTAATGTCTCCCTTGTGAGACTTCTAGTTACTTTGTTTGGCATATTGAATACTTCACGGGTAGCTTGCCAGGCTTTGCCGTGCAGGTGAGATACTCTCGGTAGCTTGCCAGGCTCTCAGAGAGGAGCGAAGGAATCAAACCTGGCTCGGCAGCCCGCGCAGGCAAGGCAAACGTCCTACCGCTGTGCTATCACTCCAGCCCTGCTATTGCTCCAGCCCTAACTACACGCAATATTATTGCTCTGGCCCCTTAACTAGCTTACTTTTTTTGTAATATTGGGGTAGCACAATATATATTAACTCCACTTCCTCAATAACATTTACTTAAAATAACTGAATCCAGAATTCATTATGCAAAAACACAGTCACAAAGATAGGTATATGGATGAGAGAAATATTCTCAGCAGTAGAGAATTTGCCTTTTATGAGTTGAATACCAGGTCTTGGGTATGGAAACTGAAGCAAAACAAAAACAGACAACAAAAGCCCTAACTCAAATTAGGTAAGTGTTCGGAAAACAAATTCAAACTGTAAGAAAGAACAACTGACCCATAAAAAGCACAAGAAATGTTATACTTTGCATAAAATTCCTTGCCCTGATTCCAATTGTATCTCCTCCCAGAGTGCAGTCCTGGTCAGATGACTAATATTCCTTTCCTAGCTCCATTTTGGGCATTATACTTAGACAATTCACTATTTCTGTATCAGCAGCCAATCTGCCTGCGAAAAAGGCCATTTCTTTACTTCACAGACACCGACTACATCACATCACACTCCAAACAATAATCTTTCAATGTACTACAGCTTACATTTTATTAACTTCTCAAAATGCTAAAAAGTGCACTCTAGCTTTTTGGTTTTTTTTTTTTTAAGATTCCTGGTTGTTTTATTGGAAGTTGCATACATACAAGTAAAAATTCTCTTATTTGTAATTTCGAAGACTGAAAGATACAATTATAATTCACTCAAAAACTTTACAGCCTAAAGGAATCTAATGTATCAGTCAATTGTTAATTAAGAAATCATCTGGAATAGTAAGAAAAGACACTTCCTCTCACACAGATTTGTTTATTCTAATTTAGTTTTGTAGTAGCATTCACAAATGGAAACTTGCCATAGGCACGTCTACTAAGTAATATGTCCTAAGAGGAACAGAAGGATGTATGTATTTTTTAATCAATTTTTCAATGAAGTATTGTTCTCACAAACTGAAACAAAAGCAATATAGTATGGCTTATATTCTCTTGATCTTAAAATATACTTTTTTAGAAGGAGGGCACTTAGGCCATACTTAGCGGTGCTCATTCCTGACAGTGCACTATAGAAAAAAAAAAGGCACACACATAAAACAGTTCTATTCGTCTTTGAAATGTACAATGCTTCTATAATAGATTTACCTTTCTATTTTTCCCCAACGCTTATAATATTATAAAAGTTAATTTATATTATTGTGACACACAAGTAAAACTGAGATCATATTGGTATAAGCTTTTGCTTAAAAAAAAGAGTAATTAGGTGATTTCAAATTTTTTAAGAGGGGAGAGTACATTGAAAATGATTTAAAAAGATTCTAGGAAAACTGATGTAAAGAAGGTTGGGAGGCTCACCTAACAGAACTTAGAAAACTATAACTAAATCTCACTTTTCAGACAATGGTACAATAAAAACAAAACCAAAGAGAAAATACATGTAAGTCACAAATATAGTAACTCGGCATATAATAAAATCACAGAGGAAAACACAATTTTTCCTACATATTTTGAAATTTTTTTAAAACCCTATTTAAGTAATTGCCCCATAAAATACAGTAGCAAACATACCGTTTTGAAAGAGTAACAACAAAGAACTGCTAAGTTTTCAGTAACATAAAATCAAGACTATTGCATAAATCACTATAAAGAAGTCGTCTCAATGAACCAACTCCAAAGGCTTGAAACAAAAAGTACGGCAGGTAAGGTACCCGCCTAGCATGTGCCAACCAAGGTTTGGTCTCAGATGCACATATAATTCTGAGAGCCCGTCCAGGAGTGATCCCTTAACACAGAGCTAATATTAAGCCCTGAGCACTCTCAACCGTGGCTCAGAAAACAAACAAAAAAGAATTTCTTCCCTCAAGGAGAAGAGAAAAAGAATCAACAGTGAGGATGAATCAGACTACTACGCTATCACATATATAAAAATGACAAATATCTATCATGAAGCAGACACGTAAGCTGAAAGAGGATTAAAAAGGTGTCTATTCTAAAAAAGAATAAATGATTTTAGAATAGGACAGGATTCATTTTTTCAATAACTTCACTATTAATGACAAGAGCAAGTAATAAAGATTTTTCCCTCAAAAAAATGCTAACAGTATTTCAAAAAATATAAAAACATTTCTAAGTTTTTTAACATAGATTAAAATTTAAAAGATGACTATTTCGAAACACTTAAGCAACGTACCACTAAGTCTTGATCTTGAAGTAAGCTGCAAATTGCCTCATATAACATGGGTCTTAAATCAGACTTGAATTTCACAGAAACCCACTGACCAATCAGCCATATCACCCTACGTCGTAGTGGCTTATATCTAAGTAGGGTAAAATAAAAAAATTAAAATGTTAAGTATTTTGTGAAGTTTGTTTCATTTTACGTTTCTTCTTTTACATCACAGAAATGCAATGTGAACTTTCAAAATAAAACTTTAAAAGCTACTTCTTTTTGTTTTTAATTTTTATTAGTGAAACACCATGAGGTACAGTTGTAGACTTACACGTTTTTGTGCTTGGGTTTCAGTTATACAATGATCTGAATATCCATCCCTCCACCAGTGCCCATTCTCCACCAACAATGATCCCAGTATCCCTCCCACCCCACCCCCCCCCCCCGCCCGCCCCACCCACCTCTGTGGCAGAGCATTCCCTTTTGCTCTCTCTCCTTTTGGGTGCAAAAGAGGCACTGAGTGGCAATCATGTTTGGTCTAGAGTCTACTTTCAGCATGCATCTCCCATCCTGGGAGGATCCTCTCAACACCCTTTACTTGGTGCTCCGTTCTCTCTCTGAGCTGCCTTTAAAAGCTACTTCTATACAAATAAAGTTATGATTTTTAATAAAAATGCTTCGGAAAGGCCCAGAGAGATAGTATAATGGGCTGGGTGCTTGTTTAACTTGCAATACACAGGGATCACTTTCTTCCACAGTCCTCGGATAAGTTTCCAACTGGCTTCCTTTATACATATGTTCTTTCAGGACTTCAGTGCCCTCCATTTTCCATTGCCTTTGCATAAATTTTTTTCTGCAAAATTCTTGTCTAATGGGCTGGAGCGATAGCACAGCGGGTAGGGCATTTGCCTTGCATGCAGCCAGCATGGCCGACCTAAGTTCGATTCCTTCGCCCCTCTCGGAGAGCCCGGCAAGCTACCGAGAGTATCTCACCCGCTTGGCAAAGCCTGGCAAGCTCCCCGTGATGTATTCGATATGCCAAACACAGTAACAACAAAGTCTCACGATGGAGACATTACTGGGCCCACTCAAGAAAACTGATGAACAACAGGAGTACAGTGCTACAGTGCTATTCTTGTCTAATATCAAATATTCTGGACATGTCTCAATCCACAATTGAAATAACCTAATATGTTGTTTACTTTTCAGTAAGATTTATAAGCCTTTCTCCTTTCTACAGGAACCATTATCAGCTAGGTCAAACAGAAATTTTTTATACGATAAACAATTTTAATCCCTTCTTCACTAGAAAAACAATGAGCCAAAATAAGTGTAGCATAATCACAAAATTATATACTTGCCTGTTGTGAACAACCTGTAATTCCGGAAGAAGTTGGTTTTTAAACCACTGATCAAAATCAACACTGTCAAACAGCTCATAAGCAGCTAATCCAACGGCATTATATACTAAGAAGAAGATTTAAGGGAAAAAAATTAAATTTTGCACATATGAAATTAAAAAGCTAAGGGTCCTTGTGTAAGAAAATTAAGTCTTAACATTTATTTTGTAGCATTTTTTAAAAGGATTATCTAAAATATATTACAGAAAAAAGACATTTTAGAAACATTATTTCATTTATTCTGTTTTTCCTAGATATTCCTTATTCCTTTTAAGGAGAAAACAATCCCCTTAAATAGAGACAAGCAGAATTATTAGTTATAAAACATTATCTGCTTTCAAGTGGAAGAAGTATTTTAAGAGCTGATCTCAGCTTACTTCTCATCTACTCTTAAGTGGTTGTTCTCAACCACTGCATCACAGTTAAACCAAAATGCTCAGAGTTCAAAGTTTCCCTATACTGGTCCCTTCCTTTCAACTTTCTGAATGTTTCTTGTTCCTAAAACCCTGTTCATTAGCCACCCTTCCCATCTTGCACTGATACATCTATTTGAACATAACACTTCTTTTCCTAACTGCACCAACACTTTGTTTTACACATTACCCCATATTTCAGTATTGATTATTCTTACTATATCTTGTAATAATTGCTTATTTTGTTACCTCTCACACCAGGAACTTCATGTATTTTAGGTACCCTTACATCCCAACTCTGAGTAAAGTGTGTCTGCTACAAAGAAAGTTACATTATGTACAAAAAAAATGTTTCTAAATTACTTTAGTTTAACATACCAGCATCTTTGATTAATAGTGCATTCACATCTTCCACATTAGTAGGCCCTGCAAAATAAGTATTAATAAAGGTAAATAAAAAACTGTTGAAAAAAATTTCATCTAAACTCAGTTTTCCAAATTCAATTCAATTAAGCACTACAGAGCTTTTGATAACAAGCACACAGATGAAAAGGGAAACCTGGGGCTGGAGAAATAGTACAGCGAGTAAGACATATGCCTTGCACGCAGACAACCCACCAGGGTTAATCCACATATGGTCGACCAAAGACCATCAGGAATGATCCTTGAGTGTAGAGCCAGAAGTACCCCCTGGGTATTGCCAGATGTGTCCCAAAAGCAAGCCCAAAACATTTAAGTTACTTATAAAAATAATTTGCAATTATATATTATAAAATTAATCAAATTAGAAATGTTTATTTGATGAATTTTGCATTTTAACCTCAAACTTTCGATTAAAGACAGTAAGGTCCAGTGACATGGCCCAGTGGTAGACGAGACACTGTACATAGTCCGATCTCTACCATTGCTCCCATCCTCCAAAAATAATTTAACGCAGAAAAATCTGACGGATAGCTCATTTTCCCCTTAGTCTGTAATTTAAGTGAAAACATCTTTTGAGAGAACAAAGGCATAGTGTATAAATTAGTCACTCCTTAACTACTACAGACAAGATGAGGAATTTGCCTCAAGAGGAGAGGGTCTTGTCATTATTTCCTTACATTTCCTACTAAATCCTTAATCGCATAGAATAGAATTCCTGCATCAACAATTCAGATACATATCGCCTCAGAACATCCCACTGCTTCCAACCGCTACAGCACTGGACACTTCTGACAAAACACTCTTGCTCTGGAAACACCCTCATTTTTACATCACTCTGATCTGCAATTTCTGCAGGTCTTCATTTCACTATATCCCAACAGTAAAATCCTCAGGCCTGACCGCCTTTCTTCTCTCGAGTCTTAATTGGGAAGTATATTGGGAAATATAATTCCAAAGTGTATCTCCTATCAAACCACTGCTAAAAACTGTTTGATCTATCACTATGTCTCAACAGTTCATCATCTTTTTTTTTTTAACTTTTTAACTGAATCATTGTGAGAGAGACCAATACAAAACTGTTCCTGATTGGATTTCAGTCATATAGTATTCCATCCCTTCACCAGTGTACATTTTCCCAGCACCAGTGTCCTCAGGATCCCTCCCATCATCCCCCATCCCCACCCCCCATGTAACCTCTCTCCTTCTCCCTCTCTCTCTGCCTCCCCCTCCCCCCCTCCCCACTTTCGGGTATTGTGGTTTGCAATACTGATACTGAAAGTATTATCAAGAATATCCCTTACCTACTTTTAACCCTCAGATCTTCTCCAGAGTGACCATTCCCAGCGATTATTGTCATACTGGTCTCTTCTCTATCTTACCTACTCTCAGCCCCCAACACACTGTAGTCAGTTCCAACCACTGACCAGTCCTCCTAACCCCTATCTTCCCTGGCCATGGATATTCTTCTTCTACTATATGTATTTTTTATATACCATGTATGAATACAGTCATTCTCTATCTGTTCCTTTCCTTCTGACTCATTTCACTCAGCATGATAATTCATCATCTTTGATCGCTTTCCTCTGTCCAGTACAGTCAATCAGCTGCCAACATCTGTCAATCAATACTAACTGAGTAAGCCAGGCATGGGAAGTAATAAGTGAACAAAACAGACGAGCACTTGCATGCTGAAAGTAGACTATAGACCAAACACGACTGCCACTCAATTCCTCTTTTGCAAACCACAGCACCCAAAAAGAGAGAGAGAGAGAACAAAAGGGACTGCCCTGCCACAGAGGCCGGGTGGGATGGGGGGGGGGGGGGTTAGGAGGAATGCTGGGAGCATTAGAGGTGGGAAATGGGCACTGGTGGAGGGATGGGTACTCGATCATTGTATAACTGAAACCCAAGCACAAAAATTTGTAATTGTACCTCATGGTGTTTCACTAATAAAAATTCAAAAAAATAATAATAAAACAGACAATCACCATCTTCTCCCTGCACTTTACTGCTCAGCAGAAAACTAAAAAATGAGGACTCACTGCTAATAATTAAATAATTATTGTGTACGAAGTGTGATGTTCAAGTGCTAAACACTCCAATTCATCACTCTCTCTTTAATCCATCACCGTTCTGCCACTATTACGAAGGTAACATTTATTAACCTAACCTTTGTTTCACTACTTTCCCACAAAATGCTCCACGTAAAATGTTTTCCCGAGCAATCTATTTAACTGCCTACTACTTTGCTTCCACTGATAGTAGTTTATCACAGCAAAATCACATTTAAAATCTATTTCAAAGTCTTCTTTTGGGAATGTCCTATTCTTGTTTTCTATCGCAACTGTCTCCATTACAGAAAAAAACGCATTCTGTGTTTCTCAGGCTCCTTTCCATTATGTAATTTAAGAAATAATGCATTATACAAAATAGGCACATAAAATAGTTAAATTAAAAAACTAGGTAAGTCAAAATAACACAAAATATACTTCACCTTGAAGTGTTTGCATCATTTCAAGAAGTACAGGAGTAAGAGTTTGATTATATTCATGGAATATATCTATAAATAGTACTTCAGTGCAAGGCTAAATAAGAAAAAACACAAATTTCAAATAAAAACAACAGTATACTAATTAATTTTATAACAAAGCAAAGAACATGCAGTCTTAATATTCTAAAATAATTTTCAATTTCTTAAAAAGTTTTCAATTTCTTTTAAGATTTCAATTTCTTAGAATATTTAAAAGAAATTTTTTTTCTTTTGGTTTTTGAGCCACATGTAGCATGTTCAGCACATTCTCCTGGATCTGTGAGATAGAAATATCACTTGTGATGGGCTCTGGGGACCATATGGAGTGTCAGGGACTGAACATAGGTCGACCACAGGCAAGCATCCTACCTGCTCTACTATCTTTCTGATCCATTATATATAGCTATTTTTAAAAAACATACTGGGAAATCAAATTATAATAATTCAAAACAAAGCTTATTTTACGATTCCAATCATTTTGACAAAACTCTAAGAAAAAACATTTTCATCATTGAATCCATTAAAATATACTTCCTTAGCAATGACAGACATATTAGCACTAGCAATTTATATGTTGAGTTCACATTTCACTGACATAATTTTTAAAAAATTTCTGAGGCAAATATTAGTTTACAAGAATGTACATGTTTATATTTTAGGGCTACAAATGTTAGAGAACACAACTATAGTGTTTCTTTTAATATACACAAATATAGGGGCTGAAACAATAGTACATTACAGACAGTAAAATACACGCTTTTGCCTTGCTTGCGGCCAACCAGGGTTCAATCCCTGGCATCACATACGGTCCCCAGAATCTGCCAGAAGGAATTCCTGAGCACACATCCAGGAATAACCTGAGTACCTCCAAGTGTGGTCCCAAAACAAAACATAAAAAGCAAATGATACACACACACAAACAGAAAACAGTGTCAGCAAGATAAAAATAATGACTAATTTTGGTTCCATAAAGTGCTGAATCAGTTTCATTATATAAAAAAATCATAACTAAAACTTTAAAGTCTTTTCATTCAAATGTAGTATTGTACATAGATATACTGAAATATGATGAAATAGTATACCATTTGAGAAACATTTAGATATTTACAGCAAAATAACCCAAAGTGGGATTAGTGACCCATTACATAAAACTACCTATGAATTAATAAGTAATAAAATAACTTTCGGGAACTAAGGTTATTTTATCACTTACTCTACTTTATAAAATGCTTAAAATTTTCTTTGAGAGGGTGAAAGCAATATTATAGTGGGTAGGCAACTTGTCCTGCAAGCAGCCAACCTGGGTCTGATCCCTAGTCCCTATAAGGTTCCCTGAGCCTTGCCAGAAGTGATCCCTGAGTGCAGAACCAGGAGTGAGCCCTAAGCACTGTCAAGAGAACCAAAATAATAAATAAATAAATAAATAAATACATCTATTTTAAAAATTTCACAGAGCATATTTGATTAACATTCCTCATATACTAGTAATATCAATAAATAGTCCTCAATACCAATAATATCAATATATAAGTATTTAAAAAGCCTTTCACGAATGGAGTTCAGTGGTAGAACACTTATCCTGCATGTGAGGCCCTGAGTTCAGTCCCTAGCAACACAAGAGATATTAAAATAAACACAAAAAACATTCTATTTCAGAGAATCACACTGTGAAAGGTGAAACAGCACCAGAAGAACAATTATATTACTAAAATAGTCAAGAGATTAAAAAAATATATATATCATTCTAGCAAGAGTGGTAATTTTCACTCGCAATAACATTTTCTATTTGTGTAACAACAATCATTTTCAATCAAATTAACTGCAAAAACAAACAAACAAAAAGTTTGTTAATCCAGTCAAAAATCCAGTTAGCTTTTAATAAAGGCCAAGGATCATAATGTATGTCCTTCTTTCAAATCTAGATTCCAGAGACCATAAATATTTTCCTACTAACACTGGAAATTTTTAACAGATCTTTTTTCTATTAAGAGTATAAACCCATTCAGGTACTCCCCATAAACTCCATTTCCCATAATACTTACCCTCAAGCTATATTTCCAAGAATCTCCTCCAGTTTCTTCCACTGCTGCAATTAAAAATGTGACAAATGATACTACCCAGAAATGCAACAGTGGTGCTTCAAATTTCATTTTTGAAAAGTTTAAATTTTAAATAGCACTGAAATAATATTTTTGTGCATGTTTTGTTTGTTTGCTTGCTTGCTCTTGGATATAGGACCAGTCAGTGGTGCTCTACATCTGCTCCCAACAAGGCTCAGAGGACAACACAGTATCACAGATCTAATCCAGAGCTCCTGCGTGCAAAGCTTATGCTCTCGCCTTTTAAGCCATCTCAAAACCCACATAAATTGTTTCAAATAATGAGCTGGGTTTGATTCCTCCTCCCCTCTTGGAGAGCCCGGCAAGCTACCGAGGGTATCTTGCCCCCATGGCAAAGCCTGGCAAGCTACCCATGACATATTCGATATGCCAAACACAGTATCAACAAGTCTCACAATGGAGACATTACTGGGCCCGCTCGCGTAAATCAATGAACAACAGGACAGTGCTACAGCGCTACTGTGCTACCACAGTCCAGGAAATGAAAGAAAATCTGAGACCAGAGAGAGTGCAGCTGGTGAAGATGCTTGCCTTGCATTCAGGTAACCTGGGTTTGATCCCCAATACTGCATCAGGCCCCCGGAGCCTAGAGGAGTGACTCCTGAGTGCAGACCTAGGAATGAGCCCTGAGCTGAGCTGGGTGTTATCCCAAAACCAAACCAAACCAAACAAAACCAAACAAAACATCATCAAGGGGCCAGGGAAACAGCACGGTACTCAGGGAGGCGAGCTACACATACGCAGGACCCCATTAGCTCTCCAGCACCACATGGCCTCCAGCACGGCAAGGGCCCAGCAGTGCCACACCTTCAGACCCTCGCACTGAATGGTGGCAATAAAAACAAAATACATGGGAGTGGACCCGTATCAATTGGGCCTTCACACACACACACACTGAGAAATAAACTTTAAACTTCATATAGATAATTCAATCTGCAATTCAGGAGGAACCCCTGAACACCACCAGGTATTTAGGACCAACCCCTCCCCACCCTAGCCCCTGCAAAAACAGCACTATCAAAATATTAGCCCTATGAATTAAGTAGATGGCAATATTTAGGGAATGGGAAATAATACTGCAAACACTGAAAACTGAAAACTTACTAAAGCCTTCTGGGTCTTCTTCCCACATTGTCAGTTCTTCTTCAGTTAAGAGAAAATAATGAGACACCAATCTTCTACAGATCTCAGTCAAAGTGGGAAATGTAAAGAATGCCATCTTAATTTTATGAGCCTCAAGAGTTTCCGGACTACTATCTAAAATAAATAAAAAAATAAATAAATGTTCTAAATTAAACATTCTAACCAAGTTGGATTATTTAAATTTAAATTTTGGTAAATGAAAATTTTATACATTTTATTTTTTACTCTAGAGAACTCAAAGATATTCTTCCTATTATTCATATGACATACACATTAGTCTTGCTTCTGTAAGACCACTATAACTAAACATTATACACTATATTATCATACCATCAAGTACCGCATTTTATTTTTCTCCTTCAAGACTTTATTCATCTCAGTATCCATACATATGAATAAATTCCAAATAATATAATAAGCAAATAAACCTTCTAAAACCTACATTATATATATGCATACATATGTACATAATCAGAGCAACCTATATTATATATATGCACATATATGTACATAATCAGAGTAAAATTTTAATTGCACAATATGATATAAAATGAGCTGTAGTCATTGGTGTAAAATTTGATTCTTCAGGTCCCCAGACATCAACAAATCTTCCACTATGCCATGAAAGACTGTTTATGCATATATGGTCTTTAATAGCTCACATTCCTCTTGTAAAGACTAATTCTAATCCTAGTTCAAGCGCCAGAAGTAATTCTTCATTTTTAAATATCATGAATTTCAAAAGATACGTTACTGTACCCTTAGATTAAAATAAGGAAATAAAAAAACTGAATTAAAACTATCAGTAAAGCATTTACCTTCAAAATTTTTTGATGGTTTATAAGCATAATTTTTGACAATCATCTTAATAAGATTCATGCATTGGACAATGAATCGTTCAAATGTAACACCGTCACCAACTTCTGTAAATACATAGCTTACAGAAAATTCCAATGATCTCTGAATTAGCGGAGTAAATGAAAAGGGATGCTGATCCAAGAAGTCCAAAAGCTATAAGAGAAAATTTTTCATGTATTTTCTCCAAATTTATCTCAAAATATAATCAACCACAAGCACATCTTACATTGTAACTCTGCTAATAAACACATAATGAATTCACACTTAGGAGAAAGTGCATGTACCTAGTTTTACATGCAAAATGCATGTAATATTTCTTGGGACTCACATATGATTCACATAATGTGAATTATAACAGATAATAACTCATAAAAAGAACTTTCTGTTATCTCTCATACAAGATGCAAAACAGACTTTATGTAACTTGAAAACTGTGAGTAAATCGGACATCAAGATTCAGAGTACAAAAGTTCAGGCTTTAAATGAAGTGCAGATAGCCTTGTGGACAGCAGGTATGAGCCGGGGGTGTGGGGGCGACTAAAACCTCATGGGAAGGGGGGCGTTCTGGTCCGTCCTTCACGCCCTACCGAGGTCACCAGTTGCCCCCCGCGAGCGGCTCTCCAGCACGGCCACGGCCCCAGAAGCACAAGGACTTAATGCAGAACCCAGCAGCTTGGAGCAGAAAAGTGAACGGACTATGCATTGATCCAGGCCATCAAGTCTGCCGGAGGGGAAAGGGTGTTGCCCCATTCGCCCTCTCCTCTCTGGAAAGAAAGATGGCGGCCACATGGGAGCCTTGTGGACAGCAGGTATGAGCCGGGAGTGTGGGGGCGACTAAAACCTCATGGGAAGGGGGGCGTTCCGGTCCGTCCTTCACGCCCTACCGAGGCCACCAGTTGCCCCCCGCGAGCGGCTCTCCAGCACGGCCAGGACTCCAGAACACAGAAACCAATTTCTTAACTATCTGACTTTCAGTAGAAATACTTCCAGGGTCAATAGGTAAAAGAGCAGAAATCCAAAACCAACATTTAATTCTTGAACCCAGCCGTAGAAAGCAAATCACTTCACAATGCTTTTTCAGCATGTCTGATTTGGGGGGGGGGGGGGGGGTAAACTCTAAATAATAGTGTTGAATCTTTTATTGAAACAATGAATCTAATCAAAGCAGATAGAGTGTTAACTAGAATTCATCTGCCTCACAGGGACGGGGAGGGTGGGGTTTTATTGGGGTTCTTCATGGTAAAAAATAAGTATTGGTAAAGGGAAATGTGTTTGATATTTGCATGACTGAGACATAAACCTGAAAGCTTTGTAACCTTTCCCACAGTGATTCAATAAATAAATAAAAAAAATAAAAATAAAATAAAAATAAAAAAAAGTAACATTAAAAAAAATAATAATAATAAATGAAGTGCAGATAAAAGAACACATCTCAACCTATTAAAGACCACATTATGAAATCATTATTAATATTATACTCAATAATGAAAACTACTTATTTGAGAGGTCAGGTAGACAGTAAAGTGAGTAGGACATTTGCCTTGCACAGGGCCGATCCATGTTCAGTCCCCCATGCCCCATATGGGGCTCCAAGTCCTCCAGGTGCCATCTCTCAGCTCAGAACCAAGAGTAGCCTGGAGCACTGCTGGGTGTGGCCCAAAAATAAACAAAAAATTCTTTCTTTAAAAGCAAAACCACTGTCTCCCCGCCTTCTCCAGATGGAATCCTGGTGACCATGAGCTTCTACAAGCATGGTTCTGGCATGCAAGTACCAGGACAATTTTCTGAACTGCAATGGAGCTGCCCCAGCTCCAGGCAACCTCTGATTCCGGAAGTCACACCCACAACCCGCCCCCAGCGCCATCTTACAGCACACAGCAGCGAACAAAAAAACCGGCTGGAGGGCCGCACAGCTCCCAAAAAATTCTCCAGGCCCCATTCAGAGCTGATATCACCGGGAGGTCCCAGATGGGGTAGGTGCTATCTCCCTGCCTTCTCCAGATGGAATCCTGGTGACCATGAGCTTTCTACAAGCATGGGTCTGGCATGCGGGTACCAGGACTATTTTCTGATATGCAAAGTGATCAATGGAAAGTAAATTATCTAGCATTTGTCCCTGAATATCAGGCTTGAATGGTGGTGGGAAAATCTGAGAAAAAGATAATGCCCAACCGAAATACATCTGGACTGTGTATTTAACTATGGTGCTATGTGGCCCTGGGAGGGGAAGGGTATCTGTCCCTCCACCTGTCCCTCTTTGCGGCGGCAACATGGTGGCCTGCATCTTTCAGAGCCTAATGAACAGGCAGGTATGAGACTGCATTGACGAGGCATGTGGGGCTTCATGGGATGGGGGTGGAATTGGCCCTGCTCCCCACCATGACAATGCTCCGAGTTGCCACCCTCAAATGCATCCTCTGGCTTCTGAACAACCATGATCCCCGAGGCACACATACCAATCTCGGAACCCAGGGGTTTCTGGCAGTAATCCCTCTAGGTTTATTACTAAAATATCAGAAATCCCAATTCGCATGGCCACTATTGTGGACATCATATGCTCTAGATAATCAACATTAGAAAACAAATTTTCTAATGATGTCTTTGTGGCAGGTCTGAATATTGAGGAAAATTCCAAATAACAATGCTGAGTCTTTTATTATAATATTGAATGTGATCAATGTAGACAGAGAGAGAGTAAAGTGAAAACCTGACACACAGGCAGGAGGTGGGTATACTGGGGTTCCTGGTGGTGGAAAATGTGCACTGGTGAAGGGACAGGTGTTTGATCATTGTATGGCCGACCGAGACTTGAACTGAAAGGCTTTGTGACTGTTCTCCCGGTGATTCAATAAATAAAAAAATTATAAAATTTAAAAAAGCAAAACCTAGGGCTGGAGCAATAGCACAGCTGGTAGGGCATTTGCCTTGCCCATGGTCGACCTGGATTTGATTCCCAGCATCCCATATGGTCCCCTGAGCACCACCAGAAGTAATTCCTGAGTGCAAAGTCAGGAGTAATCTCTGAGCATCGCTAGGTGTGACCCAAAAAGCAGAAATAAAATAAAATAAAATGAAATAAAATAAAAGCAAAACGTAGACAAGACTGTTCACTCTCCTCACTATTTACCTTAGCACTAAAGATCTTAGGCAATTAAACACCAAGAAATAAAAGGGACTCAGATCAGAAAAGGAGAAGTAAAACTATTGTTATTTGCAGATGATGTATTACACAAAAATGTTGCAATCATAAATACAAAGAGAAAAGATAAAATCTTATTTACAATTCCATCAAAAAGCACAATACAACCTTTTAATTTCATTCAAAAAGGTACTTGATACTGATGCCGATAATCAATCCTTCTGAATAGACTGACTTCTACATACTCTACGGCCTGCTACATCTGAGCTATTGTCTTGCAGAGCGCACTGCTCTCTGCAGTGGCACAACTCCAGTGAACTGAGGGGGAAAAAATGGCCTATACAGAAGTTAACTTCTCCAATATTTACTGGACTTGATTATTTTATTTACTATGCTATAAGGTGTGTAAATCTGATTATTATAAGCATTCCAAAGGCTTCAAGATAAAGACGTATTTCGTTAGGGCTAGCTTTCCCATAGAATGATAACATATTTTACACTGAAGTGAAAATACATACTTGTAAAATTTTCTAAATGAGTTAAATGTATCTCATGTGAAATAAACATACTTAAGAGCAAAAAAAACTTACCACTTTAGTAAAAAGAATGATGGTCTTTTCCAGTCTATCCCTACATATGTTATCTGTACCTATATTTCTACCTGTTAAAAACACATTTTAAATATTACAACTTTGCAATTTCTATATAAATTTATAATCATGATAATGTCAAAACTTTTTGTAAAATATCACATATCACATTATGAATTTATTACTATTCCCAATTCTAAACAAAAAAAAGTTTTAAAAACACAATACCAACATTCATACTTAAAAGACAGAAATCCTTAGTGCCAAATTTCACAAAATTAATCCTAAAATTGAGCTCATTTTAAAGTAAAATTTTTATCCATGTATCACCTCCAAATTCTAAATAATTAAAAAAAGTTAAAATACATTCCAAACAACACACACAAAAAGGAAACACTCAAAGATAATCATTCTTTTTCTTATGTCTTCTAACAATTTTTCTAATGATTTCCCAGCCATAACCAATTTTTTGTCTATTTGAAATACAAAGAACTAATCTGTTCTTAAATCCTTTTATCTTCTGATCCACCATCTTAGTTTCCTTCCCTAAAAGAACCTCCCTTTCTTCCCTGGAGATGGCCAAAGAAAAATGAGATTTTTTTAGGAAAACTATCAAATGAGTTCTCTACTTTCATCCAACTCCCCCCTCATTCTCTGCCTCTTCCTTCTCCTCTCTACTAACTAAACTGAAACTGAGTGACATAACACAGACACACACATACTCTTCCTATTTTCAGGGCAGTTTATTTCCTAAACACATACATGGCAAATAAGTAAGTGCACATGCCCATATATGGAAAAGAAGAGAGTACTAAACTGATCTCTGGTCAGATACAACACAAGTGTAAATTACTAAAAAAAATTTGGCTGTCTTGCAAGGCAAGCATCTCATTGCTATACTATCACTCTGGCCCCTAAAGATATCATATGAGATGGTGGATTATGAAGATTTAAAGGTAAGTCAGTGAGGTATAAGAAACACGGGATTTACCAGACGAAAGCTTCATTTAGAGCTGGGGAGAGAGTACAGGGGTTGAAGCACTGCCTGCATGCAGAAGACCCTGAATTAATACCATGCACCATCTGGTTTCAGGAGCGCCCACTGGAAGAGCAAGCCCTCACCCCACACAGGAGGAGAGGAAGGAAGGAAGAAAGAGAGGTTGGAAGGGAGGGAGGGAATAAAGGGAGCAAGAAAGGACCAGATGAGGCAGTTTATATTATGGAGATAACTTAAAAGAAGTAAGTCCTCACAAGAAGTCTCAACAATTTGGGAAATTCCTATTTGCTAAAACAGAGGACTACTATGAATGTCTACATAGAACAGAGACAGCAATCCAAACTCAAACAAACAAAAAAAAAGAGCAGACATACACTTTTCAAAAAGAGTATTCTAAGTACTTCAGAGAGTTCTGAAACAATGAAACTGAACCCCATCTTAAGGCAGGGACTTTATTAAGAAGTGTGACCTTTTGTCCTCTCCCCAGACTGGCAGGTGCGCGGCAGGGGAGTACTATAAGAAGAATTTTCCAATAAAAACTGCTGGCATGGAGGGAGTACTTACTGCATTCCAGAAACTGTTTTAAACGTTCAAATATTCCATGTAAAAAACCCTAGAAAAGAACAAATTTTAGGAGTCTCAGTTTATGCTGACATAAACGTTTTTCTTTTTACTCTTACAAAATACAAAAAAACTTATCACCTAATAAGCCAGTTAAAATTTTTAAAAATAAAAAAAAATCCACTATTAAGTCTTCCACAAGAAAAATAATTATATTTGATCTCTCTAATGTCTTATTTCAACCACTAAAATTGCTTTAAAACATCATTCATTATACATTGTATTCTTACTGTTCAATTTCTCTTCACAGTCCTTATATATAATTTGTCTTAAAATATGGCTTCTCCGACTACAATGTAAGTTTCTTAAGAAACAGAACTTTTACTTTATTGCTATGTTTTCCAGAATCCAGAAATAATACTTGGCAGAACAATAAGTACTCAATATATGAATTTATGACACCAATCATGTAAAGCAAAGGTTCTTAATCTCAAGTAAGAGATTAAACACAATAGCTTTCAGAAAAGACAAACATAAATGATTACCTTCTATATACAATGGATCCTTCCTTGAATACTGATTTTTAAGACATTATAAAAATTTATAAAAATATAAAGAAGTAGTAAAACAACTTCAATACAATTTATCGTTATTTTTGGTTTCCGGGCACACCCGGCAAGGCTTACTCCTGGCTCTGTGCTCAGGGATCACTCCAGACAGGGCTCAGTAGACAGGTCGGGGTGCTGGAAATTAAACCCCGGTCAGTCATATGCAAGGCAAGCACCACACATACTGTCATAGCCCTCCAGCCTTTTTTTTCCCTTCAGTTTAAGCAATGAGGCCTAAAAGATAATACAGGGGCTAAACTGCCTACGTACAGCTAGCCTGGGTTATATACTCAGCACCAGATGGTCTCCCAAGCAGTGGCAGGAGCAACTCCCAAGCACAGAGCCAAAATACTAACAGGCTGGACACACAAACCCACATGAAAGAATTTAAGCATAGGAGACTTCTGTGCACCAATAAATAAAGTGTAAAAATTTCCTAAGGATGCTTCATATCTTTTCCGCAAGGTTTCTGTTAATTCTTTTAGCGATCTGATGAAAAAATATATAATATCTATACCAATATATAAATACATAAAATCCAGTATTTCCATTTCTAGAAATGCAAAGTTATCTTAAAGAAACTATAAGAAAAGACTAAGATATGACATTCCAACAACATTTATCAGTTTAAAACTGAAAACAGGAACCAGAAAGAAAGTACAGTGGGTAAGGTGTTTTGCCATGCACACAGCCAACCTGGGTTTGATCTCTGGCACCACATATGGTCCAATAAGCGATGCCAAGAGTGATTCCTGAGCACAAAGTGAGGAGTAAGCCCTCAGCACAGCCAGCTGTGGCCCAAATCCCAATCCCCCACTACACAAAAAGAAATAAAAGCACATGTTCATCTAAAGATTAGAAAACAAATATAATAATTAACATGTTCAATAAATTCTGTTAATAGACAAACTAAAACTATGGTATAATTGGTTCTCATCTTCATAAAGTAATCCTTTATTAACTGTCACTTTTATTAGTCTAGCACTATTAATCACATGGAATACAAAAATCACTAGAAGTTAGCATAAAGCATTTTATTGATATGAAAAAATATTCAATATACTGAATTTAAAGAAAAACAAGGAAACGGCATACAGGTATCATTTATATAAAATTGAAAGTAAACATGAAAATATATGCCAAAAATTTCTTAAAAGTATAAATTTTAGCAATATCTTTAATGAGTTTTCAAATAATTCTATACTTCAGTTTTCTGTGTTTAATTGTTATCCTGTTTCTTTTTCCTATTTTGGGGTGGGGGGAGGCCCACACACATCAGTGCTCAGGGTTCACTCCTGGCTCTATGCTCACAGATTTATTCCTGGTGGGGACAAAGGGTCCATGTGGTATCAGGGATCAAATCCTGGTTGGTCAAGTGCATTATACTCTGTCCTATCACTATAGCCCCCATCCCTGTGTTCAATTTTTAAAAATAAGTGTACCAATTAGAATGGAAGTGATGACACATTGATAATGTTAGTGGTTTTCAAATAATTTAATAAGAGCATTATTTCAATCAATAGCTTTCGTTGTTGTAGCCACACACAGTGCAGCTTTGGGGGCTATACATAAAAAATGTATATGGTACAATACTGAGCAAATATCATAACTGGTTGGTTTTATTAATAAGGTTTGATCCCCAGTACCACATACAGTCCCCCGAGTCCTGACAGGCTTCATGATCCCTGAGCACAGAGCCAGGAGCAAGCCCTGAGCATCAATGAACATGGTACAAAAACAAACAGCATGGCAAAGCCTGGCAAACTACCCATGACGTATTTGATATGCCAAACACAGTAACCATTGTCACCATGAAGACATTACTAGGCTCGCTCAAGCAAATCGATGAACAATGGGAGGACAGTGACGGTGATAAGGCTTACATTAAAACTTTGTTCTCTGTATTCATGATTAAAAGACTCAATTCTCAAAAAAAAAAACAAATAAAAAACAAACAGCAACTATATATATATATATATAGAATATATATATGTATAGTTTAAAAAAATGTTCATGGCATTATACAGATCAATAAATATCACAACCCATTGGTTTTACCAATAAGGTTTATCCTCAGCATCAAATATGGTCCCCCAAACCCTGCCAGGCGTGAAGCTCTGAGTACAGAGCCAAGAGTAAGCCCTGAGCACTACTAAGTGAGGTCCCTCAAAACAAAACAAAATATTTCACTGGTACAAAGCATAATAGTTTTGAGTAGCACCAGGCAAAGTATCATCAGGTCAGACCCAAAATAAAGAAACATATAAAAGCAAAAGAAAATATCAAAGAGATAAATATCTATAATATATATGGTAATATTGCAATAGCATTCCAATTTATAGTATTTCAAATTCAGATCAAAAGCTGCTTATCTGGGGCTGGAGCGATAGCACAGCGGGTAGGGCATTTGCCTTGCACGCAGCCAACATGACTGACACAGGTTCAATTCCCCGCACCCCATATGGTCCCCTGAGCACCGCCAGGAGCAATTCTTGAGTGCAAGAGCCAGGAATAACCCCTGAGCATCGCAGGGTGTGACCCAAAAAGCAAAAAGCAAAAAAAAAAAGCTTCTTCTTTGTTTTGCTCTAGACCTGGAAGTAAAAGAGGGCTGCTCCTGGCACTGTGCTAGCAGTCACACTGATAGCACTCAGGTGACCACTTGGTACCAGGGATGAAACCCAGGCCTTGTGCATGCAAAACAACACTGTGGGCAGTGTTCGGCCCCCTGAGCTTTCTTTCCAGATCCACAGTGTACAAGGCTTCTTGAGAACTATCCTAAGTCTGCTTTCTCTCCACACAATAAGTTGCTTTGATGTAACAAATGAGGGAGGGAAAATATACATTTATGCATAGTAAACATATATAATGGTTTAAAAAAAAAGAGAGAACTTACTAAAAACTTTTAAATGAATTCCAAATATAAAAAATAAGCTTTAAAACATCCAAGAAAATAAATACCAAGCAGTTTCCCAAAATCAGAAAGAATAAATCACTTTCAACTTACCATTACTTCCATATTTTTATGAGGTTCCATAAATCCATTAACAGTTAACTTACGTAGCACTGCAAGGTAAAAATCAAGCATTATTTGCATCTAATTTTTTTAATATTTCATCCCATTAAATTCATAATCTTTAAAACACAGAATCACAAAGCCTTCTCAAGGTTTACAGTTAATATCCTTTAGCCCTGTCATTTTGAAAGTATTTTTTTAAATGCAACCACTGCAAATCATGGGGCTTAAATAAAATTTAAAAATTAAAATAAAATGTAATTTCTGATCATTAGATGGTTACTAAATGGAAAACCTGAATTACAGCAAGTTCTTATAATTCAAGTTACAAGTATTCTCACTTATCAACTACATATGTTTCTAAAATTGTACTTCACTTTTTTTTTTTGCTTTTTGGGTCACACTCGGCGATGCACAAGGGTTACTCCTGGCTCTGCACTCAGGAATTACCCCTGGCAATGCTCAGGGGACCATATGGGATGCTGGGAATCGAACCTGGGTCGGCGGCATGCAAGGCAAACGTCCTACCCGCTGTGCTATTGCTCCAGCCCCTCTACTTCACTTTTTATTTGCTAAATACTTCTTACCTGAAGTAACTCACTTAGATGAACTGAGAAAGCTTTATCTATTTCATAAACTTTACACTATGACTCAAGAGTCATAAAAGCTTCAATCTGGTTTAGGCTATTATTTATTAAAGTCCCCTAAAAGGGACATAAAATTAACTTCCATTATAAAATCTGAAGTTGACTGCAGTAACTCATGATAAGCATTGCATACTATGAATAAACTAATATATATCCAGGGACAAACAGAATAACAGATATAAAGTCAAACCTAAATTTGACTCTTATTATCTACATTATTTTAGGATACTTTTCCAAATCCCACTTTCCTCACCTGCAACATGTGATTAGGTTAAGTTTCGCTTCATAGAGTTAATGAAGAATTCAGTACTATAACACATGTAAATCAATACAATTCATTAATAACAGGATGACCAGCATTAAGAGATTGAAAATATAAGTATCTTCAGTACTTTAGAAAACTGTCAGTCACTGTCCTCCCGCTGTTCATCGATTTGCTCGAGTGGGTCAAGTAACACTGTGAGACTTGTTACTGTATTTGGCATATTGAATATGTACGGGCGGGCGAGATACTCTTGGTAGTTTGCCAGGCTCTCCAAGAGGGGCGGAGGAATTGAACCTGAGTCAGCCAGGCCGGCCACGTGCAAGGCAAACGCCCTACCCGCTGTGCTATGGCTCCAGCCCAATGATACTATAACAGAGGAAACTTGGGTCCAGATCAAGGGCCTTGCTATGTGTACTCTCCAACCATAGGAACTTCCGCTACTCTACCTAAGAGGCTCTGTCCTTTCTCTTCATTATCTAGTTAACTTGTACCGTGCTCTGGGTTCTGACTCGAACACTACTTTCAAGGCCTAGTTTTTCTTAACTATATTGTTGCTTTAATAACACTGTTAAGGTCCCTGTAACAAACTGTCTCCCCAGTGCAACGTTCCTACTTACAAGTCTACTGAAGGAAATAATGTATTTATCAATGTCTGAAAGGTACTAAATGCACACAGGTAAAAATTCAGATGTTACATATAAACAAAATTCAACCCAAAGTACTTCTTAAAGTATAGCCAGACAAACATTTATGGTAACAGAAAACAATTTTTTTGTATGTTTCTGTTTTGAGGACACAGCTGGTGGTGCTCAGACTATTTCTGACTCTATGCTCGGAGTCACATTTAGCGGTGTTTGGGGAACCACATGAAGTGCCGGAATCTGCAATGAGGTCTGCTGAGCGCAAGGCAAGCACCTTAACCGCTGTGCTCTCTCTCTCGCTTTCTCTGGTCCCAGAATAAGTACCTTAAAGGAAAATGCCTTGGGAAGACTTCCTGGCTTGTGTGCCTTAAAAATGCGAAATTTCTAAGACCTTGGGATAAGGAGGTACCTCAAAACTTACAAACAAGGTAATAGAAAACTTAGTCATTTCATCAAAAGTCAGGCTTCAAAATCAGCCAAATAAACTCAGAAAAAATTTCCTAATCATTAAATCAAGTACACAAGGTTTCTCATATATAATCTCTTCTCAGTTCTCTTAATTCCATCTGAATCAATATTTCTAAAACTTATCACTTTCTCACTCAGGGATATTAACAAGACTATCTCCGTACGGAATTTTATTCAACAACAGTTTTTTATAATCATTCAAATACTGTTCCACATAATCAACCAAAATGTGCTTGGCAGTCAGAAGTTTATGCATTCGCTGCCTGGATAAAATATAAATGACAAACGAGAGCACAGCCAAGAGCATATGATGGCACCCTAAAGTACTGGGTGAGTATGATTTCCTAAAATAGGTTTATAAATGAATTAGAAGGATGGAAAATAAGTTATAATGAAAGAGAAAGAAATGTGGTTTTAGATCAAACCAAGAAACAAACTGAAATTAGCAATCAGAAGAAAGGGAGAGAAACTAGGAGGAAAAAAAGAGTAAGAGGAATTCTCAGGATTCATTTATGAAAGAAAGTAACTCAGGTCCAGGAGAGTGAAATGAAATGCCTACAAACAAATCACAGGAAAGCACAGGCCAAGATGGCACCCCATCGAGCTCCTTCGGAAATTTTCCAGAGTCTTAGGGTAAACAAGAAAGACAGAAGTTTCAATTCTCTGAAAAAAAGAGAAAACAGCATTCAACTAAACCTTAGGGAGCCAACCGTCAAACAGCATAATCGAGATAAGAGGGAGTCTCAGAACAGAAACGTAAAGTAGAAGTGAAAAAAAAAAACAGTGGAAGTAGTTGAAAGGAATGTGTTCAGAGTCCTGAGACCCAGTAATGGGAATGTAACTAAAAACCTGGAACTACGGTGCGCTTTCATACATTACACATAGTGAGGAAAAGCTATTCTCACAAAAAAGCATTTGGGGACTCTTCTGAGGTATGTTGTCGAAAATGAATATATCAAGTTTAATAGTACCTTTCAATGATAGTAGAGTTCGTTCTAGTGAACTCAGAACTGCAGCTTCATTGCCAGAAGATACATGTTGAAGGAATGTGTCTGTATGGTGATTCCACAGAGAGCGGGCAAAATTATAAATTTCAGAAGCTAACTGCAAAGAAATACCAATAAATTTTTCATGATATAGATTTCACTAATTAGACCTACATAGCAAAACATTCTGGCTTTAAAAATGAGCATACATTTTCAATGAAAGTTGAAATAGCTAAGAGCCATTTATAGCAACATTTGAAACATTTTTCGTCACAATGCACAGTAGTAAGTACACTTAAAATCCTAGCTTTTTATAACAATATGTAGTGTAATGCCTGCAATGCAGTCTGATATCTCCCCTTTTTGTCCTTTTTTCTTCTGCTAATGAGCTGTAATACTCAGTTTGTGAAACAAAGATTTGCAGGCTGTCACTAAAGTACCTCAAACAAACATTACTCAGAAATACAAAGAGGTCAATTTCTATCTCCTGTTAGTTCTACCCCTAAGGTTTCAGGGCACTGAAAGCCACGAACATACAAAAAATATCATTTGCCAGGCAGCTTTTCTGACACCAACTATTCCTTAGAAACCTAGAAACCAGGCTCACAATTCAATCGGCTTAATCAATGGCTGAACAAATGGCAGTACTCCTACATTGTTTTAAAATTAATTAATTAATTAATTAATTAAAAGAAGCTGGGCTCATTCAGCACTGCAGTTAGCATCTACTTCCCAGGCTGAGAGAACTTCTAATGGTACTCTACAGCTTTTTTCAAAGAAATTCCAAGAACAATCATGGCCTACATGACTATTCATATTACATAAGTAGTACATGCACGTGCATCTGACTATTTATTATTTCTATACTTCAGAATCTTCAGTTTGTCTTGTGTGGTGCTCAGCAGCTATACCAGTTCAACGCTCAAGAGATCAAGCAGTACTGAGATCTAATGTGGTCCACACACAAGTGAAGCTTGCACTCCAGTCCTTTAAGCTTTCTTCCCAGTCTTCCGAAGAGTGGTTTTGTTTCTATTCTTGCTGGTTTTGGCTCTGGGGCCAGATTCAGATCAGTAGCATTCAGGGACTACTCTTGGCACTGTGCTCAAGGCTCACTCAAAGCAGTACCAGGGACTGAAGTAGGGTGAGTTGCAAACAAGGCAAGTACCTCAGCCCTTGTACTATGTCACTGGAGTTACCCCCCAAGCCCCCAAGTATAGTTTTAATTTGAAATATATCATTTGGTCCAATTACACTCTTTTTAATAAGGCAAGAAATTAGAAACCAGTTAGAAATGTAATCACACAAATTATATTCCAATGGAAAAACAAATCAAAATTTTTTCTATTACTCTAAGATATTAATTTTAATGATGAGTGCTTATATTACTTCCATTAATTTTAATAGAAAACAGTTTTTCTATATCCCTCTGGTGACTTTATGTAACTAGAGAGGTCACACAGGCACAACTTTCATTTCTGCTAATCTGAGTCTTAGCAGAAGATTCTGCCATCCTCCTGAAACACAAGGCAGGAGAGAAGGCTAAGTGACTACTATGACACAGACCATCTCCTAGTGACCATCACCTCGATCCACCTCCACTGTCAGGAGGCAGTTTCTCATGCTGGGTGCTGATTAGGTAGGGAGAAGGCTTTCTGCACCTTATACCTGAGAAGAGAGCCATAAAGCCTCTTACACTCTGGAAAAGACATCTCAGCAATAGGACACCCCACAATTTGTCATACAATCATACAGTCCCTAATGTTTGGCCATTCTTTTTGGTACATGAGATGACAGAAATGGCTAACATCTTTTCACTGTCCAAAATAGAAACGCTTTTTTCCTAAAAGTTTTATATTATACATACATACATACATACATACATACATACATACATATATAAAATTGGGGGGCTACAATCGGCTGTGCTCTGGCTCTGCACTTAGGCATGACTTCTGAAGGTGCTCAAGGGACCAAATGGGTAGCATGGATCAAACCCGGATTGGCCAAATACAAAGCAAGTGCCCTTCCCACTATACTACCTCTCTGTCCCTAGAATTTTCATTCATTCTTTTTTGTGTGTGGTGATGAGGATGGAACCCAAGTACCTCGCATGCAAGACATGCACTATACCACCTAGTCACATCCTAGATTCCAGAATTTTCTTTCCCCCAACCCCATTATTTTCTTAACTACAAAGTGGGACTTTCCCCACACCCTTAGATTGATACTGCTGTGAGTACGAATACAAGTTATTTTAAACAATGTCTCATCCAGGATCAGGGAGATGGTTAAGGAGGCACATGATTTGCAAATGGCAGCGTTGGGTTTCATCCCTGGTATATCACATGATTTTCTGAGCACAACAGGAAGAGGACCCCAAGCATGTGGGTGTCACCCTCCAACAAAATACACTCTCTCTCTCTCTCTCTCTCTCTCTCTCTCTCATCTATTAAACTCTACGGTAACACCAACCTCTTTTATGTACCGCTGGATAGAAATGTATACTTTTATTCTATTATATGACATAAAAAATACTCAATGTCAAATACAGCTGATATTAAATGTTTACTATCAGTTTCACATATATACACATGTAAAATATTTGTGACACACCCATTACTATTAATTAGCCTAAAATGTTTTGTTCTTTTGAGTTATAAAGATTTTATCATGGATCCTTTTATTTAACTTTCAAACCCTCCCCTACAACTATCTGTCAAACTCAATGAAGAAACAATGGTAACCATTCCCTCATACCTCAACAGAGAAAAAAAAATTAAGCTTGAGAAACAGAACTGATTGTAAGAATCTGGCACCAGTTAATGAAGAAAAAAAACATTAGCCCCACAAATCACCAGCATAATATTCTGAAATCATCTCAGATTTAAAAGAACATAACCATAGTAGTGACAAAGAGACAAACCTACTTTAACTGTTTTAATTTTTCAAATACTACTTCTATTACCAAGAGACTAACCTTTATAGAATTCACCACCTGCATACATCTTAAACATAAAATTCTCTTCACTCACTCTCAATACAAAGAACAAAACATAACACATAAATCCCCCGAAGACTGTACCAAAGGTTCTTTTATCCAGATTTGGATAAAAGAAACATTTCCAAGGCAAGAAAGATGGTGTAAGGGACAGAACACATGCTTTGCAAGCAGAAAACCAGATTCAATTCCCCATATTACATGCCCCTCCTGAGCACTTTCAGGAGCTATCTCGGAGCAGAGCCAGGAATAGAGCTCCCAAGCACAAATGATGTAGCTCAAAATTTGAAAAAAAATAAAACAATTTAAATAAAAGAAACAAAAGAAAAATATCAGGGTGAAACCAAAGTCATTAAAATAAAATTCTATTTTGCTTCCAAAAAACTGTCCCTTTCCATTTGTAATCTGACTTTCAAACAAAAGTCCCCAGGATAGGATATAGCTCAAATGGCTAGAACATCAGCTTTGCATACATACAAGAGCTGGGCTGAATCTCCCAAGCACTGCCAGGAGTGATCACCAAGCACTAAATCTCTAGGTGTGTGACCCAAAACAAACCCAAAACCAAAAAGTTTCCAAATTAGTTTGGCCTCCTTTTCAGTAAAAAAAAGCAACCAACATTCAGAGCCCCATGCCACCCCCGCCAAACCTAAAAAGTCCACCTTCTCCAAGTAAACGAACAGAAAGTGTCCCCCAACTGCAGATGAAGCTGCTATCATTCCTCCTCTGCACTGCTTCAATGTCCCCTATAAGGGAGTGCTACGAGCTTTGAGAAACACTACACTAAAACACGGGGAAAAGATCAGGAACTCAAATAAATGTTCCATTTTAATCCCTCTTAAGCAATTATCCAAGTTAGAAATTTTCTTTCCTTGTGTGTGTGTGTGTGTGTGTGTGTGTGGGCTGGAGCTATAGCACAGTGGTAGGGCGTTTGCCTTGCACGCAGCCAACATGGCCGACCTGAGTTCGAGTCCTCTGCCCCTCTCGGAGAGCCCGGCAAGCTACCGAGAGGATCTCGCCCGCACGCCAGAGCCTGGCAAGCTCCCCATGACGTATTCGATATGCCAGACACAGTAACAACAACGCTCACAATTTGTTGTGAGACTTTACTGGTACATGCTTGAGCAAATCGATGAACAAGGGGAGTACAGTGCTGCAGTGTGTGTGTGTGTGTCTGTGTGTGTGTTTGGACCACACCTCAGAGGCTTATTCGGGGCTCTGCAATCAGTGATCACTACTCTCACCACCATTTTTTTCAAAATAGCAACAGAAAAACACTTAAGAGTTCCAGCCCCGTTTTATTTTATATATATTAAAAAAAAAAAAAAGAAAACCACTTAATAGCAATATTAGGTTTTGCTCTATTCATTTTTCTTTCTGTGAGCCTAAAAAACAATAACATGAAAGCATAACTGACTGGAACAATAGTACAGTGGGTAGGGCATTTGCCTTGCCTGCAGCCAACCCAGGTTTGATCCCTGAACACTCCATGGAGGCTGCCAGGAGTGATCCCTGCACAGAGCCAGGAGATAGATCTAAGCACTACAGGGTGTGACCCAAAAACAAACCAAAAAAAAGGGGGGGGGGGGAGGTTTAAAAAAAAGAAAGTAACAAAGCATAACTTCAGGAACTGGAGAGATATACAGCGCAGTGAGTAGGGCTCTTGCCTTGGACCTGACCAACCTGTGTCCCATATGGTCTCCTGAGCCCACCAGTTCTGTTTCCTAAGAACAGAGCCAGAAGTAACCCCGACCGGTTTGGCCCCAAAACAACCGATTAAAAAAAAAAAAAAAGCAAATGTGCACGTGTGCACGCGCACACACACACAAAATATAACTTTAATTATGAGGCTCGAGAGACAGCTTGACGGGCTGAGCAAATGTTTTGTAAGCAAGAATCCCAAATGCACTCCCTAATACTTCATGGTCCCACAAACACCTCAAGTAGCAGCCCCCGTGAGGAATATACGAGGAACAACCCTTAAGTAGCACCTGGTGTGGCCAAAAAGAAATTTTTAAGAAGTATTACTTCAATTAGAAATACACAGAAATCAAGAAAACACAGTGCTATATAGTTTTGCTTAAAAATTAATAGTTTCCAGGCCAGTGAGATAAATCAGGGGTTGAAGTGCATATTCAGTTTGCCATGACTCTGGGTTCAATCCCCTGCACCAATCGGTCCCCCAAGCACTGCCAGGAGAGGATCTGGAGCACTGAGCTGGGAGTAGCACCTAAGCACACTGGGGTGTGGCCTAAAACAAAACAAAAAATTAATATTCTCCTCTGTTTCACATTACAGTTCTAGAGTCAAATACCTAAACAGGAATCAAAAAGTTCCAATTTATGATTGCCTTCAGCTGGTCTATGTAAAGACTTATCCCCATACACACAAATGGTGGAATGGGTTTGCTTTTGTAACTAATTTTGTATCCCCACACCCATACCATGAATGACTAGAAAGAAGCTGCAGGAACACTCCCCATTTAGCCCAATGCTAAGAGGAGGAGGACAATTCAAGAAAGGGACACTGGGGCTGGAGCAATAGCACAGAGGGTAGGGCGTTTGACTTGCACGGGGCCGACCCGGGTTTAATCCCCAGCATCCCATATGGTCCCCTGAGCACCACCAAGGGTAATTCCAAAGTGCAGAGCCAGGAGTAACCCCCCGTGCATCACCGGGTGTGATCCAAAAAGGAAAAAAAAAAGAGAGAGAAAGAAAGAAAAATAAAAGGAACACTGCCGGCTATCCTGCAACACAACACATGCCCAGCACCAGCTCCTATCTGCTCCAGAAAATGCCAAGTGGTGAATGCATACAGAGGCTCAGCTGGAAAAGAGAACGCAACACAGCACGTGGGAGGAATTAAAATGTTTCCTCCACATTTTCTTCTCAAAAAATGAAGGGGGGAGAACTCTTCGGTTAGACAATATGAAGATAGGCTTTATAACGAAAATGTTAAGAGACTGACTCATGGAAAGGTCTAATACTTGCGTTGTTAATCTCTAAACCAGAAGAAATAGCACCACCCACTGACTATTTCAACAGATTTTAACTGAGGAAACAGTCTTGACTCCTTGATTACAAAAGCAAACCCACTACACCAAGTTTTAGCTGTCTTTTTTTCACATTTCGAATTAAGTTTAAAGATTAAAAGACGTCTGAACTACTGCCCTCACCATTTTTCTCTCAGAAAAGTTAACACCAAGGAATTTCCAAATAAAGTCTTATGCATCACAAGCGAGTTATCAATATTACCCATAAAATCTTCACTGTCAAAACCTGAATGAAATCAATGGGACACACGGTAGAAAGGACAGGAATATACAAAACTTTTCAACATGTCAATGGCATGAGGAAAATTAGAAGAAAATTAGTACTGTTCTAAATGAAAAGCTAAGAGAGAGACAACTCAACAAGCAAGCACCATATGTGTTGCAAGCACCACCAGGAGCAGCCTCAAAGCTCCTAGTCAGGAGTAGCCCCTTGAGCACATGCAGGTGTGGTCCTGAAACAAAACACATAGCATAGCATAGCATTACATAACAGGACACAAGCAAATACTACCTGATTCATTTTCTAGAGCAAACAACACACCACTGAGATGAGAGCAATAGTACTGAGGATCAGGCTTACCTGATGCACTATCTTTCTAGTCTACAATATATAAATTCCAGATTCAAGTAAGAGGTATGTTAGTTTGGGGTTTGGTGGATCTTGAGGGCAGTTTTTGAGGGTAGGGGTGGGTTTCCTTGGGGTTAGGGTTCTAAGTCACATCCAGCAACATTCTGGGGTTACTTTCAGCTCTGTGCTTAGGGGCTGGCAATGCTTGAGGAACATGTAGAGCTGAGGATCAAGCTTCCTATCTATAAAGCATGTCCATTAAGATCCTAATTTTTGCTTTCTTATTTTTTTACTTTTGTTTTGAATTTTTCAAAGAATAAAATTTAAAAACACCTGTACATTCTTTATAATAACAGAAAGTGTACAGCTATAAGGTTAATTTTTAATCAAAGATAATAACATGTTATGTTAATTTCAGCTATAAAACATAGTTGATTTAATACCTGAATAAAATAGTCTGAAGAACCTGGCAGGCTACCAAAAGTATCCTGCCCACATGGCAGAGTCTGGCAAACTCCCCGTGGTGTCTTCAATATGCCAAAAACCAGTAACAACAATAGGTATCATTCTCCTGACCCTGAAAGAGCCTCGAATATGGCACTTTTTAAAATCTCAGGGCTAGGACGAAGGAGATGTTACTGGGGCCTGCTCGAGGTAATCGATGAACTACAGGATGACGGTGATACAGTGATGTTAGTTTCAGCTATAAAACATAGTTGATTTAATATCTGAATAAAATAAATAATCTTAACAGTAGGTCTAGTTAATATGCAACACCATACACAGTTATAAACTTTTTTCTAGTTATGAGAAAGTTTTTTGCTTTCTGTTGCTTAGGAATCACACAGCAGTGCTCAGAGGCTATACTTGGCTTGATGCTAGGGGTTGCTCCCACAGTGTTTCGAGGACCAAGCAGTGTTAGGGTTCAACCAGGCCATCTGCATGCCAAGCATGTGTGCCAGACCTCTAGCTATCTTCCCAACCCAAGCATTATATAAAAGAAAAGAATCTAACGTTTTCATCGTAGCCAGGGAACCACTGTTACACATGGTCCTCACAGCACCACTGAAAGTAACCACTAATGCTAGGTGTCGTAGAAGAGTACTAAAGAGCAACAAAACAAACAAAACAATAAATGGTATAAGTACAAGTTTAAACATCAATTTCCTTCCATCTGACTATGGAATGCATATACCAAGTTACCAAAATGTGGCAGGAACAATCTCCACCCAAACTGCCACTCAGCTGATTATTTTTGCTTCCAGTGAATAATATTACTAAATATCTAAACCACCTAGTATCTATATTTTGGGGGGTAGGTTTGGGACACATCAAGCAATGTTCAGGAGCTATTTCTGGCTCTGTGTTCAGGGGTGAGTCCTGGTGGGGCTTGGGGACCATACGTGGTCTCAAGAACAGAAGGAGGGTCTCAGCCACTGTAAGGCAAGTAAGTACCCCACCTCCATTACTATCCCTCCATCCTTGACATAATTTTTAAGTAGAAATAATGTCCATCTTTTCTCAAGCCTACTGTCGGCTCAGGGAGGGTTCACTAGGCTTACTTCCCATGTTATTAAGAGTTCTCTAATCCTGCCATAGCTCTATGACTGTCTTTAGCCAATGGTGCCTAGACAAAACTCTCATGTCATAAAACTAGTTAAATTAATAAACTGGAAGGATATATCCTTCTCTTCAACAGCTGCAAATCAGATAATCAGCATAGTAACTGGCAAAAATTAGGAAATTGTCAGACGGATAGATAGATGAGTATAAAAGAGAAAAGCATATATTAAAACTGCTTTAAAAGCAAGTTTTAGAGATTTTGGAGCTGAAGTTTTAAATTTTACTGCCCTTATTTCAGACCCCTTGTCCTAGTAGCCAAACAAAAATCCTTGTAAGCCACTCTGAAAAAAATACTCAAAGAAAGGAGAATGTACACTCAAAATCTCTTCTATTCAGAAAACAGCTTAGGGCGAAGGGCAGAGATCAAACCAGTCACACTGAATCTCTCCTCAAAGTTCCCACCAGAAAGTCTTTCATTCACTATCACAGCGCTGACATATACACACCCAAGCTCCCATCCAAGTTAGAAGCAGAACTGACCCTTTCTACATTATAGGAATCATTCTTTGTATAATATCTTTGTAGTCAATATAAACTTGGGCTAAACAAGAGAGAAGATGATGTAGAATCAGTACGGCATTTTGGTGTAGCAACCAAAATCACCCAAACAAAACTCGGGGGAGATGAGAAGAGTAAGATGTATTTAACCTATTTCAGATTTTACTTATAAATACACATTTACCAGAGCCAAAGCAATAGTACAGCAGGTAAAGCACTTGCTGTGCCCACAGTCAACCTGAATTCAATCCCAAAATCTACATATGGTTCACCAAAAACCCCCAGGAGAGGTCCTTGAGAAAAGGGCCAGAACTAAGTCCTGAGCAAAGCCAGATGTGCCCCCAGAACCATAAAGTAAATAACAAAATACTAATAAATACACATTCATCATTTAAATAAATTTTTCTAGACTATAATCTCCTGAAGAAAATTAGGAACTATACCATGTAAGTGGCACCCTGACATATATACCACGACATATACCATTTAAGTGGCAACCTGACATATATATGAAACACTTAAAATGTCAATGATTCTGGAATTTTTCTGGAAGTAAACATCACAAAATTATAAATTTGTAAGTAGTGAGCATAAAATTTTCAGCTCTCAAGTGAGTAACCTACTAACCAACCCCTCTCAAAGTTAAAAGTTCTTGTGCTATTGATTTGGAAAAAAAGAGCCTAATCCAGATGACTCTTCTGAAGACATCTGACTTGACTTCACCTTGCCTGAGGCTTAATAACCTCATCGTACAATACATATGTCACTTAGTAGGAATACGAGCCATCAACAGACCCTCAGTATGGGCAACAGTCTTGCTGGGTTTTAGCTATGACCGTAATTTCTTCCATGGCAGATATTAGATTACTAAATAGTCTATAAACTTTTCAGAGTTCATGTCCAATTATTCCCAACAACACTGAGACTATCTTTCATTTATCTCCCTCATATATACATATACATTTACAATATAGCTTATAGACATTAGCTATCAGTATCTGCTACTAACTCAGAAGAACTTTATAGCTTATAGACATTAGCTATCAGTATCTGCTACTAACTCAGAAGAACTTTAGACTAATTCCTGATTAACTGGTCTTCTATAAACTAGACTTCCAATAAACTAAATTTCTAAAGACTTTTAATAAACAATGGAAATTTTCCCTTTTAAGATATTCATACTGAAATGCTTCAAGATAAAGTAGGATCTGATCCAGCAAAGAGGAAAAAAAAAGACATAGCAACAACTTCAGAACAGCTAAATATGGTAAAAAGCTTTTATCGTCTGCTTTTCTCAACACGTACACCTAAAATTTTCTTCAATTTGATATATAACATAACTGGTTATATATCAAAACTGTAGAGCAAACAGGTCAAGAGCTCAAGTGTATGCCCAGAAAATACACGATAGGAAAACTAAACATACAAAGATCTTAGCTATTAAGGAGGAAAGATGATTCAGAAATATGTATCTGGGAACCAGAAAGCTCAATGGTTGAGCATATATTTTACATGCAGAAGGCCCAGATTGAATGTCCAGCACCACAAGGTTCCCTAAGCATTGCCAGGAGGGATCCTCAAGCTCGGAGCCAGGAGCACTGCTGATTACGACCCCCCTCTCCCAACACAAACACTCCCCACACAAACATCATATCTGAATTTAGGTTTTGCTCTAATATGTCCATCTCAAAATGCTAATGGTGCGTATATAGAGTACCTGAGAGTAATAAAGGCTATAAAGTTATATAATCAGACTTCAGACAAGAAAGGAAATTTTACATAATCACAAAGTTTAAGCATCTTCCTCATCGTGGGGTTGTATAAAGAAAAACTCTTCACTGGAAAATAGGTCTCCTCAGAATTGTTAGGCCCTATTTCTAAAATCAAATTAAATATTGCTTCTAAGAGATCTCTGAGGGCCAGGAAGGTAGCTAGAGTACATGCTTTCCATGCTGAGTCCAAGTTAGATAGGTCCTGGGAATCTAGTCGTCCCCCTAAGCACCACCAACAGAGAACCCCAATATTGAACCAGGGTTAGTCCCAAACACAGCTGTGTGTGGCCCAAAAACAGAAAAGAGAGTAGGGAGAGGAGAGAGGAGGTAGAAGGAAAGAGAAAAGGGGAGAGATAGGAGGGAGATTTTTATCACTTTTCAGATCTGAATGATCTCATTTATAGCAGTCCTCTACCTTTTTGGGTTAATATCACGTCTGAAAGAAATTATTTGGCTAATATGTTAATGATTACATCTTAAACCTGGAATTTGCTTACTTTCACAGATTTTAGATTTTGACTTTAACTGCATTTAACAGCAACTTCTCTACAGTCAGAATTATATATAAGCTTACTATTTTATAGGAAACAAGTTCCTTTCTGTGTCAAATCAAACTCAATTTTGTTGCCCCAAGACAATTTTCTCTCAACTGTTGATTTTGTAATTTGTCACTTGTGAAAAGAACTTAATTGACATTAATGTGGAAGGGAAGGAGACACCGAGCAGCAGGTAGCAGCCTTACACACACATGCACTGCTTTGCCATAGCAACCAGCTCAACGCGGGGCTCACAGTAATGTAGGGAACTAATTTAGTCTATAAAGATCATCTTGGCACTGAAGTAAACTTATTATTAAAGGGAAGAGTCTCCTACACTCTAAATTACGAATATAGAAGTTGCCATTTTATTCAACTGGCAGAATTGTGTTTTATAATAAAACTCACCAAACAAGCTACCTTGAACCACACATCTTATTCCCAACCCCTTCCTCAGTCATACTCTGCTTCATGTTTCCAGATTCAACTACCCCATTCCAAATCGGAGGCTAGGGTCAGGGAAGTAAGACAGGAGTTAAAGTAGGTTCCCTGGCACATCATCCCAGACCACCCTCATTGCAGACCTAGAGACTCTGAGCATTGCTGGCGTGATCCAAGAAATCCCCAGCACTAGAGGACAAAAAGCACCACTGCATCCTCAGGTCCTCGCATTCAACCTCCAGCCTGCACTGAAGGCACCAGTCCACACTGAACCTCCAGCCCACACTGCATCTCCAGCCCTCAGTGAATGTCTAGCCCGCACTACACCAAAAGTCTGCAATGAACCTCCAGTCCGCATTTAACTCCAGCCCACACTGAACATCTAGCTCTCAGCGAATCTTTGCTCTGCACTGAACCTTTAGTCCTCCTGATCAAAATCAACTAGGATAAGAGTTCCAGGAGGGGCCATCAGACATTCTGAGCATTGCTTGGCAAATCCAAAAACTAATAACTTTTTTAAAAAATATATGCCAAACTGAATTTTTTCGAGGTATCTTTTTGTTGTGATTATTACTATTAGTTTGGGAGGCGAACCAGCAATGCAAGGGTAAGACATGTGGTACTGGGGATAGAATCCAGGGCCTCATATAGGCAAAATTAGTGTTCTCTCACTTGAGCTGCATCCCTGACGACTTTTCCAATATTTTAAGCTTTTTATTATCCTCTGAAAATTCCTGCCTTTGAAATTGTTGCACTATGGCTCTGGCATACTTTGTGTTTGTTTGTTTGTTTGTTTTATGTAGGAGTACTGCAATTTATTCAGTCACTGATTAGCTGATTGAATTGTGCATGAACTCCACCTTACTTTTTTTATTTTTTCATTTTTTATGATTTTATTTATTGAATCACGGTGAGAGCAGTTACAAAGCTTTCGGGTTTAAGTCTCAGTCATACAATGAAACACCCGTACCTTCACCAGTGCCCATTCTCCACCACCAAAATCCCCAGTATGCCCCCATACCACAACCTCCCCCTACCTGTAGGGCAGATGATTTCCACATTACTCTCTCTCTCCTTTGTTTACATTCAACATTTTGACACCAGACCCACCATTATTATTTAGGATTTTACCCCAACATCAGATCTGCTGAAAAGGCATCATTGGACAATTTGTTTTCTATTGCTGGTTATGAATAACATATGATGTCGTGTGGGTGCAGTAGTGGCCACGCGATTTTGAAATTCCAAAATTTTAACACTAAAATCTGGAGGGGGCCATCTTGACAGCATTCAGCCGAAGAGAAGGACTACATGGAGGGCGGGATCCACAGATCCCGAAGGAAAAAAAAAAAAAACAGTTTCCAAAAAGAGCCGAGATCATCGGGAAGTCCGAGATGGGGTAGGTACCGCATCCCGCCTCCCCGAGATGGAACCCCGGTGACCAGAAACCTCTACAAGCACAGCTCGAGTATGCGGGAACTAGGACTTTTCCTCAAAACCGCTTACGCGGCCGCGCAACATCTCTCTATATACAAAGTGATCCATGGGAAGTAAACCACCTAACGTTTCTCTCTGAAAATCATAGTTAAGCTTGGAGCACGGCCACAGCCCCAGAAACACAAGGACTTAATGCATAACCCAGCAGCTTGGAGCAGAAAAGGGAACGGGCTATGTGTTAACCCAGGCCATCAAGTCTGCCAGAGGGGGAAGGGTGTTGGTTCCTTCCGCCCTCCTCCCTCTGGAAAGAAAGGTGGCGGCCACATGGGAGCCTTGTGGACAGCAGGTATGAGCCGGGGGTGTGGGGGCGACTAAAACCTCATGGGAAGGGGGGCGTTCCAGTCCATCCTTCACGCCCTACCGAGGTCACCAGTTGCCCCCCACGAGCGGCTCTCCAGCACGGCCACAGCCCCAGAAGCACAAGGACTTAATGCAGAACCCAGCAGCTTGGAGCAGAAAAGTGAACGGGCTATGCGTTAATCCAGGCCATCAAGTCTGCCAGAGGGGAAAGGGTGTTGCTCCCTTCCGCCCTCCTCCCTCTGGAAAGAAAGATGGCGGCCACATGGGAGCCTTGTGGACAGCAGGTATGAGCCGGGGGTGTGAGGGCGACTAAAACCTCATGGGAAGGGGGGCGTTCCGGTCTGCCCTTCACGCCCTACCGAGGCCACCAGTTGCCCCCCACGAGCGGCTCTCCAGCACGGCCACAGCCCCAGAAGCACAAGGACTTAATGCAGAACCCAGCAGCTTGGAGCAGAAAAGTGAACGGACTATGCGTTAATCCAGGCCATCATGTCTGCCCGGAGGGGAAAGGGTGTTGCCCCATTCGCCCTCTCTTCTCTGGAAAGAAGGATGGCGGCCGCATGGGAGCCTTGTGGACAGCAGGTATGAGCCGGGGGTGTGGGGGCGACTAAAACCTCATGGGAAGGGGGGCGTTCCGGTCCGCCCTTCACACCCTACCGAGGCCACCAGTTGCCCCCCACGAGCGGCTCTCCAGCAGGGCCACAGCCCCAGAAGCACAAGGACTTAATGCAGAACCCAGCAGCTTGGAGCAGAAAAGTGAACGGACTATGCGTTAATCCAGGCCATCAAAACTGCTGGAGGGGAAAGGGTATTGCCCCATTCGCCCTCTCCTCTCTGGAAAGAAAGACGGCGGCCACATGGGAGCCTTGTGGACAGCAGGCAAGAGCCGGGGGAGCGGGGGCGACTAAAACCTCATGGGAAGGGGGGCGTTCCGGTCCGACCTTCACGCCCTACCGAGGCCACCAGTTGCCCCCCACGAGTGGCTCTCCAGCACGGCCACAGCCCCAGAAGCACAAGGACTTAATGCAGAACCCAGCAGCTTGGAGCAGAAAAGTGAAAGGACTATGCGTTAATCCAGGCCATCATGTCTGTCCGGAGGGGAAAGGGTGTTGCCCCATTCGCCCTCTCCTCTCTGGAAAGAAAGATGGCGGCCGCATGGGAGCCTTGTGGACAGCAAGTATGACCGGGAGTGTGGGGGCGACTAAAACCTCATGGGAAGGGGGGCGTTCTGGTCCGTCCTTCACGCCCTACCGAGGTCACCAGTTACCCCCAACGAGTGGCTCTCCAGCACGGCCACAGCCCCAGAAGCACAAGGACTTAATGCAGAACCCAGCAGCTTGGAGCAGAAAAGTGAACGGACTATGCGTTAATCCAGGCCATCATGTCTGCCCGGAGGGGAAAGGGTGTTGGTCCCTTCCGCCCTCCTCCCTCTGGAAAGAAAGATGGCGGCCACATGGAAGCCTTGTGGACAGCAGGTATGAGCCGGGGGAGTGGGGGCGACTAAAACCTCATGGGAAGGGAGGCGTTTTGGTCCGCCCTTCACGCCCTATCGAGGCCACCAGTTGCCCCCCATGAGCGGCTCTCCAGCACGGCCAAGACTCCAGAGCACAGAAACCAATTTCTTAACTATCTGACTTTCAGTATAAATACTTCCAGAGTCAATAAGTAAAATAGCAGAAATCCAAAACCAACATTTAATTCTTGAACCCAGCTGTAGAAAGCAAATCACGTCACAATGCTTTGTCAGCATGTCTGATTTGGGGGGGGGGGGGGTAAACTCTAAATAATAGTGGTGAATCTTTTATTGAAACAATGAATCTAATCAAAGCAGATAGAGTGTTAACTAGAATTCATCTGCCCCACAGGGACTGGGAGGGGTGGGGGGTGGGGTTTTATTGGGGTTCTTCATGGTAAAAAAAAAGTATTGGTAAAGGGAAATGTGCTTGATATTTGTATGACTGAGACCTAAACCTGAAAGCTTTGTAACCTTTCCCACGGTGATTCAATAAATAAATAAATAAATAAATAAATAAATAAATAAATAAATCTGGAGGGATTTCTGCCAAAACCTGATGGGTTCCGAGATTTGTTCCTGAGTCTCTGGGATCATGGCCGTTAAGCAGCTTGATCAGGAGCCAGAAAGGCTATTAGTGGGCGGCAACTCGGGGTCTTGTTGGGGTGGGGAGGAAATGGCCGGCTCCACTGCCATCCTGTGAGGCCCCGCGTGTCTCCTCACTGCGGGCCCAAACCTGACTTTCCAATGGCCTCTGGTGGATGGTGGCCACCGAGCCGCCTAGGGGGAGCAGGCGGAGGGACAGCACCCTTTCCCCCCTGGGGTGGCCCGGCGACAGTAACCCACTGCGGGGTCCGGACACATTTCTGCCAAAAGCCGCTGGGTTTCGAGATTTGTTTCTGAGTCTCTGGGGTCATGGCCGTTAACCAGCTGGATCAGAAGCCAGAGAGGCCGTTCGTGGGCGATGACTCGGGTCTCTTTGGGGTGGAGAGGAAAGAGCTACGGCATACTTTGAAAGGGAAAGTGGAGGTAGGGCAGGTCACCCCAAGCAGTGCTAAGGGTTGAACCTGAACCACCTGCATGCTGAGAGGACCTGTGAGCTATCTCTCTGGCCAAGAACTGTAATTTACTCTATATGAAGAAACAGCTTCACACTATGAGAAAATCAAGCAAGAATGTTTAAGTGGTTAAGAAGCTAGCACTCAAGCAATAAAAAATAAGATCTGATTATATACAATTTCTAGACAATGCCTGGAATAAATAAAAGCTGTATCTGAAAAGCAAGTGAACACATCAGTAGAACACCGCTTGAGAAACAAAAGAATTAAGATGGGTACTCTTTATTGAAGACTAACTGTGGCTGGAGCAACAGCACAGCAGGTAGGGCATTTGCCTTCTACACATCCAAATGGTTTCAACCTCTGGCACCCAATATCCCCCAAGCACCGCCAGGAATGATTCCTGGGTGCAGAGTCTAGTAAGCTCTGAGCACAGCCAGGTGTGGTTAAAAAAAAAGGGGACTATAACCCAAATCTTCCAGACATTTGAGTTTGAAAAGTTTCCAATATGAAGAAAGCAACTGAAGGCTCACTGCTAGAGCACGTGTCTTGCATGGGTGAAGTCCCCGATTCAATCCCCAGCAATAAGGGAGGGCAAAACTCTGGGTCACCCCCAAAATACAAACATGTTAATTTAAAAAGGTTTATGTGCACCTATGTTGACTGCAGCACTTACTTCAATGGCCACAATATGGAAAATCCCAAATATCCAATAGCAGATGAATGAATAAAGAAGTTACAGTATAAATATAAGATAAAATACTATGCAACTATAAGAAAAGACAAAATCATGCTATTTACTTCAACTTGGATATAGCTAAAGCGTGTCATGCTCAGAGAGTGAGGAGGAGGATAAACAACAGATGACCTCACTTACCTATGATATGGAGAAACAAAACAAAGGAGAGAGTATGACACAGCAGAACTGCATGACAAGACTGAAATGGGTGTGCAGTGATGGAGGGTCTTTGGCACTTTGGTGATGGTGAAGTTCTAGTAACTTTGTACACCAAAGTCATAATCACTGACAGTATTATAACCATGTTACCTAATCTACAACAAAAGTTTTTAAAGGGAAGTCAAAGGGTCTGAGGTAGAGATAAAAGCTGAGGGAGAGGGCCGAAGAAGTACCGTGGGTGGGCATTTGCCTTGTAAGCGGCCAACCTGGATTCAATCCCTGGCATCCCATATAGTCCTCCAAGCACTGCTAGGAATAATTCCTGAGTCCAGAGCCAGGAGTACCCCTGAACATAGCTGGATGTGACACAAAAAGGGAAAAAGTGAAAAAAATAAAAAACGAAAAAAGTTGAGGGGGAAAAAATATCACCAAGAAATTCACAGAGCTGAGAAGACTATCCATTCCTTTAGTTCTAGTCAGATTATATGCAAGTGTCAAGGATGCTCAGGGTTCTACCACCTGGCTCTGTGCACAGGGATCGATCACTCCTAGCAGCGCTCAGGATACCATGCAATACAGGGACCAAACTAGGATTGGCACGCAAGGCAAAAACCTTAAGCCCTATACTATTCCTCCAGCCCAAAAAGTAACAAGGATTTAAAGTGCATCCTGGGACTACAGAAAAAGCTAAAACGGGGCAAAACCAAATTTAAGGCACAGATATGGCCCAAAGGGCTGAGGAGTACATACTTTGATTGCTAGCAGCTGGGGTTCAATCCCTAGCACTGCATGAACTCCTGAGCATATGATCTTCTTGTGTGACTCCCAGAGCAGAGTCCCCTGAGCCCTGCCAGCTGGGGTTAAAAAAAAAAAGCCAATCCCAGCTCTGCATGCTTGCCACCTCCCAGCACCACTGAATGTAACACTCTGATCCCCAGAACCATTGGGTCTACACAGCACAGCACTGTCAAAGACCTACACTGCTAGGATGAGTTAATACAGGAAGCTGCCCCCCAGGCCCATAAGCGACACTGGTGGTGGCACAGAGGGGCTGGCTAGGAGGTGGGAGAATAAGAACCTTCAACAAAACAATTTTCTCTTACACTCAACATTCCCCAGATAAACATAAAATTGGCTATTTCAACACACTAGGTTAAAAATAATGAAGTAATGTGGCACTGGTTTACACTCTGAATACACATGGAATGATCTGGGGAACTTATTTAAAATGCGCAGTTCCAATCTATATTCTCAAAGTGAGGATCCAAAGTCAGCAAGAACACTGGCAAAACGTACTTTGAGATCTGGAGCAACAGTACAGTGGGAAGAGGGCTTGCCTTGCCCAAGGCCTACCCAGGTTTGATGCCTGGCACCCCACACGGACCCCCAACATCACCAGGAGTGGTCCCTGAGCAGAACTAGAAATAAGCCATGAATACTGCTGGGAGTGGCCAAAAAACAAAAAGAAAGAAAAGGTTTGGGGTCTAAGAGAAAGTATGGCCAGTATGGCGCTTGCCTAGCACACAACTGACCTAGGTTCAGTTCCCGGCATCCCATAGCCAACCCAGACCGCCAGGAGTTATACCTGAGCACAAATTTAGGAGTAACCCCTCAGCACTGCCAGGAGTGGCCCCAAAACAAAAACAAAACACAAAAGGTTTTTCTTTGAATTCCTTCACTTCCCAGTGATCACTGTTACATTTTGCTGTTCGGGCTGTTCTGATGACCAGGGGTTGCAAGTATGCCTGACCATGGTGCTCACACACGTTTTTTATTTTTTGAGTGTTTGCCCAGGGTCACGTGCAGTTCCTACACTTGGTCACCGGGCTCACTGAGGTTTGCACTCCTTTATTACTTAGGTGCTCAACTAGTTAAGCCACACACACATTAATTGTCCTGTGGTCCACACATACACACAGACACACAGACACAGACACACACACACACACACACACACGTATTTTTCAACTGCAAGGCATACCGGGAATCACATTCCCTTTTGTGTTATCTACACTTGGCTATCATCTGCAAGCAGGGATCATAACAGAGTTAGCTCAGCATATGTGAGAAACGAGAAATTTGAACCTATGACTCTATATGTGCAAGGTAAACATTCTAAACCATTGCACTATTCTACAAGACAAAAGAGTAAAAAGGCACTAGAACACCCAGTAAAGGACTTCCCCCTCCTCACCATTTAATCAGATTCCTTCCTATATCTGCCTAAGTTTATCAATTAACAGGCATGTCAATTTTCACTTTCAATTTACCACTGCTTCGTGTATGAGCTTTATCACCTCATCCTAACTACTTTAATAGCTCCAGAACAGTAGCTCTGCCTTTAGACTCTTACCAACAAGAACAACTCACTTGCAGCCAATCAATCTCGTTGATCATATCACTTTCAAATGTGATCTATTATTCTAAAACTTTTGAGTTAAAAAGCACACATCATCTCTCAGTAAGATAGTTAAAGCATTTTATATTCATTTTATATGTTATACATTTATATACTATAGAACAGCTTTCTCAATCATATTAACTGAAATCACTTACATCATAAAAAAGTTTTCTATCAGCAGCCAGGCGTTTAGAGGCCAAAGTTTTAGTAACGTGATAGAAGGTAAGTAGTGCTCTGTGCTGTCGGAGATCATCTTGGACTTTCACAGATTCTATAAGAGTGGGTATCAATTCAGGCCACTGTCTGGGACAGTCCAACCGAGCAACTTTGGCAATGAGAACTGCAATCTGAGTTGCAATCTAAAGGAAAAAAGTTAATTTAAAACATACACACACAAAACCAAAGCAATATATCAGAAATACAATAATTGAAAGTTAACATCAAGTTAACTATATAATTTGACAACAGTAAATAAAATTTCACAAAATGACTACTTGAAATACTGGTTCTCAAGGTGAAGTCTAAAGATTGCAGGGGTACCTGTGACATTTTCAAAAGTGTTATGAGGGTCTCCATTCCCAGTAATGTAACAAGCAAAGTGAGATTTTCTTAACTTCTGCCCAAATAATGTGTTGCAAAGTGTAAATGAATAAACAAATAAGAACACTGGAATATTTTCTTTTAAATATTGAGAAAATAGATGGATATTCAAAACCACTAAAAGAACAAAGCCACTTATCTTACTAAATATTTTTCATCTGGGGAAACAACTATTTCTCATCCATTTCCTTTGTTTTGTTTTGGGGCTACACCCAGCTGTGCTCAGAGCTTACTCCTCAGTCTGCGCTCAGTCATCACTACTGGTGGCCCAAGCCAATCGCAGACAGTGCAAGTGCTCTACTGGCTGTACTATCACTACCATTTTACACTCAGTACATTCATTTTCCCAGATTCTTTATACGTTAAAAATTCTTAGTAAATTTAAATAATCAACATCTTTAGATAATTTATCTTTAATTTCTAGTATAGTATAGTATCAGCAGATGCATCTAAATCTAAGACCTCAGTTTCACCTAAGAGTAAAGATGAATCTTCTATTACTAGGTATAAAAGTATTATTTGCATAGATTTTCACTGCCCAAATGCTGGTGGACAGAACACTTAAGCACTGGTGTGCCCCTCTCCCCCAGCTTATCCAAGTCCCTACAACCACCTACTGTTCTAATGAAAGCAACTGTTACTCTCCATCCTCTGCTATTTCCTAAGGGAATGAACTAAAAGGGAGAGAATCGGGATAATTTTAAAAGGTTAAAATAAAGCTGCAATGGATACTGTGCTTTAATAGTCAAGTTAAAAGGATGAACAAGAACAGCACTGAGAGAGAGCATAACGAGTGCACATCTTGCATGCATGAGCATCACTGGACACAGAACCAGGAGCAGAACTTCGGCACTTGAGTGTGGCCCCAGGACCAAAATTATAAACAAAAAGAATTTAACTACAACAACTTAGAAAAACTTAAGAATTTTCATATCCATTAACAGAACATTTTATTCTTTGTAAATCTCACTATAAAAAAATTTAATTAAAACCTATTATCTAGCCTCCACAAAGAAATAAGAATTGGAAATCTGATAGGTGAAGGAAATAATCAAAAAACCTGAGTGGTGAGGGACCAGAGTGACAGTCAGCAGGTAGGGTGTTTCCCTTAATGCAGTCAACCTGGGTTTGATCGGGAGCCTGCAAGAAGAGATCCCTGAGTGCAGAGCAAGGAGTAAGCCCTGAGCACTGTGGGACTCCTGGTAGCATCAAATACATAACCTAGAAACCATATGCGAGATTCAAACAGCATCAACTGAGAGCAAGATAAGCACCTTAACCCCTGTACTATCTCTTGGCCAACATTCTGTGATTTTTATAAATTGGGGAAGGGATGGGGTGATAGCTCAAAAGGGTTGAGCACATGCCCTGTATGCACAAGGCCCTGGACTAAATCTTCGCGTCTCTCAGGAGAGCCTTGGTGGTCTCAGAGAATTCCTGACTTAGACAGCACACTGCCAAGTCTGGGTCCCTGAGATCCTTGCTTGGAAAGTCTATCCCTATAAAAAACAAACAAACAAATAAATAAAGACAATATGAACCATTAAAGTTAGCTTCTGTACCGTGTGACTCCAAATATATTTATATTTGCTTTCAACAGACACAAAAGTTGAAAAGGTTCAAAAAAATGAGAAAGTTCATCATTAACAGTAGTTTAACTACAATTCCTAACAACACCGGATTTCAAAAGAATAAAATTTAACAAAAAGAGGCCAGAGATCGTATGGGGTGGCAGGAACTTACCTTGCATGCGGCCAACCCTGGCTTAATTCCTGGGATGCCACATGGTGCTAAGTACTACCAGAAATGATCCCTGAACTTAGAGCCAGGAGTTAAGCCCTGTGCATCCCCAAAACCTCAACAAAGAATTATATTAAACAAGCAAAACAACTGAACATTATTCAGTAAGATTTTATTTTTAATGCCAAGAAATGAAAATAGGGCCAAAGAAATAATATAGCGGGTCAAGGGCTAGCCTGGTTGTATCCAGCCGATACAGGTTTGATCCCTAAACATCCCATATGGTGCCCTGAGCACCACCAGGAGTGATTCCCTTAATACACATCATTAAAGAGGTGGAAAGATGGGTGAGAAAGTACAGTACTTGGCTAACCAAGTTCCATCTCTGGCACTACCACTACATATGGTCTGTCCCCCAAACCTTGCCAGAAGTGGAATAATCACTAAATGAAGCCAGGAGAAAGTCCAAGGCATATTTCAATATGGCCCCAAAATGAATTTAAAAAGAAAGTAAGAAAGCAAGTCATAAAAGAACAGATAATTACTATGGATACTTAGCAGTTGGGCTGGAGCGATAGCACAGCGGTAGGGCATTTGCCTTGCACGCAGCCAGCCCGGCCGAGCCAGGTTCGATTCCTTCGACCCTCTCGGAGACTGGCAAGCTACCGAGAGTGTCTCACCCGCACGGCAAAGCCTGGCAAGCTACCCATGGTGTATTCCATATGCCAAACACAGTAACAAGAAGTCTCAAGATGGAGACGTTACTGGGCCCGCTCGAGCAAATCGATGAACAACGGGAGGACAGACTTAGCAGTTAACCCAATTATTCCTGACAGAGCCAGGAGTGATCCCTAAGCATGATTGATTGTAATCCCAAAACAAATAAATAGATGAAATTATTCTGGAAAAGTGGGCTGGAGCGATAGCACAGCGGGTAGGGCATTTGCCTTACAAGCGGTCAACATGGCCGACCCGAGTTTGATTCCTCCGCCCCTCTCGGAGAGCCCGGCAAGCTACCGAGAGTATTCGATATGCCAGACACAGTAACAACAAAGTCTCCAATGGAGACGTTACTGGGCCCGCTCGAGCAAATCGACGATCAACGGGAGGGCCTTTACCCTTTTACCTTTTTATTCTGGAAAAGTAGCAACTAAAGAAGAAAAGAGTTAGCACTAATTTTCTCACTAACCTGGTTAATTGGTTCATTGAAGTTGGTGATTAGCCCTGCACGCAATGTAGATTTCTCCTCCTCTGAGAGAGCACTGTAAAAAGACATATTCATTATGTAAGAGAGTGAGACCTAATAATGAAAGCAGGTCAGTACCACACCACTGTAAATGTTGACAATTAGAAAGTCTTACTGGGACCAAGGCTTAAGCAGAGCACTAGCTATGCACATGTGAATTCCTCAATTCCATGCCCAGAATCACCAAAAAAAAAAAAGAAGACTTAATTGAAGATTATATGAAAAGTCTTAGTATTTCAAATGCCTATATGAAAAAAAAAGGATCATCTATATTTTCATCTCAAAATGCTAGAAAAATGACAAATTAAAATTTTTAAATGAAATAATGTTAGGCTTTATAGTACAAAAACCAAAGACAAACAGGCCAATAGGATAAAAGAGCAAATCCATCCATACACTGCTTCTGCCTCACCTAGAGACACCATTTCCAGACCCACCACATACCGAAGTTTGCCGAGCAAAGCAACTTCTAACAAAACTCTATAAACATTTCCTTTATCCTTTTTTGTTTTGCGGGTCAGGAGAGCGTCTCCCAAACAAGGTTCAAGAGGCCAAGTGCCCCTCCGGGTGATTCATGGGCACCTGGGCCAAGCAGTTCGGTGAGAGTCCCAAGAACACAGTGCTTGGGGGACCACAAAGTGCTTGGGTGTGATGAAGGCAAAGCATGCATTCCAGCCCTTTGGGCCATCTCCCCAGCGACACTCCCCCAAATTCTGAGAATGTACATAACTTGAGTTATAAAAATTTTATAAAACAGTCCCAAAAGAATTATAAAAGAAAATAGATCTTACTAAAACAAAAACAAAAACAAAAAAAAGAACCTCTGTACAATATAGAACATTAAAGAAGTGAAAAGGTGACCCCTGAGCACCGAGTCAAGCGCAGCTAGGCATGGCCCCAAAACAAAACAAAACAGAACAAAGTAAGCAAAAATACAAGTCACAAAATAAGAGACAGTCACACTATGTCCATTTAGCAAAAGATTTATATGAATTTTCACAAATCGGTAAGATGCCCAATTTTTTTTTAGTTTCTGGGCAGCCCAGAGGGACTATTCGGGGGCGATGGGAATCAAACAGGGGTTGGCAAATGCAATCAAGCACTTTTAACTTCTGTATTATCTCTTAGGTTCCAATATAAATAATTTTTTGTGTACAAATGGCAGGACGTTTTAAGAAAGATATTCATATGACCAGTCAGTAACTGTTCATCAGTAAAACACACAATAAAACACAGCAGCGCAACTGAAATGACAGATTAAACCAAGCTGATATGAATGTTGAAAAATGCCAGCAAGCTCTGAATACATCACCACTGGGGGTGGTGAAACGAGTCAAAATCCAATGCAAGTCTATGTTTTACCTTTAGAAATATTCTCTAATCCTTCCGTAACTAGGCTATGCTTTCCAATTTTAATAGTTTATCATCAAACTGCTGAAATAATGCTTTCTTCTGTATGTTTTGCTTCATGCTTAAAATTTAGGTTTTCCTCTATGCCTAAAAGCCAAGTTCAAGAGAGTTTACAGGATTTTCATGAGCTGTCACTGTCCTCCCGTTGTTCATCGATTTTCTCAAGCGGCCCCAGTAACGTCTCCATCGTGAGACTTTGTTGTTACTGTGTCTGGCATATCAAATACGTCACGGGGAGCTTGCCAGGCTCTGCCGTGCGGGCGAGATACTCTCGGTAGCTTGCTGGGCTCTCTGAGAGGGGTGGAGGAATAGAACTCGGGTTGGCCATGTTGGCTGCATGCAAGGCAAACGCCCTACCCACTGTGCTATCGTTCCAGCCCACAGGATTTTCTAATTAGAATAATTAGCAAAATAAAGACTATACACACACACACACACACACACACACACACACACACACACACACACGTGCTGGAGTGATAGCACAGCAGATAGGGCGTTTGCCCCGCAAAGGGTCGACCCAGGTTTGATTCCTCTGTCCCTCTCGGAGAGCCCAGCAAACTACCAAGAGTATCCCACCCACATGGCAGAGCCTGACAAGCTCCCCGTGGCGTGTTCGATATGCCAAAAACAGTAACAAGTCTCACAATGGAGAAGTTACTGGTGCCCACTCGAGTAAATCGATAAGCAATGGGATGACAGTGCCACAGTGCTAACATATATATATTCATATATGTGTATATATGTGTGTATATATATATATATTAAATACACAGTAACCTGAAGAAAACTTCAGTAAAGTAAAATTTAGTAAAGAAAATTTAGTAATTCTTCAATAATAGTTCACCTTTAATTTTAGGCACGTTATTGTTAGATGAATTCAGATTATATCTCAAGCAGAAACTGGAATAAATCAGAATCCAGTTTTGCACTGTAGAGCATAATGATACTGCTTAATCTATTCTGTGAAAATCTTGGTTACAGGTGGAACTACTTAATACAAACTTTTCAAGTGCTTAAAATTTAAGTTTAATTTCTAATCTTTGCTCTTCTGTTCCCTTACTAAGTACATTCTTATTATCCTTGCTCCCTGAGTTCATTTCTCTCCTCTACACTTATCTCAGTAATAGACTAAAAGAGGAAGCTTGGAATTTAACTCCCAATACCACATGATATAGTCCTCAACTTTTCAAATTTAAACTAACTTCCAATTTTGTGTATGATTCGTAAAAGCACAATCTGAAGTATTTAATCATAATCTACCTGTGTGAAGAGTTGTAGATAACTATAATCCTCATCTGTCTGTCACTGTCACTGTCATCCCGTTGTTCATCAATTTGCTCAAGCGGGCACCAGTAACATCTCCATTGTGAGACTTGTTACTGTTTTTGGCATATAGAATACGCCACGGGGAGCTTGCCTGGCTCTGCCTTTCGGGCAGGATACTCACGATAGTTTGCCGGGCTGTCCGAGAGGAGCGGAGGAATCGAATCCAGGTCAGCTGTATGCAAGGCAAACGCCCTACCTGCTGTGTATCACTCCAGTCCAACTGAAAATATTCAGTTTAATATTATCAGTTTAATATACCTCATATAATAAATAATACACAATAGGTTTTGGGGGTATTTTTGTTTTTGGGCCAGCCACACCCAGCGATGCTAAGGGCTAACTCGTGACAGCGCTCAGACATCACTCCTGTTGGGCTTGGAAACCATATGGGGTGCTGGGGATTAAATCCAAGTTGGTCGTGGAAAAGGTAAGCACCCCAACTGCTGTACTATCACTCCAGCCCCAAATACAATAAATTTTAGGAGACATCAAAAACTCAATTTAACACGACAGTACAAAAAGTACATGATGGTAACCAGTTTCCAGTAATTCTTAATAATACACCATTTCTTATCACTAAATACATTTCTTCCAAAGTTGAGAATTCAAAAATAAGAGTTTGCTTCATACTATAGTATTTTTTTGAAGACAAGTATTTTATTTTTTAATTTTATTTTTTTACTTTATAAAATAATTCATAATGTTTGATTACATATAATATTCAAACACCATTTCACCACCATTATACCTCCCATCACCATATTTTGGGTGTTTCCATCCAGAACCCCAATCCCTGCCCCAAACAGAACCAAAATAATACAATATTTCCCTCTAAGGTTGGTTGCCTCCTACTATGAATCCCATCAAATTTGGTGCAGTACTCTTGAAGTATAGGTAGGGTGTGTCCTACGAAGTGATGTGTGGCTGCAAATGCGGCCACGCAGTCCAGGGAAAAGATGAACATCTTCCTAACTATGTATCTTGCTATTTCTGTGTATTTCTAACTGTGATTCAATTTAAAAATTATTTTTTTTCAATAATGTAGGAGTACTGCCATTTATTCAGCCATTGATTAAGCTGACTGAATTGGGCACGAACTTCACCATACTACAGTATCTTAAGTACAGTCTCAAAAGATTCCAGCTGCCTCCAGTTTTATTCAAGGGTAGTATCTTACTGCTATTTTGAATTACTAAACCATTAAAAAAAAATTTTTAAAGACCTACAGTGCCATCTACTGGAGATCAAGGAGTATGTTACTTCTTTGGCAAAGTTCACTATTTTCTATCAAATTCCAGGGTCAAGTGCATACTGACTTGTTTGTGATATATGTGACTATTCAGGTGCTTTATAAAACCTGAGAAAACAGGGAGATGAGACAGACATGAGGTGAAAAGGGACTAAGGATATGATGAAGGTAAACTGGCACTGACACTTCTGATAGCAGGTGCAGTATTATATCACTGTAAGGCTAGCAGATGACTATTAATTCTACTATAAATCATGATGCCTTAAAAATTTTTTATTCAAAAGTAATTTTTGAAAGAGAAATCAGTTACTGAACAATGTATTTAAAGGTTACTATAAATCTGAAGAGACAATATACACAAATGAATACTACCCAATTCTAACACAGAAGGAAGCAGTTATTGCAAAAAAAAACCCAGAAATTAGCAATCAACTGATTCAGAAATGACCTGGCGTTTCCTTCTCAATGTTTTTATTCAAGGTCCTAACCTCATACTTCTTTTGAAACATTGTTTAAAAAGACAATTTTTGGTATGACTCATTCACTCTGCATTTGTTTCGTGCCCACAAAATTAAAGATCCTTAGAAGCAAAAGCCTAACAGAAAATTCATAATCCCATCCTCACAAAAATAAACTCAAAAGCAAAGCAATAAAATGGCTAAATGGGTACTGATTTATAATTACCAATAAAGAAGATTTTTCTTCTTCAGTCTTTAAGGCACTTTTCTTCTATATAACGTCAAACGCTGCATGAATTTGCAAAGCACCCTAATTCAGAAGCCATGCTAATCTTCTCTGTATTGTTCCAGTAATAGTAATGTACTGCTGAAGTAAGCATCTTGACATTATTTTACATAAAAACAAAGTAGATACATTCTTACAGGTTCTTGAATTTAGACAATGATTACAGTAGGAGGAAAAGGGCAATGAAACTTACTGAGGTGCTACCCTTCTCCAGTAACGGTCGATTCCATTCTTAAAATACAGCACAGCCAGCCACCTGACATTTATATCCAGAGAGTGGTTTGTGAAAATATTCTGCAAATAAAAAGCAGTATTCAAATGGCCATGTAAAAAATTACATGCATAATTAATATACCTACAATAGGGCCTGAGAAACAGCTCTATGAGCTAAGCACAGACTTGGCATGTGGAAGATTCCATTTCTTTTTAATTATTTTTCTTTCTTTTTTGGGTCACACCCAGTGATGCTCAGGGGTTACTCCTAGCTTTGCACTCCTGGCTGTGCTCCTGGCTGTGCTCGGGGAACCATGTGGAATGCCAGGAATCGAACCCAGGTCGGCCACGCGCAAGACAAATGCCCTGCTCACCGTACTATTGCTCCGGCCCCAAGGAAGATTCCATTTAAATCCCCACTGCTCACATGTTCCCGGAGCAGCTGACAGGAGTATGTCCCAAACACATGGTCAAGCACTACGAGACATGACCCAAAAATACCAAAAAAATTTTGAACAAACAAAAATTACTGCAATCAGAGAGGTAGTTCAGTGGGAAGGACATCTGCCATGTATGCAGCCAATTCAGGTTCGATTCCCAGCACCCCATACCGTCCCCCAAATCCCTCCAGGAGTGATTCCTTGGAAGAGCCAGGAGTAAGTCCTGAGCACTGCTGGGTGAAATCCAAAAAACAAATAAACAACAACACAAAATTATCTTGTGTGTGAAAATCCCGATTCCAGAGACTGGAGAGATAGTATACATACAGTCAACCCCATTTCAATCCTCCCAATACCACATATAGTGCCCTGAGCAGAGTCAGCCCTGAGCACAGCTGGGTGTTGCCTCCCCCACCCAAATAACGGAATCTCAAAAATAAGGTGCAGAAGTTGTGTTCATTACAATGCAAATAGAGTCGTACATTAAAATGTAAAAACAGCAGTGTATCATAATCCCATATAAGAAAATCATGAGCTTACCAAAAAATTACAGAAGTTGTACAATATCTTATTTCAAGACAGCCCACCACAATAATCACATCTGTTACTGATACTTTATAGGTTTAGCCTCTCCATGCTAGACTGTGTAATGTCTTTGCCTTTACTCTAACACAGAGCCTAGACAGAAACTTTATAAATGTCGGCAGAGCAAACCTGAGACTACTGCACAAATAGACGGGTTGCAGCAGATCTGACTCAGCTATGCGAAGGGCACCAAGAAAAGTCAGTCTGCAGGGATCTATCTAAACAGAAACTACAGTAGTAGAGCATAAGCTTGAGATCAGTCACACAAATCTAGCAATCCGAAGACTAGACTAAACAGCCAAGGGGAAAATGAACAAATGCACCACCAACAAAAAGTATAGGAAGAAAGGAAGAATTAAACTTGGGTTTTTAAATACATTATAAAAATAATCTATTCCAGGCCAGGGTAACAGTACATAGGTAGGGCCTTGCATGTTGCTGACCCTGGTTTAATCACTGGTATCTCTTTGGTCACCAGAGCCTCACCAGGAGTACTCTCTGAACTCAGACCTAGGAGTAAGTTCTGAGAATGCAAGATGTGGCCCAAAAATATAACAAATAATTATTATTGAAAAGAAATGTTATTTGGAGGGAATTAAAAAAAATGAACAGGTGAGCAAGTCTCCTGGCTATTTTTTAATATTGATTATAGCACTGTCTTCCCATTGTTCATCAATTTGCTCGAGCGGGCAACAGTAATATCTCCATTGTGAGACTTGCTACTGTTTTTGGCAAACGCCCTACCCGCTGTTTTATCGTGCTATCGCTCCAGCCCTTAATTACTGTTAATTATAGTAACTAGTAATTTAGTTACTAATATTGATTATTATCTATATTACTATATTATCACAGTCACGGTCCTCCCGTTGTTCATCAATTTGCTCGGGCGGGCCCAGTAACGTCTCCATCATGAGACTTCTTGTTACTGTGTTTGGCACATCAAATATGATTTATATTGAATACATCACGGGTAGCTTGCCAGGCTCTGCCGTGCAGGCGAGATACTCTCGGTAGCTTGCCGGGCTCTCCGAGAGGGGTAGAGGAATCGAACTTAGGTCAGCCATGTTGGCCGCTTGTAAGGCAAATGCCCTACCGCTGTGCTATCACTCCTAGTTACTAAAATAAGAAATTCCAAGTATTTAATATAATGGTCTAAAAAAATTACAAGACTGACGAAGAAATTTTTTTTTTTTTTTGCTTTTTGGGTCACACCCAACAATGCACAGGGGTTACTCCTGGCTCTGCACTCAGGAATTACTCCCGGCGATGCTCAGGGGACTATATGGGATGCTGGGAATCGAACCCGGGTTGGCCACATGCAAGGCAAACGCCCTACCTGCTGTGCTATAGCTCCAGCCCAGAAATTTTTCTTAACACTTTTATTGGGCCAAAAATTTATAAACAAGATGCTGGAATTACCTAAAGAACAGGCCTTGGGGATTAGGAATAAGGTTCAGAGGTCAAGTGTGTGTATCCAGCCTTGTATGTTTGAGGTCCTAGGTTTGAGGCCCCATACCACCAAAAAATCTGCAAGTATTTCCTTTAGTATCTTTGAAAACAAAAAAAAATCAATGTTTTGGTGGCAAGAGAGACAGTATAGCGAGTAAGGAGCTTGCCTTCCATGCATATTACCCTATTTAATCTCCAGAAATAAGCTCTGATCACAACAGGAGTAGACGCCCCCACCCCCCAGCAAAAAAAAAAAAAGAAAATTTTTAAATCAGTATTTTGGCCCAGGCTTAATCCCCAACACAACACTGTCTCCTGAAAACTGCAGCTAAGCACCAAGTCAGGAGCTCCTGAGCACCACCAAGTATGATTCTCTCTAAACCAAAAAATGAAAGAAAAAAATCGATTTTGGGTGGCCAGGGATGTAACTCACCATCCCTCGTACATAGCAGGCTCTAGGGTTGATGGTTCATACATAGCAGGCTCTAGGGTTGATCGTTCTGGGACCACAAAAAAACAAAGTTTGACTACTGTCACTGAATAAAGGAGCAAGTTTTCATCTTATAGTCAGGATATCAAGTGTAACTTGAGATATTCAATTTCCCTCACAGTCATAATTGGTATTTTCTTAAATTTAACATATATATATATGGCAACTGCCAATATTTTTTTATTTTACAAAGTATGGTTAAAAAAATGGCAGCTTTAATAAAAAAAAAAACAGGGCTGGAGCGATAGAACAGCAGGTAGGGTGTTTGCCTTGTACACAGCCGACCCGGGTTCGATTCCCAACATCCCATATGGTCCCCTGAGCACCACCAAGAGTAATTCCTGAGTGCATGAGCCAGGAGTAACTCCTGTGCATTGCCAGGTGTGACCCAAAAAGCAAAAATAAATAAAATAAAACAACAACAAAAATGTGGGCCTGGCAGTACAGCAAGAAGCTTGTCATCACCAGCAATTCAGATTATTCCCCAATCCCCACCAGGAACGATCTATGAGCCCAGAGCCCAAAGTAAAGCCTGAGCACTTCTGGTCCAAAGTATGGACCAAAAGCCAAAACTTGAAAGCATATAAAATAAATAACCAGTATTTCCATCTGAGCAGATACTACCAATATGTTGCCCTGTTATTTATATATCAACAAACATTTCCTAAGTACCCTCAAAGTCAGGCCCTGAATACATAAAGACCACGTCAATACTCAGAACAGTTTCATAAAGCAAACCTCCAATACAAGGAGGCTGTGAAAAAAAACTAAAGTAAATAATATCTCAATTAATTAGCACTAGTAAATCATTTCAGATCCACTTACCAGCAACACTGAATAGAAACCTGGCTGTGTTTCCCATTGTTTCAACTGCTCCTCAGCTGGCTTTAGCACGGTGGTATCTTGACTGGTGGCCTGTGTTAAGACCTGAAGAACAACACTGCTGGCACTATTGAGATCCATGGAAACCTGACAAAAATAAATCAAAATATTTGAGTGTAATGTTACATTTAAAAAAATAGTAGCACAGCGGGTAGGGTGTCTGCCTTGCACGCAGCCAACATGGCCGACCCGAGTTCGATTCCTCCGCCCCTCTCGGAGAGCCCGGCAAGCTACCGAGAGTATTCGATATGCCAGACACAGTAACAACAAAGTCTCCAATGGAGACGTTACTGGGCCCGCTCGAGCAAATCGACGATCAACGGGAGGGCCTTTACCTTTACCTAATAAACTAGAGTAACAATGTTCTAAATTACTCCTATATTTAAACATCCTATTGATGTTTCAGATGGACTTCTATTTTGTTGCTGTTGTTGTTGTTGTTGTTGTTGTCTTGGGCCAGGGCTTACTCCTGGCTCCCCACTTGTGAAGCAGTCCAGCAGGGTCCAGGGGACCACCTGTGGTGCTGGGGCTCAAACACAGTTCAAGTACATGCAAGGCAAGCACCCCACCCACTCTGCATTGGCTCAGGCCCCAGAATTTCTTTTTTTCCTAGGAGTCACCCGTACTCTTACTTAAAATTCCCCTAATTTATAATCTGAATCTCCATAATCTAAACAAATGTTTTTAAAGTATTAATCACATCTTTATTATGTGACAGGGTAACAAAGATAGTTGAAAAAGGAATGTTTTGACTCAGTATTAATGTCTCATACCATCTTTTATTTTTTTGTTTTGGGGTCACACATGGCTGTATTCAGAGCTTACTCCTGGCTCTGTGCTCAGAACTTCCTCTTCGATCTGTGCTCAGGGATCCTTCTTGCCAATGCTCAGAGACATATGGGGTATCCAGATAGAATACAGGTTGGGCATATTCAAGACAGGAGTCCTACCTGCTGTACTACCTCTCAGTCCCTGTCTAACGTTTTATGGGTCATCAATAATATTTGTTCAGGCCCAGGACACAGCTCAAAGGGCTACAGCATGTAGTTTGCAAGTGGGAGGCCCTGGTTAGATCCCTGGCACCACCTAGTCCCTTGAGCAGTCTAGGGAGCAATCCCAAGCACCAAGCCAGGAGCAGACCCCAAGCACTGCCAGTTGTAGCACATAAAAATAAATAAAATAGTGTGTGTGTAAAACATTTTAAACAAAATACAGAAAACTATGGAGCCAGGAAGACAGCTGAAATGGCGAGCGTGCATGGTTTGCATGCAGGAGAACAGAGCCTGATGCCTAGCACTACAAGGACTTCTAACACCACCAGGAGCAATCCTAGGGCACCAAGCCGGATAGGAGACGAATTCCTGAGCACCACCACGTGTGTTTCCAAAACCAGAAAAGTGGCTGGAGCAACAGCACAGCGGGGAGGGCGTTTGTCTTGCACGCAGCCAACCTAGGTTCAATTCCCAGCAACCCATATGTTCCCCCAAGGACCTCCAGGAGTAATTCCTGAGTGCATGAACCAGGAGTAACTCCTGTGCATCGCTGAGTGTGACCCAAAAAGTAAAAAAAAAAAAGAAAAAGAAAAAGAAAAAACACAACACAAATATAAACACTAAATGATGAAGAAATGAAAGGTTGGACAGGTAATCCTATGCCAAATATCTGAAATTGGGGCTGGATACATAGGACAGAAGAGGTAGAATGTTTGCCTTGCATACAGCTGATCCATATGTAATCCCTGAGACCCATTTGGTCCCTAGCCAACTTTTTTTTTTATATATATATTTTTTATTTATTTGTTGAATCACCATGAGAACAGTAACAAAACCTTTCAGTTCAAGTCTCAGTCGGTCATACAATGATCAAACACCTGTCCCTTCACCAGTGCACATTTTCCACCACCATACCCAACCCTCCCACCCACCTCCCACCTGTGTGGCAGATTTCCCACTCTCTCTCTCTCTCTCTCTCTCTCTCTCTCTCTCTCCCTCCCTCCCTCCCTCCCTCCCTCCCTCCCTCTGTTGATCACATTCAATATTATGACAAAAGACCCACCACTGTTATTTGGAATTTTCCACACCATTCAGACCTGCCACAAAGAGATCATTAGAAAATTTGTTTTCTAATGTTGATTATGAAAAGCATATGATGTTGTGTGGCCACAATAGCAGCCACGCGAATTTGGAATTTTAATATTTTAGTAACAAACCTAGAGGGATTACTGCCAGAAGCCCCTGGGTTCTGAGATTAGTATGTGTCCCTCTGGGATCATTGTCGGTCAGAAGCCGGAGGAGGCATTTGAGGGTGGCAACCCAGAGCATTGTCATGGCGAGGAGCAGGGCCGACTCCACCCCCCATCCCATGAAGCCCCACGTGCCTCGTCAATGCAGTCACATACCTGGCTGTTCATTAGGCTCTAAAAAATGCAGGACACCATGTCGCCGCCATAGAGGGGGACAGGTGGAGGGACAGACACCCTTCCCCTCCCAGGGTGGCATAGCATCATAGTTAAATACACAGTCCAGATGCATTTCATTTGGGCATTATCTTTTGCTCAGATTTTTCCCACCACCATTCAAGCCTGATTTTCAGGGAGAAATGCTGGATGATTTACTTTCCATTGATCACTTTGCATATAAAGGAAATGTCACATGGCCGCATAAGCGGTCGCGTGGTTTGGAAAAAATGTCATGGTACCCGCGTGCCAGAGCCATGCTTGTAGAAGCTCATGGTCACCAGGATTCCATCTGGAGAAGGCGGGGAGACAGCACCTACCCAATCTGGGTCCTTAGCCAACTTTAGAGGTGATTTCTGAGTACAGAGCCAGAAGTAAGCCTATGTGTGGCTCTCTAAACAATCACAACAATAAAAACAACAAAATATCTGAAGCCATTCTAAAACACAATTTATTGAATTCCTTAGGACTGCTTATAAGCATCCCCAAAACTGTACAATTATATACTTACAAAGTATTTATAGCTATTACAATATAAAATATTTCTCCGCCCCTCTTGGAGAGCCCAGCAAGCTATTGAGAGTATCTCGCCCACGGAAAAGCCTGGCAAACTCCCCATGATGTATTCGATATGCCAAACACAGTAACAAGTTTCACAATGGAGACGTTACTGGGCCCACTTGAGCAAATCGATGAACAACTGGAAGACAGTGCTACAGTGCAGTGCTACAATATAAATAAATGAAAAATGCCAAAATTAAAATTGAAAACTAAAAATCAAAGTAAATCTAACTTCTTAACACAGAGTTGAATGTGAATTAGTTTTGTGGTACTAATTTCAAGAACAGGGGCTTGAGCAATGGGATGTACAGCGGTAGGATGTTTGCCTTCATGCGGCCGACCCAGGTTCAATTCTCAGCATCCCATATGGTCCCCCAAGCACCTCCAGGAGCAATTCCTGAGTGCAGAGCCAGGAGTAACCCCTGTGCATTGCCGGGTGTGACCCCCCCCAAAAAAAAAGTAAAAAGAGGGGATAGGGAGGGAGTACAGTGGGTAGGGCACTTGCTTTGCATGCAGTCAACCTGGGTTCAATCCACATCCCTTATGATCCCATATGTTCCTTGGAGCAGCCATGAAATAATTCCTGAGGGCAGAGCCAGGAGAAACCCCTGAGCATAACTGGTGTGACCCAAAACATACAAACATAAAAGAAGTGAAAAGAAGGGCATGAGAAATAGCTCAAAGGGATGAGCACAAGCTCTGCATGGAGAGGAATGGGTCTGATCCTCGCACCAGTTCCTGAAGCAAGAATGAAACCAGACATCAAACACTGCTGATGTGATCCAATAATGAAACAAAACAAAATAAAATATAGGATAAAGGAAATAGGTAACATGAAAGGCTGACTGCAAGTGATGTGCTGCTTTACACTGGGTGTTCAAAGATTTCTCTGAAGTGACATAGTGACATTTACAAAGCCCAGTTATGCAGAAATCTGAAAGCAGAGTTCTAGACAGGGAAAACAGGGGAAGGGGAATTTTGATATTAGAAACAAACTCAGGGCCAGAGGGACGTAACAGGGGGTAGGGCATCTGCATGAGACTGACCCAAGATGACCCAGGTTCTATCCCTAGCATCCCATGTGGTCCCCCGAGCACCTCCAGGAGTAATTCCTGAGCTTGAATGCAGAGCGGAGCAGCCTGCTCGGATTGGAACTGGGGCCTCCTCCACCCAGATCCCCCATCTTCTAGGCATTACACCCACCAACTGCCCCCAGCACCATGTAATCCCATCAACGGCCAAGACCCAGAGACTATATAAACCCCTTCTCCTGGAAGAGAACAGCACAGAGTCTCCTGCCTCCACGCCTGGCTGTCCTCACCGGGGGCCCCTTGGAGGAGGGTGGGCTGAGTTTCCCTCCCCACCTCGAGCAGAGCCTGGGCAGCTGAAGACCTCTGGTTCCAGCCACAGCCATGCTTAAAACCCCTCTCCACACATTCGGATGAGCCTCACGCATGAAGGAACCGGCAGAGGAATCCAGGTGTGAGGGACCCGGGGCGTAGATCTCCAAGTCTGCTCAGATTGGGACTCGGGCCTCCTCCACCCAGATCCTCCATCTTCCAGGCGTTACACCCACCAACTGCCCCCGCGCCATGTAATCCCATCAACGGCCAAGACCCAGAGACAATAAAACCCTGCTCTCGGAAGCACGCGGCCGCATTCACCCCTCTCATGACCTCGATGACCACTTCCTTATAGAATGGTGGATCCTGGTGGTGAATCCTTAATACAGCTCACAGAAGATTCTGATGTATTGAGTTTGAATACCCTGTTTGGCTAGGGCTTCGATGACTGCTCCAGTCTCAACAGAATCAAAGGCCTTCCTTAAATCAATGAACGTTAGACAGAGCGGAATCTTGAACTCCTGAGAAACTTAAATGAGAAACTTAAATGAGAAACTTAAATTTCGCTCTCAATGGAACGACCATCTCCGAATGCAACAGCTATGTGTACCTAGGTCGAGAAGTCAACGTGACAAATGACCTGGCACCCGAGCTGCACAGGAGGAAGAGAGCGGCTTGGAACGCCTTCAAGAACGTCGAAGAAATAGCTAAGAGGACGAAGAACCTCCGGCTCCGGGCACATCTCTTTGATTCCACTGTTCTTCCTGCATTAAAATATGCCTCAGAGACCTGGGCCCTACGCAAACAGGATGAAAACGCTATTCAGGTCTCTCAAAGAAGAATAGAAAGAGCTATGCTTGGAATATCACGTTTCACTCAAATGAGAGAAAGAATCTGGAGTTCCGACATCCGTTGATGATCAAGAATCAGGGACGCTGTCTCGTTTGCCAAGGTGTCAAAAATCAGATGGGCTGGTCACGTAATGAGATTTAAAGACGACCGCTGGACTAGAGCTGTTACCAACTGGATTCCACGGGATGTCAAAAGACTGCGTGGCCGCCCACCTACCAGATGGTCAGACTTCTTCATCAGGATCATGAACAATCGGTTTGAGGCTCTTCATGTTCCTAGAGTGAACAGACGCCACTGGGCTACACTAGCACTTGACAGGGACAAATGGAGACGTTACTGGCGCCCGCTCGAGCAAATCGCCGATTAACGGGAAGTCAAGTGATTAAGTGATATAAAGAATTTTTGTGAAACAAAATAAAAAATACAAAAGAAAGTTGGAAAGAGGTTACAGACAATTCACACAATGGAAAAGCAAATGATTAATAAATATCAGGAGAGATATTACCTCAATGATTACCAGTAATTAAAAGTCCATGCCCTTTTCCTCAAGTAACCTTTGTTGCTCTGTCAATATCAATTTCATTTCTGTCTGTAAAATCCATTCAGTATCTTTGTGTTGCATACCTGAGTAAAATCACTTATTACTTTTCTCCTGAGGCCAGAGCGAAAGTGCAGAGTGCACTGGGTAGTGCCCTTGCCTTGCATGCAGCTGGCTTACCTTGGTTCAATCACTGGCACCACATATGGTCCCCCAGGCACCACCAGAAGTGATTCCTGAGTACAGAGCCTGGACTAACTCTTGCAATCACTGTATGTGGCCCAAAAAACAAGCAAAAACATTATTGGAACAAGAGAGATAATCTAGAAGGTAAAGCACTTGCTGTGTTTGGGGCCAAACCATGTTCAACCGAACACTACATATGGTCTCCCAAGCTCAAAGCCAGGAGTAAACTGTGAGAACAGTTGGGTGGGGCCCCAAAACAAAAGCCAATAATTTAATAAACTGGATCACTGGAGGGAAGAATTGTAAACATATAAATATAATAAAAGAGACTAACTTAGGGGCTGGAACAATAGCACAGCGGGCAGGGCATTTGCCTTGCATAGGGCCGACATGGGTTCGATTCCCAGCATCCCATATGGTCCCCTGAGCACCGCCAGGAGCAATTCCTGAGTGCAAAGCCAGGAGTAACCCCTGTGCATCGCCAGGTGTGACCCAAAAAGCAAAAAAAAAAAAAAAAAAGGAGAGTTGAAGAGGTAAGAGTATGGGTAAGGTGGCTTGCCTTGCCTGCATCTGACCCTGTTTCATTCCCAGGACCCAGATAGTCTCCCAAGGACAGCCAGGACTCCTGAACACACAGTCAAGAGTAACCTCCCAAAGTCCAAAATAAATTCTGAGTTTCTTTAACTGATAACGAAATCGATGCAAACAAAACTGATGTATGCAAAGTTCATTGGAGGACAAAAAGCAATTCTGTAAGGATAAAACAAGACACATTTCTGAACATGAGTTTGGGCTATCTCTAGACAACAACAATGTGTCTGAAATGAAGACTGTTCTAGAGATTCTGGGCGGATGAGAGTTATGAAAAGAGATAATAATTGAATCATCATCTGAGACCACTCAAGGGGAGTTGGGAGAAGAAAAGACAATACCCCAAGTTAAACAAATATCTAAAGTGGCCAAAGATAAAGATAAACCAAGGAAGACGGATGTCAATATTGGACTGAAAGAGAATACAGTATCCCAGAAGCATGAGAATTACAAGTAAGAACAATCAGTCAAAAACAATGAACAACTTAAGAGACCCCATTCATGATCTCACTCACATGTGGGATATAAAGAAACACAAAACACAAAAGGAAATAACAAATGTCCAAAGGCAACAGATCCTGAGCACAGACTTACAGAAGTGAGCTTACCACGGGAGAGGTATCAGCCTGGGGAAGAGGAGGGCACTGGGGATGGAGGGAAGGGGGGAGGGGGCGGGGGCGAGTTTTAAGGGCAGAGACAGGTGGGAACCCTAAGACAATGGTGGAGGGAAGTAGACACTGATGGAGGGCGTGGTGATGGAACACTGTATGCAGAAAACCTTCCAAAAATAGTACTGTAAGTCACAGTGGCTCAAAGAAAATATATATTTTTTAAATAAAATAATAATAATAAATGGGTCTTTTAAAACAGAAAGAAAAATAAATACTCCATTAAATTCTATCTTAAGAGTCATAGATTCTATAAGAATTCTATATAATAAGAATTCTATAAGAGCTTAATGGTAAGCAGGAATCCACCCGTGACTGCTGTAAACTGTCACACTTCAATATATTGATGGGCCGAGCAGATCACTGAAAGAGCTGGAGCAATGCTTGGAATGTGCATGGTCCAGGGTCTGAAGTCCATCACCACACAGCCCTAGTGGAGAAGCCTAAACAAACAAACAAGCAAACAAATGGAAAATATTTTCCACTTCTAAATTCTGGAGAAAAAAAAATGGGCAGAAAGATGGCTCAGTGGGCCGTGTGCCTGCTTCGAAAGTAGGAGGCCCAGGATCACATGGTCACCAGGAATGACCCCATCCCCAGGAACAGACCAGGAGTAACCCTGAGCACTTCTGGGTGTGGCACAAAAACCAAACTAATAAAAATGATAGCACTGTAGCACTGTCCTCCCGTTGTTCATCGATTTGCTCAAGTGGGGCCCAGTAACGTCTCCATCGTGAGACTTGTTACTGTGTTTGGCACACTGAATACGTCACAGGTAGCCTGCTAGGCTTTGCCATGCGGGCAAGATACTCTCGGTAGCTTGCCAGGCTCTCCGAGAGGGGAGGAGGAATTGAACCCGGCTCGGCCGGGCCGGCTGCGCACAAGTAAAAGCCCTCATAAAAATAATAAGGTGGAGAAAACAAATACAGACTACTCTTATAACATGGGAGACAGAGCTTGGTGGCCAAGTATCTAGACTGGCAAGCACCCCCCCCAGAGTCAAATATATGTGAGAAGCATGGGGTGTGGCTACGCTACTTGGAACCTCTGACACCTCAACAAAGTGTGCCATCACCGAATACTACACCAAGGAGTGTGTGTGCGTGTATATGTGTGTGTGCACACACAGGCATGAACATACATTACAACTAAGAGATGTGCAGGCACTATGGCCAAGGGTGAGCGCAACTCAAGTGTGCAACCTTCAGCGAGCACCATAACCAAGGCTCCGCACAGCGAGGACGAACGCCAGTTTCAGGCAAACACCACAACCAGGCGCGTGTGCGCCTCTGATCACCGCAACAGACAGGAAAAACAGGGAGGGAAGGGGAGTTCAAAATCAGAGCAATAAAAAAGCGGGCGGGGGGGCATACGGGAAAGAGTCACATATGGAACCAAAACACAACACATGACGGGGAGTCTGGGCCTTTCCTTACTTTCGGGCGGGGAGGCGGAAGGAGAGCTATGACCGTCAGTGCTCAGGAGCCGAGCGACTCCTGAAGGTGCAAGGATTCGAACCAGTGCCACAGCCAGCGTCATGTGCAAGGCACCTCACCACTGTACTTTCTCTCTGTCCCAGAATGGGGAGTTTAAGATGAGAAACTGAGTGTACTGATAAATTAGCACCAGATTAGGATGGAAAAAAAAAAAAACTGTTACGGTTCTGGAATAAATTTTGTTCTACTAAATTAAGGCACTAATCTCTAACGAAAGGCTTAATAAGAGATGTTTTTCTTTTCTGCCAGGGTTGCAAGCCAGTGCTTTGTTGAATCTCATCTTCTGATATGAAGGTAAAGTGATCTTACTTTTTAGTTTTAGAGAAGGCTTTAAGCTACACCCTGCAGTGCTTACGGGTGAAAGTCCCATCAAGCAAATGCCTTAACTCCCGTTACTATCTCTCCAGCCCATGGGAGGTCAAGTTAAGAGCTTTTCAATGTGTGGGGATGTTGGGGAGGTGTTAAGATGAGGTGACGGCAATAGCTTCACATGCTATTGGAGGATGTTTTCAGTTTCTTGGTTTTGGAGGGGGGTCTCAGTGGGGATTTGGGTCACACCCAGGAGTCCTCAGGAGCTGCTCCTTGTTCTACACTCAGAACTGAGCCCTGGTTGTGCTTGAAGAACCAACCATAGGAGGTCATGAGGATTAATTAGGGGTCAACTGCGAGCAAAGCAAGTGCCTTAAGACCTATACCATCTCTCTAACCCCAGTGTGTTGGCTTAAAGAAGGTAAAAAATTTTTTCGCTTTTTGGGTCACACCTGGCAATGCACAGGGGTTACTCCTGGCTCTGGACTCAGGAGTTACTCCTGGCAGAGCTCAGGGGACCACATCGGATGCTGGGAATCGAACCCGGGTGGGCCACATGCAAGGTAAATGCCCTCCCCACTGTGCTATCTCTCCAGCCCCCTAAAGAAGGTAAATTTTTCAGGGGGCTGCTGAGTGATTTTTTTTTCTGAAAAGGGCAGAGTAGGCCAAGTAAGCTTGGGAAACGCCACATTAAAATAAGATCGGAGACAGAGAGATAGTCCATCAGGGAGGACACTTGCCTTGCATGCGGCCAACCCAGGTTTGAGCCCTGGCATCCCATAACAGTCCCCCAAGTACCATTAGGAGAAAGTTCTGAGTGCAAAGCCAGGAATCACTCCTGAGTATTGCTAGGTGTGGCCCCAAAACAAAATAAAATAAGGTCATTAAGAAAGGGTCTAATAGAGGGCCAGAGAGTACAGTTGCTAGGGAAAAACAAAAAACAAAACAAAACAAAAAGAACCTAACATAAAATGTCCAGTCTCCTAATAAGAGAATGAGACACTAGGGGGTTGTGAGCACAGAGTAGTTAGTTCCTTTGTAAGAGGCAGACCCCATAAGAAGGCACTATCTCTAAGCCAAGGAGAAAGCACATCTTGATTTTGGACTTTCAGCTTCCAGGACTGTGAAAGAAATCATCTCAATCTTAAACCACCTCTATAGCTTTTGTTTTCGTTTTTCTTTTTGTTTCAGAGCAGTAGCAAACTAATGCTTCAGGAAAATATTATCCCTAAGGAGAAAAAAACTCAGAACACAATTAGAGAAGAACAGACAGAATTAGACATTTTTTAAGATAAAAGAGTATGGTAGGAGCCTGAGAGTAGAGCAGGGAGAGCATCTGCCTTGCACACAGCCAACCAGGCTCCGATCGTTGGCACTCTACATGGTTCCCCGAGCCTGCCAGGAGTGATCCCTTAACAAAGCCAGGAATAAGCCTTGAGCACTGTCGGGTGCCGCCCAAATATCAAAAAAAAAAAAAAAAAGATACAGCAAGAAAAGCAGCTCCCATTAATGTTTTTTACTTCCTCTGTGAAGTATAAAGGAACATTATCCAACAAAAGTAAAAAGGGAAGTTAGTCTATTACCATAATAACTATCATGGGAAACAGGACTTGTGGTACTACAAACACATGGGATTATTAGGCTGCCTGTCCATTATTCAATAAATGTTTGTCGCAGAATTAATATCAAGTTTGTCATTCATGTATCAATTAGTTCAGTTTTGATATGGTGAACTGCAACAGCAACCAGCAAAAGTGCTGGATAAGTGTAAGAACCTGAGATGAAAAGAGAGGTGGTTTTTTCATGATTTTTGTGTTGTTCTGTGGCCACATCCAGTAGAGCTCAGGAGCTATTCCTGTCTCCGTGTTCAGCGACCTGGTCTTGGGGTGCTAGGGGAACATAAGCAGTGCTGGGCATGGGGTAGACTGGATGCCAAGGCAGAGCTCTGCCTAAGAACCCCTTATACTATCTCTCAAGTCCTAGCGGTATGAAAGCCACTTACCACTAGTTTCTTCAATCAACTAAAAGAGATTCAATAATTAGCATAAAATCACTCTGGATAAAATAAATGAGACTATAATTTTCTTTCTAACCTCAGTCTTGAACTTGAACTAACCAAAGTACTGTAGCTCAAGCTTCAATTTATCTTAACTAAAGAACTTGGTTCAGCCCATTTAAGATTAAAGCTGAGACTACATTTCTAATCAAGTTAAGTGATTCTGTTGCCGCAGTTGGAATAGCAAGGGTATAAAATACTGCACTGCACTGTCCTCTCATTGTTCATTGATTTGCTCGCGCAGGCCCAGTAACATCACCATCGTGAGACTTGTTGTTACTGTGTTTGGCATATCGAATACGTCACGGGGAGCTTGCCAGGCTTTGCCGTGAGGACGAGATACTCTTGGTAGCTTGCTGGGCTCTCCGAGAGGGGCGGAGGATTCGAACCTGGCTCGGCCGGGATGGCGGCTTACAAGGCAAATGCCCTACCGCTGTACTATGGCTCCAGCCCATAAAATATTAAAGTGCAACAGCATTGTAGATCCATCTGTAATCAGCCTGATACTAAGTCAAAAACACTCCAGACTCACCTGAATTACAAATCACTCTGAAATTAGCTGAGAGATCCCAATGGTGCAGAAAGGGGGCAAAAAATAATATTGCCATCAAGAACCTTTACTTAGAAGAAATAAGAATTACAACACACAAAGCTATACATACGCAAAACACGAGGGTTTAGAAAGAAAAAATCCAGGTTTGGAGAAACAGTACAGGAGTAAGGCACTTGCCTTGCTTGTGGCCAACCTTGGTTCAATCCCAAGCACTGCATATGATCCTCCCAAGCACTATCAGAAACAACCCCTACATACAAAGCCAGGAGGAAGCCGTAAGGATGTCATGTGTGACCTTCCCTTGCCAAAATAAAAAGTTAAAATCTATCTAACCAAGGACCAGGATATTACTCAGCAGTAGAATACTTGCCCTGCATGTATAGTGAGGTCTACGGTTCAATTCCTGACACAACACAGTACCTCAGGATACTAAGCCAGGACTATCACCAGGTTATAGTCCAGAAAACAAACTAAGTAAAAAATTCCACTTAGGGGCTGGAGCAATAGTATAATGGGTAAGGCACTTGCCTGGCAGGCAGCCGACCCATGTTCAATCCCCGGCACCACATATGGTCTCTCCAGACTCTCCATGAGGTATCCATGAGCACAGCCAGGTGTAGTTCCACACCTCCCAAAAGAATCCCTCTAATAAAACATACTTTTCCCAAAAGATTGATATTTTTACTTCTGAAAAAAACACATTTACCTCTACAAATATTTTCAACATGTTTTAATAGTCGTATGTCCACAGGGTTGTAATTGTGACTGTATCTGCACACATCTTAAGATCTTGGGGGCGGGAGGGCACATCCAGCAGTGCTCAGGGAATAACTCCCCGCTCTGCACTCAGGAATCACTCCTGGCAGTGTTCAAGGACGAATGGACTGGATCTAGGTCTGACATGTTCAAGGCAAACTCCCTATCCTCTGTACTCTCCCTCCGGTTCCAGAATCTGAAGATTTTTATATTAGCTGTTAATGATCTTTGCATAATCGCTTGCATCTTCAATTACACCACTAAGTTAATTCAGTGGTTAAAATGATCTTTGCTTTAGTGTAAAGACGAAAGAGATAGCTCAGCTGCCCCTGGGCTATGATAAAGGATGTAACAGAGGGTCACAAATCATTGCTAAAATTAAACCGTCTCTCCTATTTCCTCTTCTGGGTTGCAAGGAGGGGGGCAGGGAGATGACACTCCAGCCACCAATAGTGATTCTTCTTGAAATTTCACAGAAATCTTCCTCCTCCGTGATGTAAGAGAGGCGTGACACAATGAATGAAAGAATGACTATCTTCTTTTATATTGCAGTCATCAAGCCAAAGCGTGTCATTGAGAGTTTTTAATAAAATAAAATGTAAATGGAGACATGAACTCCCTAATCAAAAAAAAAAAAAAAGGAGGAAGGGGGATCCTGGCTGTGGGCAGCTCCTCCTCGCTCCCTTCTGAAGAATCATCTTCTAGGCTCCAGGGCACCATCTCGCAGCGAACTGAATCCACTGGCGCAGGGGCGGGAAGGGGTCTGTCCACTGCTGGCTCGGCACCAGTGAGACCCCAGCTCTTTCGTGGGGCGGCCTCAAGATGAGGCCTCAAGATGAGGCCTCCCTCCCCTCGACCACGACCGTTATCAGGAGGGGAAAAAAGAACGGCACCACGGCCTGCGATGCTCTTCCAAACGGTTCTGCTGAATCACAGACGCCCCCCAGGATACGACGGCGGGGCACGCTGGGCCTGGGCGCCTGGGCGCGGGCGGCCACACCGCGTCACACCGCGAGGCCCCTCTCCGGAAACGCAGCAACTCGCTCACTTTCCCCTCAGGGCGAGGCAGGGCCACGTTGTCCAGCGCGGCTCTCGCGGAAGGCGAGCGGGGTGCGCCACACGACGATGCTCTGAGGGTCGCGTCCTCTGCGGACCCGCGCCGGCCCTCCCCCAGGGCAAACGCAACCCCGGCCGCCACGGGCACCCGACGCTCTCCTCATCCGGGCGCCTCTTCTGCGACCCCCGATCCCTGCCGCAACCCCGGCCGGCTCCCGGGGGCTCGGGAGCACTCAGCCCGGAGCAAGATCTCCAGGCCGCCCCCGGCGCCGGCAGCCCCGCGTCCTCCTCACGCCTCCCCGAGCTCCGCTCCCCGGCCCACACCCGGCGTCCTTCCTTCCTGCCCCCCGCGCGCGCCGCGAAGCTCCCGGGCAGGGGCCTCACCGTCGGGTTCGCTCCGGAACGGCCCGGCTCTCCCGCTTCCGCTCCCCAGCACGATGCGGCGTCCGTCGGCCCCGCGCCCCGCGCTCTCCCCGCACGCCGCCCCGCCGCCTGCCGAGGCCGAGGCCGGTCCCTAGGAACGCGCCATGTTCCGCGTCGCTCCCGAATCGACGCGGGCGCGCGAATACTACGTCACGGCAAGCGCGCGTGGACGAGGCCACGGAAGAAGGCGATTGGCGAATGGCAGGACGCGGGGCGGGGCTTCCCCTTCGAAACCCGAGGCGCTAGCTGGCCGACTCGCAGCTCTGCGCCTGCGCCCCAGGAGAAGCCGGGAGCCCGGGCCAAGCGCGCGCGGTCACCATGGGAACCGCTGAACCGCCTCCTTCCACTCGGGAGATTGCCTCCTGGGTCGGTTTCATGCTGAATGTCTTGTTCTAGACACTAGCTGCTGAAGTATGTTGTTTGATTCATCTAATCAGAAAAGTCACTAAACTAAACTACATCGACTTATCGCTCTCCTGCACTTAATTTTTTTTTTAATTTTGCACTGAAGATTTTTTTTTTTAATTTTTATTAGTGAAGCACCATGAGGTACAGTTGTAGACTTATACATTTTTGTGCTTGGGTTTCAGTTATACAATGATTGAGTATCCATCCCTCCACCAGTGCCCATTCTCTACCACCACTGATCCCAGCATCCCTCCCATTGCCCACCCCCCCCCCATCCCACCCTGCCTCGGTGGCAGGGCACTCCCTTTTGTTCTCTCTCTCCTTTTGTGTGCTGTGGTTTGCAAAAGAGGCATTGATCCTACACTTAAATTTTAAGCTCTTAAGACTTGCCGGGAACATTGCTTCACACTCTTAACCATACTGAAAAGATTTAAAAGGTTCCAGAGCCGAAACAGTATACAGCGGGGTAGGGCACCTGTTAATACTGAGCCAAATCGGGCTCGATCCCCCGCATCCCTTAGGGTTCCCTGAACCCCGCCAGGAGTGATCTCCAGAGCCAGGAGTAAGCCCTGAGCACCAGTGAGTGTGATGCCCACCAAATAAATAAATAAATAAATAAACAGCTCATTTTGCCCCCATAATCTTAAATATAACTAAATTCTATGAAATATTCCCACTGTACCGGTTACTGTTCTAAGTGCTACCGTTCATGCTGAACTATAGACGTCTCCTATCATTAGTCACAGGCAGCAGTGCTCAGGGGACCAGGGATTGAATCCAGACTGCAGAGCATACACTCAAGCCCCTGGGGCCATCGCTTAAGGCTATCTTAAATTTACTTTATTACCACAACTCCCGAAGAATTCTGAAGAATTCTCCGGGCCCCACACAGAGCCTATATCAGCAGGAGGTCCCAGATGGGGTACATGCTGTCTCCCCGCCTTCTCCAGATGGAATCCCAGCGACCATGAGCTTCTACAAGCATGGCTCCCATATGTGGGCAACAGGACTATTCTTCCGAACCATGCAGCCTCAGAAGTGGCCATGCGACATTTCCTGATATGCAAAGTGAGCAATGGAAATAGATGATCTAGCGTCTGTCCCTGGAAGGCAGGCTTGAATGGTGTTGGGAAAATTTGAGCAGAATAATGGCCAATCAAAATGCATCTGGCCTGTGCATTTAACTACGTTGCTATCCTGCCCTGGGAGGGGAAGGGTGCTTGTCCCTCCGTCTGTCCCCTCCTTGTGGCAGCGGCATGGTGGCCTCCATCTTTTGGAGCCTAATGGACAGCCAGGTATTGGGCTGCATTGACAAGGCACACAGGGCCTCGTGGGATGGGGGGGGGAGGGAGAATCGGACCTGCTCCCTGCCCTGATAAGGCCCCCGGTTGCCACCCACAGACGCCTTCTCTGGCTCCTGAACAACCATGATCCCAGAGGCACACAAACCAATCTCAGAACCCAGGGGCTTTGGGCAATAATCCCTGTAGGCTTATTCATTCATTCATTCATTCATTCATCATCCTGTTATTTGTCGATTGCCTCGAGCAAGCCCCAGTAACGTCTCCTTCATCCTAGCCCTGAGATTATATTCAAGGCTCTTTAGGAGAATGAGACCCATCATTGTTACTGGTATTTGGCATATTGGGTACGCCACGGGGAGTTTGCCAGACTCTGCCGTGTGGGCAGGCTACATTCGGTAATCTGCCAGTTTGTCCAAAGTAGGAATGAGATAATAAGATGTCATAAAAAGATGTCCTGATAAGATGTCGCTGAGGTTCCACGGTTCCGGGAGCTGTTTTTTATAGTCTCTGAGTCTTGGCCGCTGATGGGATTACACGGCGCCAGGGGGCCAGGTGGTGGGTGTGACCCCCTCCACTGGAATTTGGAGGATCTGGGTGGAGGCTTATTACTAAAATATCAGAAATCCAAACTCGCTTGACCGCTAATGAGGCCACACGATATCATATGCTCTTTATAACCAGCAATAGAAAACATATTATCTAATGATGTCTTTTTGGCAGGTCCGAATGCTGGGGAAAATTCTAAATAATAATGTTGGGTATTTTGTCATAATATTGAATGTGATCTACATAGAGAGAGAGAGAGAGTAAAGTGGAAATTTGCCACGCAGGCGGGGGGTGGGGTGGGAAGAGGGTATACTGGGGTTCCTGGTGGTGGGAAATGTGCACTGGTGAAGGGACGGGTGTTTGGTCATTTTGTGACTGACCAAAACATAAATTCAAAGGCTTTGTGACTGTTCTCACAGTGAATCAATAAATAAAACTTGGGAAATATTACTTTATTGATGCTTCTCATTACTTTGTATGAAAAACATTATTTTCCTTGTTGTACAGATTTGAAAACAATTTTCTTAAGAATTAAGTTGTTGGGCTGGAGGGATAGTACAGTGGGTGGGCATTTGCCTTGAATGCAGACTACCCAGATTAGATCCCCAGAGAACCACCAGGAGTAATTCCTGAATGCAGAATCAGGAGTAATCCCTGAGCATGGCCAGGTGTGGCCCAAAAAGCAAAAATAAGAGAAGAAGAAGGAGGAGGAGGAGGAGGAGGAGGAGAGAAAGGAGAAGGAGAAGAAGGAGTGGGAGGAGAAAGAGGAGGAGGAGGAGGAAGAGGAGGAGGAGAGGAAGAAGAAGAAGATGATGATGAAGAGGAGGAGGAGAAGGAGAAGGAGGAAGAAGAAGAAGAAGAAGAAGAAGAAGAAGAAGAAGAAGAAGAAGAAGAAGAAGAAGGAGGAGGAGGAGGAGGAGGAGGAGGAGGAGGAGGAGGAGGAGGAGGAGGAGGAGGAGGAGGAGGGGAGGAGGAGGGAGGAGGAGGAGAAGGAGAAGAAGGAGAAGGAGAAGAAGAAGAAGGAGGAGGAAGAGGAGGAGGAGAGGAAGAAGAAAGAAGAAGATGAGGAGGAGGAGAAGGAGGAGGAGGAAGAAGAACAAGAACAAAAACAAGAAGAATGAGAAAAGAGCAAGAACAAGAAGAACAAGAACAAGGACAAGAACAAGGACAAGAACAAGAAGAACAAGATGAAAGAAAATAAATTAAGTTGTCCAGGACTAGAGACATAGTACAGTGTGCAAAGTGCTTGCCTTAAGGGACTAGGCCTGAGTTTGATCTCCATGGCACTCCAAGCACTGCCAGGAGCAACACCTTAGTACAGAGCCCGAAGTAACCCCTGAGCATTGCTGGATGTGGCCCAAAAATAATAAACAAACAAAAGTTGTCTAAATTAAAATTATGTTGGGGGAGTGGAAGACACATTCAGCAGTACTCAGCAGTGCTCAGGCTAGGATCACATTGTTTTATCCTTCCTGCATAGCCTCAGGTAGTTTAGGTATATTGGGTTGCTCCCATCACAGTGCTCCCATTCCTCTGTGTTTATTTGTAACTTCTTTCTTTGTGCTCTGTTGACTTGTAAATATTGTTTTTCTCTTCTCCCTAAGTCCTTTGAATAGTTTATTCAGAGCAATGTCTTTTTTGTGTGGACACAAGAAGACAGTATCTGCTATGCTTTTGTAATGTGAGTCTCAGTGATATTTTCCTCCTGGGCATCTGTTCTCTCACCTAAGCCTCAGCTACCCTTACTTCCTAGCGCCCCCAGAAGCAGGGTCCCGATGAGGAACTGGTTGGAACCAGGACAAAGGGTGGTAAGCTATGTGCTACCCTGGCATCAAGATGAACCTGGCCAAAGCGCCATTAACTTTAAGTTAAGTGCTTGGTCATGGACTAATGCTGTCATGAGCCAAAAAGTAATAACTAGATTCGGACCCTGGAGGGTTAGCAATGTTTAATCTGGCCTGAGGGCTGTAGTCTGAGTCTGTGGCAAGATGTTCCCAGGAGAGCTGTCCTACAAGCCTCAATGTTATCTCTTACTGCATCCATACAAAAATAACTAGTATTAAGATGCTGATTGAGTTTTTGAACTGAGGAAAGGAGAAAAACATCTTAGGAGGTATTTTGCCCTTGGGCAGTCAGGAAGGGATTTGGAATACCTCTCAGGTGGTGTTTCCTTTGAACCTTGTGGACCCTCAGGGAGGGCTCTTATGTTGATTTTGCTACCTGACTGGGTGCCATGTCAGCCCAGTGTGCTGGGGAGTTGGAGAGAGATGAGAGTGGGGAGAGAGTGAGAAAAAGCAGGGCTGTGAGATGGACCGTGGAGAGGCTAGCAAGGGGACAGAGGGGAGAAACAGGAAGAGACAGGAATGAGGGGAGTGTGAGACTAGAATGGGGGGCTCAAAGAGACTGGGGCAGGCGTGTGGGGAGAATAGAATAAATGGCAACTGACCAATCAACCGGCTTGGCCCTCGTTTCTTCCACCATCTGCCCCATGGCCCAGGCTGCCCTGGCTGGGGGAGCGGCCCCAGGGCCCCCAAATCCGGCCGGGCGAGGGGGAGCACTGCCAGGGTCTCTCTCTGGCTGCCCCTCGCAGATTTTATACACTCAGGGGACACTCGTGGCAGTGCTCACGGGAACATATGGTGTCAGGGATTTAACCCTGGATTCCAAGATAAAAATTCTAACCCCTTGAACTAGCTAGCCCTCTGGCCCCACATTCAAATTGATAAGCAGACTTTAAAATAGATACAATATTATGTTTTCTAATAGGAAGAATAAAAGGTATCCTTTCGGCCCCTGATGATATCTCTATGGCCCCTGAGATTAGGTGTGCTCCCACCCCAAAGCTATCCAAATACTAATCCAAAAATCTGTAATTGTGTTACATTGGGGGGGGGGGAATGTTCTGTGCTTGGGTTCCTACTGCTGGTGCTCAAGAACTACGCTGAGGATTGAATCTGGGCATCCTTTATGCAAACCATTAAACATAAGGTTCTTCAGAAGAGTGAGGATGAGAGCCAGAGAAATAGCATAGGGGTCAAGGCACTTACCTTGCACTTGGCCAGTCCTAGCTGTATCCCACCCATATACCCCCCCCCCCACACACACACACACATACACTCTCAGGAGTGATTTCTGAGCACGGAGCCAGGAGTATGCTCTAAGTACCACAATGTGTGGGCCCAACACCTCCCTATCCCACAAAGATTGAATGAGTGTCAGAGGGGAGAATAGGTTATCCTGGAAGCAGAGGTCAAGAGCACTTCATACACACATTTCTCTTCTCTTCACATATGCATTTGTCTTACTTTGTGCGGGTAAGGCATCTGCTTTGCAGGCAGCCGACCCGGACCCGGCACCCCTTGAGCCCTTCAGGAGTGAACCCTGAGAGCAGAGTCAGGAGTGAGCCCTGAGCACCAACGGGTATGGCCCCAAAACAGCCCCTTTCAAGAATTTCCTGTCTTTCTCTTAAAAAGAATCTCTATGCAGCAGTTACTCTGACAACGTTTTTGCTATATCCTAAATGGGTGCTTCTCTGTGCCCTCTTCGGACTGTACCTTCCCCCTTTTGATGTCGATGGGCCCCAGGGGTGACTTACGTAAAGCAGGGAGGAGAAAGTCAGTCACTTTCTCCCCATCTACCTCGGCCACCCGGGACCCAGGGTTACTGGGTTCTTGTCTCGCCTCGCATAAAGCAATTTCAGGAGTAAACGAGCAGTTAAATCACAGTTTTTATTTGGAGGTTTTGAAGGGAAGGAGGAAGAGAAAGTGAGAGAGCGTAGAGAGGAACCTACTCAAAAGAGAGCCCAGGCTTCTCCAAGGGCGGAGAGAGCCCCTACACACATTCCAGCATCATACATGAAAACACGAAAGTACACACCTCAAGAGGGGAGATGTGGGCGACACATGTGCTCAGGCAGCATATGCCTGCGCTTCCTTTGCTCAAGGTGGCCTTTATAGGGTTTCTCCATCTGCCCCCATGTGCTGTTGCTAGGGAGGTTACCTAGGGGGTTGGTAGTGGTGATATTCCTCTTTGAAATTCGGTCCCTGATTTTTGTTTCCGCAGGAGCTTCTGTTGGAGGGGGTTGGTCAGGTGTCCAAGGAATAGCTTTGGCATTTCTGGTTAAATCTCTCTCTGGTCCTTAATTGGTCCTATTTCTTCTGCTGTCATCCCTGCAGACGTCCAGCCTCCGCAGGGTCTGCCACAGACTGGTGGATCTAACTGGTGCGGGTCAGATCTCCATAAGGTCAGGGCTATTGCTTCACAGATTCACTGCCATTGCCTTGAGAAGGGGCCTTCCATAGCCTGCCTACATCACTTTTACCTCGCTTCCTTTCTTTGCCACCTCACCCCCGTTTTACCAGGAGGCTCCCAAATTTCCTGCCATAGCACCCCCTGACCCTTCTCTATTTATCGATTTTCTCCTGTGGTCCCTTGTAATATCCTGGAGCCCACATGGGGGCATATGGCCGGTTCGAAAATAGATAGTATCTGTTAAACTACGCCCCTCCCTCGCACCGCTTCCCGGCCAACAAGTAGAATTATTCCTACCCCTGTCGCATTACACGGCAGAGTCTGGCAAACCCCCCGTGGCGTACCCAATATGCCAAACACCAGTAACAAGGATGGGTCTCATTCTCCTAAAGAGCCTTGAATATAATCTCAGCGCTAGGATGAAGGAGACGTTACTGGGGCCTGTTCGAGGCAACCGAAGATTAACAGGATGACTTGTGATTTTGTGATTTGTGTAGCATTACAAGCCTTGAACTCGCTCCCTGGGGTTCCCAGCCAGAATCTGCTAGAAACCAGGAGCGAGCCACGTGACCGCGGCTCTGGACTTGAGAAAGACTACAATCCCCAGAATGCCGCGCGCGCCGGGAGTGCGGAAGTCGGGGCGAGCGGGCTGGGGCTCCGCCCCCTTCCTACGGAGTCCCGGGAGTCCCGGAGCGCCGCGGCGGGGAGGCGCGGGGTGGAGGGCCCGCACGTGGTGCCGCGACTCCCGATTTGGCTTCTCGCGCCCCTGCCGGGTCTGCGGGGCGCCCCGCAGCCCGCGGCGATGCCGAAGGCCAAGTCCGGGGCGAGCGTCCGCCGCCGCGAGCGACAGGAGCAGCGCCGGGAGCTGAGGAGCGCGGGAGGTGCGGGCTGCGGGGGGTTCGGGCGCTGCTGGGGCGCCGGGGCCCGCGTCTGGGCCGCGCTTGCTTTTGTTCGCTGGCGGGATGCTCTTCCCGGATGCGCTCCGCCCAGGCTTCTTCCTGAGTCTGGACTCGGGGTCACCCTGGAGGGCTCGGGGAGCCCGGTGCGGTGCCGCGGGGGCTCGGACCCGGGCGAGCAGCAACCCCGCCGTGCTGCCCCTCCGGCCGCCCCGCAGGTTCCGTTTTGGGACGCCGAGGCCAGTCGGGTGTCACCGTCGGGCTCCCGGGTCGCGGACCCGACCTGGGGTACCCGGGGCCGACCCCGAGCTGCCACCAAGCGCGACGTTCCCTGACTCTGGAGAAATCCCGCCCCGCGGGATGCAGGCCGTTTCTTGCTCTCTTGCAGGGCTTATGTTCAACACCGGGCTTGGGCAGCACATCTTGAAGAACCCCCTCATCGTTAACAGCATCATCGATAAGGTGGGTGTGGAAGAGGAGAGGGGCGCTGTCGATTTGGTTTTTGGTTCTGTTGTTTTGTTTCGTTCGGGGGCGACGCCCGGTGGTGTTCAGGGGTTGCAAGCCGTGAACTCACTCCCTGGGGTTCCCAGCCAGAATCTGCTAGAAACCAGGAGGGAGCCACGTGACAGCGGCTCTGGACTTGGGCTCAGGCTCTGGAGCTCTGATGCGCAAGGACCTCTCTGGGGACCCCAGGAAAGGGGATGCCGGAAAATATCCCGGGTGCCGGAGGTCCGACGGGGGTCAGTCTCATGCCAGGCAAGAGCCCTACCTGCTCTACCATCACTCCAGCCCCCTGCTAGTCCTTTTTCGACTTCTAACGTTTTCTGACTTCTTGCTGTTGTCCTCAGATTACAAGGAAGAGAGAGCTAGTGCATCTGCTGTTAACGAGATAATTTTATTAACCGCTTGGATCATTTTAGGAGTGTCCGAAAAAGTGGGATTAGAATAAGATATTTTACTTTTTGGAAGTGAGATGATTTTATTTAGGAAGCAGGAAGAAAAGGAGAGCGAGAAGTGAGAAGGGGCTTTCGTTATCCATAAAATAGAAGGAAGGAATTCCGCACTCTTAGGTTGGGATGCAGAGTGGGATGCCAGAACCGGATCTGTTAACTGAGTAGTACTGTCACTGTGGCATCAGTTTGCTCCAGGGGGCCCAGTAACATTGTGAGGCTCGTTGTTGCTGTGTTTGGCATATCGAATACGTCTCGGAGAGCTTGCCAGGCTTTGCCGTGAGGGCGAGATACTCTTGGTAGATTGCCGGACTCTCCTAGAGGGCTGGAGGAATGGAAGTCTGGTCTGCCCCGTCAGCGGCAGGCAAAGCAAATGCCCTACCCGCTGTGCTATCGCTCCAGCTCAGCAAAGATATTCAGGTATAAATGATGTGTTCCAATGTGCAAGAAAACCTCACGTGATTATGCAAGGAAAGCTCACGTGATCGTGCTTGTTTGTAGGCTGCCTTAAGACCAACTGATGTTGTGCTCGAAGTTGGACCCGGAACTGGCAATATGACTGTAAAGTTACTCGAAAAGGCTAAAAAGGTAAAACACTTAGTTTTTGATACCAGAAATAAGTATGTGAGCCAATTCACGTGGTTTACAAAATGTGAATTTGCTTTGTTACTTGTTATTTAACAATAATACTAAATGCTTTGCCAGGTGTATCTTAGAAAATTTGATATGGATCCGTGAGAACAGAAACCATATTAGATCCTTCCACATAGAAATTTTAATTCGATTTCTCTGTACATTGCCTTGAGAAGTGATCCCTGCTGTGTATCCTGGACCTTAGTGATGAGAAAAGTGATATACTCCTCCTCAGAACAGTTGTTTTTTTTGTTGTTGCTTTTGTTTTTGTACTATATCTGACAGTGATTTAATCAGATGTGGTCGGAGGCTAGTCTGGGCTCTGCTGAGGAGTTGTTCTTGGCAGTACTTAGGGAACCAAGCAGTACAGGGGATCCAGCCTGGGTCTCTCATGCAAAGCTTGTGCTCAACCTATTGAACGTATCTCTTCAGCTCAAAAATACATGTTTTCTGTGATTCTTAGTATATCTTTACGGTGTATTTTTTTCCCCCATCATCTCCTCAGTCGGAGCCGATGAGTGTGATGATAAGAAAAGATTAAACTTAAAAAGTAAAGTAAAGTAAAGGCCCTCCCGTTGATCATCGATTTGCTCGAGCGGGCCCAGTAACGTCTCCATTGGAGACTTTGTTGTTACTGTGTTTGGCATATCGAATACGTCACGGGGAGCTTGCCGGGCCCTGCCGTGAAAAAATTTATGGAGAGGAGGGCCATGGCAGAGAGTGTATTAAGATGCTTGCACTGGGTTTGATTCCTTACACCCTGTGCCCACCAGGAGTGACCACTGAATACAGAGCCAGGAAAATGGCCTGAGCACTGCCTGGTGTGGCCCAAAGCCAAAATAAATATTTTTAAAAACTTCATTTTTGTTTTTGGGTTCTGGGCTATACCTGCTGTGTAGGAGTGATCCCTGCTAGTGCTCGAGGGATCATGAGTAGTACCGAGAATTGGAACCAGTCTTGGCAGAATCCAGAGCAAGTATCTTACTAGCTCTCTGGCCTCCAAACTTGTATTTTTGGTATTTTCAAGTTGTTGTTTGAACTTGCTTCATTGTGTATTCAGGCACCGTGGTTTCCAGTACTTTCCGTAGTGATGCTCCAGGCATTCTGCGTTCTAGCACTGAACTTATCACCAGAGTGTCAGCATATTTCCACCATTGTTTCTAGGCTCCTCTTAGTTAGTTCTGTAGGTCAGCTCTGAGTCTTTCACCATTGTTTGTTTCTAAATTTAGGTAATTGCCTGTGAACTTGACCCAAGGCTTATAGCTGAACTGCACAAAAGAGTTCAGGGCACGTGAGTATGCATATTAGAGTTAAAGTTCATTTTAGTCTCATGGAACAGTAATTATTTTTTAATTACTTTTTTTTTTTTCAATCAGGCCTGTGGCCAGCAAACTTCAAGTAATGGTGGGTGATGTATTAAAAACTGATTTGCCATTCTTCGATGCTTGTGTGGCAAATTTGCCTTATCAGGTACGGTTTCAGATTATTTGGGGCATTATACTGAGCCATTACATTCAATACATATACTGTTGCACATATTTGGTATGTTAACTACTTTATTCTCTTACAGATCTCTTCTCCCTTTGTCTTCAAACTCTTGCTGCACCGACCTTTTTTCAGGTATGTGACAAAAAGACCAAAATTACTGCCCAGTCTTAGGAAGATAATAGACCATGAAACCACAGAACCAAAGAGGAAAGTCAGTTAAATTGAAATACTACTGAGAATTTGTTTAGTGAAAAGAATTGATTTATGTAGCAGTTTTTCTCTCTTTTTTCAGCTGAGTTACTTGGTGACGACATGGTGTGAATCTTGCTTCTGAGACCAGACTCTCACTAATTTTTCATCCTCGACATTAGTCTAGGTTAGACTCTTTACTACCCTATTTTTAGACAACTGTGACTTCCTGATTAGTTTCTAGTATGTCTATGTACATCTTTCATAGGCAAGTCAAGAACTATGTAGTGATTATAAAACAAGCTTACTCATGACCATTGGGCTTTTGTGTTTGGATTTTGCATCACAGTGGTGGTGCCAAGGGCTAACTCCTGGTCCTGTGGCCAGGGATCACTCCTGGCAGGGCTCAGGGGACCATACACAGTGCCAGGGATCAATTCAGAGTCTGTTTCATGTAAGGCAAGCGCTTTACCCCCTAGTTCTATCTATCCAGCCCACAATCATGGATGTTCAGAATGACACTTAATCACTTAACTTCCCGTTAGTCGTCAATTTGCTTGAGCAGGCGCCAGTAACGTCTCCATTTGTCCCTGTCGCGTGCTAGTGTAGCCCAATGGCATCTGTTCGCTCCGGGAACATAAAGGGCCTCAAACCGATCGTTCATGATCTTGACGAAGAAGTCTGACCATCTGGTAGGTTTTGACATTCCGTGGAATCCAGTCGGTAACAGCTCTAGTCCAGCGGTCGTCTTTAAATCTCATTACATGACCAGCCCATCTGATTTTCGACACCTTGGCAAATGAGACAGCGTCCCTGATCCTTGATCGTCGACGGATGTCAGAACTCCGGATTCGTTCTCTCATTTGAGTGAAACGTGATATTCCAAGCATAGTTCTTTCTATTCTTCTTTGGGAGACCTGAATAGTGTTCTGATCTTGTTTGCGTAGGGCCCAGGTCTCTGAGGCATATGTTAATGCAGCTGTCCTTGAAGGCTTCACCTGACCTTGAAGGCTTCACCGACATGGCAGCACTGAGAAGGATGAGAAAGGAGAGGCCGACAAAATCTCAAGGCCGACCTAGGCTGCCACAACGAAGGAAGACAAAAATGATTGTCTGTACTTTCAATGCACGTACGCTAGCATCAGGTGCATCCATCGAGGACCTGATGGTACAAGCGCGAATGATCAAGTACGACATCATTGGTCTGACCGAGACAAGAAGGCACGAATCTCACCATGCCGTTTTCGACACTGGAGAAGAATTGTTCCTCGGAACATGCGATAAAAGAGGTGTTGGAGGCATCGGTGTCCTTGTCAACACAAACTTGGCCAAGAGCATTGATTCATTCGAATGCCTAACAACCCGAATCGGACGTTTACATTTGAATAGATGTGGCTCACTGCCTGCAGTTTCTATCTTCGTTGTCTACGCACCAACATCTCATTATGATGAAAGAGAAATCGAGAAGTTCTACATGGGGCTGGAGAAGTTCTATAAAGAAGACCACACCTTCTACAAGATCATTGTGGGTGATTTTAATGCCAAGATAGGACCGAGAAGATCAGCTGAAGAACTTCACATCGGGACCCATGGCCTAGAATGGAACGAACAGGGTGAGAGACTGTCTGAGTTCATCATGTCAACCAGGACCATCCATGGTAACTCACAGAATGACACACGATAGATTATATCAGAGCACATTGGGTTCCATATGGTTATACTTTCACAAAACCTTTGCATGATTTATACAAATATACAAATGTTTGTGGCCTAGATTTTGTACTGTGACTCCTGGTCTAACGTTTAGAACTCGGGCCTGGAGGGATAGTATAATTACTCCTTTCCCACTCAAGAAAATACATTTATGATTGAAAGTAACCATTTTCTCTCTTTCTACTTTCTTTTCAGATGTGCTATACTTATGTTTCAGAGAGAATTTGCTCTCCGGCTAGTTGCAAAACCTGGAGATAAGTTATATTGCAGACTTTCGATTAATACACAGCTATTAGCTCGTGTAGACCATCTAATGAAAGTAAGTGATCATTATTGAAGTAGTGTCACAAAACTCATCTTTGAAGATCTGGCTTGCATTACACATGGAGAGCATTTGCTTATGAAGGTTATTCTTGACAAACTCTAACCTTTGTGATGAACAGGTTGGTAAGAATAACTTCAGACCTCCACCTAAGGTAGAGTCCAGTGTTGTGCGAATAGAGCCGAAGAATCCGCCTCCACCTATCAATTTTCAGGTGAGATTAAAATACTGAGCTTTTAGTAGCTGGAGAGATAGTACAGTGGGTAGGGCTCTTGCCTTGAACACCCAGCTTCAGTCCCCAGCATCCTGTGTCGCCCCAGAAGTAATTCCTGAGTGCAGAGCCAGGAGTAAGTTACCTCTGAGCATCATTGGGTGTAGCCCAAAAAAAACAAGAAAAAACATTCTGAAGCTTGAGATGAAGGTGGGCACCAAAGTGTTGAGCCTCTCCAGGGCAGCTTCCCTGTTCTGGTAATTAAACTCTGGGACGCTAAGATATCAGCTGGGGGAAGTTGACTGGGTAGAAGGTATTTCTCGATGCATTTCCCTCCTAGCCTACAAAAAATGAAGATGGGGGAGGTCATCCCAGAATATGTGCGTCTGAACATTGTGTGCACATATATGGCCAGCCAACGTAAAAATGAGCCTGAATGTCAAGCAGAAAAATGCTACTTAGGGTACATCCCTGTGGAGGAGTAGATGGAATAATTTGACACAAGATAGGTATAAAAACCAGAAATGATCATGGACGTTGTTCATGAAGCCTGACAGATTATCATTGCGTTTTGCTCTAATTGTGGCTAAGAAAAATAGGTATCTATTTGATTAAGACTTGGGAAATGAGGGACTGATGAGATAATGGAAAGGGTTGGGCATTTGACTTACAGGTCTGACCTAGGTTTGATCCCCACACCTCATATGGTCCCTAGAGCCCACCAGGAATGATCCCCGAGCACAGAGCCAGAAGTAAGTCCTGAGCACAGCCTGGTGGTGCCCCAACATCTGAATGCCATGTCATTTTTTCAGCAATGGAAGAATCTCATTTTTTTTTTTCCTGAGCTTTAAAATTGAGGGTAAACTATTCAGTGAGGACCCATGGGGAGAAATCTGAGGTAATTTGCATGGCCAGGGAGTTCCATCCCTGGGACTGCATGATACTCTGAGCACTGCAGGGTAGGGCCGGTGGCCTCTTACACACTGAAATGTGAGACCCGCACAACTGAATGGTCCCCAGGATCCGAGCACTACCTGAGGAGGGCTCCTCCTAAAAATATATATAAATGAAATGTGCACGTGTGTGTCAGCTGAATCAAGATCTGGAACATTGTGTTCACTCTAGAAGGTTCCTTCCAGTTTTATATATTAAAAGACAATAATTTCTAACAACCCTGGACGAGAATTTGGAATTTTGTAAGAAACGAGTCACCTTCTCTTTCAGGAATGGGATGGCCTTGTTAGGATCACCTTTGTTCGGAAGAATAAGACTCTGTCTGCTGCATTTAAGTAAGTATTTTACAAATTTGTAATGTGTAAAGGACGTTGTCATAGAAAGGACTGAGGTAATTGTTAGAATTTTCTTTTTCTGGATAGACACTTAAATATATTTAGGATTTAGAATCTAAATCATAAAGATAATCTCAGGCTAGACACGCTTGAAAAAAACTTTTGAACTAACTTTGGACTTTGGGTGGCAGGCGAGTTTAATGACAAAAGTTCCCGTTTGAGGGGGAGATTCGATTTTTCAGCCAAATAGGGGACACTGATCACACATCACCTGCCCGATTTCCCTTTGAAGAGACGGTGTGATGATGAACCTCTTCCACACTTGATTTATGATAGACATTTGGAACTTAAGTGTATAAGAGAATACTCAGTCCCTTGGTTGGAGCTGATGGCTTCAAAGCTGAGGGCCACCAGGCCATACTGGTGGTGCTGGTGAGAAGAGATGGCACATCAGCTCAGAATCGCATTCAGGGTGTTGTGCATGCTAAGGGTACACCAGCCCTCCAGCTCTCTCCCCAGCCCTTGATGTAATCTTGAATTTTAGAGTAGGTCATTTCTATTGTCTGGTACTGGAATAATATTGATAGCACGTTTTTAATCCTTCAGGTCAAGTGCAGTACAGCAGCTACTGGAAAAAAACTACAGAATTCACTGTTCGATCCATAACACTGTAAGCAGAAACTGTTTCCGTGATTTCAGTGATTTTGTTGTTTTAAAACGGCATTTTCTTTTGCCTCTCATTGGGAGATCCTAGTTGCATACATTCCATGGACTCTTTCAAAGGCATTTATTACAGCTAACCTAACAAACTGTCAGGTCAGTGCTGCTGTACATTGAACAACCTGTTTCTTCACTCTGTCCCCTTTCTGACAGTTGTCTTTAGCCATAGATTCGGCTGAGCAACAATTTTACTGAAAAAATTGGTGGAAGTGAGGAGTAGAGCGATAGTACAGTGGGTAAGGCACTTGCTTGCAGGCAGCTGACCAGACTAAAATTTGTGGCGTCCCATATGGTCCACCAGGAGTGATCCCCGAGTGCAGAGCCAGGAGTAAGTTCTGAGTACCTCCAAGTGTGGTCCAAAAACAAAATTAAAGGGAACCCCCCCCCCCCCCCCCGTTTTTAGGTCATACCTGTTAATGCTCTAAGGCTTCTCCTAGCTTTGTGCTTGCAGGTCACTCCCAGCAGAGCCCAGGGAACATGGGCAGAGGCTGGGGTGGAGCTGGGGGCGGGGGAACATGCAGAACATAGGGCCCAGCCTGAGTAGTCATTTTATTAGACCTCTAGAAATATGTAGCATATTCGCCTTAAAGTGATTTGAAACATTTGCCCCCCTCTGAGTTGAAATCATCCGTTCTTGTTGCTTACACAGTCATTACAAGTTTAGTTATCATCTCAGTAACTTTCTAAAATCTGGATGTTGGGAGGTGGAGTGATCGCACAGCGGGTAGGGCATTTGCCTTGCACGTGGCCAACTTGGGTTCGATTCCCAGCATCCCATATGGTCCCCTGAGTGCCGCCAGGAGTGATTCCTGAGTACAGAATCAGGAGTAACCCGTGTATCGCTGGGTGTGACCCAAAAAGCAAAATAAAAAAACCTGGATATTGAAATAATTATAGCAGATTTTTGGTTGTGACCCTCATGCTGTTATTTGTAGAATTTTTTTTAGCAAATTTTACATGATTATGCACCCATTATCATAAATAATGTGGTTCTTGGCAACGTCTTAATTTTTCCTTGAGTTTTGGGCCACTCCCAGTGGTGCTCAGGGCTTATTCCTGGCTCTGTGCTTGGGGATCACTCCTGGTGGGGCTTGAGGAACCATGTGTGATACTGGGAGCCGAGCAAGGCAACCAGCTGTGATTTTTTTTTTTTTTTTGACAGTGGTTGGAGGATTTTTGCCACAACTCACTGTGCTAGGCTCTAGTGCTCAGGGAACCATACGAGGTGCTGGGGACTGAACCCAGGTTGGCCACATGCGAGGCAAGTGCCCTGCCTCCTGTACTATCCAGCCCCCACTGGCTTTTATTTTTAAAGCAGAAACAACTACTTTAACTATTTTAGTTCTAATTATGTATTATGCTTGAGCGGGCCCAGTAACGTCTTCTTTATGAGACTTGTTATTGTGTTTGGCATATCGAATACGTCACGGGATTATGAAGTTATGTAATGAAGACTGAAACAAACTATTTCAGATTTTCTTTAACTTCTCAAGTAGTGCTTAGAGGACCAAGAGGCTACTCCTGAAGTATTTGGCCAGTCAGGCACAGTGGTTCTTTGCTGTTTGTGGACCACCAGGCTGTACCACCACGTCCTCAGGGGCTTCCAGTACTCGGCTGTCCTAGGTGGGGGGCCGGATAGGCGTGGCAAGCTGTGCATAGTCTTGGGAGCCCCAAGGTTGTAAAGCATGCACCATTCACCTGTTAGCTCTCCAGTACCTGAATTTTGGAATCTGGGGGGGCTTGGGGAGGGCAGGAGTGGGAGGAGGTGGTATCTGTGTCACACATGGTAAAGATTAGAGGCTACTCCCCGTTCTGTGCTGCGGGAGTGGGAGTCACTCTTGGTGGTGCTCAGAGGCCATTCCTGGCATATGCCGTGGACAAACAATATGGTTTTCTTTAAACAGGGATTTTATTTGTTTAAAGGGATCAAACTGAGCCAGGGTTGGCAGCATGCAAGCACTTGACCCTGTACTACATCTCTGGCCTCTATTGATCCAGTTCTCATTGGCACAAATAGGCTTTCACACTGTCAGAAACAGATTGATTGAAGGTGACTACGGCTTACTGAACCAGAAAAAAAAAAAAGAGTCAGGTGACTTCATTAAAGATGTTTTCATTTATTCTGAATCTTATATTGATAGATAATACCAGAAGATTTCAGCATAGCAGATAAAATACAGCAAATCCTAACCAGTACAGGTTTCAGTGACAAGCGGGCCCGTTCCATGGACATAGATGACTTCATTAGGTAAGTACATTTTCCTTTTTCTAAGTGTTTACAGTTCTTAATGGTGACACCTTCATATCAGAGACTTAAAGGCTTTTAAGCGGTTTAAGGTGCTACCAGGAGTTATTGCATAGCACTTCCATGGCATGGAATAGTATTTGGTGTAGAAGATGGAGGCTAGTTAGCTGCATCGGAATGAACATTTGAAGAACAACGAAGAACAGTCTGAGCCAGGAGATAGCCTTCGTGCCCGTTTGTGGGGGGTGTGTGTGGTCTTCCCATCAGCCCGTCCCCAGTGTCTGTTCATACTTAAGTTTTTGAGTTTTTCCTTTTGGTCTTTGGGCTGCACCTGGCAGTGCTCAGGGTCTTCTCCTGGTTCAGTATTCAGAGTACCTTGTGGTGCTAGGAACTGACCCTAGGCAAAGCATGCACTCCAGCCTTTGGAGCCATTTCCCTGGCCCTCAGACTTAGTCTTAATAGTGTACTGTCTCTTCAAAGTTGCCTAATAAGTACAAGAGACAATATGTATCATTGGATTTCTTTTAAAAAAATACAATAAGCTAGCGCTAAATATTAAGCATGAAAGAGTTTCACATTAAAGTAATTTTTCTGACTGAAGTAGTAGATACTTGTTTTTTAGATTGACACAGGTTTTATATATACTGCAAGTATCTTTAATTTTCTGGGCAATGCAGACAAGTTTGTTTTCATTAGGTGAGTCTTAAGAAAGCAGACTTCAGTTACACCAGTAATTATATTTTTTAATCACATAACACTTCCATTTCCTAACTAAAACAGTCAATTCATTTAAAATGTTTATTTTCTAGAGACTGAGTAAAACCTGAGGATAGTTCAAAGTCAACGATGTGACTTAGAAACCGGCAACACAGTTCAGTATAACAAAGAGTTTATATTTTACTGGCTGACCAGTTGTACTGCTGTTTCAAATGTCAGTACTAGAAACTGAAACTACTCATAAGTACCTAACTTCCAAAGGCCAGGAATGTGGCTTACCTATAAACTGAATGCCTTACATGCATGAGACGTGGGTTTGATCCTCTGGCATTGCATAAATAAATAAAAAGTACCTAGTTTCTTTTTGGACATTTTAACTCATTTTAGTCTCCTACAGCAAGCCTTCCTGAACATAATCTCAGATTCAACATTTTCCTTAGCTTCATCCTTACCAAATTTCAAGGTTTTAGGCATTTGCAGTTTGCGAACTGGTAATTAAGTACCTGAAGTAAAGAAGTAATGTCAGTGTTTAACTCGAACTTAAGAACTGAGAGAGTTAAAATGGGCCATTTATCTCTCTTGAATTCCAAGTCACTGCTGTTCTCTACAGTGCTGAAATGGAAGAATGTCAGTAACCTTAGACCTGGTGTAGTGGAGTCCTGAATAATTTTAGCCCAATTTATTCTAAGCCATACAGGCTCTGACAAAAAAAAGGTATCAAAATGCTTATTTTTGGGGCTGGAGCAATAGCACAGTGAGTGGGTAGGGCGTTTGCCTTGCACACGGCCGACCCAGGTTCGATTCCCAAGCACCGCCAGGAGTGATTACTGAGTGTATGAACCAGGCGTAACTCAAGTGCATTGCTGGGTATGACCCAAAAAAGCCAAAAATAAAAAAAAAAATTAAAAATGCTTATTTTATGTACTTCAAAAAAAGTGAAAACAAAAAAATGTTTTCACAAACATTTATCTTATTAACTGGAAAGTAAAGCTGCAATGAGTAGTATTAGGAGCAGGCAGACTTTGAGCTTGCTGATACGTTTGTGTTTGGGAGTTCACTGTTGAGGAACTAGGCTGTGTTCGTGGGATACAAAACTCGGCTCTTGTCTTCATACCATTTCAGATTGCTACACGGATTCAATGCAGAAGGTATTCATTTTTCATAAGTATCTGGAAACAGTCTTTCAAGTTCAAGAGAAGAAACTGGACTTACGTTTGGAGGCCAGACCTGGGTGCTCAGGGGACAATACAGTGCAAGATCAAAGCTGGGCCTCTGGATACAAAGCATTTGCCCTGCTCCTTTGAGCTATCTCCCGTGCCCTGGGTTTCTGTATTGTTAACAATTTGAGATGAACTGTTCTATTGCTTAAGAAACTGTTCTTACCTATTCTGGATTACTACTGTTGATCTAACATCTTAAGGAAATAAGTCAATTGTAAAAACCCGGTTATTTTTCATTTTCCTTTGTTTTTATAACATAGGGCAGGGTCCAATCTATATCTGACAGTCTTCAGTGTTGAAGAGCAGCAGACTCGCACAAGAATATACACTTAAACATGCTTATCTTCTGTTTTCAATGACATACATATGTATTACTGAGATGACCTCCTCAGGGCTTTCAGCTCTTTAGGCCTTTGTCCTTCAAACAGTAAGGTTAAAATTAATGCTTAACTTAATGAAATATTTTCAAAACCATTGTTATCCATGTATACAGTAAACATTTAATATATTGAATTTTGCTTCTTAGTCTTTTTATCCTCTACAGCTTCTGTTACTACCTATTCCTTTAGCGATCCTGTAGGATCATTGTCCATATGGTTCTGAGCTCTTGCCGCTGACATGGTGGATGAGGCCTATTCCTTTACAGGCATATTTCCTCATCTGTAACAATGCTTGTATGTTTTTTCTTAGGTAATCACTTTAACAAGATTTCAAAGTTTTGAAAATCAGAAGTTAAAATTTCTGCCCTTCAGTTTTTCTCTTTTTGTGTGTATGTGTGTGTGGGGGGAAGCAAGGGGGCACACCCAGCGGTGCTCGGGGATCACTCCTGGTACTCAGGAACCATATGGCATGCTGGGAATCAAACCCAGGTCAGCCATGTGCAAGGCAATCGCCCTGCCCTCTTTATGGTCTCCCCCTGCCCCTAGAATTTAAAACAGTAAACACAACCAGCCATTTCCCCATTGCTTTTGATTCCTAATAATTCATGACTTCTGAATAAAATTTCCATTATCTTTTCATACTATTGATACATATAAGCTACTTAAAAAAATACTAGGTTGAAAAAAAAATAAGTTTATTAAGTTGTTTCTTGGGGCACACCCAGTTGTGCTCAGGGACCAGTACACAGTACCAGAGTTGAAGGAGGACTGGGAGGGTTTGATGCCTCACTTCCTATATTGTACCATCCAGCCCCACTGTGAATGTCCCCTAATTATGACTAAGGAAATGAAATACTCTCAGCAGTTGGGTTTTCTTAGGTTCTTGGTTTGGGAGCCACACCTAATTCTAGCTGTGGGTGTGGAAGGGGCCATGTGCCCTGGGCACTGAACCCAGATATCCCTTACACAGAGCATGCATTAGCCCCACTGGGCTCTCCCCAGCCCCACTGTATCTTTTAATGGAACCTAAATCATTTTAGTATGGTATACTGAATTTGAAATATGCTTTCAAGTGATATTAAGATATTCCCGTATAAATAATGCATTCTTACTAATAGGAATATCAGTTTTTCAGTCTTGAGAATGTTTAATCCAGATCCAAAAATTTAATAGCTGCACTGAATGGCTTTTATTACACGTACAAATGTGTGTGTGTGTGTGTGTGTGAAAGAGAGAGAGAGAGAGAGACACACAGAGACAGAGATGGGGGGAGAGAAGGGGACACAAGGGCTATACCCGATGATACTAGGAGGTGGGGAGGGGAATGTTGTGCTAGGGATCAAACCCAGGGCCTCACGTAAACTATATTCACCTGAGCCATATCCCTGGCCCCTTGTTACATAAATATGAAATATAATTATGAGCAGGTTTTTTCCAATCTCACAAAGTTGTTTTGTACCATCTTTTCCTTTTATGAAAAATGTAATACTCTTCTATCTGAACTAAATTTTAGTCCCTTTCTGTTCCTTCCATATTCTCCATCTTGTAAAACTGAAGAACTGGAATATAATATAGAGATTTTTTCCGGTACTTACTTTTAATGTATCCTGACTATTGATAAAAATGAAGCCATTGTGGTATAAGGCGAGCATATTCGGATGAGAAGACCTTTCAGAAATACTACTCATCAAATTTAAATAAATTAAGACTTATCTTTGTGCTTTAAAATTAGCAAGTTCACATCTCTTTATTGCCATCTGCAGGTCAATCTCAAAGACTACCTTCTTTTAAATAGCCTCTGTAAGGTTAATAACAGTTCTTCATTCTACCTCTTCCTTTTGAAATCAATGTAAATAGAACCTATCTTATAGCTGCAAGATAACCTGAGTCCCTTCCAAACAAAGGCGATTGTAATGAAGTAATTTAGCTCTTAAATCTTAAGCCATAGATTTCATTTATTAATAAGAACACCGTGAAAATCTACATCTCTAGATTTCAAGTTTATAGAGGAGCTTTACATCATGGTGCTAGGATTTCCTACAGCTACCCTCTGGGTCTGTGAAGAGTGAAGAAGGGGATATGGCTCAGGTGACACTATTCATAGCTTCCTTTGGGCTCAGATGAATGAGCCAATAGTTCCCCCCAGTAAACCAAAACAAGGTATCCTCGAGAAACGTTTTGTTGTAATCTACTCCTGGACTCTGTCCTGGGAACTGAAGGAACAACTCCTAGAGAGATACATAATTCTTTTAACAAAATATTTACATTAAAACCAGCCAGTTTTCTTCCTTGGAATAGCAACCTGTAAAGTGCCACTATTTATAAAGCAGCATACTCTACACCAATTTATGTGTGAAAAACTGATTTTCACCAAATAATGATGAACTATACAATTGGTAATGAATGGGTGGAGCTTGGATTACATCTGCTTCGTGGCAAAAAAGCCAACTCTTGTAGCTTACTTCTTTTTTCAAGGGTGTTATGTACTGTCTACAATTGGCTTAAACTAACAGTTCTATTATGGACTACTTTCACTGTACATGTAATTGTTCATGCAGCAGAAGCCAATTTCCTTTCACAGTACACTTAAAAGGTATACTTTTGTGTGCTAATGGACACTTAAACAATGGTATTGGGAAAGATCAAATTGCACAATCAGTCTTGTTAATACCACACTGGAACACACACTGCATATTATTACCCTAAGATAAAACTCCTCTCAGAATTTCATTACTCTTTATTATACACCAACTAGTTTATAGTTTAGTTCTTTACAAAGAAAATGCTAAGAAAATTATAATCACGTTGTATGGTCTTAAAATCATAATTCCAGACTTCTTTACGTGTAAGATGGAATGGTCCAGCAGCTATGTCCACTGTCACAGACTTTAGTTCCATTCAATGATATGGCACATCCTGCAAAATTAACTAGTAACACACACACACACACAAAAAAGTCTCAAACACAGTATAAATGTACACACAATAAAGGTAATTTACAGTAACAAATAAGGAATGTAATTTATCCTGGCTGTGCTTCAGAAATTTAGGGTCAATAGCCTTAGTCAAGGCACAAAGCAGGAAGAGGTGAGCACAGCTTTCTCTAGAAGTGGGCAAGGTATGTACAATCACTGATGAGGTATGCATGCACGCAAAAGATTGAAAACTTCTCAGTCTTGCTACGAAAAATTGCATCAAGTTAAAAGGAAATGCTGTGGTTCCCCTACTCTTCACCTCTGGATCAGTTCCACAATCTTACTTCATTATATAGAAAATAAAATTGGCAAAGATTTCCAAAAGTAAATCACTATTTGGGTAAATGAAACAAAATACTTCAATATTCCCATATCTTGGTTGTGCCTCCTGGACTAGAAGCATTTTGCAGACAAATGAGTGTTTCACAAAATTGAAATGTCATTCAGGTGAAGGGACAAGACATTTCCCACCAACACTTAAAATTTCAAACTTTCCAATGGCCCTTACAGCTGACCCACTGTATGTTACAGGAGTGAGGGTTCTGGGGATCCTTTTGCAGCAAATGCCAATTCAAAGGGCACGGGGTCTCTTCGGGTTGATTTGTTTGCTGGCTTGTTCTTCCTCTTGTAGAGCTGCACGGAAAGATTTCACTTTATCTTGGGGGGGGAAAAAAGAACAGGGAATAAGTATTGCATGACATGCAAAGAGGAAGCAAGTTTAAGGGTCTCATTAGCTCGCTTCACAACATTCTGTTCCATGTGGTACATTTCAATTTTAATCTATTTGAAATCATTTTTCAAATGATTATATCATTAAATTAAATCATTAAATCAAATGAATGCACCATACTATTGATATATACGCATGTAAATATACACATATCAATCTATATACACAAAAACACACACAGTATATACAGTCACATGAGGACCACTTAATCATATTGATCTGCAAAACAGACATCACTTAGTATTCAGAAAATGTCTGCTTCCAATTCCTAGTTTACTTATTCAAGCTATCAAAGGTTAAAGCATTTCAATTTAAAAGAGATGTTGAGGTAATTCAGAGATAACAGAATGGGTAGGGCACTTAACCCATGCTGTGCAGAACCAGGGTTTGACCCCTGACAACATACTAGAACTCCAAGCCCTGCCAAGAGTGATCCCAGCAGTGCAGAACCAGGAGTCAATATGGCAGAGTGTAGCCCAAAAGCAAAAAAATAAAAAGATGTCATTTTTGTCTTAACAAGGACTGTGAAGGAATTACACAATTTGAGGATTTGCGATTTTCTGGACTAAAAGATTCTGTTTTAATACCCATTATGTACCAATTCATAATTATAGAAGGATAAGAAAATCATCTATTAAGATAATTAGCCTCCCTATAGTTTTTAGTAGGGGTGGTTTTTGCAACATGGGAAATGTTTGGTGTCTACAGAATTTTGTTTTTTTGGATCACAATGGCTATGGTCCAGACACTCCTGTTCTAAACTCAGGGACCACGGATGGCAGGGATTGGGAATAATGAGTGGTGGCAGGGAACAAATTTGGGTTGGACGCATGGACGCATGCGAGGCGAACACGCAACCCTCTCTCTCTCAGGCCCTACAGAACTTTCTTTTGTCAAAACTGAAAAAAACTGGAAAAAAAAAACCTGAAAAAACTGAGATGATATTACTGTTAGCCAGTTAACAGAGACCAAGATTCACTTTTTGTTTGGGGGAAGGTGGGGTGGGGAGGTGGGCACACCTTGCAGTGTGCAGCTGGGGCTTATTCTTGTTTCCGTGCTCAGGGATCACACCCGGCGGGCTGCAGGTGGGAACTGAGTCTCCTCTATGATACCAGGGGCTCAAACCTGCAAGCATCCTACCCACTCAAGCATCTCTTCAGCCCGAGACCAAGGTTCTTTGCATGCAGAAGTTATGGGTTGAATCCCTGGTACTCTATGAAATTCTGAGCATCAGTGGGAGTGACCCCCAAGAGTGACTCCAGGACGTATTGTACAACGCATAATGCTTATTCGCACACAAATGGACACAGCTAATTTATCACCACTGCCTACAAAATTATATATAAAATAAACATTTAACTTACATGGGTAAGTTAACTGAAAGATCACAAAAATATGGCATGTGGCTGTCATACGTCTTATTTTCTGAGGGGTGGGGGCCACACCAGGCTATGTTCAGGGCTTACTTCTGAACACCTTACCACAGTACTATCTCCCAGGACCCATTTGCTTCCTGTTTTAATAGAGAGGGCACTAATCTTGTAACTTTTCCTTGATTCATCTGGTTTTGAGGCAACACCCAGAGGTGCTCAGAAGCCCAAAAGAAATAATTCTGAGTACAAAGCCAGGATTAAGCCCTGAGCACTGCAGGGTGTGGCCCAAAATCTAGGGGGGAGGGGGTGAATCCTTGAACTGATCACATACAAATTTATTTGTTGTTATTTGTTTTGGCTCTATGCTCAGGTATCACCCTTGGTGGGATAGAGGTAACCAAAATGGGTGCTGGGGATCAAACCCAAGTCCAAGGCAAGCACTTCACCCTCTGTATTATCTCTTTATTCCACGAACAAAAATCACACTGACTTCAAACGGTAAAATGAAAAACTAATTACCCCGTAATTCAGTTAAAATATCTATTTTTTGCTCAAGAATAGCTTCAAGTTGTGTAGCATATGAATCGACATCATAGTCCACTTCTTCAGTCATCTCTAGGAGAGCTTTTTCATCTTCTAACCATCGAATGGATTCCTACAAGGACCAAAAAACATCCAATAATTTGCTAAGATATTTTTCCTATAAGACATAACAATTTACAATTATTTTGTATGTTAACGATACTCAAACATTAAATATTTTATTAGTATTAAATAGCTTAAAACTATAAAATAGTTACAAAGAGAATGTATCTTGGAATTTTGGGAAACACCAGGCCATGCATGGCATGGCTCTCGATGCTTGAGGTGCGCTACGTGATTCCAAGAATACAAAAGGGTTGGCCACACACAAGGCGAGTGCATCGGAAAGTACCGTCTTTCTAACACCAAAGCAAAATAAAGTAGTTATTTCCTGGGGCTAAGGAGAGAACTCTGTGATCCTATGCTCTTCATGGGCCAAAACCCGAGTTTGAAGCCTAACAACATGGTGTCTTTAGCACTGCCGGTGTAGCCCCAGAAGCCCCTGAAGAATGCAGGAAGGTTCCGGGGTCCCCAAAACCACAGGCCCCACACAGCCCTGCATCCTTAGGCCCTAGCATTAACCACCTTGAATACTCCTTGGAATGCTCCCCAGCCCGCACCCTCCCCCCAAATACAGTTCCTTAAATTCAAGCACAAACACAAAGGGTAAATAAAGCAATGGAACTTCATTGTTCTACTCTAACTCTACTACAGTAGGGATCTGAGGAATAAAACAAGTCACACAAACACTAAACAGTCAGTCTGCTTGGGATCTCCTTCTCCACCCTGCCCTACCACAGAGGACATAACCATTTGGCTCCACCTACCAGCTTTCCCAGAAAATGCAGAAAGCTTCCTGGCAGTGCAGGGGCACAAAAGATGAACCGGAGAGCCTCACAACCAATCAACAACCAGTACAATGGGAAACCAGTGCAAAACCCTGCAAGGAGTAAGCCCTGAGCACCACTGAGTGTGGCCCCAAAACAAAAAATAAAGAAAAACTCTTCTCAAGTCTCAAACCCTTTCTAAAAATGGACCACAAGCAAAAAGCCAAGGGAAGAATCTTTCCAGGAGAGTGCACAGAAAGGCTGGCTGTGACTGAAACTTCACCAGCACGGTCCTAAAAATACATACACACACAAAAATTCTGTTGTTGCTGTGCTGGGACCACACCTGCAAGCGCCTAGGATTTATTCTGGTTCTGCACTAAAGTCACTTGTAGCAGGGTTACGGAGTACCGGGGACTGAACCTGGGTTGGCCATGTGTGACGCAAGCACCTTACCCAGTGGACTATTAGGCCGCCCCCCCCCACAAATAGTTTTTTTACTTTACTACGATATTCAAAGAATTATTATTATTATTATTACTTGCTCTATGGGTCACAACCAGCGGTGCTCAGGAGTTACTACCCCTGGCTCTGCACTCAGGAATTATTCCTGGTGGTGTTTGAGGGGACCACAGGGGATGCCATGGATTGAGTCCAGGTTAGCTGCATGCAAGGCAAACGCCCTTCCTGCTGGACTATCGCTCTAGCCCCCATTAAGAAGTTCTAGCTACTCGTTTTTGTTGTCTTTTTTTGGTCACACCTGACAGTGCTCAGGGGACCAACTATGGTGCTTCAGGGAGCACCTTACTCGCTCAACTACTGTAATGAACCTGGGGGTTCGGGACAGAGGGAGTAGTTTAGGCGAGGGCCGGATAAGAGTGAACTCTGTCAAGAGTGAACTCTGGTGGTGTTTAGAAGGTCATGTGCAATGCCAGGGGTTCAAACTAAGAATGGACGCGTGCAAGGCAAACACCTTACCCCCTATGCTATCTCATCAGCCCCAGAGTTGTAATCAATTTACTTATGTAGAGACCTCCCCTTGAATTTTTGGTTCCAGTGTAGCCGAACTTGGAGACTGCTCCTGGCACACCAAGAATCAAACCGAGGGTCTCACACATACAAGGCCAGAACTCCGCCACTGAAGCACGACCCTGGCAATTTTTGCAAACAGTACCGTCTTCCTTTACCTGGAACACTGCCCTGTGATCTTCCACAACCTGTTCTTCCATTTCCACCATTTGAGACACAGCTTCATGGAAAGTAAACAACTGTGGAGAAACCTCTTCTTCCTTAAAACAGAAAGGTTTTTTTAAAAAATATTATTAGAAAATAACCAAGTTTTAATGGTAATCACCACTGAAACACAACATGGAACAAAGTTCACTTCTTCTTCGGGGTCAAAAATATTGAATACACTCAGTAAGGTAACAGAAACTTAAGCCTACGTATAAGAAGTGATTTTCACTCAGCACAGATTTCGCTGCAGAATTCTCTTAAAAAAGAATCTTTTGGTGCATTGTCTATCCTGGAGAAGCTCTATTTTTCAAACTGAGCTGTGTTCTTAGTTCCTATCCCCCCACCCCTATCTCAATCTGAAATGATTCTCAATTCTTCTGTTGTTCTTTTGCTCCACCCCAACTCCTTATTTCTCGAAATAACAATTTTATTTAAAAAAAAAACACCACTTTGTAATAGTGCAGCTTTTCAAAAATCTACCTGACGCAGGAGGCTGGAGGGACAGCAGAGTGGATAAGGCTCTTGCCTTGCACGCAGTCAAGCCATGTTCAATCCCTGATATCTCATATAGTCCCCCCAGCACTGTCAGGAGTGATTCCTGAAAGCAGAGCCTGGAGTAACCTGTGAGCATCAGCAGGTAAAACCCAAAACCAAACCAAAACAAAAAACAACAAAAACCATCTACTGAAGCTATAAATAAAACTATTTTCTCAGTATTGCTTACTTTTAACGACAATATAAATTATATAATTATCTCTTGTACCATCTCTCTAGTCCTAGGCACCCACTTTTTATCAGGACACTCAAGTTATCTCCCACATTCTCTCTGACACATATACTCAACATACCTTTACTCACTTTACCTGCTAACCACCAAGCTCAGATATCCTACTGCTTTCCTTTGCCTTGTGCTATAATGCAAATTCTCACTAGATCCTCACAGCCTACTCAAAATCTTTTTTTTTCCTGTGTAACTCTGAAAAAGAATTCTGAAGCACTACATTTTGCTTTAAGTTGACCACCTGTATTAATTTTCTCTCAGAGCATGTCTCTTATTTAATACGTAGGAGTCCACCCCCACCAAAGCTAGAGGGTTCTGGTCTTATCATTCTTAGCCTGTAGATGTGGGCCTGAGGTTTTAGTGCTTAGACTGGCAATGCAGTGTACTAAGGGATACAAAATCCCATTTTAGTCACTCTGTTAAGATTAAATTGTAGCATTTTTATATGTACATTTGCACCAATATTTGATAGTGGGTAATGCCAAATCAGCTCAATATAGTTTCCTGGGGTTGGTAGAATGGAAAAGAATCCAAACATGGAGAAGGCTCTAAGAACTCACGATGTCATGCTAAACCACTGAATTACTTCTGATAATCTGATCAACATATAAAATTAAGGTCCTGAAGAACAGCTGCATGAAATGCAAGGGCCAGTTAGCTCAATGGACTAGAGCATATGCTTTGCCATGTTTAGGGCTTGGCTTCAACTGTCACTGTGTCCTCCCGTTGTTCACTGATTTGCTCGAGCGGGCCCAGTAACATCTCCATTGTGACACTTGTTACTGTGTTTGACACATCAAATACATCACGGTTGGCTTGCCAGGCTTTGCCGTGCGGGCGAGATACTCTCAGTAGTTTGCCGGGCTCTCCGAGAGGGGCGGAGGAATCGAACTTGGGTTGGCTAGGTCGGCCCCGTGCAAGGCAAAAACCCTACCCGCTGTGCTATAGCTCCAGTCCTATGGACACTATATCCCAGAGTATACTCAGGAATAATCCCTGAGTACCACCAAGTGTGGTCGCCACAAAAACAAAAAATAAAAAGTGAAATAAGGACCTCAGAGACTAGTAGAAAATATTTGCTCACCACTCATCCGACAAAGGGTTAATATCCAAGATATGAAAAGCACTTATACTGGGTATCTACCCCAGGACATAAAAACATCATTCAAAAGGAAATACGCACACCACCATTATTCACTGTTGCACACAGTACAATAGTGAAGACATGGAATCAATCATCCAATGACAAATGAACTGACTATGAAGGTATGGTATACACATACAATAGAGTACTAGGCAGCTGCAAGGAATGATGAAATCATCTGGTTGGAACTAGAGGTAGCATGCTGATTGAAATATGTCAGAAGAAGAGAAATACAAAATGATCTCAACATATCTGTGGTATATAGAATACTGGATGAAGAAACTGTACTGTAGTGAAGGAGAGGATGCCTAGATCACCCTTGACCCCAATGTTCAGAGAGAAGGGCAGAGAAAGAAAGAAATCAAGACGGGGAGGAGAAGTGAAAAGGGAAGTTATAGAGGAGCAGGGGCCAGGGCTTCAGCTACACTGGGGATACGGGCGAGTGGGACAGCCATATAAGCAGAACACAGACCCAACAATGAAAACATCGGATTTAAGTTGCAATCACTGGAACTCTGAAATGTGCTTGTCAAGTGACAGGAAGGGGGTGGGGGTGGGGATAGATTATGGCAACAGTGGTGGAGGCATACTGCCATTTGTGGTGGTGTCTGAGTTGAAATATTATGACCTAAAACTCAACTACCAATAACTTGGCAAATCACTATTCATTACATTTAAAAATTCTTTTTAAAAAGGCATTTATAAAAGTCAGCAACAACAAAAAAACAACCACGCCGAAAACAAGTGAGAAGAGATGAACCAAGAGATAACACACAGGTGAACAACAGGTATATGGAAAAATGCTATCCATCACTGAAGATCAAGGACAAGCATATCCAAAAAATAAGACTGAAACACTACCTCACAGCAGTGAGACTGGCACACATCACAATGAATAAAACAACCAGTGTTGGAGTAGATTTGTGCTGGTAGGGAGGAAGTGAAGAACCCTCCTCTATTACTGGTGGGAATGTCAAATGGTCCAACCCTTCTGGTGAGCAACGTGGACACTTTTCAAAAACTATGATTTGATGACCCAGCAATTCCACTCTGGGCATCAACCCAAAGGGCCCAAAATCTCATCAGAAAAGACATTTGCACTCCTATGTTCATTGCAGCACTATTTACATTAGCCAAAATCTGTAAACAACCCGTGTCCAAAACCAGAACTGGATAAAGAAACTATGATACATACATATATACTTATATAGAATCATGCAATTTGCTAAGACTTGGATGGGAGTTATACTTGCATAGAGTCAGAAAGGAGCAGATAGAGAAATGAGCTGTCATATGCAGGCCATAAAGAAACACAGCAAGGGACTAACAAATGGACAATGACGAATAGAACTGAAAACTGGTCCACAGACTTGAGCGAGCCTACCATTTTGGGGGAGGACGACGATGCAGAAGAGGGTCAACTGAGTGGACTGAAGGTATGACGTTGGTGGAGGGTGTGGTGCTGAATGCTGTACACATGAAACCCTATCATTAACTGTATTGCAAATTATGATGCCTCAAATTAAAAAAAAAAACATTTTTAAAAAGAAGAAATGTAAAACCTACTATAGGAAGTATAGGGGCTGGAGCGATAGCACAGCGGTAGGGCGTCTGCCTTGCACGCAGCCAACATGGCCGACCCGAGTTCGATTCCTCCGCCCCACTCGGAGAGCCCGGCAAGCTACCGAGAGGATCTCGCCCGCACGGCAGAGCCTGGCAAGCTCCCCGTGACGTATTCGATATGCCAGACACAGTAACAAGTCTCATGATGGAGACGTTACTAGGCCCACTCAAGCAAATCGATGAACAACGGGAGGGCCTTTACCTTACCTTTTACTACAGGAAGTGACAATCTTAAGTTTAGGTTTTCCAATGGTGCAATGCAGGATTACTTTGGTAAATATTCTGAGAGCAACTACATTAACCTTTAACATTTTCAGTAAGGGCCAGAGAGGTGGCGCAAAGGGCTATGCACTGCAGGGTTTGGCCTAAAATAAAATACAAACCAAAGAAACTGCTAGGAAGCATAAAAAAAAGGAGTAACTTTAATGAATGATAGAATCAGTTGAGTAATTTTCAAATAATTAATTGCAGCTAGCAATAAACTTATGGCTCAAGTTTCAATCAGCACTTTTAATTTGTATGATTCTGGTCAAGTTATTTAATCTTTGAATGCTAACGAAGGGATAATCATTAGTATCTACCACATCCAGCTGTGAGGACTGTATCAGCTAAATAAAATATTTAGCAAATGCATACTATATATGTACTATATGCACTGTATAATACACCTATAGGAAGCACCTATAGATGATTACCTTTCATCATTATAAGAAATTGACACAGTAGGGTTATTTGTGAGAAGAGTAATAAAAAAGAGTGTGTATTTTTAAATAAAGTCAGGGGTCAGAGAAGGAACTCAGTAGGCCCACAGTGATACCCAAGCACAGAGCCAAGAGTACCCCCCTCCCCCAAACATCACCAGTTGTGTGTGTGCCTGAAAAACATCACCACCCCTTAAGAAAATGAAGCTAGTACTTTTTGTTTAGAGCGGGGTGAAGCGGGGGTCGAGTTGGGCCACACCCAGTGGTGCCTGCTTGGCGTTTCTTTCTGGCTTTTCATTCAGGGAACCATACAGAGCACTGAGGATCCAACCCAGGTCAGCTGCATGCAAGGCAAATGTGCCACCTACTTTACCTTGTCAGCCCCGAAGTTAATCTTAGCGTGTACTCTGATTGATATGCAACTATCCGACATCACTCACATTTTGCTCACAGAGAAGCTTCAGATCGTCTCTCTGAGGGGAACTGCCAACACCCCACTGTGCCTCTAAGTCATCGATCTGACTTGGTGGGTGGTGCATTACCGGACGAACATCACCGGCTGCAGTTGGATCCACAGTCAGTTCTTTCACCCTATAAACATGTAAGAAATATCTAATATTAGCGAATACTCTTGAAAAGGAACAAATACATTACAACTTATTCACATAAAGGTAATTCAATGAATACATTAAGATGGATGATGTCAGATTTGCAGATAAAACTTATCTACAATCTAAAAGTACTAAAGGTTAGCAGTACTCCTACATAAAAAAAAAATAAAAATACTAAAGGGACGGTAAACTAATTGTAGGGATCAACTTAGGTAGCTTTACAATTTTTCATATGTAATTACTGCACATAATAACAGAATTAAAAGTATGCAGTTTATTTCACAGTAAGTGACATTCAAATTATATTAGAGAAAATTAACAATGACCCAATTAATAAATGAATTATTGCTGGATTCTGAGAATGAATGCTGCAGCACTTTTAACTCAATCTTCAATAGCTACATGCTATTATTTCAAGCATAAAAATTATCATTTGAAGTTCCACCACTGAAAAAATATTTTCCCATTTAGTAGATGAAACTAGCTACGAAGATTCTAGCTATTTCCTTGCAGACAAGGAAATATATGTGTACAGAATAAAAGTAAACATGCAAAGATGACATCATCCTTAAAAACGTAGGAGGAAATAGGCCAATTTTCTAAAATCAATATTTTTAAAAGAAAATAAATAATAAAGTACATAAAATGAAGCTCAAGCTCATGCAGTAAGCCACCACCTGCCAAAACGAAAATGAAAAATGAAATGGCTCAGAACAAAAGAAGTATAAATGAAATATTTACATGTACAGCAAGTCAAAAGAAACTATTGAAATAAATATCTTATGTATAGAATGAAGTAGACCTGGTAATCGAAGGAGAAAAGTCGTCATACTCATAAGAAGGAGAGAGATCAGGGCGACTGCCACTACCCTGTGAGAAGGGAATGTCTGATGGACTAATTCCAAACTCCTTTACTCTGCAGCAGCACCAAACAGCAACAAATCAAAAGAAAATGCTCTTGTAAAGACAGTAATACACACTTAAAATCTGCACTTAGTACCACTTTTGTCTAGCAAAGGATATAAACTACTCTGGAGGTTTTTGAAATCTCACTGTACTTCTAATTTCCTTGATTCAGTACGACTGCCCCAAATAAACTCCCCTTTTCTGATGATCCTTCTAACTAGATGATTGATCACCTAAATTCGAACAATCTCTTCTCAACTGCAGAGTATTCAATATAATTACCCTGCGTGATAAATACAATGAATACGTTATCTACTAGCACTAATAAATCTTCAATAACAGTTTTTGTTAAAACAGATCACGAGAGAATTAAGTCTTAAGGGCACTCCACTGTTTGTAATAAATGAAGTTTTCCTCAGCATGTAGAAATGTCATTAGCTATGAAGATTTGTTGGTACAAATTCTGAAACTAGTTAATAAATTTTCTCTTTCGAGACTCAGATGTAAGACCATAGTTGAGAAAATGGAAATCTAAATTGCTTTTGCTAACCGTCCTTCTAGTGAAAATAAAATGATGGCTTTTCTAACCTGTATATATATTTTTAATTGTTGGGTCATACGTGGCAGTGCTCAGGAGGTTACTATTGGCTCTGCGCTCAGAAATTTCTCCTGCTATTGCTCAGGGGAACATATGGGATGCTGAGATCAAACCCAGGTCAGGCATAAGCAAGGCAAGCACGCTGCTCACTCTACTCTCTCCAGCCACCATATCTGTGATTCTTTATAGCACTTTTGGGATCAAACCTTTATCCCGCAAGCTACTGAAAGCACCTCTCCTTCACAGCCAAGCCTGGTAAGCTCCCCGTGAGGTATCTGATGTGCCAAAAACAGTAACAACAAGTCTCACAATTTGTTGTGAGACATTACTGGTGCCCACTCGAGCAGATCGATGAACAACGGGAGAAAAGTGCTACAGCGCTACTTAATGATTAATTACCTCATGCATGTCAAATATTAAGTTATTTTAGACTTCATATTATTTATTCCTAACAACAATTTTATATCGTCTCCATTTTACAGATGACAAACTGTCTCAGAAAAGTTATTCTAGCAAATCCGAAGTATGAGGCATAACTAGTTAAAAAGTAGCTTTAGGTGCAAAAGCCATGGTACAGCGGGTACAGTGCTAGCCTCATCTGCAACTGACCTAGATTCAATCTTCAGCAGTCTGTCCACATAATCCCCTGAATCCGAGAGAACTCAGCAGTGAAGCCCGAGTGCAGAGCCAGGAGTAAACCCTGAGAACTACGGGGTATGGCCCCCAAACAAAGTAACTAGCTTTGGGGCTGGAGAGTACAGGATGACCGTGCTTGCTTTGCATGTGGCCCACGTAGTGTGATTCCCAGAACCATGTGATAGCCTGAGCGTCACTGAGTCCAGGAGAGGCCCCTGAGCGCCTCTGAGGCTGGCCCTGGAGAGCTGCCTGACTGCTGAGGTGGCTCTGATAATCCCCTGTGCCCCAAGACCTTTGCTTGAATTGTCTGCCTGCTGTCTGAGAGGCACTGGCAGCGACCCTAGGGTATTCCTAAGCACCATTTGGGAGGTCTCTCCAGAAAAATATGAGAAACGATGTACTTAGTTTTATTAACTACTCAAATAATTCAAAATTTGTACCCAAAGCTAAGTTCCATATTTTCTGAACTAGTATTTTTAGTGGTAAAACACTGATAAAGTTTAAAAAAAAAAGGTTTTCATGTAAATTAAATGAGTAAATTTCTACTACTTACAATCTTTCTTTTACCTACTGATAATAACTATCAAAGATTCATTCTAAATTCACTTGTCCTGGGGCTGGAGAGATAGCACAGCGGGTAAGGCGTTTGCCTTGCACGCGGCAGACCCAGGTTTGATTCCCAGCATCCCATATGGTCCCCTGAGCACCGCCAGGAGTAACTCCTGAGTGCAAAGCCAGGAGTAACCCCTGTGCATCGCCAGGTGTGACCCAAAAAGCAAAAAAAAGAAAAAAAATTCACTTGTCCTTTATTGTCTCTTTGGAAAGCTAATAATTCCCAAACATACAACAAATAGATTTCAAAATACCTAGTTAACTGTTAAGAATTAACCTAACCTATCTTTTCATATCTATCTGCATCAACTCTAATTTTACCACCATTTCTCAATTTAGATGCCGTAATTCACATTTCTCCCTCTATTCAAATGCTCATGCCAGAGAGAGATCACTAGCTTAGAACACACGCTCTGCATACGGAAGGTCTGGCCCAAAGTGACCCTTAAGCAGTAAGCTGGAAGTAGACCCTGTGCACAACCCAGTGTGGTCCCCAAATCTCAAGAAAAAAAAAATAATAAAGGCCCTAAGGCCAAACTCAAATAGCATTATATACAGAAATTACTCTTTAAATGGGGATTATATTCCTATCAAAAAGGTTAAATGTTTTATTTGTGTTGGTATGAAAAAAAGAATCATTTATAACCAGTCATGCTGCAAGTGATAATATATATGTGAGTGATATACACAATAATAATAGATGATAATATTTCACTTAGACCCAAATGGACTACAGGAAAGATCAGATACAGCATTTTAACTTTAATTTTACTTCCTTTGCAGAACATTTTTATTTGTCTTAATGTTCATGGTGATGTCTTACACAGTAAGGTGGTCCTCTCGTATCTAGTGAAAGTTTTTGAAGTAAACAAAATGAATGATAAACCTCACATATCAAAACTACTTATTAGAACTATTTTAAAAATATTTCTAAGAATAAGTTCTAAGTTAAAAAATAATTTAGTTTAAATATAAAATATTTAAAAATAACTGAAAAAATGTTACAGCGTTCGTAATCTAAAAGCTTGTGACTCACCAATCTAAAGAATTTAATTTAGAAAATAAGGTTCTATTATAAAGGTTAGAATATATATGTTAGTCTTTTTGGACACTCAGCAGTGCTCAGGAGCTATTCCCTGGCTTGATGCTGGGGTTTCTCCTGGTGACGCTCAGAGGACATTTGGTAAGAGTCAGAGCATGTTGCTCCGCCCCTGAACTCTCTTCGGTCCCACAAAATAAAGTTGCCTATTTATTTTAAAGAAGTCAATGTATTTGAGAGGCGAGGAAAAAGAGATCTGGTGGGACTCAGAGGATATTCCTGGCTCTGTGTTCAGGAGGGAGCTGGAAGCACTTGGGTGACCATACGCTGTACTGGGGGCTGCGGGGTGAGCAGGGCAGGCAAGTGAGCCACCCCCATGCCAGGAGCTCAACCCTAAACTAACCATCCAGCTGAAAGTCAACGTATTTTTAACTCTTTTTACACAGGGCTCATCTTCCCAACAGTCCAACAGTTTTCACTGTTAAAAAGAATCTTTTAACTTTAAGTAAACGACACAAAAGAATAGAGTATGATTCTATTTATATAAAGCTCACATATAGCTACCTATATTTTCCCAAGATATATTAGTGAGTAATAGAACTTTTTAAAAGAGAGAAAGAGAAATAAAAAAAACTATTCTGGAAAAGTCACAACAATGGTTATGTTGGGGTACAGACTAATGGGTCTTGGCATTTGATTCAGAATTTGCAATCTAGAGAAGACACTGGGACCTTCTGAGCAGAAATGGGGAAAGATAACACATGATCTGAGAAAAGGCATTTTTATTTTGTCAGTATTCAATTCACTTGTGATTTAAAACAATTTTTTTCCTTGCATTTTAGATTTTAAAAACCTCCATAGTTAAGTAAAACAAAATATAGGACAAATACTGTGTTGACGAAATTAAGAGACCTCCAACTAGAAATGGAACATCAACAAGAAATTTTGTCTCTAGATCAAAAATAAGGAATATAGTGATAACAGAAATATACGTCCATCACAATTCAGTTTAGCAGGCATTTCATGTTCAAGGAATAAACTGGTTTAATAATTTATAATGTTTTTATCTATTCACTTATAATAATTCAGTCATGCACTGAAGTCTTTAACACTAACATGAGCAATAAAAAATTATAATACATACGTATGGAATATCAGAACATGCTACTATTTTTCAGACTCTATATCCCCCGTATTATCAGAAATAATGTTGAGCATATAAACAATGAAAGGATTGGTCTCAATACTAATTTTAGAAGCTTGAAATAGGAAGAATTTGTATGCTTAAATGTATTAAAATGTTATGCTATATACCTTAGTGAAATAGAAAAATATAATCAGGACAGACCAATTCTACTAGTGATAAAGACAATTCTCTACCAAAATTAAATTTACTATTTACTTTTTAGAGCCTAATAAAATGTTATCTCATTGAATAACATGCATTTTTTTTGAAAATTGAAAGAACACTTTAATAAAATTAACCTATCAGGTATTATGTTATAAACTGCTCTACTCGCCTCAAATTTAAAAATGAATAACCAATTTTCATACCTATTTGCATATCTTAATGTATTAAGGGTATTTTCACAGGATGCCATTCCTGGAGAGATTGTGGCAATCTATTGGGGGGAAACGCAAAGGCAAAGAAAATGTGATGAATAATGAAGATAGTTACACTGACATATAGCTCATTAAGGACTCATCTTAATATGGTTATTATCTGAATTAAAAAAAAAATCAACAATACTTGGACTCTGAGATTAGATGTCCATAATCTGATATAAACTCCAGTTAAAATAAAACTCTCTGAAAGCACCATAAAATGGTCCAAATTAGGCAGAAAACGCAGAAGGAAATATCTATGCGAACTTCCCCCTTTCTTTCTATTAAGGTATTTTGTTTGCTTATTTTTAAATAAGGGCAAACAAATCCCTTACTGTTGTTATCTAGAAACATTAAAGGACAGAGCCTGGAGTTGGGAACCATAATAGCTGGAAAGTGAAATCTGACCCAGGAGAGAGAATCAAAGAGTGAGAAACCCAAATTATATAGCAAAACTGTCCCTATCTCCAGCTGATCCTTGAGCCAGTAAAAAATACTGTTTACTCCAAGCAACAAAGTTAGCTAAAACTGAACTCAACTAAGATTTCAATTTTATTCACTATGGAGAGAAGGGAGAAAAAATTCAGCTATATTAAATTCTACTAAAAGAAGAAATATTCATTAATTTTAGGAAAATAAAACTAGCATCTAATAAGATAATAATATAATCCAAAATTGTTAGACATATGAGGGAAAGGTATGACTATAATTGAGGAAGAAAAAAAAAAAGGAAGCCAAATAGAAAATCTATATGCTAAAATTACTAAATGGAACATATTATAATTGCAATGTAATTCTAACACTGTCAGGGATCACATATTAAGTATCACTGTTATCTCTCATGATAGAATTTAAATAACTCATTAATATATGATTTTTTAATATGTTATAGCTATTCATTGAATAACAAAACAAAACAAATAAAAACAAACTTACCATGCAGGTTCGAGAGTTTTCACCTATGAAAGAATCTCTTAACACCTGAGTAAGTTTACTTGCTCGGAATGGAGTATGAGGTTTATTTCTGCCTAAGGCTCTGATGCACTCCTGAAAATTAAGAAAGCAAACATCGCTGATGATACTTTTTACAAAAGAATAATGAACATATTTGTAGAGATTTTACTGTAACTCCCAAAACTGAATTCTGATCAGTTTTGAAAAATTTACTAACAATTTTATACTGAAGTTAAGTTCTAACTCAAGAACATGAAAACACAAAAACAAAAAAACTCTAACACCTACTTTTATTTTCCAAAATGTTTTTGGAGCAGTGATCAGAACTAAAATAGTTAAAAAGTTTAACTTCTAAAGCAACATTCCAGAAGAAAAAGCCTTGCTTTTGAGTAGTTTTGCCAACCTGTGACTTTTTTTTTTTCCTTTTTGGGTCACACCCGGCGATGCTCAGGGGTTACTCCTGGCTCTGCACTCAGGAATTACCCCTGGCGGTGCTCAGGGGACCATATGGGATACTGGGAATCGAACCTGGGTTGGCCGCGTGCAAGGCAAACGCCCTACCCGCCGTGCTATCGCTCCAGCCCCACCCTGTGGCTTTCTAATCAAGGAAGAAGGTATTACATAAAATGACTTTTTTGAAGTCATTCCACATTTTTCTGAAAAATGACTTCTTGGCTCAATTTTTGTAGTTCCTTGTCCTAAATGTGAATAATCATGTCCCTTGAGAATCTCCTGTAAGTAGTTTTAGAACTACTCTGCCAATTAACAATTCTTTTATACACACTGAAAAGAATAGACAATATAAAGATGATTTCTGGATATAATACAAATCTCTAAGAGCAAGTAGAAACTAAACTACACAAAACAAGTGCCTAGCAGTTTGAGTAAACAAAGTCACACACACACACACAAAAAGATATTTTTATGATCAATTTTGTCTTATTTACCTTGAGTGCTAAAAGGCTTTTATTAATTTCAGCACCTTCAAGCCTCGTCTGCCTGTCCGCACTGGAAGTATCAGCTCCTCTTTCATTTCCAGCCAAGTCAATGAGAGAGAATTTGCCATGTAGTTTTCCTTTCCTTCTAAGAATAATCTGAAACACTGCATGGCTCCGAGATGAATGTGCATTTGCAGATGTTTGACCAGATGTCCTACAATGTGATTAATGTTATTTTAATACAAAAACATCAATTTATGTATTCGAATCACAGATTTTCAGAAGAAATGCCAGCCAGTTTTCATCATTTAACATATCTATGTTTCATATATGTATACCTACATGTATAAATACATATATATGTGTGTGTGTATGTATACACACAGTTTTTTTACTGGTTTGGTTTTTGGGCCACACCTTACTATGCTATAGCCTTACTCCTAGATCTGTGCTGAAGGGTCTCGTTTGCCAATACTGACAGGACCACATGTAGTGCCAAGGATCAAACTGCAGCTGGCCACATATAAGGCAAATGCTTTAACTCCTGTAATACTGCTCTGGCCCCCACTAAACATATTTCTAACATACTGATAGTGTATTATCAATATATTACATATCCCTCAAAGTTACAAGAAACAAAAGCTTTTATGAACAACGCCTTTCAATCGCAAGATGTACTAAAATAACATACTTGCTTTGTTATGCTATACCCAATATGTCCAAAATATATTACGGAATGAAGTTTCTCTTTCTTTTTTTTGGTGGGTTCACAACCTAACAGTACTCAGTGGTTCCTCCTGGCTCTGTGCACAGTGCCAAGGACTGAAACTGGGTGTTCTGCGTGCAAGGCATGCACTCAGGACACTCAACTGTTTCTATGGCCGAGTTCCCATTCTTTTCTTTCTTTAAAAAAAAGTTATGGATTTGGGGGGAAAGAGGTGAGGGGAGAGAAGTGTGGGAAAGTTGGGCAACTCCCAACAGTGCTCAGGGGACCACACGCAGTGCCAGGGACCTAAAGGGAGTCAACATCAGGTAAGGCAAGTGTCGAAACCCCTCTACTTTCTCTGGCCCGTTTCCCTCCCTGGAAGAAACGTACCTGCAACTGTTGCCTATATCAATGAGTTTCAGAACATCTTCGACACATTTAACTTCCCGCTCCTGCAGTCCCACCACTTGAACCTGCTGTTTTCCATCTTCAAGTACTCTTAATTTTGTTTTCCTGTTTAGCAAGTCAAACACCTATAAAATGAAAACTCAAATTAGGAAACTAACTTGAAGAAATAAAGTTCTATAAAAATGAATAACCCAGAGAGTAGATTGTTCCAGTGAAATGTTACTATAAATAAAATCATGTTAAAAACTGAAATTGAAAAGATTCCATAGGCATTAAAGACACTATAAATTAATAAAGAAATAAATACATGTAAAAATTATGTGATTATGATCACTGCACAATAATGTAAATATATTTAAGCAGATCTTGTATACTTCATAAAAAAATTAAACGGCAAATTTTGCTATATGCTTTATAACCACTTCTTTAAAAATTTAACAATTTTCATTTACCTTTCCACTATAAATTTCAAAAAATGTTGCATATACTTGAAGTTCTAACTTCTTATAGTTTGGCTTCTTCAGCATTAAAAAGACATCTCGAGCTGTAAAGAATTTTACACAGAGGAAATACATTAAGGAGTGACAATAATGTTTTTAAGAAGAAATTCAGGGGCCAGAGAGATAACCTAGTGGGCAGGACACTTGCTTTACACATGTCCAATCTGGATTCAATTCCTGGTACCCCAGATGGTCTCCCAAACCCCACCAGGAGTGATACCTGAGCACTGCTGGGTTTGGCCTAACATGCCCCCAAGCCTCAAGCAAACCAAATTCCCAATTGCTCTTCGGCATAAACTCCACTGAGATACATGCCTAGCTTTAAATCCTCAACTGTTAGATTAATGCTGTTCTTTATCTAGATTGTTATTTTCAATAACAAAAACGAAGACTAAACATTAGTTTTACTTCTAAGTATTAGTATTTTAATAGTACTTTTGAAGTATTAATAGTATTTTAAATAACAAATAGTATTATTTATTACACATGCAATAGTACTTTTTTACATTTAAGGTTTAAATGTCACTCTTCTTCATATTCACTAAGAGAAGGCCACTTTAATTTTTTTTGCAGTGTCCCAAGTTTGAACCCAGGGCTTCACGCACACACAAGATATGCATATCACTGCTAAGCCACACCCCCAGTCAGAACACTCTCACAAGAGCGAAACAGAAGCTTTCCACCTATCAGTTGTTCAACAACTTTTAAGCTCTGACAACAGCTTAAAATGACATAAACATAAATTCTGTCCCTAAAAATTACATCAGCCTGATAACCAAAAACTGACAACGTAAAGTATGCATAGCATTGTAAATACCCTTTAATACTACAACATTTCCAAATTTCTTTCTTTTTTTTTTTTTTTTTGCTTTTTGGTTCATACCCGGCGATGCACAGGAGTTACTCCTGGTTCATGCACTCAGGAATCACTCCTGGCGGTGCTTGGGGGACCACATGGGATGCTGGGAATTGAACCTCGGTTGGCTGCGTGCAAAGCCAATGCCCCACCTGCTGTGCTACTGCTCCAGCCCCTCCAATTCTTACTTCGAAAACACCTCAATACTTGAGAATTCATACACGATGTGCAAAAAGAAGTTACCTGCTAATGCATAGATTCCTTTAGAGCAATCTTGGTTCTTTCCTGAAAAGTCGCCTCCCATAGTCTATATGTTAAAAAGAAAACAAAGAGCAGACATTTCCCAGTAATGATTTATTTTAAAATTCTGATATCAAAATAAAGCTAATTGAGAAAAACAAACTGTGGTGTCACACTAGGACATAATACTTACATGAGTCTTTCCGCTTCCAGTCTGCCCATAAGCAAAGCACGTAGCCATTCCCCTTTCAAAAATAGTTTCCACTAGCGGTCTAGCTGTAAATCTTAAAACGAAATGCGTTTGTTATGAGCAATCATCACTTAAATCAAACAATGAAAGTAGTAACAAATCCCATGTCATCACCATTTTCAAATTTTATTAATGTAATATACCAAGAATCAATGAACTCAACTCTGACAGTAACAGCCACATAAAACAAACATAAATCCTCCCTTCAAAGAATCAGGAGTTTCAGCAAATTAAAAAAAAATTCTGTAATGGGAGGAGAGACAGCTAAAAGGACATGCTTTGTACAGGAAGCTCTGTCCTGATATCCTGGGTCCTCTATATGGTCCATCTGAGCACCTCTGAGCACCTAGCTGGAAACGGCCTCTGAGCACCACTGCATGTGGCTAAGAAGGCCACAACAAAGAGAATTTCAAGAGCGGAAAGCTACAGGGGTCGGGGGTGACATGCCACAGGAAAGAAATTAAGATCTAACATTAAAAAAAAAGGACTGGTTCCTTGAAAGAGGATGCATGAGTAGATCAAGGTCATACTTTTAAAATACTACTGTGCTGCCAGTTTTCTTTTCTCTTTGGCCACACCCAGCTATGTTCAGGACTCATCCTGACAGTGCTCAAGGTACCCATAAAGTTCCAAGGTGCTACGGATCAATCACAGGTCAGTTATGTGTAAAGGAACTTGCTGCACTACCTCTACAGCCAATTTAAAAAAAAAAGGGCAGTAATGCTTGAGAGGACGTGGTACCAGGGATAAACCTGGGCCTTCTAGGGTCCAGAGCAAGTACAGTGGGCAGGTTATTTACCTTGCATACGGCCAACCTGGGCTTGATCCCTGAGCACTACCAGGAGTGAACCCTGAGCACCACCAGATGTGACCCAAACACTCCCTGCATCATCCCCTGCCAAAACCCCTGGGCTTTCCGCATGCAAAGAACACATTCAGTTGACTGAGCTATCTTACCAGTTAGTAGTTTTGTGTTGATGATAGTTTATATTGATGGGCTGGAGTGATAGCACAGTGGGTAGGGCGTTGGCCTTGCACGCGGCCCACCCGGGTTCGATTCCTCTGCCCCTTTCGGAAAGCCCGGCAAGCTACCGAGAGGATCTCGCCCACATGGCAAAGCCTGGCAAGCTACCTGGGACGTATCTGATACGCCAAAAACAGTAACAACAAGTCTCACAATTTGTTGTGAGATGTTACTGGTGCCCACTCGCACATATTGATGAACGGGAGGACAGTGCCACAGCGCTATAGTTTATATTGATGGCTTTTAATGCCAGAATCTGGCATGAGTTTTTAAACATGCTAGCATAATTCACTATTGAAATTAAAATTAAAAACATAGTGGGGGACAAGAACTTCATTTAAGTAAGCTCTTAAGAAACACTCTGGGGGTCCAGGGACCACTCTCATCAAAATCCTGGCAACGCCAGCTGGCAGTTCAATATGCAGGACAGAGAATGCTGTGCTGTTCCATTCCCACAGTGCTCGGCATTACCTGGACTACCCCAGCAGTGCTCAGGACCTCCAGGGCTACACATTATGATGCTACGGGAGACCAGGCTGTGCTGAGGACTAAACTGGGGTCAGCTGTACGCAAGGCCTGGGCCTTAACCTCTGTGCCATCTCTCTGACACCCAGAACAAGGCTTTTTAATGTAAGATTCAAAACAATCTACATGGAACACAAAGGTCTCCTCATTTTTTAAGACAAAACAGGAGAATATACAATGAAAGTAGCAAAAAAGTTCTGATTTAAGTAGCAAAATTAAAAATAAAAATTATCAAAATTTCTCTGATCAAAGAGAAATGATTAATTAGAAAACTATTAAATCTACAGATTAAGGAGGACAAGTGAGATTTTTAATAATCTTCAATCTTCAGGATCCTTAAATATTCTGTTTTCCAGTCACGATTGTAGAAGAATTAAAAAAAAAGAGCACTCAAGTAACTGCCAAGGTAGTTCTAACAAACAAAACAGTTTGTAATCTGCTAAAACTGATCTGGAACAAAGTTTCTAAGTGAATGTTTTACAAATTATCTATGAACATGTGTATCTGGAATAAAAACATGAGATTTCAATGTTTGATAAATGCAATCTGAATTGTTTTCAAGTTCACTCTGTAACCTACTTAAGAATTCCATGTAATAATCTATCTCAAAACTTGAGATGATGAAAATGCAAGATTTACAGAATATTTTCCCTAAATGCATAAATGCCAAATAAAGGCTTACAAAGTTTGTAAATGTTAATTTATTTTTCTGTTTGGGGGTTACACCCGGCAATGCTCAGGGCTTACTCCTGGCTTTGTGCTCAGGGAGATCACTCCTGACTGGCCCGAGGGACCATATGGGATACCAGGAATCAAACCTGGGTCAACCACGTGCAAGGTCTTACCCACTATCGTATCTCTCTGGCCCCTAAATAAAGGTTTAGACAAATTAATAATAAGTATAATTAACATTTTCATATTTTTTCACTAGTACAGAGATAAAAAGATAACCCCCCCCCCCTTGTGACAGACATAGAAAGATTACACTCATCTGGGGAACATAAAGTAACAAAATAGGAGACTAACACCCAAGAATAGCAGAGTACCAGGTTTTAAGTACCAGGAGGTTTACTCCATGGCTTGGAGGTCGGCCGCACACGCTGGGGAAAAAGGCAGCTCAGATAGAGAAGGGAGGACCTAATGCAGGGTGTTGGGAGGATCCTCCCAAGATGGGAGATGCGTACTGAGAGTAGATTCTAGACCGAACATGTTTGCCACTCAAAGCCTCTATTGCAGACCACAACACTCAAAAGGAGAGAGAGAACACAAGGGATTGCCCTGCCACAGAGGCAGGATGAGATGGGAGGGATGGGGGTGGGAGGGATATTATCCATGGTGGTGGAAAATGGGCACTGGTGGAGAGATGGGTATTTGATCAATGTATAACTGAAACCCAAGCACAAAAATTTGTAAATCTACAACTGTACCTCATGGTGTTTCACAAATAAAAATCTTAAAAAAAAAAATTCCCCTTGTTATGAAAGTGTTAACCTTTTTTGAAACTTTCCATCCAATGCATGTAGTATATGAGATAAATAAAAAAATAAGTAATAAAAAATTTAATTTGGAGAACATTATAGAAAACAACTGTTAATTTTCATTAAAGTGGTTTGCAATTACATTTATTCTTTGTTTAAACTAAGAAAAGCACATTACACCTCTGGACATTAAATCATTTTAAGCTTTAGTGGGCTGAACACATAGTGTCAGAATTGAAAATTCTGATTAAAAGTGAATTTACCTACCTGTAAACCATTTCATTAGGAGCTGAATCATCAAAGGCATAATCAAAGCGAAATGTTTGGTTTTCCAGGTACCGTGTTAAATCGACTTTTTGTTTTGGTTCATGTACCATCACAACATCTTTACTAGGGATTGTAATTACATCAAGATCTTTCATTTGAGTTTCTAAAAGGATAAGTGAAAATCAATGACCCCAAATTTTCACAGCATTTGAATTAATGCACAAATATTATTTTAAGTAGTATGAATTAAAAGTTCTGTAAAAATAAATATCCGATGCCATACAGTAAGACATGATTCTTTAACAACAATGTAGGAAAAAAATCATAAACCAACAAATCTAACTAAAGAAATCTATAAAAGGTGTATGTGCAGAGGTATGTATTGAGATAACTTATATAGGTATGTAAAAAATAAAATTTATATTTTGCTCTTCTAAATCAATCTGACTTCTTATAACCAAAATCAATTACAAGTAGAGGGGCTAGAGCAATAGCACAGCGGGTAGGGCGTTTGCCTTGCATGTGGCCAACCAGGGTTCGATTCCCAGCACCCCATATGGTCCCCTGAGCACCCCCAAAAAAAGCAAACTTACAAAAACATTACAAGTAGGGCAGAACCAATCATACCTTTTTTATTGAGTGGCCGTTTTCTTACACAAACACATATCCTATGTTCATCAATCTAGAAATAAAATTTACTTCACTGGTTATCAATGTTATGCAATACTTGACTATATTATGCAATACTTGACTATACTATATCGAATACTCTCGATATGCCAAACACAGTAACAACAAAGTCTCCAATGGAGACGTTACTGGGCCCGCTCGAGCAAATCGACGATCAACGGGAGGGCCTTTACCTTTACCTTTACTTGAGTATACTATGCAATACTCCCTACAAAATTTTTAGAAATCTTAAAATTTTATGCATGGCATAAATGTTAGTTTAAATAACAATTATTTTGCACAAATTCTAATAGCTGTGAGTATAATGATTTCTAAAAAAGTCTGACTATAATGAAAACAGTGATTTCCGACATTGGCAAGTCATTAGGAAATAAACTTTTGGGGGACACTACTCTTCTTAGTAGCATTAGATTCATATAAGACTGAGATGAACTGTTACAAATTAAAGTCAAACTTCCTATTAAATATTTTATTTTCAGATTGATTATATGCAAAGTTTCAGACAAAGAATTTTAGGCAAAACATGTTTCATACCAGGACTTGCATATAAACTTACACAGCATTTGCATGTAAACTAATCACACATTCTCTAATATACTTTAACACATCTCTAGACTTATAACACAAGGTAAATACTATGGAAATACTTGTTATACTGTAATTTTTTAGAGAATAAAGATAAGAAAAAGTCTACAGAATTGACCTTTCAACAATATGGGTCTGAACTAGAGCTTTGGTTTACTGCTGTCCTAATAACTATCACTTCTAACTATCACTTATTATTAAAAGCCATAATGACATGACATTTATTTTAAAAAATAACAAACATTGCACACTGCAATGATGCTGGGATAAGTTGCCCAAGCAAAACAAGAAATAATCTTGTAACTAAGATCAAATTATAAACTGATGGTCAGGAAACGGGGTCTTCTGACATCACTCCTTCAAAATTGCTGCTCTGCTCTATCAAAGACTGAGAGGATTAAGGTCAGAGCAGTAGTGCAACGGGAAAGGCACTTGCCTTGTACATGGTCTGCCCAAATTCAATACGCCGCCCCGCCCCAGGCCCCCGCAAAACCAGCAGTAATTCCTGAGTGCAGAGTCAGGAGTAACCCCTGAGCACTACCAAGTGTGGCCAAAAAACCCCACAAAAAAATAAAGTGTAAAATCTACATAGTTAAAGATATTAATGTCATCAAACGTTTTATTCAGAGGATAAGAAGTTCCTAAGTATTGGTTTATAAAAATCTTACCGGATCTGCTGTTGTTAATGGTCTATAATCCAAACTTCCTCTAAAATCTCTGATCATACACATAATTTCATAATTGGGGTTTGTTGCATCAACATCCTATGAGACAAAGAGAATTCATCATTTATCATACTGATAATCATGTCGTTTTGTTTGGACAATATCTGTTTTGTCAAATATCTGTTTTGACAACTAAACTAACTGACTACAACAGTTGTTATAGCCAAGCCCAAATTAATACTAGAGATGTGACCTAATTTTGTTTCAGAGTTCAGGATAAATAACATGCCGTTAGTAATTTTTTATTAAAAATACAAATTATGCTAGCCTACAAGCATTCTGGTAGTTCCAAACCAACTCTCATTAAAATTAACCTTGACAACTTTCAAAACTCATCTTTCATACATATATTTTAATTACCCCAGAAAAGGAAACAGAGGAATAAAATATCACTTATCTTAAACAATGACAAATAACTATGGAAAAGATAAACTTTAGAAAAAGTTATTAAATCAGATTCTTCTTCCTAACTTATTTTCTTTCCAATTTTTAATACTCAGTATTAAAAATTAAAAATACTCAGTTTTTTTCCCAAAGAAATTTACCTTGGATATACAATTAAATTTTGAAAGACTTACTAACATTTGCTTAAATGTTAGTAATAATAGCTCTAAAAAATAATATAACTATTTGCTTCAATTCAGAAGCAAAATATAAAGGAAAAAATTAAAAGATCACAAAGAAATGTGAAACTATTTTGGAGTACCCAAAGAAAACAGCAGAGGGCGTCTGTGCTAAATAGCTGTGATGTTTTGTGTATTATTTCAAAACCATAAACTGATTTATTCAGACTGAATACTAAACTAGGTCTATGATTCTACTTAAAACTTTAATGACTAATATTTAAATATACGCTTAAATAAACAGTACTACAAAGAAAATAAGTTCTACGAATACAATACAATAAGATATAGAAATTAAATGTGTGACAAGAATTTATAATATGTAAAGCTATGAAGAGAGATGAAAGATCTAGCTCCTCCTACTACTAACCAGGTTTGCAACCAATTAAACGAACACAGAGGGTAGAGGTCTGCTTACAATAGCTAGTATAAATCAAAACACATGTTTCCTCTTTCTTTACAATATTCTAAATTTACTGATCATGGAAAACAATAATAAAATTTATGGTGTAACCGTATACTTAATTCTTCCAAATACATTTTTGGATCTATATACAAAGCTAAAACCTTATTTTTCTCAAATGGTGTAATGTGAAACAAAATTAAAAATTGTTATACACCAGTGCATTATTTAAAACGGAACCAACTTTAGAGCTTTAGAACCCACTAAAATACGACAAGTTTGTGTAGTAAAAACGTGCCAGGAAAACATCTGTTTGTTTGGGGTCCACACCCAACTGTGTTCACAGTCTACGCCTGGCTCTGTATTCAGAGACCACTCCTGGCATGGCTCAGGGGACCATACGGGATGCCAGGGATCAAACCCACATTGGTTGCATGCAAAGCAAGTGCCCACCCACTCTAGTATCTCTACCCAAGAAAACTTCTTTTTTCCTTTCTTTTTGTTCCTGGGCCACACCCGGAGATGCACCTGTGGCTCTGCACACAGGGATCACTCCAGGCTGGGCGTGGGGAACTACATGGAATGCTGGAGACTGAATCCGGGTTGATTATGTGCATCACAAACACAATACCCGGTGGAGTCTAGCCCCCGAAAATGTATGTTCATAATTTACTTTTTAAACAGAGCTATATCTTGTGATGCTTGGCTTGACGGTGCTCTCTTTAGGTCCGGAAGTTCTTTGGAGGCATCAAAACTACACTGGCATTACTTCTGGGCCATGCAGTAACCAGGACTGAAATTTAATTTTGAGAAGTCTGGGCCACATCTAGATGTGCTCAGGAAACACTGGTGTTGCCAAGCACCAAATCCAGAACTGGCTATGTGTAAGGCAAGAATGTGATCCCTGTCCTAAAATAAGTTTTTAGTTAGTGCATAAATAAAATACATTCCTGTGACAAACCTGGGCTCTTTTTTCTCGGAGTTCTTGCTGTTGTAGTCTCCTTTTTTCTCGTTTTTCTTGTAATTTTTCTACTTCTTTTACACAATTAGATTTTCTACGTGCTAAAAAAAGAGACAAAGATGAGCTGTAGAAGTTATCATTTGTACAGTACTTAACTTAAACACAAAAATTTAATGTGTAATTTCACCATACACTCCAAATGAAAAAATACACAATGATAAAGCATGCCTATAACCACTATGAGCTGCTTTGACAAAACTAGGAATGGGACGATATACAAATAAGAGTCGGGAAAAAAAAATGACTCTGACATACAGATACATGTCATCTCTTGGTCTATAATCACAAATTTTTGAACAGGGGGGTGTGGAGGGACACCAAATATAAAAACTGCCTTAAAGTATCTGTCAAATTATTATTTGGCCCAAATTTTTAATTCAAAGCAACAGAAACCCTAATATAATTTAGTATTTGTTTTCCTTTCAAATAAAAATTGAAAACAACTAATTAAAAAAAATCTTTTCGAACAGTGATAAAATAAAATTAGCATTTATATTGTTCATTTGTGAATTTATACCGATGACCAAGAGAGAATACATGTATGTCTAAAATGATTGAATCCTTGATACATAATTTACATACAAGGGGGTCCAAATTCCTTTTTTGCAGCTTGAACTGGAGATATATCTGAAACACTACCATTCTGTTGTGCAGAGGAAGACTGTTCAGGAAGCTGACTAGGCCGTGCACGTGCAGAACCAATGACTGCAAAGGAATAAAAAATTTTAAACTTAAAAGACCAAAAATATAGTAAAGGTAAACCTTGGAAAAAAGAAAGACATAACAAAGAACTAAAATGTACATGATGTGTCAGGCGGTGGGATGTGACTCGGTGATAAAGCACATGCCTTGCACTGTGTGAGGCCAAGGGCTCAATCCTAGCACTGCAAAAGGTAAAATGCCAAGTCTCTATATTTAATTGTGTGTTAAGTGGAATATATTAATTAATTCTGCTCAATTAACTGACAAGTTAAAAGAGGTGATCAAAATCATGTGCAGATTTGGGTCTCATGAATGTAACCCTTGCTATAAAATACAACCTAAATAATTGATATAATAACCAAAGACAAACTTTACTTATAACAATCATTGAAAGTTAATGTACAAGGGTGTCGAAGTGACAGCACGGCAGGTAAGGCACTTGCACACAGCCAATTCCAGTCCCACAGCCTTGCATATGGTCCCCCTGAGCCCACCAGGAGTTATCTGTGAGCACTGAGCCAAGGGAAAGCTCTGAACGAACCAGGTGTGGTGCAAAATACAAAAATAAAACAAAACAACAAGCAAACAAAGTAACTAAGTGTGCAAGGGGTCAGTCAGCCCGATGTACTTAGAGAGGGGCCCCTTTCAGATCCTTTGCAGTGACATCCAAGTGCACCCAAGGATGGGCTACCTATGTTTACAGGGTGCAGTTTGCCTGTCATCCTGAGTAGGACAGAGAGAGCACCACAAGAGTCGCCCCAGGATTAGCGGAATTCAATAAACCTCAACCCTGATCACTGCTCCACAAGAAAGGCACAAAATATGAATTTAGAGGCCAGAGAGAGAGTGTAAGTGGGAAGGGCAATTGCCTTGCACGTGGCTGACCAAAGTTCAATTCCTGACTCCCCCATGTGGTCCCCAAGCCATATGAAGTGATCCTGGAGCACTGCCAGGTGGGGCCATAAAATGGAGATTTTAACTGCATCCTGGTGTTGAAAAAATTTACAAAATTCAGGCACCAGAGAGTTATTACAGAGATTAAGGTGATGCTTTCGTTCCATGTGACTGACCCTGACTTAATGTCCAGTAGCACATGGACCACAAACACCTCCAGAAGTAGTCCTCGAGACCTCCCCCCACCCCCGCCTCAAATGCACCACACCAGGACTGGCCTGGAAATCTCCAGCAACCCATAGACAGAGTAGCCCTGTATCCTCTAAGCCCTAGCATTGAACTGCTGGCACAGTTGGATGAGGATCCTCGGAAAGGACCCTTGGGCCTTCGGGAGCCCAACATGGTGCACCTCCCCAAAAAGGGGAAAAATTTGTATAATTTAGCATAAAAGAAAAAAATTTATATAATTCAGAAAGTAGTACTGAAAGCAGAAATTTTACTAAAGAAATTCAACTCTTGAGGCCAGAGCGATAGAACAGCAGGTAAATTGCTAGCCTTGCACATGCCCAATCCAGGTGTGATCCCGGGCACCCCATGTGGTCCTCCAAGAACCACAAGAACAACTCCTGAGTGAAGGGCCAGGAGTAACCCCTGACACTGCTGAATGTGGCCCCCAATAAAGTGCTTCAACTCTCCACATTCCAAATCCCTCTTTCTGTTTCTCAACTATGCAGTTTTCTTTCCTTCTTCTTTTTCTTTCTTTTTTAAATCACAGTGAGATACAGTTACAAAGCTGTTCATGATAAAACGCTATAAAGTGGAAAACAAGTTAAATATATACCATATTTTTCAAAGAAATGTAAGTTTTTACAAACTCAAAGGACAGTGCTCAACACAGATTTTCAATCATAATTTCTAGTATCTATATCTTACCCCACTAGGAAATAATATTAGAAAATTAATTAATAAATGAGGAAAAAAGAATCGTGAGCTCAACTGTGAAAAAGAAATAAGCAGGGTCAAAAACAGGACAGGGGACAGGGCACCTGCCATGTACGAGGCAGATCCAGGTTCGAACCCTGGCATCACATATAGTCCCGAGTGTGTCTAGGAAGGATCTCTGAGCAGCACTGGGTATGGCTCAAAACAAAAACCACAACCCAAAAAGTGTGCGCATGCGTGCGCGCGCGCGTGTGGTATGTGTGGGGGAGGGGATAAATTAACTACTCACTACACTTTCTTACGTGAAAATATATTGAAAACCTGTGATTAACGATTCCTGTGGGCCTACTGTTTCAACTTTTCTTGACTTCAGTTTCCCACAATCCCTCACCTATGAAGTCAGCCAAAAAATCATGCAAAATGTTACGATTAAACTTACATTTGTGAGATCAATTACGTGACTTCTTCATTCCCTTTCAATAATTATGCCCTCAAATATGGAAAATTACAGGAAAATCAGATACATAAAAAATTCCATATAGTGTAGTTTTTTATTTTCATCATACTTAAAAAAAATATTACTGATATTTGTTTTGTTTTGTGTTCACACCTGGTGGTGCTAAAAAGACCGTATGTTGTGCAAGGGATCAAAATTACTGACACTATTTTATCAGGAAATAAAGAAGATATTTTAAAAATTACTAATATAAAGTTTAAATAATTGTCAGCAATAATATTTACTTTATTTTACTTAAAATTTCCCTACAAGGCCATATCAGAAACGAATGGGAAAATACGTAACTTTTTACCTTACCTCGATTATCTCTTGGAGGAGGGTCATTTTTAACGGAAGCCACAGTCCGTCGATTCTATAAAATGAACATTTATATTCTCTCTTTACACACATAACCCTCAATTTGGTTGCTTTAAATAAAAGTAGGGAAGACATAATAACAAAACTAAATGGAGAAACCCATTAATTTTCCAAGTTTACGGTTTTCAACACTGCACTTTCTTACACATAAGTCCTTTCTTACACATATGTGCTACCAACTCCAAAGGCATTTATTTTGAACACAGGAACCAAGCACTGCTCAGACTTTGATCAATTTAATCATTACCACAGCCCTATGAGGTTATTATTATTGCCATTCTAGTTTCATAAAGAAACCTAAACAAAGAAGAAATTCCTCTAAAGTTTGTACTTTTAATTATCATCATGTCAAAAAAGAAAAATTTCATCTTTGCATGTCAGGAGATAATTTTTATTCGGAGTTCTTTCTCTGGGGAGGAGGGTGCTCAGGGGCTGTAGGAGTGCCAACGAGGGTCTCAGTTCAGTGTGAAGGCCTGAGGGTCAAATACTGCTGGAGCCGTGCAGTGCTAGGGATCCCCTGGGCACCCCAGTGTTACTGGGGGCCTGCAGGTACAACCAGCAGTACTTGGAGACCCGGTGGCAGCGAGAATTAAATCTGGGTTGGGCACATGCTAGGCAAGTGCCCTAACCCTTGTATTATCTCCCAGCTCCAATAATCAGTTAAGGCCAGAGTTTTAGCAGTGTGTGTACGTTTGGGCAGTTTTTTGGGCCACACCTGGCAGTGATTAGAGGCTATTTATCCCTGGCTCTGTACTCAGGAAAGACACTAGGCAATGCTGAGAATCATTGCATGGCCAGGGCCTGAAATGGGGTCTGTCAGCAGCATGAAGGCAAGCACCCTCTCTCTGTATGATCTCTCCAGTCATCTACTGGAGATTATCAATAAAAAGTTGTTTTAGACAAATTACAGCTCACTGTAAAACTGATCAAGAAAAATGCACAAAATGTGCACTATCATGTTAAAAAGCTTTGTTAGACTTTTGTCATTTGAAAAACAAAATACAGTAGTTTTCAATACAAGCTGTACATTCTAATTAGATTAGTACTGTTAAAGCGGTACCGAGGCTTGAATAACCATAATAGAGCTATCTCTGGAAAACATGCTTTAAGGAGGCCCAAGTTGGATCCTGGGCACCACATGGTCCCAACCCAGAGCCAGAAGGATCCCCCGAGCAGAGTCATGGGTCTTCCCACTTCTACAAAACAGTAACAACAAAAAATGCGATGGATATTCTTATAATATCCTATCTCCTTATACAAAAATCTGAGTATCTCTAACGAGTAAGTGCAGGAATGAGCAGTTAAAAACATAAAATCTCTATGGGGCTGGAGATATTATCCAGGTACAATTCCCAGCACCACATGGTCTCCTGAGCATCACCTGGTGCATCTTTGGAAGCTCCCAACAACCAAAGGTGACCTGAGTACCCCGCACTGTATGGACAGAGCCCTCGGGCTGAATCAACAACCTGCCTGGTCAAGAAACATAAATGGGGCCTCCAGAGCTCCTGAGCACTGCTTGGGAGCCTCCCCCCAACTGAACCCTCCAAAATAAGTTCTCCAGGTAATTTTAAAGCACAGTGTAGTTGCTAGTGATATACTCTAAGAAAATAAACTATAAATACTCTCAATTTGAAATGGTAACTAATGACCACTAAGCAGGGCTCTCTGTCTTTAAATCATATGAACTGAAATCTATTTCTATGCATAGTTTACAAGCAGAAAGTGAGTGACAGTCAAGACTTTTTATACTATATTTGGATACTTATATATATGCTTCTCTAGCAGAAAAGTGAATTACAGGATTAAAGTCAAGTCATTTCTCTCTGTAAATAAAAATGTAGAAAACCAACAAATGCTTCTTGAACACAAAGAACGACAGATTCAACAACACTGAAGGGCCATCTGGTTTTGAAAGAGTTGTGTCATTAATACAGCTTAATGGTGAAAGTTTCAGTACAAAGGAAGAGGGATTTTTCTTTAAAAATACTAAGAATAGTACCAGAGATAGTACATGGCAAGGAATGAAGGAGATCGCCTTACACATGGCCCCAATTCAATTCTCTGCACTGCATATGGTCCCCTGTGTACCACCAGCAGTGATCTGGAGCACAGAGCCAGGAGAAAGCCTGCGTACTCCAGGTAAGGCCCCCAAACCAAAAACAGACTGAATGGGCCACAGAGATAGGATAGCCAGGAAAGTGTCTGCCTTACACGCAGCTTACCTGAGTTCTATCCCAAGTATTATAGATAGTCCCTCAAGCCCTACCAGGAGTGATATCTGATCAGAGAGACAGGAGTGAACCCTGCGCACTGCTGGGTGTGACACAAAACCAAAGGCAACATTAAAAAAACAATAATTTTTAATGTGCTCTACTTTGTAAAAACAAAAACGTAAGGAAGGATACTGCAATGGCTTACTCTTTACTGTTGATAAGGAATTTATGGTAGACACTATAAATTCTTATACATAAAACTACGAGTTCTATAGCTGACTAGACCACAAATTTATTATTAACAAGTCATTCTTTCAATACCAAATTCATAGACTGTTAATGGATGCTGACAAGCTAATAGTTTTGACAGGTTATCTCTTAACAAGTTATCAGTATCAGGAAAAATCTTAACCAGACAAGAAATTTTTAGATTCTCATCTCATTAACTGTGCATTAGACAACCTCAATATTTGGAAAAGTCTATGGGACTAAGCTAGTGCGTGTTTTGTAGACTGAGTGCAATTTCTAGCACCACAAAAAATTTACATTCAGTTTCCTGTCCCTAGCGCAATCTGGGAATAACCCGGTAACTACCAGCTATGGCCCAAAAAGCCAAAAAAGGTAAGTTTGTGTTTATATAAATGCAGAAGAATGAAACAAGAATTAGGTTGTTTGCTATTTGTTTGGGGTCACGCTCAGCAGTGGTGAGGGCTACTCCTGGATCAGTGTTCAGAGCACCAGGTGGTTCCAGGAATCGAACACATATAGGCTGCCTCGTATAAACAAAGCATATGTTCTAGCCCACTGAGTTAATTCTCCAGTGCCAAATTAATGGAGCTTTTTTCTAGAACAAACGAACAAACAAACTAAGAAGGTGGGAATGAATAACTCAGCTGTTGTGTAGGTCATGAGGCAACGACTTTGATTCTTAGTGCTGCCCAACATGCTGAACGCAAACCCAGCCCAGCAACACTGCTGCTCAATTGCACAACAAAGTGTATGACCTCTGACACAGTGCAACTAAGTCCGAAGCCCCAGTGAGCACCACAATCAAATGTGTGAACACTGCAACCGAGTATATAACTTTTGGCAAGCCCACCAACCAAGGGAGCATGACTGCTGGTCATCAAAACGACAAAAGGCAAGGGAAGGAAGATAAAATAAAAAAGTAAACAACTTGGGCTGGGGCAATAGCACAGTGAGTAGGGTGTTTGCCTTGCACGTGGCCGACCCAGGTTCGATACCCAGCATCCCATATGGTCCCCTGAGCACCACCAGGGTAATTCCTGACTGCAGAGCCAGGAATAACCCTTGTGCATCGCCGGGTGTGACCCAAAAAGCAAAATATAAATAAATAAAATAAACAGCTACTTAGAACAATCTTCCAAGTCCTCATATTTTAAACCAGAAGACAAATACACAACTCTTAGTTTTCATCACTAACCTTTACAATTTTGTTTACTTTGGCTGAGGATGCTGGAGGAGGAGGTGTTTCTGGACTGGGTTCAATTTCTTCATCTGGTACAAGGTCAGGGTTAAGTGAAAAGATACTCTCCAAGTCAATCTGTTTTTTAAAATTGCATATATTTTTAGAGTGTATGTCAACAGGAATTATTTTCCAAATAAAAGTATAGAGAATAAATGTCAAAGAATTTCAGCTCAATGTGTTGTCTTAAAAATAGAAATATTTAGAATTAGAACATACATTTGAAGAATCTTAAGCATTTTGTGATCTTGATTATATAGGTGATAATATAAATATGCAAGAGAAATCTGCCTTTAAATGAAATTTTTTATTCACAAAATGATAAATATGTGTCATATTAAAAAGTATATACTCTTCTGCTGTTTTATAATCAGAATTTTCCCCAGCCCCTCCCCATTCCCAATGCAAAATGTAAATCAGAGGACTAGACACAAAACCTAGTGTTCATACCTCTTTGCCTTTCGTATCTCCATTTTCTATCCACTCAACAGTTACACTTTCATTATCTTCATTTAAAGATGTTACCATTGCTTGATGTATTCGGCCTAGGGGGGAACAAAACACATATTTTTTAAGTGACATGAATTAAGGTACTCCTTAACACGTCAAAAAAAAAAACCAACATGTGGTCTGGAGAAATAATACAGAGGGTAAGGTGCTTGACTTGCACATGGTCAACCCAGTTTGATCCCTGGTACCCGAGTCCTGCCAGGAGTCATCCCTGAGCACAGAAACAGGAGTTAAGACCTGAGCACCACTGGATGTGGCACAAAACACGAAACCACAATAAAAAAATCCAACTTTATACTTTGCAAACCTTACTAAAACTAGGCTAGTGCATTTCTTAGAAGCTTTTTATTTTCTTTGTGGGTCCCACCTGGCATTGCACAGGGGTTACTCCTGGCGGTGCTCAGGGGACCATATGGGATGCTGGGAATCAAACTACCTGGGTCGGCCACATGCAAGGCAAATGCCCCACCTGCTGTGCTATTGCTCCAGCCCCCTTAGAAGCATTTCTTGGTGCATTTCTATACACTCTCAGGATTAGGGAAAGAATCATAGATCACCTCACTATATTGTTAAGACTTGGAAATTTTAAAAAACTGAATTAGACTAAAAGTTTGTTTTCATCTTGTAAGATAAATGATATGATAGTATAAACTGCCTGAGATTCTATTCTGATAAGTGATTGCAACTGTTAGAAAGTTTCCTTAATGGAACTGGAGAGAGAAAACAATGGGTAGGGCACTTGCCTTGCATGCAATCAACCTGAGCTGGTCCCTGAAACCCTCATGAGGAGTGATCCCTGAGTACAGGGCCACAAGTCAGCCCTGAGTACCAGTAGGTGTGGCCCAAAATAAAAAGCAAATTTCCTATGAATCAACAATGACTATACAACATAAAAGAAAAATTGAGACAAGCACTATTATACTGATTTTTTTAAATGTGAATTTTTTGTTTCAGCTTTTTGTTTTGGGGCCATCCCCAGTGGTGCTCAGGGCTTACTCCAGGCTTTACACTCAAGAAATACTCATAGTCGTGCTCAGGAGACCATCTAGGACACCAGAGATCGAACCTGTGTTGGTCAAGTGCAGGGCAAACAACCTACCCACTTTTACCCATCAGGCCCCTTAAATCCACATTTTAAAACCAAAATAAAAAATGTAGCAGTTTGGGAAATTCAAAACGTTTGGGAAATTCCTATTAAAAATGTCTCTTTCGTACCGTATTCATTCAAAATTTTTGTCCCTTTTTTCTATCTGTAAGAAAAGGACATTTAAGAACAATTTAATTAATCAATTTAAGAATTAGATAGATCTTAATAGGTCACTGTGACTCCTGCCCCCACCTTTTGTTTTCGGGCTCCTCTGGCAGTTCCCCAAATTTGCTCCTGACGGTGCTTGGTGAACCATGCCTCAAGAATTCAAAGCTTATGCCTGAGTTCTTTAGGCATTCTCTCTAGGCCTCCTCTCCCTGTTTTTCTCTCTGTGTGTGTGTGTGTGTGTGTGTGTGTGTGTGTGTACGCGCGCGCGTGTGTATGACACACAACCTCCTGCACACATGTAAAACAGGACCTCTACCAAGGAGTCACATCCCAACCCACTGTTTTTAATTATTCCATAATTCCCCTATGTTTACCTTCAATTATTTAATTCCTTTTGGGGGTCACTTAGGCTACTGTGCAATTTTCTACTACTATGAACACTGGAATAAATAATACTGCACCTTTGCCACTGTACATTTGTCATATTACTTCTTTGGGACAAACTCTAGAAGGAGAAACAGGTTATAAACATAAGTAGGAGAGGGATGGGGACAACTCGCAAACAGTGCTCTGGGAGACCAGAGCCCAGTTACTCAAGCAACTCTGCCACTGGTTCCAGATGAGGGTCTGAGGATGCTGAGAGGTAAGGTCTCCCCAGGTCCCAGTTTTGGGGAACTGGGTTTGGGGGCCATACCCAGCAGTGCCGAGAAGTTATTCCTGGTCCTGCGCTGAAAGGACCCCTACACAGTGTGAAAATTCAACTAGGGCCGACCTCGTAAAAGGCAGGGTCTAACCCCATCTTCTCTTGGACACACAGATCGAAGTGGCACGCAAGAGGCCCTGGGCCACTCCCAGCAATACTCAGCTGAAGTGGTTTTACGCGTGGTCCTGTAACGAGGGAGGCTTTCCGGACCACCCAGGCAGTGGTGGGAGTGGTGGGTGGGGCTTCAGTCCCACACAATGCCTGCCAGGCCAGGTGGTGGATGAAAGCCTGGCACAATACGCGCCATAGCCACTGTACTACCTCCTAAACTCCCAAACTGTTGAACCTATGTTTTCATCTTGCCCATCTAGATTATTACTTAGGGGACTGTTAGAGATCTGCATCTTCAACATTATCTAATAAAATGATGAACATGAATTTTCATGTGCATATTCTAAACAAAATCCTTAGAACACATATAATTACGTTGGGATAATGTATAGCTCTTGAAATATTGTTTTTAAAATTCCCACAGTAAAACAATGTGACTGTAACAAAGCATTTAATTTCCTCACAGAAAACATGGCATTAATAGTTTTGTATGAAGTGACTGTTTTTCACTTGTCTATGGGCTTATATGAAGATTTGAAGGAAGGGAAAGGAGATGACTCAGAGGCTAGAGCACCTGGCTTGCGCGAACAAGGCCACGAGTCTGCTCTTCGGTGCTACTGCGTGTGCCGAGAGCAATCCTGACAGCTCTGCTAGCCCCAGAATGGCAAGGAATTTCTGGTCCCACCAGAGAAGTATGTTAGGCACAACCAGAGGGTGCGTTGCCCGCGAGCACATGTGCCGAAACTGCAATGAGAAGGAGTGTGAATGATCTCCACCCCACCCCGACCATCACAACATCAAAAGGCGGAAGGAAAAAAAAATAAAGACCAAATATTTGAAGGAGGAATAAGCAAAAATCCTGTTTTGAGCTTCTATTATTAAAAGGTGTAAATACTCTTACACAATACACAGGTGATTCCCCAGCCCAGCTCGTCACTGCAGCGTCTGGACCATGGGGTTGTGATGTGAGGGTCACAAATACTCCTGTATTCGAGGATCACTACTGGCAGCGCTTGGGGACAGAATGAGGTGCCAAGGATTGAACCAGGGTCAGTTGTGTGCAAGGCTCGCTCTGTACTATCTCTGTACTATCACCCTGAACTATCTCTTTGACTTCCTATATGACTACTTTCCACAACTACATAGCGTTCTACAAAAAAGAACTATCGTGCATGATGTTAATTTAAGAGGGTATAGATATCCTTTGCGTGTGAGAGGTTCTAAGCGTGACTCTCGGGACCACTATGCATAGCAACAGTAATGTCCAAGCACTAACCCTTCCCAGGCCTGAACCAGTGGGCTGAGAACTGCCGCAGAGGGCCCTTATATATCAGACAGATTGCAATTTAACTAATCCTTTACTAGGATAATTTAAATAGTCTGTTTGACATAAAGATGTTACATGGAGTAGCTGTAGTATCTCTTAAGTATGCTTTTTTAAAAAAGCAAGATACTTATCTGTATTTCTAAATTCCACCTTCCCTTTTTGTTGTGTTGCAATAAGCAAGGGTACTGCATATTTTATAGCATTTACATACACCTGGTTGCCATATGCTGGAGACTGCATTTAGTATGTGACACAGTGACAGGGCTCAAACTCAGGGCCTCATGCCTGAAAGATTCCAGTTTACCACTGGGGTATTCCTTGCTCCCCCCACCCAAAAAAAGAGAAAAAAAGAAGAAGAAATAAGGGGGCTGGAGCAATACTACAGTGGGTAAGGAGTTTGCCTTACATGTGGCTGATCTGGGTTCGATTCCCAGCAACCCATATGGTCCCAAGCACCACCAGGAGTTATTCCTGAGTGTAGAGCCAGGGATAACTTTACCCCTGTGCACTGCCAGGTATGACCCAAAAAGAAAAAAAAAATATATATATACATTTTTTTTTAAGAAGGCTAGGGATGCAGCTCAGCAGCAGAATATCCAAATGAGGTCCTAGGTTCAATCCTTGGCATCATAAATACACAAAACTTTAACTTTTCTTAACATACCCTTAAAGATTGTTTTTAAAGTTTAATAAATGGTTCACTGAGATTCTCAAATACCTCATTGCTAACTGTAATAAAAAGAGGGCCTGGTATATATGAATATTTTCAAAGGAAAAAATCATTATAGGAAAGTTTTTTTATCTTGACAACTAGTAGGCTACTAGTGGTAGAACAATGAGATGCTTTATCTAAAATCTACTGTTAATAAGGGTCATAGACACAAACAACACAGAGGAAGATCAGTATTAAAAACATTCTTTTGGGGCCAAGAAATACCAAAGTGGACAGGAGATTTGCCTTGCATGTGGCAAACCCAGGTTCAATCCCCAGCATCCCACACAGTCCCCCAAGCCCCCCTAAGCAAGATCCCGGAGTGCAGAGCCAGGAGGAGTAAACCCCGAGTACCACAGGGTGTGGCCACAAAATAAAAACAAAATTCTGTCATAGTTAGCGGAAGGATATGGAGCAGCAGGTAAATTTAACTAGACATTTTAAATCTCACCAGGACAAAACACCTAGTCAAAATAGTTCATGGGACGGCTGGGGTAGGAGATAGGAGCAGATAAAAGGCCCCAGGCTTGACCTCTCCTCCACCCATAGAGCAGACAGCAGAGGTTCTCACCCATGCACACTGTCTATGGCCAGAGATTAAGGAAAGCCAAGGGGGCAGGTGTACAGTCCTACATATGCCCAGCAAGAGGTTACAGTGCCCGAGTCCCAGCAAGGGACAGGGGTTACAGGGTTTCAATTTCAAATTTGGAACGAATGTGCACACTGGGCAGAGAACAGTGTAGAGACAAGACCAGGCCATCATATGCTAGAAGCAGGGAGACAGTGAGTAACAGAACTAGGGCACTGTAACCTGGGCGTGGATGGACAGTCAGTGATGGACACTGGGAGGGTCCTGGCTCTGTCCACTTAAACTTTGTAATAAATTTTGCCTCCTTATAAGTTTTGTATGCAAACTGCTCAGTCAAGAACCCATGAGCTGAAAAATAAATCCATAAACTCAGAAGTAAATCCACTTCTGCAGTAACACTTTCACAGAGAGAATCTTCCATCAATCATGGCCCTCCAAATATCATCCCATTTTCTCCGGCTTGAGAAAACATCTGTATTCTATCTTCACTAACTCCCTGCACTTTGATTATCTGATGCATATTTACCTTCTTGTGAATTCCATCACATATACTACCATATTAGAAAAATAACAGAATGTAAATACCTCCAGTTTAAGAGCCCTTTAGGGCTAGAGTGATGCTTAATGGGCCGAGTACATGCTTTGCATGTAGGATTTAGGTTTTACCCCCAGGCACTGCATAGTTCCCCAAGCACAGCCAGGAGTAACCAAAGTAAAAGAGCCCGAGGTAGCTCCTGGGTAGCTAGGTATAGCCCCAAAACAACAACAACAAAAACCCCTAAAGACAATAACTTTGAAACCCTACGTGTCATCTTCTCAGTGATCAACCCTTTCACCTTTACCAGAGATAAGCACTATCATGACATGATAATAATGCCAGCTTTATTGTTCTGGCTCTTAAGTAGATGACTTTCCCATAAGACTTCTTTTGAATTACAATGTTTCAAAAGATGCATTTATATTGTTATATAATACCTAGAGTTGCTTTTCTTATATATGCCAAAATTTATTCTGTTGAGTGACATCTGAATTATGTCTTTAAAATCTTAACTGTCACTATTTATTTTAAAAGCAGTAAAAACTTCCTTTGGGTTAATTTTAATAGTTCTGTACTACAAGTTTTCTGTCAAATCTCTAAAACCATGCCTTCATTTGCAAGACAAAGACAGCCTAATTCCCAATAGAATCTGGGTCTTGCCCTGTAAAATAAACCCTAGGGTCATTCAGTCCTTGATTTTTTTTTCTTTTTGGGTCACACCCAGCGATGCACAGGGGTTACTCCTGGCTCTGCACTCAGAAGTTAAATTGATAATTTCTATTAGATTTATATGACATTTTGGGCATAAAGTTGTTCATAATCATACTGAGGATCTATAATGACGATCACATTTTCTTTCTTTTAATTTTAAACTTTATTTTCATAAGGTTGTTCACATTAATTGATTACATTCAATATTTCAACACCAATCCCACTACCACTATACCTTCCCACCACCATTATTACGAATTTCCCCACCACCATTCAAGTCTGCCTGTCACAGGCAGATGCTAGATAATTTATTTTCTATTGCTTATTATGAATATCAGGAGAGGACGCATGGCTGTGCGTCCTAGAATTCTAAAACTGTAAATGATCGGGGTCCGGAGACATCTCTGTAGGGAGCTAATCCATTTTGAGATTCATTTGGACAATCACATTTTCTTTCCCAATTTTTCAACCTTTTTCCTTGAACAATTTCACCTGACTTGTTAACTTTTTCTTTTCTAAGAATAACACTTAGGGGGCTGGGAAAAGTGATTTAAGGGTGAAGTTCTTCCCTTGTAGGAATGAAGCTAGTTTGATCCTGGTACCCCACATCTAAATCTGATTAGAGTTACAAATTACCAAGCATTTGTGAGCACTGCAACCAACGACTGTGAACCTCTCAGCTATCCCAAAGACAGAAAGGAAAAGAATGGGGATAATGGTTGGTGTTTTTTTTTTGAGCCTTTAAATACTTAATGCTTTTATTAAAATTTCAATTGTTCAACTTAAATTTGACATTCCCTCAAAAAAGAAAGCTTTGGTGGAGTCAGGAATTGGATACAGAGTTTGATACACACACACACAGTTAATAGCTTTACTGAGCCACATTCCCAGCACCCCCCTTAAATTCTGAAGCTGGAAAGGACTGGTAGAGTACAGCTCCTTAAAATTCCCCTCCTCCCAACACACACACACACACACACACACACACACACACACACACACCCCCCCCCAAATACTTGGGATATTTAGCTCATTCATCTTGATCTTTTCTTTCTTCTGAGCAATTAAACTATGCATTTCTGGGCTGGAGAGATAGTACAGCGGGTAGGGCGTTTGCCTTGCACGTGGCCAACCCGGGTTCAATCCCCAGCACCCAATATGGTCCCCTGAGCACTACCAGGAGTAACTCCTGAGTGCAGAGCCAGGTGTGACCCAAAAAGCAAAAATAAATAAACTATGCATTTCTGTTTTAACAACATTTCACAAATTTCTATATGTAATATTCTATCTATTGTTCAAAATCCTTTCAATTTGGAAGGTAATTATTTTAAAAACTTTTACAGTGATTGTAAGGTTTGCTCAGGATAGTAGATGGCGGATGAAATAGTGGCATTTCCAGAAGAATCAAAGATCACCTTGCCCCTAACATGAAGACAGGACTCACATATGGCCCACCTGGACAGGAAGCCGCCTCCATGCTTTACCATATCCACACCCTAGAGGTAACAGGCCAGACCAAGCACACCGGTTCCACTGGTCTGTTCCCTTCTCCCCTTCACCCTCCGCCAAGACAACTTAAAAGCCCCCTTAGTCTGTCCCCAACTCCATCAGAGGCTTGCAGAGTTTCATCCAGGAGCACACCTCAATAAACTTGTCATATTTCCTTCATTTTATTGTCTTTGTCCGTTCTCAAATCTATCAGAGGCCACACCCAACACTACTCAGAGGCAAAAGGTCACTCCCAGCACCACTCTGGGTGTGGCAGAATTCGGGGGGCCATGTGGTACCAGGGATGAACTCAGGGTCTTAAAACATGCTGTCATGTGAACACATTACTTAGAACTATTCCCCCTTATTCTAATTTTCTTTATAAATCTTTGATTCATGAGTTAAGCTAGAAGTGTTTTTAAATTCTAAACACCTGTAAGTATTCTAGATATCCAAATAATTTTCTCAAGATGATACACTTAACCAATCTGAACAAACCAAAGCCACAAATAACTGTTTCTACGGTATACAGTGACTAAGTATGATCTGTATTTCTATCTTATTTGCAATGTACTCAATACCTTAGAAAAGAAGTATTTCCTACAAATCTAGTTCAAGGAAATAAATCAGAAAATTCTCAGCATCTTTAAAGAGGAGCCATACTCATTTTTTTAGTCCCTAATTAGCACTTTAGGAATCAAACTTTTGCCCTCGTTGGTTGCTTATTTGTTCTTCAATATTTCATTTCTACTGGGTGTTGATGTCTTGTGGTTATATGCACCCCCCCCCCCGCCCCCCACCTTCTGGCTCAGGCTTGCTCTTGTGGCTACTCCTGGATCTGGCCTCAGGGGTCATTCTAACAACTGAAAGGCTGCATGCATGTAAGGCAAGTGCCTTAATCTCTCTTCTATCTCTTTGCTCACTACATGCCTTTTTAGTTTTCTCTTTTGTATCTAGAACAAAAGGTTGCCAACACATAGGCTATACTATACTATTTTGACCAAAAGTCCTATTCCATTTCTTAGGTTATAAATCGTTTTCAATGAAAATGGGAGTCAGATTTGAAAACTGTAATTTTGCCTAATTAGATAAAATCAACAACACTGGAGCCAAAGAGATAACTGAAAGAACTGAGCCCAAGTAAGAACTGAGCCCAAGTTTGATCCGCATGACTATATAATACCCTGAGAATTACTGGGAACCACCTACAAAGTACAAAGCCTGGAGGAGCCTCAAAGTAACACCAAGTTCAGTTCCCAAACCAAATAATTAGAACACAATTGATGTAGATTAACTTGACTTCAAAACTACATTCCTGGCTTCTTACATTTCTTCGTCTCTCTCTCTCTCTCTCTCTCTCTCTCTCTCTCTCTCTCTCTCTCTCTCTCTCTCTCTCTCTCTCTCTTCATGCTTACTCCTGGCTCTGTCCTCAGGAGATCCAAATGAGAGGATAGGGATCAAACCTATCGACCATGTGCCAGGCAAGGGCTCTACTTACTATACTATATCTCCCACCCCACCCCCTTGTATTTTGATGAAGATACTTTTTTTCTTTCTGAGTCACACCCAGCAACGCACAGGGGTTACTCCTGGCTCATGCACTCAGGAACTACTCCCGGCAGTGCTCGGGGGACCATATGGGATGCTGGGAATCGAACCCAGGTTGGTTGCGTGCAAGGCAAACACCCTACCCGCTGTGCTATCACTACTCTGATACATGGGAGTGTAAGAGTAAAAATGTTTACATATTTTAGGAATACAAAATAAAACAAGAACCCACCCCTGCCAAAGTTCCAATATCCTTCAACAATCGGCCACTGTTCCCTTTCCCACTCTCAATCTCAGTTCTCTGGTCAGAATTTAAGGGGTTGTGTTTCCACTGGACATTTCCTTTTGCTTTATTTCTTTATATGCCAAATAAGAAAACTTGATTATTTATGGCTCAGCATTGCTCCCAGAGAGTACAGGACTGCATTCATCAAAGAAAAGCTGGAGAATTGCAAGGCCAGAGATAGAAATCTGCCAGAAAGCACAAGTGCCAGACCAGGAAACTTATTTCTAACTCTAGAGAAAGTGGGGCAATACCAGACTCCCAAGTGGCTCCAGGGAGTTCGGTACAAACCTTCCCTGGCTACCATCACCAACCTGCAGGACAACTTCTCACAAAATAACTGCATCGGTCCTCAGCTGGAACACCAGTCATGTGTGGCACAGGCACAGAAATTGAAGCCTTTTTCTTTATTTCCTTTTGTATCTTTTGTATCACACCTTGCAGATAGAAGGTTACTCCTGGAACAGCACTTGGGAATCATGCATTTCACTTCTTTTGAGGAAAAGGAAAAGGTTTCATCTTTATTTCAACGTATTTGTTAAGATAAATTACAGTGTAGAAGAACACCATTTGTTGAATGTAAAACATTTTTTACTGTACAAGTGAAAAACATTGGCAAAGAGCTTGGGGAACTACTGACAAATCCTGTAGAATGTCTTCCCAATCATTATTTTTCCAGCGGAATTAATACCTCTTGGGTTTTAAAATTCAAACTTTATATTCAATGCAAAATATTTTAGCTAATATTTATATAAGATTTATATTTGTATGTGTCAAAACAAGGATCCACTGGAATGTAGGTGGTCTGGGTTTGATCCCAAGCATCACTTGGTTTGTTGAACAATGAACTGGGCGCACTATTATATACTAAACAAATAAACCATTATAACATACTAAATATTTCAAAACATAACCTGCACTTTGAAACTTTTCGGAGAGTCCACAACCAGAAGTGCTCAGTTGACCATATGGGGTTCCAGGGTTGAACCTGTATAAGCCTTCTCCAAGTAACGTACCCTCCATACTATCAGTTTAATCCCTATTTATGAATCACTTGTTTAATTCATGTAAGAAGTAATTTGGCGTGGGGATATAACTCTGTGTAGATTATATCCTCACACGTAAGGGTTGGATGCTTCTGGACATTCTAAATGTTAAAATTAAGATAGCTTCCTCAAGATGGGTATTTGTTCTCTTTAACTTGCCATAAAAGCCTATATTTACTGAACTATCAAAACCAACCTTCACATGTTGACAATTGCCTTTTGGTCTCTGAAAACAGAATTCTATTATGTTTCCTAGTTCACAGCTGAATCCACAGCAGCTGTGAAGTTAAGAAATGCCAGCTAACTAATTAGGTTGGCATAAACCCTGTCTAGCATATAGTGTAATTTGGTTGCAAAAGCAGAAGACAAGCGTCAATATAAAAGTCAAGAACATCAATGAAGTATTATCATATGTATTTACAAGTCTGAATATTTAAAATGCTAACACATGTATCTTATCAAATAGATTTGATGCTAGAACACTAGGAAAAATATGAAAAAATCAATATTTTTTGAGAATCACAGTCTTGTTTGGGGGCCACACCCAGTTGGGCTCAGGGAGTTTCTGGCTCTGCACTCAAGAATCACAACTGGCAGACTTGGAGACCAAATGGAACACCAGGAATCAAACCCAGGTCAGCCACGTGCAAGTGCCCTATACACTATACTACCTTTCTTGCCCCAAAAGATCTTTTCTTAAAAACTGTAGTTGCTTCTGATGTATCCAGAATGATAATTTTTTTTTCCTTCTATTGCCTAACCAGAGTTGAAATACACATATGCATACATGACGTTTTCCAGAAAGCATGCATCAGTTTCCAGTTTAAGTTATTTCTATAAATTTTCTTACTCTTCTTAAATGTGAAGATCTGAATACATTTATTAACAGTAGCATAACTAAAATGATTAGCTTATAGTAATCAAATGTGTTTGTCTAAAGTTTGATCAATTTATGAACCACTGACACAATACAGCAGGTAAGGCGCTTGCCTTGCATGTGGTTGACCCAGGTCTGATCGCCAGCACCTCTCAAGGTTCCCCTGAATACTCCCAGGAGTGATCCCGAGTGCAGAAAAAGAAGTAAGTCCTGAACACCCCTGGGTGTGGCCCAAAATTAAAAAAAATTATTAGCTAAAAGTACTTTTTCACAAACTCAAGTAACCAGCAGTCACAAGTCAGTTATATATACAGAGTATGTCACAAAAATTAAAAAAAAAAAAACTTGTGTTCTAATTTATTTATCTCCAGTGTATCTGTTATTTTACTTTGTTTGGTGATGAAGTAACATGGTTATGACAGCATCATGCTATGGTGTACATCTTTCCTGCCTCTCCATCACCAAAGTGAACAAGACCCTTCACAACAGTCCTAGCGTCACTTCAAAGTCCATCTCTTCCTTCCCCTACTGTGTGCATGTATATCTGTATACATCTATATATACACCTATATGCATTAGATAAAGTCTCTAGTAATCAACCGATTTTCCACCAGATACCACTGCATAATTTGAAATAACCTAGTGGTTATCTGTTTGGCAGTGCCAGAGATCAAATCCAGAGTCACACACACAAAGCAACGACTGAGAGCCACATCCATGGTTTTACCGAGTTCTTTAGAAAGTAGAAACAAAAGCTTATTTTCTCATATTTTCTCAAGCCAGGTCAAAGATATGCAGGCATAAACATCCACTCTTTAAGACTGCCAAAATGATGCTGTTGTGCAGGGCCATATCCCATGGTCTGGGGAGCAGGAGAGGTGGGTGGCTGCCATTCAGGTGCCAGAGATCAAACCTGGGTCGTCAGTCATGAGCACGGCAAGCAACTAATCTGCTGTCCTATCTATCTGGGCCCAAGTCTTTGCACTTCAAAGCATCATTCTGAGGGACAAAGTGATAGCAAAGCAGGCAGCGCACTTGTCTTGTACACGGCCAACTTAGGCTAAATCTCCAGCACCCCTGAGCACCACCAGGAGTGATCCCTGAGTGCAAAGCCAGGAAGTTACGTCGTGAACACATCAGAGTGTGACCAGAAACCAAACAAAATGCAAAGACTTAATATAACAGTTGCTAAAAAAATCAGAAATACTAGAAAATGAAAACTGTGAGCTACACAATACTACCCTACATAGTTCTTGTTTTGCCAATTACATCTCTCCAGCAGTAAGTATGCCTATTTCTACTGGCCATGGCCATGATTTTTCTGTCCTCATATGTATCTGTCTGAGGACAGAAAAAATCTGATTTGAGATTTCATAACAGCAGATCCAGAAGTCAGAGCACCAAACTGTGACAGCCAGGTTTTGTATTTCTTTCTGTTCTTTGTCTTTTGGGGGTCATACCCAGCTGTGCTCAGGGCTTACTCCTGATTCTGTGCACAGGGGGTCGAGGAGGGATTGAACCAGGGTCAGCTGCATGCAAAGCAAGCACGCTACTCACTGTACTAGCACTCCGGTCCCCAGGTTTAGGTTTAATTATTTCATCCAAGCAGTAATGAAAAGAATCCTTAATAAGGACGATGTAAGCGCCACACCTCCTTCAACAGCCTTGGCAGAACAGGGAGCCATCAGGGAAGAAAACAAATAGTGCCTCAGCTGACACTGCTAACAGTGCTGTTGCTGTTTAGTCGGCCCCTGGGGAACATGACTTAGCCAAACAGAGAGACCTTTTTGTTTTGGCATATCACATTCAAGATGCTTTTGTTCGTAATTAAAATTTAGAGTTCTCAGATTTCTCTTCTTAGATTTTGAACACAAAGCTGCATTTTGGTCACTAAAACAACAAAGAAAATAGTACAGCCAGTAGTTTTCACAAAGAAAATACCATTTTTAAACAGCTGCATATAAATAGAATTTTTCAACTTATCTAATCTGGTCCTTCTCTTTATTTATTTATTTGCTTTTTGGGTCACACCAGCATTGCACAGGGGTTAGTCCTGGCTCATGCACTCAGGAATGACTCCTGGCGGTGCTCGGGGGACCATACATGGAATGCTGGGAATCGAACCCGGGTCGGCCATGTGCAAGGCAAACGCCCTACCTGCTGTGCTATCCTCTAGCCCCCTGGTACTTCTCTTTAAAAGGGATGCAAAGATTTAATAGTGCTCCGTTTTTCTGGGGTAACAGAAACTTAGATCTCCTAACAGAGTTTCTGTGATGAATGAAATGAGGGACAAACAGACAATTCGGGCAAAATTATCATTCAGAAGGACGTGTTGTGTAGCTTTTCTGAAAAGTTCCATTCTGAATCTGCACAAAGATAATAAAAGAGCCATGATAATTTAAAGTACCAAGTAAGCAATTTTTTTAAAATTATTAGTCTATATATTCGGAATGGGAGTGCAAAAGGAATGAAAAAAAAACCTAGACAAGCTTACTAGGGACCAGGGTGGTAGAGCACTTACCTTACATTTGTGAGGCCCTGGGTACAACCCCTAACATACTACCACCACAACAAGGCCACTAGCAAAAAAGAACATGAAGATAAATTTCTAAAAATCTAAGTTATATATCATCATGAGTCAGCCAAAACACCCAACAGGATAAATTTCGTAAAGCTAACCTATTCCAGCATTTTATCTAAATAACTACCAAGACATTTTAGTTAAAAGATCATTCTTCACATCTACATTCCCAACATAACAATATCCTAAAGACTTGTTAAAGAACTGTGGCCGGAGCGATAGCACAGCAGGTAGGGCGTTTGCCTTGCACGCGGCCGACCCAGGTTTGACTCCTAGCATCCCATATGGTCCTCTGAGCACCGCCAGGAGTAATTCCTGAGTGCAAAGCCAGGAGTAACCCCTGTGCATTGCCGGATGTAACCCAAAAAGCAAATAAATAAATAAGTATTTGTTAAAGAATTAACGATAGCTATGTAGAAAGTAAAAAAAAAATCATCTGTAATGTTGAAATAACAGGATAGTCCAAGGTTTTGCCTTGACAGATGTTCTGCTGGACACAAACAATATTATCTAATCATTCCCTCACTTCAATTCTTATTTACTCAGAAAGGAATTTCAGACCAGGCCCAGAGCGATAGTACAGTGGGTAGAGTGCTCGCTTTGCACGCGGCCAACTGGCACTCAATCTTTGGCACCTCCCGTAGTCCATGACGCCCAACCGGTGTGATCCCTGAGAGACTGCTGAGTGGGAAGTCAGGAGCAAACCCTGAGCATGGCCAGGTATGACCCCCAAACAAAACAAAACAAAACAAAACAAACTCTATACCAACATAGCATCAGGTAGGTATCTTCTTTGCTTATGGTTTTAAAAAAATCTTAACTAGAGGCAGAAAACTTTCAGCATGTTTTGCAGTAATTTTCAAGAGCAGTAACCGATACAATGTAAACTTGTGTGTGTGTAACAAACAAAACTTGAAATTTAAGAACCTCAGAGAATTTAAGTAGATTAAGTGTAAGGTGCCAACAAGTCAATGAGGAGGGCAAAAGCTAGGACCAGAATCTTTCAAAAGACCTCTCACCGATAAAGAGCCTAAGCATAAAAGCAATCTGAATAGTCCGCTGAGATGATTCTTGCCATGTAATACTGAGAAAGGAAACTTGTCAGTGTCCACAGAAACAGCAAAACCGGTGGCCACAAAGAAGAAAAGCACTACTATTAAAAAGCCAGTGGGACTTCCTGGGCTAGACGCCGGTTTGAGGGCCACAGCTCAGGGACTACTCCCTGAAGTGCTTGGGGAACCATGTGGTGTCCGAAGTTGAATCTTGATTTACAGCATGAAAAGCAGATGGTTAGTCCATCAAGCTATCTATCTGGACCTCCCTGAGCCCTTTAAAGAGTGTCATAAACACATCACAGGTTGATTTCAAAAACCCTTTTACTCCTAAAGTTAAATTGTCAATAGCAAAGGGAAGCATCTGAAGATTCCTATTCAAGCCAAATAATTAAAACAGCTACACTTAAAACATTCAAAATGAAACAGCACAGGACTGCTGATATAGCTGAGCACATGAGAGAGACCACATGGCCTTCAAAGCACACTAGTTTCAGTGCAGCTGGCTGTGCTCCTTATAAATGTTTTAATGGTGAGAGTGATAGACAATAATAATAAATGAAATATTAACTGAATATGTTGAGGCTGTGGCCATACTAGCACAATGTTAAGCCAATCATCACTGAAAATGAATTAGTTTACCTTCAAGGTACAGTGACATCCAAACATATTCCAAAACCTCAAGTAGATGCCTGAAACCTCCACCCCACAAACAGTCATACATATGTAACATACACACATTCTACCCTATCTATGTACATATCTATGATAAAGCCTTACTAACAAATGGCACGGCAAAAAATTAACAGTAAAAAATAGGACAATGATAACAATATACAATAAAAATTTGTGAATGAAAGTAGTTTCTCAAAAACTTGTAATATTTTCCAGAATGCAGGTTAATGACACCGTGGAAAGCAATGTGCAGTTAAGGGGGAATCCCCATCACTCAAACGTATCACTGCATTTATAGGGTTGCGAACAGCAGTTCTGATTCAGAATGTTTACCCGTCACTCTTTGGCTGTGGAACTGATTGTTTCTTTACGAAACGCACAGGCTGGAGTCCCAACAACCAACGTGATGGCATTTGGAGATGGAGCCTTCGGGATGCAATCAGAATTAAATGGTCATTAAGAACGGGATTCTCATGATGGATGAGGTTTATAAGCAGATTTACTAAAGGAAAGAGAGAGGTGCTCTCACTCCACCGCGTGAAAAGGCAGTCAAAAAGTCTAACACAGGGCACGTGGAATGATGCTTCATTTGGTAGCGTGCCTGCCTGCCTTGCCCCTGGCATCACCAACCTGCCCAATGCAATGCCAAAGGTCCTACCTGCGGAATACCTGGCACAACAAAATTTCACAGCCGAGAGTGAACCCCAGCAAGTACTGCAACCACAGCACGAGACCCTTATTATAGCGGCAACAACAGGAAGGGGAAGAGATATTTCTAGAGGCAGGAGGAAAAGGCTGAGATGGTGAAATATGGTAGACTTAAAACTGAGATCAGAGAGCTATAAGGGAATAGTGCTCTATCACTATCACACATTGTTCATCGATTTGCTCAAGTGGGCACCAGTAATGTCTCCATCTGTCCTTGTCACATGCTAGTGTAGCCTGATGGCATATCGGGGGTCTTTCAGGGTCAGGGGAATGAGGACCATCATTGTTACTGTTTTTGGCATATCGAGTACGCCATGGGTAGTTTGCCAGGCTCTGCCGTGTGGGCGGGATACTCTCAGTAGCTTGCCGGGCTCTCCGGCAAGTGCTCTATAGGAGAAAGAAAATGTTACTGAAAGCTCACCAAAAGGAAGGGAAGAAATCAAAGAACCGAGAGGCCAAGATATTGGAAATATATCTACGAATGCTGAATTGCTAAAAAATGTGATAAGAATAACTGAGTCAAGAGCAAAAAGAAAAAAAAAGCTATTAAGGAAATTTAATGTCTGAAATTTCTCTTGGGAAACTAGGTATATGTTTTTTCTATTAGCTAATATAAGAAATGTGGGGAAAAAAATAGAATCTGAATATAAGGGTAATGGATTCCATTTATTGATGAGTTGAACTGGAGATGCTTACAAGAAACACGTGGAAATCTCTAGAAAGCAAATCTAATACTCAAAGATTACCTCTAAAGAAGCACTTTAAGTTTTAAAATTACAAACACAAAGTGTAAGCTTCCAAATATTCTTTATTCCCTTAATTTTAAAATTCTTAAGAAACTTTTGTTTTAGGGTCACACCCAGCAATGCTCAGGGATTACTCCTGCCTCTGCACTTGTTACTCCTGGTGGTGCTTGGGGGAGAGAGGGAGGTCATATTGGATACTGGGGATCGAACTAAGGCTGGCAGTATAGTACAAAACAGCAGAATAGTATATAGTACAATATATAATACGTAATATACAGTGAAATATAGCAGTAGGAGAGTGGGTCAGGTTTTTGCCTTGCACACAGCCAACCTGGGTTCGATCCCTGACATCTGATATGGTTCCCTGAGCACTCTAGAAATGACTCCTGAGCACAGGGCCAGGAGTAAGACCTAAGTACTGCCAGGTCTGGCAAAAAAAAAGGAGGATATTTTCAAAAAAGAGAAAGGAGAAAATATATCTGCAAAGCTCTCAACCATGATAGTGACAAAAAAAAAGAAAAAAGTGCAAAAAAGGAAAGCACTGAAACACAGCCAACAAAATAAAAAAATATTGAGTAAAAATTATGCTGTGAAAGAAGCTCCTGCCCCCGCACCTGGCTGCCCTCACCGGGGCCCCTTGGAGGGGAGCGGGTTGAGCTTTCCTCCCCGCCCCGACCAGGGCTCCAGCAGCCAAAGACCTCCAGGACCAGCCACCACCATGCTGAGACCACTCTCCGCACACATGAAGGTATTGGCAGAGGGACAAAGCCACGCGGGTTCCGGGGCCGAGATCTCCAAGCCTACTCGGATTGGGGCCGGGCATCCTCCACCCAGATCCTCCAAATTCCAGTAGGCAGGGGTCACACCCACCAACTGGCCCCCTGGCACCGTGCAATCCCATCAACGGCCAAGACCCAGAGACTATAAAAACCAGCTTCCGGAACCGCACGGCCGCAAACGCCACTTATTATGACATCTTAATATCTCATTCCTACTTTGGACAAACTGGCTGGCTACCGAATGTAGCCTGCCCACACGGCAGAGTCTGGCAAACTCCCCGTGGCGTACCCAATATGCCAAATACTAGTAACAAGGATGGGTCTCATTCTCCTAAAGAGCCTTGAATATAATCTCAGGGCTAGGATGAAGGAGACATTACTGGGGCCTGCTTGAGGCAATCGACGAATAACAGGATGGTCGTGATTCGTGATTCGTGAAAGAAGCTAGTCTCTAAAGGTCACATATCATAGTTCCATTTATATGGAAAGTCCCAAACAGGCAAATTCATAAAACAGAAAGTTGTTCTTCCATACAATAGCTAGATGAGGAGTGAATGCAGATTAACTGTCAATGGATATGGGCATCTTTGTGATTAAAAAAAATGTTCTGAATAACAGAAGGAACAGTTTAAGTGTGTGAATTGACTTAAAATCATAAATTTTATGCTGATTCAGAGAGACAGTATGGTGGGCAGGGTGCATGCCTTGCACATGGAATGATCAGGACTAAATCCTGGAACCCTACCTATGGTCCTACATGAGGACAGCCAGAAGTGATTCTTGAGCGCAGAGCCAGGAGTAAGTCCTGAGCACTACTGAGTGAGGCCCTCTACCACACACAGATCCTCCCGCCCAAAATCACTCAATTTTACACTTCAAAAGGGTAAATTTTATGACATGTACATTACACCTCCATTTTAAAAAGAGTAGGTCACAGTAACTAAAAAGAAAAATCAGGAAAACAGAAGATCAATTATACAACTCTGGGAAACACCAAATGATACAAGGAACATTAAGAATTCAAGAAGTTGGAAAAGAACTAAGATAACATGGTACAATTAAATCCAAAGAAACAAGTTTTAAAAATAAAAGTCACAGGGCCAAATAGTATAGTGGATACAGCTAACCACTGGGTTCCATCCCCGGCACCCCATACAGTCCCTGAGCACCACCAGAAGTAATTCCTTAGTGTCAAGTCAGGAATAACCACTGAGTATCACTGGGTGTGGCACCGAAACAAAAAATCAAAGAAAATCATATAAGAAGTGCAACTGACACCCCCCCAATAAAAAAATTTCTTTCACTAAGTTCAAATTTCAATAACTAAATTTTCACAAAATTTACTATTCTGTTGAGATACAGTTAACATAACATACAATTCAATCATTAATAAATATATTAATAAGTAATAGCAGGGGGCAGAGAGGGGGTTGGTTACACCCATAGGTGCTCAGGGGTTACTTCTGGCTCTGTTCTCAGGAATTATTCCTGTTGGTGCAAAAGAGAGCATTTGGGATGCCAGAACCCAGAAACAAAGCATGTTATACAGTGTGGAAAAGAGTTTGGGAAAACATACACAAGTTATAGATAGGAAGGTGAATGGACACTCCCGAAAGAAATCACAATAGAAACACCTAACAAAATTACAATGCTCAGGGCTTACTCCTGACTCTATGCTGAAGGGTTACTTCTGGCAAGAATCGGGGGGCCATATGGGGTACTAACACAAGTTGGCCCTATGCAAGGCAAGCACCTTACCTGCTGTACTATCACCCTGGCCCCTGTATTGTTATTATTTTTAGTAAAGATAAAATTATGTTATAACACTAACTGCAGGGAAAAGATTTATTTGCAGATATTTAATTATACTACAGTATCCATATATATGCATTTGCTTAACTTATACAGATACACAAAACACCACCTGTAGGGGCAAAGTGTATATTTACAGCTATCTATTTCACACATTTGCTTGAAAATATAAAACAAATACTTCTACACAAATATGCAAAATCCTGGTAACACTGGTCTATCTCTTGGGAGAAGAATCAAGTGGCTAAGGGGCAAGAGTATGACAAAGACTTTTTTTTGCAACTTAATTATTAACCATGGGACTGTATTGCTATTCAAAACAGGTAATTAAATTTAAAAAGAATGTTAAAAGTGTACATTAAAAGCAACACTAAACTTTTCATTCCATACTCTTGCGTAAACTTTTAAGACAGAGTAATTAAAAAAAAAAAAAAAGAAAAACCAAAAAACATAGCAGAGCCAGACATTCACTTAATCATTTCAGCAAATAATGCATTAAGGATATAGAAATCCTGTCCTGGAAACGGTGATACAGTGAAAGGGACTGTGACCGGAGACAATTAAACAGAACACAATCCCATGAGTGACCAGACAGAGTAAACAGAGACCTGGAGAATATAAAGCAGAACTCCGGAGTCCAGCCTAGTCTAGGTATCAAGGAAAAATGGAGGGGCTGGAGAGAGCACAGCAAGTCAGGTATTTGTCTTCTGCACAGCCAACCAGGGATTGATTCTCAGCACCCCATATGGTCCCTCAACTCTGCTAAGAGTGATCCTGAGGGGTTGGAGAGAGAGTACAGTAGGTTGGGAACTTGCCCTGCACATAGTCAACCCAGGTTTGATTCCTGGCACCCCATATGGTCCTGGAAGCATCTTCAGAGTAACTCTTGAGTGCCAGAAGTGACCTCTGGGCATCCCCAGGTGTAGACCCCAAACAAAAACAAACAAAAACAGAAGAGTGATTAGAGTGATTCCTGAGCACAGAGCCAAGAGTAAGTCTTGAGTACCACTGGGTGGGGGCCTCCCTCCCTCCCAAAAAAAACACAATAAAAGAAGAATGGAATGTTTGGTTTAGTTTTGAGGCTACGACTGGCAGTGTTCAGGTTTACTTCTGGCTCTGGGATCAGGGACTTCTGATGAGGCTCAGGGGGCCATACGTTTGGAGGCTCAAACCCGGGCCAGCGGCAAGTAAGGCAGGCAGGCACTGTACCTACGCCCTCTGTACTATTTCCCAGCCCCAAGAATGGAACATTTAACAGAGGGGGAAAAAGGAACAGCAGGAATTACTTAGGCCAAGTAGAAGTAGGGTGTTCTAAGAAAAGAATTCAGGACTGCCTACAGCACACCTCAAGTGGCAAGAAATAAAATGGAGGATCTGGGGATGTGGCTGGTGGTAGAGTGCTCCCTTCAGGAACGGAGCCACAAAGCTACCCCCCCCCCCCCAAAAAAAAACACTACACTGCTGAGTACCATCTCTCATTCCACCACCAACCAAACTGGTGTGAGCACCCAACCAAGGGGTGATGCCAGTTAACCACACAATGTCAACAAAGGTAAGGAAAGTAGAACACAAAGTGAGACTGCGAGATCAGACTGTTCAGGTTCTAGACCTGGGAACCATCGAAAAGCTAAAAGTGGCCCCAAAGTTTAAGCAGGTGGGGATATACACATCTGAAAGTTTACTCAAAGCGTAATCTACCAAAAGTGAAAAAATTTGGTGCAACAGTGTAAGATGAACCAAGATGCTACCCTGATCAAAACTTATGGAAAGACGAAAAAAGAATTCCAAGTTTAAGAGATACTTAAGCAGTTAATTATGAGAGATTAAGAAAGAACAAAAAGGGGCTGGAAAAATAAAGCAGAGGGTAAGGGTGCTTGCCATGCACGCAGCCAATTGGAGTTTGACTCCCCAGCACCACATATGTTCTCCTGAGCCCCTCCAGGAGTGATGCCTGAGTGTAGAGCCAGGAAAAAGAGCCAGGGCACACAGCAGAGTGCCCGCCCCCTCCCCCCAATAAATCTTATTTAAATTAAAAAAAATTTCTTCAAACAGGAGATAATAAAGATGAAATTCAAGGTCACCAATACTACCTTCTATTTGCTTTTGTTGGGTTTTTGTGGGGGAGGGGGGAAGGGCTGGGGATAGAGCTCACAAGAAGTGCTCAGAGGTGGCTGCTCCCAACTTGGTGCTCAGGGGTCAATCCCGGTGGTGCCAAGAGCAACATGTGGGGCCTGGGACTGAAACTGGGCCTCAGTTTCAGAGATAGCCCACCGACGATCTCTCTGGCCCTGACATCCATATTTGTGATTTGGGCAACAGGGTGAATCAAAGAAATGAGAAATACTTGAAGGGAGGGTCAGGATGATAGGCTTGGTTTTGCACATTTAATTTAAATATTTTTGGACAGATTCTACTGGAGAGATCTCCAGTGATTATACCTACAGTACATGTCTGAAGTCAGCCTGGGTTGCAGAGAAGCATTCAGTTTGCCCAGAGAGAGAATAATGTGAAATGTAGGGCAGTACAGTGGGTAGGGCACTTACCTTGCCCACGGCCAACATAGGTCCAACCCCAGGCATCCCATATGGTCCCCCAAGCACCGCTAGGAGTAATTCCCTGAGTGCAGAGCTGGGAGTAGTCCCTGAGCATTGGCGAGTATTACCCAAAAAGTAAAAACAAACTAAAATAATGTGAAAAGTAGTATCTGTATTGCAAACCATAATGTCCAAAACTGGGGGTGGGGGGAAGGAGAAAAGAGAGAGAGGAGAGGAGGGAGAGAGACAGAGACAGATAGACAGAGACAGAGACACACAGAGAGAGAGAGAGCCTGCCATAGAGACATGCTGGGATGGTGGGTGGGGGCAGCAGGGAAACTGGGGCACTGGTGGGAAACGTACACTGGTGGAGGGATGGGTGCTGGGACATTGTATGACTGACCAATCCTGAATAGCCTTGTAACTATGTATCTCACGGTGATTCAATTAAAAAAAAAAAGTGAAGGGTTAGATTAAGGTCCCGAAAAACACCCATGTTTAAAAATGGACAGAGAGGTGCCAGGGTAATAGTACAGAGGGTAGAGCATTTGCCTTGCATATGGCAAATCTAAATTCAATCTCCAGTACCCCAAATGGTCCCCTGAGACCTGTCAGGCATGATCCCTGCGCACAGAGCACAGAGCAAGTCTGAGTGTGATTCAAAACCTATCAAACAAAAAGAGAAAGGTCCTAGAAATACACACACATGTGTCATGGCATTAAATTCAAAATGTCCATGGCTAACGTAAAGAAGCGAGGCTAAGGTTACCAAGCATGAAGAATCCCCACATGTAATCCTCACATGCACTATAACATAATTTGAAAACTCAGCAAACCCTAAATCTGTCGTACTGACTCCGAGCACAACTGAAATAAGCAAAAAGTTACTTTAACTGCAACCCACGTGTGGTTGATTCTTTTTCATAAATACTGTACATTCTAACCATCAAACTGATTATTTATTTCAAGGGTGGCTTTGACTTTAAGTCCTACAGTCTGTACACCTTCTTTCTGCTGTGTTAGCACAGCAATGTCAGGTTCAGAGCGAAGGTGAAGGTGAAGGCCCTCCCGTTGATCGTCGATTTGCTCGAGCGGGCCCAGTAACATCTCCATTGGAGACTTTGTTGTTACTGTGTTTGGCATATCGAATACTCTCGGTAGCTTGCCGGGCCCTCCGAGAGGGGCGGAGGAATCGAACTCGGGTCGGCCATGTTGGCCGCTTGTAAGGCAAACGCCCTAGGTTCAGAGCAAAATGGAAAATCCAGCAGCACTCCTGTACTCCCTGCCCCTGTATAACCATCTCCCACACTATCAAAATCCTCACTGGGCACCCTTGTTAGAACAGAGGAACCTAGACTGATGGACTCATCATTAACATTCAGTCCAATTTTCATTAGGGCTCACACCTGATCCGACATTAGTGGACTCTGAAGTCTACTAAATGCGAGTATGTACTCTGACAAACATACAGCAAGTACCATACAAAATAATTTCTGTAGCACTGTCCTCCCGGGAGGTTGTTCATAGATTTGCCCGAGCGGGCCCAGTAACATTGTGAGACTTATGAGTGTATTTGGCATACTGAATACATCACGGGTAGCTTGCCAGGCTTTGCTGTGTGGGAGAGATATGCTCGGTAGCTTGCTGGGCTCTCCGAGAAGGGCGGAGGAATTAACTCGGGTCAGCTGGGTCAGCCGCATGCAAGGCAAACACCCTACCCACTGTGCTTTCGCTCTAGCCCACAAAATAATCTCACAGCCCTGAAAATTCTCTTTGCTCTACTACTCCCACGCCCCTTTTAGGTTTTGTATTGCAAATAAAGTTAAGAGATTCTAAACACTAAAATGACATTCAGAATCTTGTGGATAAAAATGGAAGGAAAAAAGGAAGAATAGAACAAGCATAAGAGCAGAGAAAAAGTATAGAGCAGGGGCTGGAGCGACAGTACAGCGGGTAGGGTGTTTGCCTTGCCTGTGAGCGACCTGGGTTTGATCCCCAGCATCCCAAATGGTCCCCTGAGCACCACCAGGAGTAATTCCTGAGTGAAAAGCCAGGAGCAACTCCTGTGCATCGCTGGGTGTGACGCCAAAAAAAAAAAAAGTATAAGCGCAGCTCTAATTCAAAACTCAAAACATGAGGGGGAACAACAGTGAAAAAAAGAATCAAAACACTTCATCCACTAAAGGAATGGCACCAGATATACAGATATACCCCTTCCCATCCTTTTAACTATATAACTGAATCTTCTTAGGATAACAAAGCAATTAGTTATGTAGCTTAGATAAGTCTGATGTGCATATAAGCATCTACTGGCACTGACTCATACCTTAGACTGGACTTTTCAATACATTAGTGGCAAAAAAGAACTTGAGTTAAATACTCGTTGATACTGAATAGTACACAGGTCCTAGTCTATATTTAAAAAAAAATAAGATTACTGGACCTGAGCGCTCGTTCTGCATATAAGGTGTTTTTGTCTTGCGTGTGGTCAACCCGGGTTTGATTCATGCCATCATCCCATATGGTCCCCCAAGTTCACCAGGAGTGATTCCCGAGCATTTACCCAGGAGTAACCCCGGAACATCATTGGGTGTGACTACAAAAACCTAAAAAATAGGGGCTGGAGCGATAGCACAGCGGGTAGGGCGTTTGCCTTGCACGCAGCCAACATGGCCGACCCAGGTTCGATTCCCAGCACCCCATATGGTCCCCTGAGCACCGCCAGGAGCAATTCCTGAGTGCATGAGCCAGGAGTAGCCCCTGTGCATTGCCGGGTGTGACCCAAAAAGCAAAAGCAAAAAAAAAAAAACCTAAAAAATAAAATTCAAAATATATGAAACAAAGAGATTTATAAACTGCAAGTTTTTCTCAGAAGTTCACACCTTTCTGCTCTTTAATAAGCACAAATATACTATCAGTTCCTTTTGATGTTCTCCATCTAGATCCTTAAGATCCTTAGTCATTGCTCCTAGACTGATGCTATCTTATCTGTGCTAGCTTTCTTTTTCAGGACAACTCTCCTTCCATTACTCATCAAGAGCAACTCCTATTACTGCTTTTCAGAAGATCAAGTCCTACAGTAGCCTCCGAGTGTCCTAGAAATTAATTCCAAGTAGTATCTTACTTTACCTTTGTTCAAAGTCTTCAATGTGAACACCTGCAATTACCCCTGCCTTCCCTATATTCCTCATCACCCTCTTGTCTGCCTGATTCAAATGGCCATTTATTCAACAGCCCTCCAGTTTTCTTGCCATGAATCTCTCTCCGATGTTGTGCATGGAGTCTGAAATGCCTCTTTCCCTGCAAGGAAATCTACTGGTCATCTCGCTCCATTTAAATATTTTTTTTTAAATGTAGGTGTACTGCTATTTATTCAGCCACTGATTAGGCTGATTGAACTGGGCATGAACTCCACTCCATTTAAATTTTAATAAATGTGGGACCCAACAAAGTCTTGTCTGATTACTGTTATAAGTTACTTTTTTTCTAAAACAGATCACAACCCTAGGCTACCTCATGAAATGACCAGTGTATGGAGGCAATTTGAATAATGACTGACTCCTAGACGTCACACATGATCAACTTAAACAGAATCTCAGGCCAAGGAAATACCTCAATGGTAAAGCATATGCTTAGCATGTATGAGGCCCCAGGTTTGGTCTGCAGTTATCCAATCGTCCCCACCAAAAAAATCAAAGTAGGTAAGTCAGAAGAACCTCTAGGCAAAGCACCCAGATATTAACAGTAGGAGGTAGGGTAGTATTAATAGTAGTAGGCAGGATATTTCTTTTGTTGTTTGGTTAAGTTTTCCCCAAAGCCTCATCAATAATTCTAAGGAGCAGTAAGTAAGGGTTTCAAAGTACTACACACTGACCCTCCTGCTCTTAAAACAAATCTCACTGAGGCTGAGAGAAAGTACAGGGGTTAATGCTCTTGTCTGAAGTCCATCCAGGATCAATCTCTAGCACCGCATGATCCCCCAAGCACCACTGAATATGGCCCCAAAACAAAAAATAGAAAAACCTTTCTATAACTACATTTATCCAGTATGTTCTCTAAATATATCCATACTCTGGGGGCTGGAGCCATAGCACAGCGGGTAGGGCGTTTGCCTTGCACGCAGCTGACCCGGGTTTGATTCCCAGCATCCCGTATTATCCCCCGAGCACCGCCAGGAGTGATTCCTGAGTGCATGAGCCAGGAGTAACCCCTGTGCAACACTGGGTATGACACAAAAAGCAAAAATAATAATAATTTTTTAAAAAATCCACACTCAACACCTCTAAAATAGACTTACCACAAAACCTTGACCAATACATATAATGAAAATACCTAACATGGTCTTTCTTTGGGCTTAAATCCTTGCAATGCAGTTAATATACAAAGCACAGGATTCTTGTGTAAAAGGGGAGTATCACGATCTATCATAATACTGTTACCATGAAAATCAAAGAAAAAAATGGATACTATATATTTAGCATAGCATTTTGCTTATAAAAGGCACAAATTTTAAATCCCTTGAGGTATTCAAGAATAACAGCTGAATTCACTTCTCAAGAAAGAAATAATTGTTTTGTTGTTGTTTTTGGGTCACACCCGGCGATGCTCAGGGGTTACTCCTGGCTCTGCACTCAGGAATTACTCCTGGTGGTGCTCGGGGGGCCATATGGGATCCCGAGGATCAAGCCCAGGTCAGCTGCACACAAGGCAAATGCTCTACCAGCTGTACTATTGCTCTGGCCCCAAGAAAGAAACAGATTTCAAGTAGCAGCAACATGAATGATATCAGTTAACTGGTGAGGCTAAGGAGGGAGCTTACTAATCCACAAGTTAAAAAGGGTTTTTTGACATTTTTTAAATCTGTAGTGAAATAGCAAATATTACCTAAAATCTCCTCCTGGTCCTGCCCTTCCTCTAAAACATTCTATCTAAGTGACATCTTGTTAAAATGGCAGATCAATTAAAACATCGAGAAAAAGTACTTAAAAGTAAAATATGGCTTAGGGTAGGTGTCTTATAACAGTCTCTTGGACACACTGCACAGAGATATTGCTCCCAAATCACACAGAAGAACCAGCAGCAGGTTGTTTTCCATTCCACGGTCTCTGGTATATATCCACACTGTATTTAGAATAAACTGCTGGCAGGGACTGGCCTACCAAAATTTTATATATGAACACACCTTCTTTCTTGAGATCTTAGAGCAAAAACTGAAAGTCAGGGAGCTGAAATTCAAGTAGGTGTTAGAGAACGGAAAACAGGGCAGTAAAGGCAAATAATGCCAATTGCAGGTGAGTGCAGAGATTACCAGGACTGATGGTGGTGCTGCTTTAAGACTTCTGAGGCTGAACATCAACATGCTTAGGAAAGCACACCATGAGGAATAACTGATATGAATGGATCAGCTATGACCTGAGGCAGTGAGAGAGAAGGCATGAGACAAGTATTTTTCCATTTGAAAGACACCTACCCTTAAGAATCAACTAAAGAGGGGCTGGAGAGATAGCATGGAGGGTAAGACGTTTGCCTTGCACGAAGCAGACCCGGGTTCGATTCCCAGCATCCCATATGGTCCTCTGAGCACGGCCAGGAGTAACTCCTGAGTGAAGAGCCAGGAGTAACCCCTGTGCATCACCAGAGCCTAAAATGGGAAGTGATGATGTAGACAAAGGATGACATCCAGCTATCAGCACTAAAGCAAATTTGTTTTTTGAGGACAGTGACTATTCCTTTTTTTGGACATCTCCAACATCCATCAGAATGCTCAACATGTATTAGGCTATTGTTAGAGTCACCGTCACTATCACTGTCCTCCCATTGTTCATCGATTTGCTCAAGCGGGCCCAGTAACATTGTGAGACTTGCTAGTGTGTTTGGCATATCGAATACGTCATGGGTAGCTTCCCAGGCTTTGCCGTGCGGACGAGATACTCTTGGTAGCTTGCCGAACTCTCCAAGAGGGGCGGAAGAATCGAACTGGGGTTGGTCCAGTTGGCCTTGTGCAAGGCAAACGCCCTACCCGCTGCGCTAGTATATGTAATAAAATCTGCAATAGGAAAACAAATTGAGAACACAATATTTTGTAATATGCCATCATCATTCAAAGTCTATATATCAAACTATCCTCACACTCATATTCAATTTGCCAGGACAGTATTGACAATGATAGTGAACAGGAAAGTAGTATCAAAAATAAGCCCAAAGCTAGATTCAGAGGTTTGACTTTTTAAAGGGATACCTTCTTTCCCTTTTGGGAAACTAACAAAAGCTAACTTTGGGTTAAGGAACAATGAAACATTATCCCACTTGATACTGTTTTCCCTAGTCAAAATCCCAATGACCACAAACTTTAATTTATTTAGTTCCCCACAATAAGTATATTGCACAGGGGCAGGGGCAGACAGACAGTGCAATGGTTAAGGCACTTGTCTTGCATACAGCTGACTCCAGGCTGATTCCTATCACCCCATATGGTCCCCCACGTGTCACCAAGAATGATCCCCGAGTACAGAGCCAGGAGAAAATCCTGAACACTGCTCGATGTGGCACCAAGTCCTCTCCCCTGCCAGATAAAATACACTGCACCACAGTTAATAAGCCCTTAATTGTTTAGTATAGTGGGATTCTATGCCTATTTCACTTAGGTTCTATGATACCATTAGCATTAGCGCTGTAGCACTGTCCTCCCACTGCTCAAGCAGGCACCAGTAACATCTCCATTGTGAGGCTTGTTACTGTTTTTGGCATATCGAATATGCCACAGGGAGCTTGCCAGACTCTGCCATACGGGCGGGATACTCTTGGTAGCTTGCTGGGCTCTCCAAGAGGGACAGAGAAATTGAACCTGGGTTGGCCTCCTGCAAGGCAAATGCCTTACCCACTGTGCTATCGCTCCAGCCCTTAGTATTACTTGGACCAAAAGAGCAGATGTGTGATTAAAGGAAAAACAACCTATATTTGCTCTACAACCGATACAAGAAGAAAATTAGTTTTATCAAGGGCCTAAAAAATTACTTCTGCACAGAACAGGAGCTCAAAAAGAAAAAAAAAAGGAAAACTCACCATAAAAAATATGATCATTGTTTTAAAAACAAAGTGGATGCCTGAATCGAATAAGCTTTGCAAAAGATTAACGTAATACTAATGTCAAGCATACTTAGGAGTACAAACAGAAGATACAGTATTATCTCTCAAGAACATGATTATAGATTTTCCATTCACTCCTTCTATTTGAACAACTAGTGGTTTAACTGTCTCTGCTATTTCTCAATTTTGTTTAATTTGAACCCATTGCTGTTCCCTAGAGTTCTCACATTTTTTTGCCCTAAGAATCAAGTGGTTGAGCAATGACTATATATATTTCTTGCTGTCCATGGTACTTCTGGAAGCCTCCAGTGACCACTGAAAAGAACCTAAAAGTCTTAGGTTGCTAAATTTTAACTCCTGTGGATAATAAACTCTCAGAATTAAACTTGCTCTCACCAAACTGGAAAGTTTAAGCAATTTTATCAATGGCAAGATTTCTGAACCTCTGCTAGGAGTAAGATTTTTTTTTGTTTTTTTTTTTAAATTCTTGAGCCAGAGAGATAGTACAGCAGGTAAGGCACTTGCCTTGCATGCTGCCGACCCCAGATTTGATGCCTGACATCCCATTCTTAGTGCACAGCAAGGAATAACCCCTGAGCCTAGCCAGATGGAAGAAAAGAAGAGGAAGGGAAAATCCAAGTACATTGAGGATGGAGCAACGTACAACGGGTAGGGTGTTTGCCTTGCACACAGTCAGCCCAGGTTCGATCGCTGGCAACCCATATAGTCCCCTGAGCCCTACTAGGAGTGATTCCTGAGTGCAGAACCAGGAGTAAACCCCAAGCGCTGCTGGGCATAGCCTAAAACAGAAAAGGGGAAAAAATCAAGTATAAAAAGTTTATAACTCATACCACCATCCACAAACATTTATCAGCACCTGAAGAAATAAGAATTTGGTCCATGCCATGTTAGGTGACCCTGGCAAATAATTCAACCTCAAATTCTTTACCTAGAGAACTGTCATCTGTCATCTTTCTATCTTACTAAACTCATAAGGTTTCTGTAAGGAACTCATTAGGTAAAATGTCTAGGGAACAGTGATGGCCTAACAAACATACTGAACCATTTTATCATTCTAGTTACCATGCAAAAGTAAATTACTAATCCGCATATCCATTCCACCCACTCCATAATCAAAGTAACTTAAACTGTATGTACCCAAAGAAAACTTGCATTGCTGTGTGGTTACTTTTTATACCTAAATTCAGTTTATCCTCTAGCATGCATAGATAAACTAGCAGAAGAATAAATGTAACAAAGTAGTAAGTTATATTAATTACATTTTTTCCTGAACATTTCCCACCCTAAATATCTACACTGCTGATGTTTTAGTGACATTTCAAAACATTCAACTTGCTATGGGTTTTATATATTTCATTACAGCACTCTTTTCACGAATGTTTAATTAAGGAAAGAACATTTTTCCTCCCATAATTTTGGTTTTTGTGACCTTTTAGCTGCTTTATATCGTATCATTCCTATCTGGATCTATAACACTACTTTCCTACAGTCTTTCCATGATTGAGAAACAATTTCCTACATCTTAACAGAGTTGTAGAAAATTGTATATGGCTCCCAAATGACAGGCTTCTTCCTTTATTGTCAATTATTATTATTATTATTATTAACTACAACTACTACTACTACTACAACAACTACTACTAGTAGTAGCAGTATTTTAGATTTTGGCTGTGCCCAGGGCTTGCTCCTGGCACCGTGATCAGGGAACGATTTGGGGCACCAAGGGATCAAATCCAGGGACTGGCTGTATGCAGGGCAACTGCAATACCCACTGTACTACCTCTCGAGCAGTCGCTGCTATCTGAGAATAGTAAGGTTTCTGTACTTTGCAGGACAGGGTCCTGGATGCGACTGACAAACTTTAATAACTCACAATGACTTGGGACTTTGTTTCCACGTTATGAAAGAACTAAAAATTAACTCCAAGGATTTTTTCTGGTTGAAATAATCTACAATTAAATATGAGATGTCAAAAAACATTTCCATCTGAGCAGCAGCTTCTAAATATTCACAACATTCCTCATCCCTCCCCCAATCCTCAGAGGGTAGTACTTATATTATAGGACAAATAAGAAACGTTTTAACAATGACTAATTTTTCACCCTCCCAGTAAAGACCATCTGGCTATAGAAGAAAGAGTAAGACTGGTCTTTAGTAAACGCATTCTAAAAAGGATATGCTTCAGAAAAATAACAGGAAGACACATGGAAGAAAATACATCATACATGAGCTCCCATTTGCAGAAACCGGTCCAATTCCAGACGAGGCCATCCACTGTGGCTAGAAGTAACCTCCGAAGTCCAAACTTAAGCTGTCACTTCTAACCTTAGCATAGCAGAAGTGAGATTAGCATTAGATCATTTGCTCTCAGCCAACTCTTGGGATCGTAAACTAAAATTGGATTTAACTGGATGGTCTTGCTCATGGGAGGCGAAAACAGGGAGGTGGAGGCAGCGCATGCATAAGCACAGATGGAAAGGTTTCCTGTAAGATTTCATGTTTATTTAAAATAACTCTTGAAAACCAAAAATCCAATAACGAATATGTCACTCAAAACCTAAATGCAAGAAACTTCACTGGGGGGCTGGAACTTCACTACGTGGGTAGGGCATTTGCCTCGCACACGACCGGCCCGGGTTCAATTCCCAGCATTCCATGTGGTCCCCTAAGCACTGCCAGGAGTGATTCCTGAGTGCAGAGCCAGGAGTAAGCCCTGAGCATTACCGGGTATGACCCAAAAAGAAAAAAAGAAAACACAAACCACTTCACTGGGCTCATGGAGGGGATACACAGATAATTCAGGGACTCTAAGAATCTCTTAGTACTTATTTCGATTCTGCAACATTGGGGCTTCCATGGGAGTGGGGGTCGGCAGCCTGCCATCTCTTAACTGCATTCTCCATACCAACTTTCTTCAGCAGAATTTGAAAACATTTAGGAAAATGTACTCAAATATAAAATGTAAAGAAATAATGCTGTCAAAAAAGTATAGTCGAAGTGACACCTGCACTTGTTTGTTCATTGCAGCACTCTTTACAATCGCTAGAATCTGGAAAAAACCCGAGTGCTCGAGGACAGATGACTGGTTAAAGAAACTTTGGTACATCTACACAATGGAGTACTATGCAGCTGTTAGAAAAGATGAAGTCATGAAATTCATATACAAATGGTACTACATGGAAAGTATCATGCTAAGCAAAATGAGTCAGAAAGAAAGGGACAGACATAGAAAGATTGCATTCATCTGGGGAACATAAAGTAACAAGATAGGAGACTACACCCAAGAATAGCCGAGATAAGTACCAGGAGGATTACTCCATGGCTTTGAGGACAGCCGCACATGCTAGGGGAAAAGGCAGCTCAGACAGAGAAGGGAGCACCAAATAAAGGGTGTTGGGAGGTTCCTCTCAGGATGGAAAATGCGTGATGAGAGCAGACTATAGACTGAACAAGATTGCCACTCAATGTCTCTTTTGCAAACCACAGCACTGAAAAGGAGAGAGATAGCAAAAGGGACTGGTGGGGGTGGAGAATGGGCACTGGTGGAGGGATGGGTGTTCGATCATTATATAACTGAAACCCAAGCACAAAACTTTGTAAGTCTACAACTGTACCTCATGGTGTTTCACTAATAAAAAAATTAAGAAAAAAATAAATAAAAATATTTTAAAAAAAAGAAATAATGCTGTCTTGGGGCTGGGGGAACGGCTCAAAGGGCATTGCTGGACCTAGTGTCACCAGGAATGCCCAGGGGCTCCAAGGCTCTTGTAGGAGCACCCTTCCTCACTCTCAAACTGTCTTACAAGTTATAAAGAATGACTCGCTCAGCTTTAGAGACCCAAAGGTTGTTGTTGGGCTACCTGTAAATAGTAAACTTTACTGGGATTAGTCCTTAGCAACCTCGTGAAAGAATGTTTCATCAACATATGAGATTAGTAATAGAAAAACATGCTTCAAAAAAGGGTAAGAATCACCATTAGAAGCATGCAGAAAAGTATCAAACCATCAACTGACAGTAGACACTTCCTAACTTATGCAATTTCCATGGTCTCTGGCATTAGTTTAGTACTCATCCAACCACAAAGTTAATTATTTGACACCAATCCATGTTTTACTTAACACATACCTGCTACAGAAGCGGGAGGAAACAAGACACTTTTTTTTTTTTTTTGCTTTATGGGTCACGCCTGGCTCTGCACAGGGGTTACTCCTGGCTCTGCACTCAGGAGTTACTCTTGGTGGTGCTCAGGGGACCACATATGGGAAGCTGGGAATCGAACCCGGGTCGGCGGCATGCAGTGCTATCTCTCCAGCCCCAAGACAGCTTCTTTCAGTCCAAGAGGGAAAGCTAGAGGGAAACGTTCCTGAACATCACTTCCTTCCTATAATATGAACTGCCCCCACCTGAAACAAATGGGTATTCCTTTCAAGTTCTCCATACCTGCCACAACTCCATCATTAACCCGAGGCTCATAAATAGGACCACAGGTTAGGATGATAGACAGTGTAATGATGCCCACTATTTCTTACCGGCAAACTCATTTGAAGTGAGATTTTAAAAAACTAACACTCCTGTAAGAACACAAGTGTCAGGGTCTCTGGTCCATACAAGAAAGTGAAAGCGGAAAGACCCTAGAACCTCCGAAGGACTAAAACTGTTTCAAACACGGTAAGTTTCAACGAAGTACATCAGCCATAAGTGACTTGATCCTGCCCTGACACTCTCCCAATCGAGCTCACTCACATTCACAGGTGAAGCTTGGAAATGAAAATGGAAAAACTCACACTTTCACTGCACCCAGCCTCAACGCCCAATACGTCTTACTTCTGGAAATGGTCTACAGTAAACTGACGTTCCCAAAGAAAGAAAGCGCTGTTTGAAAAAGTAACCGGCGGACTTCCTCCTAGTACTGCTATCGATTACTTCAAAAGCGCGCAGCAGTAATAATCTACCTGTGTAATAAGGCACCTCGTATTTTCGCATACAGGTCAAGGATGCTCCCGTTGAAAACACGAACTCAAACACAACGAAGGGGAGACGCCGTTGACTATCCAGGCTCCTCCGGAAAGTCACAGATACAGAAAGGAAGTCAACACACCGTTTCCTGATTCGGCCAGACTCGGTGGACACCCAAAGGGGGTTTGAATGGGCGAGCCCGCGCTCAGAGGCTCGTGACCCAACCGCGAACCAAAGGTCGGGGCTTAAGGGCGATGGTGCAACGGCCCCTGCACGCCTCCGGGTGTGCGTCCACGGCCGGTGCTTTCGACTTTCGGCTCGGAAGGGAACCGTTCGGCTTCCGCCCTCTGCGCGCCCCCTCCTTGACAATAGCCACGCCAGGCCCGTCCGGCTGGACCGCCCGCCCGGAACCCGGGCAGAGAGACCCGGAGCCCGAGGCCGCCCGTGCACGCGGCGCAGGTCGCCCGGCCGCACCTCGCCGCGCCCCGAGGGTGCGGGACTAGCAACATCCGGCATCCGGCCCCCAGCCCCGCGCCCCGCCCCCGCAGCCGCGCGCCCAGCTCTCCGGGGCTCAGCCCTGGCCGCCCCGTGCAGCCGCATCACCCCCGAGCCGGGCGCCAGCGTCGACCCCCGCCCCCACCCACACAGACACACGCACACGCACACACACACGCACACATCCCTCGGCTCCCCCACCCTCACCCAGGGCCGAGCCCGACCCTCTCCGCATCCTCCCGAGCGCCGGAGGGACCAGCCCGGGGCAGGGCCCCCCCCCCGCGGCGCGCCGCACCCCGCCCCGCCCCGCCCCGCCCTCCTCCCCGCGGCGGCCTCTGCCCAGCCGCCGCTCCGGACGCTCTTCCCGCTCTCCCCGTTCCCCACCCCCCCCTCAACCCCCACCCCGCCCCGCCCCGCCCCGCGCCGGGGGATGCGGCCCCGGAAGACGGAGAGGCCCGAGCTGGGCAGGCGCCAGGCCGCGACCGGCGGGAGGATGCGGGGCGCTGCGGGAGCCGGGGGCGCCCGGGGCCGGCGACGGCGCGGCCCTCCCCCCCCCCCCCCGGCGGACCCCCGCGCCGACGACCTCCGCTCGCTCGCCCGCCCGCACGCACACACACACACGCCACGCGCGCGCGCACACACACACGCGCACACACACACACGCACACAAAAGCGCCACGGCCGCCCCCCCCCCCCACGCCCCGCGCCCGGGCCCGGCTCACCATCGCTCCGCTTGATCTCCACGTAGATGCCGATCTGGATCTTGCCGAAGTTGGCCGCTGCCATCGCCTCATCGGGAGCGGCGGCGGCGGCGGGCCGAGGGAGGGGGCCGACGCGGCGGGAAAGGCGGGGAGGGGGCGGGCGCGGGGGGGGCGCGGGGGAAGGGGGGGCGGTTGCCCGCGGCCGCGCCGGCCCGGGCGACAGCGCGGACGCGAGCGGGGCGCGGGGAGCGGGCGGAGGGGCGGCCCCCCGCCCCGCAGGCACACGCACTCGCGCACCAGGCCCGCGGAGCCGCGGGAGGAGGCGCCCGCCGCGCTGTCGGGCCCGAAGCGGCGGCCGGGGCTCTGAGGCGGCGCGGGGAGAGTGGGAGGGCCCGCGCCGCCCGCCCCGGAGCCGACGCTGGGGAGGCGGGGCGCCGCCGCGCGCCTGCGCACAGCAGCGCCGCCCGCCGCGCCGCCCCGAGGAGGCCCCGCCCCTTGCCGCGCCGAGCCGAGCCGAGCCGAGCGGAGCCGCGCCGAGCCGAGCCGAGCCGAGCCGAGCCGAGCCGAGCGGAGCCGCGCCGAGCCGCGCCGAGCCGCGCCGAGCCGAGCCGAGCCGAGCCGAGCCGAGCCGCGCCGAGCCGCGCCGCGCCGCACCGAGCCGCGCCGAGCCGAGCCGAGCCGAGCCGCGCCGCGCCGCGCCGCGCCGAGCCGAGCCGAGCCGAGCCGAGCCGAGCCGAGCCGAGCCGAGCCGAGCCGAGCCGAGCCGGGCCGGGCGGCGGCCAGGGCCGGCCCAGCCCCGGCAGCCGCGGCGCCCGACGAGTCGCTGTCGCATTTGATTTCGGCGCGCGCGGCCTGGAAGAGGCGGGACCCCGCGCGGCGCGCGCGGCGGCTTTGCAGTCCCTCTGGCTTCCAGCCGGCGCTCCGGGTGTGGCGCGAACGCGGAAAGGGGCCCCTGTGGTTTTCCCAGCTGGTTCTTGGGGGTGTGGGGCGGCGCTCCCATCTGAGCGTGTCATCTGTGATGCATGCCCCTTAGAGGTGGCTGGTGACCGTCCTTTACACAGGCCTGACCCGGGGTTCCCATCCCATTACGGAAAACAGAAAGAAACGCCTTGGAGCTACTGTACCCCGACTCCTGAGTCGGGGTGAAAGTCCGCTTCTGTCTGGCCTCCAGGTCAAGGCCACTGGAGTAGAGACGCTGCGCTGCGGGCCACCTGGACTGTTTGGTGCGTGATGCACCGCAGGCCGGTGTCCTGCCTTGGCTGCAGAGACCAGGACCGTTTGTCCTCGCCCCTAACGCCAGTGACTGGCTCAAGAACAGAGAGCCGGCTGACACAGAAGATGGAATAAGCCCTGTGTCCTCTTTCCGGAGTCACCTGACTAGTTTGACCACCGGAGCAGTATGCAGAGCAGGACTCTAGGTTCTCGCAGAGCAGGAAGACCGTGTGGACAGGGACCATGGAAACTGTGTTTACAGCTCCGCATAAAAACCTCCAAGCATGAGACTTCTGATTCTAGTCTTGGTATTTCATTTCGTACGGAAGTATACTCAGCAGCCTCCTCTATCTCTTAATCACTGTTAAAGCCCTGTAACACACACACACACACACACACACACACACACACACACACACACACCCCTTTGAAATTGTCCTCAGAGCATTTTGTAAAAAGCGGATGACCACCACACTCACACAGAGCCCTACTCGTCAGTCTTGATTACCAAAGGCAGGCGACCATGAATGGCTAGAGTCCCAAAGAACTCACACAGTTAGAGGACAGTCAGGGATGGGTCTCTAAAGGATAAAGCCACATAATGGATACAGTCAATTAGGAGCTGTGGTCAGTATAGCAGGTTACAGAAGCTAGTTAATGGTTAAACTGGTATGCCATTGCAGAGGAACAATGGGAACTGGAAGTGGTGATTCCTGATCTGAGAAGTTTATTAGGCTGCATCTGACTGGTGGAGAGTCCCAGACCTACTGCCTGGCTGGGAGGGGAATTAAAATGGAGTTCCTTATTTCAGGAATCCTTAGCTCAAAACTTAAGTCTTGAAGCCCTACATAAAGACATGTGTTGAACGTGCACATGCGTTGAAGTTTTCTACAGGCCTGAAGTTAGCCACAGGCCTGATGTTTTCTACCTAATGTAAATACTAAATCAAGTAGGTTAAAAGTTGGTAAGGAACTCTGGTTTCACTCTTAACTTGAACTTTTATGAAAGCATATTTCAATAGAAAAAGGTTTCTTAATTTTTGCTGTTGTTTAAATCTGGGGTTAGTCCCTGAGGTGCTGGAGGGTTGATCCACGTCCTGGGGGACCAAACCTTGGCCCCCATGTTTAAACAAGAGCTCCAACCTTGAGCCATCTCCCTTACTCAGGAGCTTAGTTTCTTAATTGCATTCTAAAGCAGGAATCATTTCTATGAACAAAACACTTGAGTAGATAACTGAGAAAGTAACTTCAGCTTTTACATTCCAGAAATGACAGTAAGAGCATTGCTTCAGAACCTTTATTCTTTATTTCAAGATGGTTTGGGAGGGCTGACAAGACAGTACAGGGCTTAAGGCACTTGGCTCGCTTGTGCCAACGCTGAGCGCTACGGGTGTGGCCCCCAAACAAACAAACAACAACAAATAGTTTGAGGGCTGAAGAAATTTTGATCCCTAACACCACAAGGTTCCCTGAACTCCACAAGGGTATGCCTTCTCCCAATGTTTTTTAAGTTTGATCAAGTGAAAATTTGAGATGTTTTGTTTTGTTTTGTTGAAAGGGCCATAGCCAGTGATGCCTGTCCTTATATCTGGCTCAGTACTCTGAGCTGTTGTGGGTATTCGGTGTGACCATGTGGTGCCAAGATTAGAATCTGGGTCTTCTGCTGGCAAAGCATAGGCTCCAGCCCTCTGTGCCATCTCCCTGACCCTGATATTTACTTTTTCCCCCACCCCCAAGATTTACCTTTTAAAAATTGTTGTTATAGGGCTGGAGACATAGCACAGCGGGTAGGGCGTTTGCCTTGCACGCGGCCGACCCTGGTTCGATTCCCAGCATCCCATATGGTCCCCTGAGCACCGCCAGGAGTAACTCCTGAGTGCAGAGCCAGGAGTAACCCCTGTGCATCGCCAGGTGTGACCCAAAAAGCAAAAAAAAAAAAAAATTAAAAATAAAATAAAATAAAAATTGTTATATTAAGAGTTTTATCCAAATAGTTTGGTGCTCTTGCCTGCTAGAACTCATTCTCTGATGTTTCTATGACATAGGTATAAAACATCTATTTGCTTGCAAATTCCTTAATGAATGCAAGGAAATCAAGTTACACAGCTATTAAAATTTAAATTGCTTCATAAAATATTGTTTTATCATGGTTGTTGACACATACCTTGTATCCAGTGGCTTGTATAATTAGAAAGCCTAAGCCTTTAATCCATATACAAAGGTAGTTTTAAACTATGCATATCTCCTTGACCCATTAAAAAAATGCATGTGACATGCTACTTACCAATTGTAAAAACCTTTCATTTATAGTTCATACTTAAAGGACTTATTTTGTGGGGGTGGGGGATAACATCCCAGCACATATGTTTACCAAAACTTATATTTTAGTCTGCAATTTTGCATCCAGGGGCCATAAAGATAGCTCAACGGACTGATTGCATGCCCGGGTTTGGTTCCTGGTACCACATGATGCCCTGAACACTTGTTGGAGAGATTCCTTGAGCACAGAACCAGGAACATGGAGCCAGAAATAGCAAAAAGAATGCCGACCTTAACTAGCAATGCAATTTGACTGAGTTCTAACTCAGATTATACACGTTTGTCTATTTCTTCTTACCTATTTCTATTCATTTTTTCACCGATTCTCAATTATTTTCACAAAATTTGTGAACCTGGTATCAAGTGGGAAAAAAATGGGTAGGTTAATAGAAATTTCCTTTATTATCCACTTTCTGACCTGAACATTTTTGGAGATATTGAATTATCTGTGATTCCTACTGTTTACCTAGAATTAATTATCATTAGTGTGATTTCATGATAAATTATTTTAGTTCTTAAACATTAACAACTGGAAGATATAAATTCCAGTTTTACCCTTTCTGAAATATCTAGCCTTTTCTTCTTCTTTGGGATTGTCTCCTCTGCAAATGTATTCAGGTTTCTTTTTCTTGGAAAGAAAAAGTAAAGAGTTCTGTTGAGCCCCCCCCCCGCCCTTTAAATTTCTACTTATATTCTGTCCTATTCTCTGTTTCCCTTGCCTCTCAATACTCAAATGATTTGAGTGGATAGATTTCCTACCCACTGCTTTGATCCCCATCATCATTCATTTTCTAACTCATAAATCTAGATTCAGTCTCTTATGAATTACATTTTTAAAAGTCAACAATTACCTTTTAATTACCTTATTCAAAGGACACTGTCATCTTTATTGGCCTTGACTTCTTTGAAGAGTGATTTATCTGCTCTCCCCAACGACACCTTCCTATTCCAGCCTCTCAGTTTCTCCTAATAGAGAGGTTGATTTGCCCTCTTTTTATCTCTATTTAAAACTTCCCATTTTGCGAAGCACATTAATGTATCTCTTCTCTCTTTTTAGCAAGTCCCTATATCAACCTTAATCAGGCTATAAAGATGGTCCTACCTAGGTAATTCTCAACCAATCACGACCACAAGAAACACAAAAGAAAGTTTGTTTTGTTTTGATTTTTTTTTAACAAAAACTGAAGCACAAGTTGTATTTCAAATCTAATAGGTTAAAATCTCCAATGTGGTCTGTTTTTCAGAAACTCATCAGGAGATGCTGAATCAATGTAAACCTGTTTGAGAACTGTTTAGTATCTCTAAATTCCCATTGTTTAGTATTTTCTGTACATTGGTAATAGTTAGGCAGGGCTAGAGAGATAGGACAGCAAGTAGGGCACTAGTCTTTTGCGTAGCTGGCCTGGGTTCAATTTCCAGCACCCTATATGGTCCCATGAGAACTTCCAAGAGTAATTCCTGAGTGCAGAACCAGGAGTTGCCCCTGAGCATCACCGGGTATGGACCCAAAATAAAACAACAACAACAACAACAACAAAAAATTGGTTATGGGGCCAGAGTAATTGTACAGCGGGTCGGACATTTGCCTTGCTCGCAGTTAACCCCTGGTTCGATCACCGTCGTTCCATGTTTCCTCAAACACGGCCAGGAGTAATTCCTGAGTGCAGCCAGAAGTAACCTCTGAGCATCACCAGGTCTGACCAGAAAAAAAAAATTAGCAAAAAAAATCCTCCCAAAATTGGTTAGCCATCTGACACTGAAAAAAGAAAGAGGAATTCTTTCTCTAATCCAATGCCTTTTTTTTCTATGTGAAGCAAAGTAACACTAACACTGTAGCACTGTAGTCTTTTTTAAAGGGAAAGAGAGAGAAAGAGAGAGAGAGAGAGAGAGAGAGAGAGAGAGAGAGAGAGAGAGGAAACAGAAATGTTTCTGAATAAGCAATGACAAAACTTTCATTGAAAACCGACAGCATAATAAATTCTAGGTATTCTTGCCAGTGTTCATCTGTGTTGCATTTCTTGGGAGAAAAGGGGTTGTGATTAAATGGCCCCAGAATGAAATGCAACAACCTTCACACACTTTCCTCTTATTGTGGTGGAAAGATGCTTGCTGGTTGGTTGGGTGTTTGAATATTATCTGTAATGAGCTACTGTGAACTACTTTATGAAAATAAAATGCATAAAATCATTTTTAAAAAGGGGGGTTATGAGTAGAAAAGTTTAAGAAGTCTTGTCAGGTTCAGTCTACTTTACTGTTTATTATGCCTTCACTCACTTTAGCCATACTGAGCATCTTTCTACCCATTAAAGAGGCCAAACTCTTCCTAAATAAAGGGTTGGGGCTCAGAAGAAAATGAAGGAGAAGAAGGAGGAGGAGGAGAAGGAGGAGGAGAAGGAGGAGGAGAAGGAGGAGGAGGAGAAGGAGGAGGAGGAGGAGGAGGAGGAGAAGAAGAAGAAGAAGAAGAAGAAGAAGAAGAAGAAGAAGAAGAAGAAGAAGAAGAAGGGGAAGAAGGGAAAGAAGGGGGAGGAGAAGGAGAAGAGAAGGAGAAGAGGAGGAGAAGGAAGAGAAGGAGGAGGAGGAAGAGGAGGAGGAGGGAGGGAGGGAGGGAGAAGAGAGTGTGAAAGGGGGAGGGAGGGGGAAGGGGAGGGAGGGGGAGAAGAAAAGTGCCTGCCATAAAGGCAGACTGGGGCAGGGGTGGTGGTAGTGGCAGCAGGATTTCCCCCTGAGGGCATTGACTGCGGAAAATGTACACTGATGAAGGAATGAGCATCGGAGCATTCTATGACTGAAACCCAATTGTGAACAACTTTGTAAAGTGCATCTCATGATGATTCAATAAACATTTAAATTATAAAATAAAATTTAAAAAAATTTTAAAGGGTTGGGACTCTTGCTCAGCTTTTCCTAGGATTACTTCTTTTCACTCAAATATCACTTCCTAAACAAAACTTTCACTGACCCTCCCTCAGAAACTAGTAATGCAGCCCCATTTTGTGCTCTGTCAGGTTACTCTAACTAACCACGTTTCTTCCTGATTTGTTTCTTTCTTTCCCGCTTCCAAGTAAGCTCCTTGGAGGTAGGTATCTTGTCTAATGTTCTGTGTTCTATTTTAAGTGCAACCACACCTGGAATACAGAGGTACGGCAGTTACTATTGAATAAACAAAGAAAATGTTTGTATAGTTCCTCCTATATTCCGTCAAATACCTTGGCTTTGTTCTGACAGTCCTTTCCCTAAAGATCTAAAATTGGTGGTGTATTTCCTAATTTACATGACTTAGAAAATCAGCATTTAATGTTTCAGTCTCTAAGTCTCAAATTTTCTATCAGGGATAAATCGTTACATGAGTTTATATACTCAAAAAAATTGGTCGGATTTTTGTTTGTTTGTTTGTTTGCTTTTAGTACAGAAGAATACCAGGAATGTTGCTCAGGGATAGTATTGCACAGTGAGGTCCTAGTTTTGATTCCTGGTACCACCAGAAGAACCCAAACCAAACCAATAAAACAATAATGAAAAGGATAGAAGAGTTGGCACTGGGCAGAAGTCAGTAGTACAGCAAATGCTTTGCATGTGTGAGGACCTGGGATAATGCAGAAGAATATAAAGTCAAATGGAAAGGAAGAGCCCCCTTACTTCCAGATCCTTGCACTGAAAGGTGACATCCGTAATACTGTTAGATTATATCTTCTGTGCCTCTTATTGAGCCCCAAACCTCATCACTCATGCAAGGTAAGTGCTCTCCTACTGACTCACATCCCTGAAACCCTTTCACACTACTTTAATTCAGTAATCCCCAAACTCTATGGGGTACAAGATTTATGTGACTTGATTGTTATGCATATTCTAGCTTCCTGTCACCAGATAATGTGATAAAATAAATCTAGTTTATTAGACCAGTAGTAGATCTAGTATGATCATTATATCTAGTTTAAAATTCAGAAAGATATATGTTTTAGTGCTATAAATGACTTTGTCACTAATATGATGATACTTTGAAAAAAACTACACTTCTGGTGCTACTCAACCCCATGGGACTAGGTCTTGGCAGTGCTTGTGACCTCTATTTTGGTACTCTCAACATTATACAGCAGATATATTTTACACCATCTTTGGTCAAGAAGAACACATTGTGATTTTTATATTAGTCTTGTTCAGACATTATTTTTCTTTTCCCTGTGAATGTCTGGATCTCTAACCAAATTCTTAGCCATGATATATTGACGTCAAGCTCTCTTACAGGTCTCAGGATTTGACTGAGATACTTGTGTATATTCTCAGCCCAGTTTTCCTTGATTTCTGTGGACTAGTTGTTTCCAGGCTTCCCTTGTGCTCATCAATGTCATGACACTAAATCCATACCTTAGTCTAAGTCTCCATAACATATTTCCACCCACATTCTTGCCTTCCTACTTATACACACGTGGTGCAATAGCAAACAATACCAACAACTGGCAGTTAAATGAAAATTGTGTGGTACCAGCTCTGAAAACAAAAGAAAGTCAACTAGAACTAAGCAATCAGAGAAGATTCTCTGCCACTAAGTTGTTTTGTTCTGTTGTCGTTTTTTTATTTATTTTTGTTGCTGTGTTTTTGCTTTGTTGTGCATCACAACCAGAGGTGCTCAGGAACAATTCCTGGCTCTCTGCTTAGGGAACAACACCCAGTGCCAGGGGTTAGAACCAAGTCTTAACCCCTGTAGCTCTTGGGCTGGTTAGCACTGTAGCACTGTCATCCCGTTGTTCATCAATTTGCTTGAGCAGGCACCAGTAACGTCTCCATTGAGTCACCACTGTGAGACTTGTTGTTACTGTTTTTGACATATCAAATATGTCATGGGGAGCTTGCCAGGCTTTGTTGTTCAGGTGGAATACTCTCGGTAGCTTGCCGGGCTCTCCAAGAGGGGCAGAGGAATCAATCTATCTATCTATCTATCTATCTATCTATCTATCTATCTCTATATATATAGTGTTTTGTTTATATATATATTTTATGTTGTTTCTAAGCATTGAAGACACCCATTTTTCATATGAAATAATGATCAAAGGGTTTGACTTTAGGGTTGTCATGGAAAATGACTGAACTTCAGATTGACAGCAAAAATTAAAAAAAGCAATGATGGTAAGTTAAAAAAATGATGGTAAGTAAAAAAGCAATGAATGTAAGTAAAGTAAAACCAAGTAAGAAGGAGTAGAAGCAGTTTGCTGCAACTAATTCTAAAAAGAAAATAACTGGAGTGTTTCCATACCTGTGGCATGTATAAGAATTGCTGTTGGAGAGATAATGAGTGCTTTGACCAAAAGGGTAATAGGTAAGAAAGTGGGTGAAACAATCTGCAGGAAAGAAACACAAATACACCACCAGCTGATCTCAGAGAATTCATAAAAATGTGGCTTATGAGGGGTTCAAAGAAGAGTCTCTTAATCCTTTAGAAGTTTTAGAAAGGTTTAGGAGGAGTATTGGCATGGTCAATTTGTAAGAATTATCACATAATTATCAGTAACTATCCTGAAATTAAAAAGTAAAAAAGTTTTTTTTTAAATTAATTAATTTATTTTGAATACCCATCCCTTCACCAGTGACCATTTCCCACCACCATGGATCCCAGTATCCCTCCCACCCCCATCCCCCCATCCTTTCCTGCCTCTGTGGCAGGGCATTACCCTCTGTTCTCTCTCTCCTTTTGGGTGTTGTGGTTTGCAAAAGAGTTAAGCCTGATTTTCAGGGAGAAACGTTGGATGATTTACTTTCCATTGATCACTTTGTATATAAGGAGATGTCGCATGGCCACTTACGCTGCTGCGCAGTTTGGAGCAAATGTCCTGGTTCCTGCATGCCCGAGCTATGCTTGTAGAGGCTCATAGTCACCGGGGTTCCATCTGGAGAAGGCGGGATGCAGCACCTACCCCATCTGGGACTTCCTGGTGATATCGGCTCTGTTTGGGACCTGGAGAAAGGAAAAAAGCTTTTGAGAAACGGGGAATGTTGGCCACCGTCCAGATCACATGGCTGCTTCTCCCAAAAGGGAGCATAACATGAGGACCCTATAACCTGCCACTGGACTCCGTGCCAGGCTGTTTCACAAAGGGCGCCCAAGAGGGGGGCAGGTGAGAGCTCTCCCTGCCTCAAGGGACCCAACTCCGGCAGCCAAAAACCTCCATAATCCAACCACCGCCATGCTCAAGGCTGCTCCCCACGTGCTCAGGCCGAGCCTCACATGTGAATGAACATATTCCTGGACGGTGTGGCTGCACCACACATCATAGAACACTCCCTACCCATTTTCTGTAATTAACACAACACATTTGATGGGGTTCAGACGGTAGGCGGCAAATCATACATATGCATATATACATGTTTTCAGATAGATATATATATTTATACACCAAAGCTCACATCACCCAAACTTTAACAACATGTTAGTGATATTCTATAGAATGTCTTAACGGCTCCTGCCAAGATAGAACAATCTTCACACTGTTTCCTATATGAACACGTTTTTGTAAGCATGTTCAGCAGTTCTTCATAGCAGACAATACAAAATATATTCTTTTGTTTGTGTTTTGGGGCAGAAATTGGGGCTTGGGGTGGAAATATCCTGAAATTGGTGGTGGAAAGGTGTAGTGGGTAGGATTGGTGTTTGAATATTGAATGCAATCAAACATTGTGAACTAACTTATAAAATTAAAACATTTTTTAAAAAATGTGGAGTTCATGCCCTGAATTCATTCGGCTTAATCAATGGCTGAACAAATAGCAGTGCTCCTACATTATTAAAAAAAAGAGAGAAAAAGAAAAGAAACAGGCAATGTGTACACATACTGAGTGATATTCAGATGTATTAAGGAGTTATTAATGTTACTGGTTATGATAATAATATTGTGCTTACATACACACATACTTCAGAAACTTTATCAAAGGGGAGAGAACTTAGCTGCTTTTGAATCTTTAATAGTGGTGGACTTTTTAGTCTTAACAAATTTAAAGGTGATATGAGAACGTCACAGGCATGGAGGCTGCAATTTAACTCAAGTGGTAGAATATATACCTTGATGTACAAAGAAGTCCTGGGTTTGATACCAGCAACACGTTGTCCCCTGAGTCCTTCCAGGAGTGACCTCTACAGTTAACAGCAAAGATAATGTTTTAAAAAGAGTGTCGTGGATCATGGAATATGGAAGATTTTAAAAATCACAGGGATTCTATGAAACTGTAGTAAAAACTGCTATGATCATCAGTTATATTTGGCAAGGTGTGACCATCGGACAGAGTTTCAGTCAATGGAATATTATGATTGATGTGCTCCAAAGTTATCAAATTGTGTTCCTCATCTTCCAGATGAAGGGCAGAACTCTTCATAAAATGTAGAACCAAAAGCTGGGAAACGTCTGGGTCACAGAAAGAGTAGGTTGAGATGAATTTTGATGCATCATGAAGTAGACAAAAGCACTTTTTAAAAATGTGGTCCTCTCCAAGGGGTTGATATCAAGGATATACAAAGTACTGGTTGAACTCCACAAGAAGAAAACATCCAACCCCATCAAAAAATGGGACAATGAAATGAACAGAAATTTTCTCAAAGAAGAAATGGCAAAAAAGCACATGAGAAAATGCTCTACATCATTAATCATCAGGGAGATGCAGATCAAAACCACAATGAGATAATGAGATACCATCTCACACCTCAGAGACTGGCCCACATTCAAAAGAACAAAAGCAACCGATGCTGGCTTGGATGTGGCGAGAAAGGGACCCTCCTTCACTGTTGGTGGGAATGCCGACTAATTCAGCCCTTTTGGAAAACAGTATGGACGTTTCTCAAAAAATTAGAAATTGAGCTCCCATTTGACCCAGTAATACCACTCCTGGGAATATATCCCAGAGAGGCAAAAATGTATAGTCGAAGTGACATCTGCACTTGTTTGTTCATTGCAGCACTCTTTACAATAGCCAGAAACTGGAAGAAACCTGAGTGCCCAAGAACAGATGACTGGTTAAAGAAACTTTGGTACATCTACACAATGGCGTACTATGTAGCTGTTAGAAAAGATGAAGTCATGAAATTTACATACAAGTGGTACAATATGGAAAGTATCATGCTAAGCGAAATGAGTCAGAAGAAGAGGGAGAGACATAGAAAGATTACATTCATCTGGAGGATATAAAGTAACAAAATATGAGATTAATACCCAAGAATAGCTGAGATCAACACCAGGAGGATTACTCCATAGCTTAGAGGCCAGCCGGGTATTCTAGGGGAAAGGGCAGTTCAGATAGAGAAGGGAGCACCAAATAAAGGGTGTTTGGAGGATCCTCCCAGGAGGGGAGATGCATGTTGAAAGTAGACTATGGACTGAACATGTTTGCCACTCAATGCCTCTTTTGCAGACCACAACACCCAAAAGGAGAGAGAGAACAAAAGGGAATGCCCTGCCACAGAGGCAGGGTGGGATGGGGGGGATGGGGGTGGGAGGGATACTGGGATCCATGGTGGTGGAAGATGGGCACTGGTGGAGGGATGGGTATTTGATCATTGTATAATCAAAACCCAAGCACAAAAATTTGTAAATCTACAACTGTACCTCATGGTGTTTCACTAATAAAAATTTTTTAAAAAATGTGGTCCTCTCAATCATTGCCCAGGAGGCCTAGGGGCCCCTCCAGAAATATTTGACCAACTGGACCAACAATTAAATGAGCAGGGTTAATAATATGGTGCTTCCTATGTTCTCTGGTACCAGTGCTGGGGTTACCCAGCCACTCTGCAGTTCTGGGACCCTCCAGGGCTGCACCTCCAGGCATTGCTTGGAGGGCCATAGGATCAGGTCAGCTAAAGGCAAAATCGTGTCTTAACCATTGTGCTATCTCTCTGTTTCCAAAAAGCACATTTTAGGGGATGGAACGATGGTACAGTGGATAGGGCATTTGCCTTGCACTCGAGTGGCTAACTAGGTTCAATCCTCAGCATCCCATATAGTCCCCAGCACTGCCAAGAGTAATTCCTGAGGGTAGAGCCAGGAATAACCCCTGAGCATCACCGGGTGTCACACACACACACACACACTCACACACTCACACACACACACACACGCAACCTAACAAAAACCTGCATGAAGCACATTTTTTAAAAGTTTTTTTCGTATGTTTTTGTTGGAGGCCATACCCAGAGATGCTCAAGGATTACTCCAGCTTTTACTCTCAGGAATTACTCCTAGCAGTGCTCAGTAGACCATACAAAATACTGAGGATCGAACCAAGTTTGGCCTTGTACAAGACAAATGTCCTACTAACTATATTATAGCTTTGGCCCCAAGTGTTTTATTTTTATTGCAGTTTAGGTGACATGATTATAATGGTATTAATAGTTATGGCTTTCGTACAAAGTTACAAGAAGCACATTTATTGGGATAAGCCACTAACTTTTGGGGATTATTTATTATGGGAGCTAGTCTACCATGACCAGTGTACAAGTCACCGTCACACTTTTAGGCTGTTAAATGAAAGTGATAGGTCAATTGCAACCAACATAATTCTCACACATTAGTTTTCTAAAAAACAGAGTCTGAAATATAGATTAGGACATAGAAAATTTACTGGGAGGGGACCTAACCTTACTACAGCAGGTAGAACATTTACCTTGCATGAAACTAACCTGGGTTCAATCCCCAGCATCCATATATGGTCTCCTAAACACTGCCAGGGGTAATTCCTGAGTGCAGGGTCAGGAATAATCCCTAAACATTGCCAGTTGTCCTCTCTCCCAAAACTACCCTAAAGTGAAAACTATCGGGGAATTGGCTTTGGGGTAATTGGCAGCATTGAAAGAAGCAGGAGGAGGCAGAAGTTGAACTGAGAGACTGTGTAACAAAGACCTTTGTCAGTTCCATGTATAGGCCAGAACTGTTCCCTCTAAATTGCTTCAGGTTAAGATGAATGGGTATTATAATCCCTCAGACATCTATCTGTATATGGGTACCCTTGGCAGGAGAGATGGGAGTATTGTGGACCTCAGATGAGGGAGATCCCTCTTATGGGAAATTCCTATAAAGGAATTCAAGTGGTTAAACCTTTATTAGCCTACATGTCTGCAATTAGGAAAATAAAGGCCCTCACCTTAAAGGTGTATCTGGTTAGTGTATCACGCATCCACTTCAGGAATATTTCAGAGACTGGTTTGCAAGTAGCAATAGACTTTTACTGAATAGATTAAAGAACTGTTATTTTTCAGAAAAACAATTCCCTACTGAGTCCCAGTCATAGCAAAGTCTGTATTACAGGCCTAAGAGTTAGAGAAAATAATTAATATCAAGATACAAGAAGATGGGAGATAGAAGAATCAAGAGAATCTTTCCTTAGGTTCTATCTGAGAGGAAACCCCCACTAAAGATAAACGCCTGAAATAAAATATAGATACCAATTTTTTCTCCTCCAATGGTTTACTGAATATCTATTTGATGATAATAGTCAAGTTTCTTAAAAATCAATAAGAGGTGCCAAGGATATAGTGGAATGTGCATTTTCCTTGCATGAGGCTGACCTGGTTTCAATCTTCAGTATCACATATAAGGTTTTTTTTTGGCTTTTTGGGTCACACCCGGCAATGCTCAGGGGTTACTTCTGGCTTTGCACTCAGGAATTACTCCTGGCGGTGCTCGGTGGACCATATGGAATGCTGAGAATCAAATCCAGGTTGGCTGCGTGCAAGGCAAATGCCCTACCTGCTGTACTATCTCTCTAGCCCCAAACATAAGTTCTTAATATATTTTTATTTTACTTTTTGTTTTGTGCCATACCCAGCAATGCTCAGGGCTTACTCTTGACTCTGTGCTCAAGAATTACTCCTGGCAGGCTCAGAAGACCATATGGGATGCCAAAGATCAAACCAAACCTGGGTTGGCCGTGTGCAAGGCAAATGCCCTACCTGCTGTGCTAACTCTCTGACCCCGATCACGATCACTATCATCCTGTTGTTCATCGATTGCCTCAAGCAGGCACCAGTAATGTCTCCTTCGCCCTAGCCCTGAGATTTTAAAAAGTGCCATAGTCAAGGCTCTCTCAGGGTTAGGAGAATGAGACCCATCATTGTTACTGGAATATGGCATATTGGGTACACCACGGGGAGTTTACCAGACTCTGCCGTGTGGGCAGGTTACATTCGGTAGCCTGCCAGGTTGTCCAAAGTAAGAATGAGATAAGATATTTTTAATAATATGATGATTTTTAAAAATAAGATGTTTTCAATAATAAAATGATTTGTGGCCACGCGCTTCCAGGAGCTGGGTTTTATAGTCTCTGGGTCTTGGCTGTTGATGGGATTACACGGCGCCGAGGCTAAAACCCAGCTCCGAAAGAGAACAGCACAGAATCTCCTGCCCCTGTGCCTGGCTGTCCTCGCCGGGGCCCCTTGGAGGGGAGCAGGTTGAGTTTCCCTCCCCACCCCAAGCAGAGCTCCGGCAGCCGAAGACCTCCAGAACCAGCCACAACCATACTGAGACCACTCTCCACACGCATGAAGGTACCGGCAGAGGAACAAAGGCATGAGGGTCCCGGGGCTGAGATCTCCAAGCCTGATCGGATAGGACCTGAGTATGCTCCACCCAGATCCTCCATCTTCCAGTAGGCAGGGGTTACACCCATCTCTGACCCCAATACATTTTTATTTAAAAAATATTTTTCTTTTTAAAAATGATACCTAGGAGCTGGAGCAACAGCACAGAAGATAGGGCCTTGCATGCGACCCAATCGGGTTCGATTCGTAGCATCACATACGGTCCCCTAAGCACCACCAGGGGTGATTTCTGAGTGCAGAACCAGGAGTAACCCCTGTGCATCGCCAGGTGTGACCCAAAAACAAGGTAAAGGTAAAGGCCCTCCCGTTGTTCATCGATTTGCTCGAGCGGGCCCAGTAACGTCTCCATTGGAGATTTTGTTGTTACTGTGTCTGGCATATCGAATACATCACGGGTGGCTTGCCAGGCTCTGCCGTGTGGGCAAGATACTCTCGGTAGCTTGCCGGGCTCTCTGAGAGGGGTGGAGGAATTGAACTCGGGTGGATTACCAAGCTATTCATGATTTGGTTTCAAGCATATAATGTTCCAACACTAATTCCTTCACTAGGGTGTGCTTCCCTTCACCAATGTCTCTATTTCTCTTCCACCCACCATAAATATATTTTTAAATAAACTAATTTTTCTCTAAAGTAATCTTTATTACATATATGGCTACAGAACCAAAACTGTCCAAAGACAAACAGTTGGAGCTTTAGTCTAATATTTTGTCAGTTTTTTATTTCTTCGTTTTGTCTGTGGGCAACACCTGGCAGGCATTCAGGTCTGGCTCTGTATTCAGGGATCATTTCTGGCTAGGCTCTGGGGACTGTATGCAGTGTCAGGGATGGATTGAACCACAGTGAGCCTCAAGCAAGCAAGAACCCTGTCCACTCTACTATCTCTCCAGTCCAATTTCATGTTTTAAAATTACAACTTGAGCTGAAGAGATAGCTCAGTTGATTGCGTTGCATGCTGTGCACACAAGAGGCCTGGTTTTATCCTTGGCACCACCAGGAGTGGCATCCAACACTTTCTGAGTTCTGTTTGCTTCACAGAACCTGAATTAGTGAGAGGTAGATTGATGAAGGGCAATACTGCTTCAGGGACAATTTTGTAAACAACTTTTTTAATGGAGTAATTACCCTTTTTCTGTGAAGCTATTAACATACCATCCAAATGGTATAACTAATGCAATTAATATTTGTACACTTACCCCTTTTTGTTATTATACAATAATTAGTAGCAATATTGTACTCACTGTTAGGGCTATGATCTTTTACACTTGCAAATATTTTAAATATATTTTGTTTCTTGGGCTGGAGCCATAGCACAGCAGGTAGGGCGTTTGCCTTGCACGCAGCCAACATGGCCGACCTGAGTTCGATTCCTCTGCCCCTCTCAGAGAGCCCGGCAAGCTACCAAGAGTATCTTGCCCACACGACAAAGCCTGGCAAGCTCCCCGTGATGTAGTCAATATGCCAAACACAGTAGCAAGTCTTACAGTGTTACTGGACCTGCTCGAGCAAATCTATGAACAACGGGAGGACAGTGACAGTGATTTTGTTTCTTATTAAACTACGTGTTTGAATTATACTCAATCCTAATTTCATGATCACCTTACTAATTTGTATAATGACATTTGGGTAACCTTTGCTAACTTTTAAGACAAATGGAGAAGAAGCAGGGGTTTGCCAAGAGAAAGCTCCCCTGAGTGTTTAGCGCAACAGGAACATCCTCAGGTCAACTCCATGGGCGTTCAGTTGATCTAGTGCATGTTTTTATTGGAGTTCTAACTTCAAAGGAAATTTCCTGTAGCCTCATAGATACTGACTTCTTTCAGAAGGTGGTAATATGAAGCAATATGAACTTTCTAACACAGTTTCAATGAATTGTGCTCGAGAACAAACAGTTCCTGTTAGAAACATTTGTCCCCTATCATGTAGCCCAGCAAGTTGTCCTGGAAGAACTAAGCCCCAGAACTTCAGGTTTCTTTTTTATAAATTTTTTATCCTAGGGAAAAGCACTCTCTACAATAACTATCATATCAAAACAGAAATCACAGGCCTCTGCTGTGAACTAAGGCGTCATAATTCCTAGGAGTCTTTGTATATTGAAATACAAATGAATATCACTTAAAAAAAGAGTGGTGTAAGGCAACTCAGAAAAATACATAATCAGTTTTTTCCTATTGGATGTAGCACTGTAGCACTGTCCTCCCATTGTTCATCAATTTGCTCGAGCGGGCACCAGTAATGTCTCCATTGTGAGACTTGTTGTTACTGTTTTTGGCATATTGAATATGTCATGGGGAGCTTGCCAGGCTCTGCAGTGTGGGCGGCAAACTCTCGGTAGCTTGCCAAGCTCTTGGAGAGGGACAAAGGAATCAAACTCGGGTCGGCCAGGTGCAAGGCAAATGACCTACCTGCTGTGCTATTGCTCCAGCCTGCTATTGGATAATAAAGACTAAATAATTCTTTTGAGATTGCTGCCAAGTAATTTTTTTTATTTTGAAATTGGAAAATATTCTTTTTTAAAAAATTTTTATTAGTGGAACACCATGAGGTACACTTGTAGATTTACAAATTTTTGTGCTTGGGTTTCGATTATACAATGATCAAGTACCCATCCCTCCACCAGTGCCCATTTTCCACCACCATGGATCCCAGTATCCCTCCCACCCCCATCCCCCACATCCCACCCTGCCTCTGTGGCAGGGCATTCCCTTTTGTTCTCTCTCTCCTTTTGGGTGTTGTGGTCTGCAAAAGAGGCATTGAGTGGCAAACATGTTCAGTCCATAGTCTACTTTCAACATGTATCTCCCCTCCTGGGAAGATCTTCCAAACACCCTTTATTTGGTGCTCCCTTCTCTGTCTGAGCTGCCCTTTCCCCTCGAGTGCCCAGCTGGCCTCTAAGCCATGGAGTAATCCTCCTGGTACTGATTGTGGCTATTCTTGGGTATTAATCTCCTATGGAAAATATTCTTATTTACCCATTCAACACCATGTTTTCTGTTTTTTTTTTTTTTGGAGCAGAAAGGGGTATGAAGTTGGGCCACACTGGATAGGATTCAGGGATATCTCCTGACTCTGTGCTCAGGAATAATTCCTGATGATGGTGCCAGAGAGTGAACTGGGGTTGGGTGTGTACAAGGCACGTGCCTTAACCTGATTCTATCTCTTTGACCCCCAACACATCTTTATCAAATGCCTGTTATGTGCCAGGCATTATTGTAGGTGTGTATGATACATGATTCTTTTGCTACAGAGGTAGTGCATCTTACTGGGAAGTGATAGGGTATATAAAGTGTTTTTATAAAAACGAATTTTAAAAAATAGACAAATAGGTAAGTGATTTAACATAGTAGATTTGTAGGGGGAAATCACCTACAAGAGGACCAGGAGTTCTGGTTGGGCAAATAGTTTATAGGATTAAGTAAGTAATCAGGACAAGACCCAATGAGATAGGGTTTTGAATGGAGACCAGAGAGGGCTTGATGAATCTGAACTCTGTAATTGTGGGCAAAGAATATTGCAGCCAAAGGAAGCAGCCATACAAAAGCCTGTCTGGTTGCTTTAAAGAAAAGCAGGAGTGAACAGAAGGAAAAAATCAAGCTGTCATTCAGAACAAGGCCAATCTCAAGTTGTCTTGAGATAAGCTGAGAGGCCAATCCTTTCTTCTGCGTAGACATTGTGTTCTCTCACTGGAAGTGGGCAACCCTGGAATGGACATCACCTTCCACGTGATAATTCTCTGTAGGACTGAAGTGTGGTGGGCTATAGATCACCCCCAGCAGTCTTCTACAAAGGGAAGAATCACCTTAGTATGTCGAAGGCTACCCTATTCCCATCTGAGCCCCATGATGGAGGCTCTAACTCCAAACAGCCAGAATAGGGGAAAGGAGAAAAGGAAGATGTCCTGGTAGTTGCATGCACTGTTCTGACTCAGTTTATTGCCAGAATCAGATCACGGTCTCATAACCAGTTTTGAGGAAATCTAGGTTATGTGGCCTTTACTCTTGGTGGCCTGGGACCAGCAATGAGGCAAACAAAAAGGATATTGATACACTACTAACAGTTTCTGCTATGAGAGCATACTTTCCATTTTTGCAGAAAAGAGAGTGTGGCTTCACTGCATGAAAGAATAAGTCCTTTATTATCAGTCCTTTTAGCTCATTCAAGATTGTGTGTCTTAGGGAATAAAGAGGAAGCAAAGAAACAATATTCTCTTGAAGAGCTCACAGAAAAGAACAGTTTAGGGAAGAAGAGTTAGAGCAGATATGCAGATGAGGAGAGAAAACCTGGGAAGTTTGGAAATGAATGTGAACAAATTTGGATGTATAGGTTGGTGGGCTGAAATCAGTCAGGTGGCATTATGCAGTATTAATGATTTTGTAAGAATTATACTGAAAATGCACTGTTGTGGTACCTCTTAAAACACTACAACTCAATGATTCAGTTTTAAAATATTTTTATATAATTAAACTGTAGTTTACAAAGCTTTTTTGAGAGTTGCGTTTTAAGCACATAATATTTCAACACCAATCCCACTACTAGTGTCAATTTCACTCTACCAGTATTTCCATATTCCCTTCCAACTCCCGACCTCTGTCCCATGCCCTGTCTGTCAACTTGACAGATATATTACAAAGTTCCAGTGGTTGCAGCTTAGATTTTTTGTTTTCAGTTTTGTTGAGTCCGTGTTTTGGACTATGGCTCTACCACTCTCCCATATCATCAGTATAACTGAAGCCCTGATGCCAGTTTACCCATTACTTCTCTTCTTTCCCATCCCCCCGCCCCCTTGATTTCTTTCCCTCTCTGTCCTTCTCTCTAAACACTGGGGGCAAGGGAGAGAGAGAGACATCAATGATTCATTTGTTAACATTTCTTTTCTACCAGATTATGAGAGCTCTTCTTTCATTTTTGAGTCTACATCACCATGTACCTTGTCTAGCATAAAATAGGCAACTGAAATATGCAGACAACTGAGATAAATAGAGAGAAACACCACAAAGGTGGTAACGCAAGATATTCCTTGCATTGAACACAAAAGGAACAGAGATTATCCAGAATCAGACCGAGAGAGAGAGAGAGAGAGAGACTCCCTTCGTACAGCAGTGATGCTGAAGCACGTTCAACATTTCAGGGGCCAATCTAGGTTTTATTACAAGAGGCAGAACCTGGATGAAATCTATGCTTTGGTGTGATAGAAGGTGGATGAGGATGGTCATCTGACGGGGAAGACAGACATGACTGGAATGGGGAGAAGAGAGGAGAGTTGGCATGTAGGTTTGTGTTGTTGGCCAACATGGGGGAACCAAGATGCTCCAGACAGATGTGGACCTCAGCTAGGAGGACAACAAAGAAAACTCCTCTCTCACCTCAAGATCTGATCACTTGATCACTTTATCACTTGACTTCCCGTTAATCATCGATTTGCTGGAGCGGGCACCAGTAACGTCTCCATTTGTCCCTGTCAAGTGCTAGTGTAGCCCAATGGCGTCTGTTCACTCTAGAAACATGAAGAGCCTCAAACCGATTGTTCATGATCCTGATGAAGAAGTCTGACCACCTGGTAGGTGGGTGGCCACGCAGACGTGGAATCCAGTCGGTAACAGCTCTAGTCCAGCGGTCGTCTTTAAATCTCATTACGTGACCAGCCCATCTGATTTTTGACACCTTGGCAAATGAGACAGCATCCCTGATTCTTGATCGTCGACGGAGGTCAGAACTCTGGATTCTTTCTCTTGTTTGAGTGAAACGTGATATTCCAAGCAGAGCTCTTTCAATTCCTCTTTGGGAGACCTGAATAGCGTTCTCATCCTATTTGCGTAGGGCCCAGGTCTCTGAGGCATATGTTAACGCAAGAAGAAGAGTGGAATCAAAGAGATGTGCCCGAAGCCAGAGGTTCTTCATTCTCTTAGTTATTTCTTCTACACTCTTGAAGGCATTCCAAGCCGCTCTCTTCCTCCTGCGCGGCTCGGGTTCCAGGTCATTTGTCATGTTGACTTCTCGACCCAGGCACACATAGCTATTGCATTCGGAGATGGTCATTCTGTTGAGAGCGAATGGGGCGTCAGGAACAAGGCTGTTTCTCATAAACATTGTCTTCGTAAGATTCAGCTGTAGTCCTACCTTTCCACACTCACGGTCAAAGTCGGCCAGCATTTGTGCCTCTTGGCTAAAATGGTTGGTGTTATTAAAACAATGTCATCAGTAAAGCGGAGGTGGTGTAGTTGCCGACCATCTATCTTCAGTCCCATTCCTTCCCATTCCAGTCGTCGCATGATGTTCTTGAGGGTGGCACTGAAGAGTTTCGGTGAAATGGTATCACCCTGCTGAACCCCTCTCTTGACATCAATGATTACTTCTTTGTAGAATGGTGAGATCCTGGTAGTGAATCTGTAATACAGCTCATGGAGGATCTTGATGTATTGAGCTTGAATACCCTGATTGGCTAGGGCTTCAATGACTGCTTCTGTCTCAACAGCATCAAAGGCCTTCTTTAAATTAATGAACGTTAGACAGAGCGGCATCTTGAACTCCTGAGAAACCTCAATGAGCTTGGTTATTGTGTGGATATGGTTGATGGCGCTGAATCCTTTATGTAACCCAGCTTGCTTGGATGGTTGTCCTCCATCTAGTGTTCTGCCAATCCTATTTAGGACGACTCGAGTGAACAATTTGTAGATGACAGACAATAGGCAGACCGGGCGATAGTTGCCAATGTCATGGATGTCTCCCTTCTTGTACAGTAGTACAGTCCTGCTGGTTTTCCACTGGGACGACCCCTTGCATTCAGACAGGTAGCGTGTGAAGAGCCGAGCCAGCATATTGATGAGTACTGACGGCAGGTTCTTCAGGTGTTCAGGTCTGACCTTGTCTGAGCCGGGTACCATATTTGATAGGGTTCAAATATGGTAACACCTACAAGGGCGATTAGAGGTCGCCCCAAATGCCTCTATCCCTCTCGGAAAGCCTGGCAATCTACCGAGAGTATTCCGCCTGCACGGCAGAGCCTCGCAAGCTATCCGTTGTGTATTCGATATGCCAAAACCAGTAATTACCTCAAGATCTGAATGGTACTAAATAGGATAGTGTCTTAGAGAATATAAACCAAATTCGCCCCCACGGCAGGGCCTGGCAAGCTCCCCGTGACATATTAGATATGCCAAACACAGTAACAACAAAAAGTCTCCAATGGAGACGTTACTTGGCCCGCTCGAGCAAATCGATGATCAACGGGAGGGCCTTTACTTTACTTTACTCTTGAAAAAAAAGGTACACTTTGGATGAGCACCAAGTTAATATAAAATCTCAAAATAGAAGGTATTTCTTCACGTTTTTTGAAAGACATTTTCTTTAGAAAATGAATAAAAATCTCTTTAAATTTCTATTTTTGAGAGGTATAGTGGGCTAATCAGGAAAAAGTTATGTACTAAGTATTAAAATTAATTTATCAAACAAATTAATGTTAGCTAGGACTTTCACTTTTGGGTGCAAGAATCTAACTCTGGCTAGTTTAAAAATTAAAAGAGTTTTCTGGAGAGAAAAATACAGCAGTAGGGCACTTTCCTTGCACCAGCTGACTCAGGTTTGATCCCCAGCAATCAGATCGTTCCTCAAATCTCACAGGAACATTCCCTGAGATCATCAGATGTGTCCCCAAACTAAAAGAATTAAAAGAAGATGGATTTATTCGATCACGATCACAACCATCCTGTTATTCGTCGATTGCCTAGAGCAGGCCCCAGTAACATCTCCTTCGTCCTAGCCCTGAGATTTTTAAAAAAGTGCCATATTCAAGGCTCTTTCAGAGTTAGGAGAATGAGACCCATCATTGTTACTGGTATTTGGCATATTGGGTACGCCACAAGGAGTTTGCCAGACTCTGCTGTGTGGGCAGGTTACATTCGGTAGCCTGCCAGTTTGTCCAAAGTAGGAATGAGATAATAAGATGTCGCATTCGCGGCCGCGCGCTTCTGGAAGCTGGGTTTTATAGTCTCTGAGTCTTGGCTGTTGATGGGATTACACGGTGCCAGGGGGCCAGTTGGTAGATGTGACCCCCGCCTACTGGAATTTGGAGGATCTGGGTGGAGGATGCTCAGCCCCGATCCGAGTAGGCTTGGAGATCTCAGTCCTGGGACCCGCATGCCTTTGTTCCTCTGCTGGTACCTTCATGTGTGCGGAGAGTGGTCTCAGCGTGGTGGTGTGGCTGGTTCTGAGGTCTTCGGCTGCCGAGTCCTGGTCGGGGCGGGGAGGGAAACTCAACCAGCTCCCCTCCAAGGGGCCCCGGTGAGGACAGCCAGCCGTGGGGGCAGGAGACTCTGCACTGTTCTCTTCTGGTATTTATTGTAAAGAGTAATTAATTCTAAGGAGATCAGAACTGCGAAAGTGTAACCACTTAGCAGGAGTACAAAAGAAAATGCAGCTTCTTCTTTGGACCACTGTCTCTGCCCCTCTCTCCACATCTGCTTCTCAACATAGAGCAGTTTTCTTGTTTGTGAGGCAGATGTCAGAAGGGAGAGTTTTCAAGTTAGCTTTTATAGTGTCAGCTCATGCCTTGCAAAGTAGAGGCTGGATCCCTGGTACTATGCGTTTGCCTTCTCAACAGCTGAGGGTGTTCCCAGTAGCTAACAACCATCAAAAGAATCCCAGTGAAGAGGCCAGTGGATCCCTTTAGGTTTAGTTCTTACTCTCAGTGCATCAATTATAGCTGCAGGTCAGCACAAGATTATTGGAATATTGCAAGATCTGAGCAATCCTATAGATCAGACAATGGGGTAGGGCAGTTTCTGGGAAAGAGTTGTTGGGCAGACAAAAGAGTATATAGGAGTAGACCCAACAGACATTGCTGTGTTGGTCTCAGAAAAGGGGAATAAAACAAATTATTTTGTTTCCCAGTGCATATAAAAATATGCATATACTGTACTATGGTCTGTTAAATGTGTAATAGAGTTATATTTAAAAACATATTAATTGTGAAATAGATACAGGAAGTCAGTACATGTTATTTGGATTTTGATGCCAAATAGACTTGTTCTATGCAGGGTTCCCACAAACATTCAGTTTGTAAAAAAACATAATGTCTTTAAGTACAATAAAATAAGGTGTGCTTGAATAGGTTTAATGAAGTCTTAGATAAGTTAAGAAATGACCTATTCATAATAAAATGCAAAGGTTGTTCAAGGTTCAACAACAGTCTCTGGAGTAAAATACGAAATCACAGAATAATCTCATCATTCCTCTAAGAAGTGATTGGTTGCAATCTTGGCATGAGACAGGGTAGAATTTCTCATGTCCTAATCATATTATTACAACATCATGCTGGCTAGAGTGAAGGCACTGTCTTCATTGTTGCATCTAAAAAAAATGTTTAATTAAGATTTTCCTTTCCTTGACTGACACATTAAAGGTGGTTTCAGAAATAATAAACTATAGATTATAGTTCCAACTACATTATTTAGCCGTAAAGGAGAATTCAGATGGCTTTTTTTATAATACCTACCTCTTTCTAAGAATTTGGTGACAACTGTAGTAGATTTGCGAGTTCAATGCCTGTGTTTAACTAAAACATCTTCATGCTCCTTACTCTTTCTCTTTTATATTCTTTGCCAAAAAGAAAAATGTTTTTTAAAAGGTGCAAAAGATTGCCAGCCCAAAAGTTACCATGGTAGAAAGAAAACGTGAAAATATTGAATACTGAAGTACAGAAATCTGTTCTTCGTTTCTAAAAGGAAGAGAAATAATGATCACAGTCCTACAATTTTTTTCTCTCTGTAAAATGCTACCATTCTCGTTTTGGCTGCTATACAAAATATCAGAGTCTTTTATCTTACAAACAAGATACATTTCTTTCTCACAGTTCTGAAGCCTGGAAAGTTTACAAACAGACAATGGCAGATTTGGTATCTGGTGAGAGTCACTATCTGACAATTGTGTTTTGTTTCCCCATAATCTCACATGTTCCAATGTTCAAGGGAACTAACTCTCTTGGACCTTCTTAAAAGGTTCCTAATCCCATTCAGGCAGGTTCTGCCTTCTTGACTTAATCCTAAAGATCACACCTTCAAATGCCATTAGTTGGGAGGCTAGGTTTACAACATATGAATTTTGGATGAACACAAACATTCAGGTCACAGTAGATACTAACTAATGAATAGTTTTTAATCAATAAACACATATACACACAAACACACTTTATAAAATTTGAGTATAGAAGTAGATAGAAGTGAGAATGAAGACTATTTTTAGATTCTTTCTTCAATATCTCCAAATCTAAATATTTCAATTTACTGTTTATAGCTGGGACCCTAAAGCAACTGTAAGAACCAGGAAACCAGGTCTCAACAATGCCAGCGTTCTCTGCTCTTTCTAGTGTTGTGTGGGTTGAGGGTGAAGGAAGCATACACAAACCTCCTCCACTGTGTGTTGGGCTGATGTGCTTATTTTTCTTCCTTAGCAACCATGTTTCTTGTCTTCAGATATTATCACTTTCTGGGAGTATGTATGATTTATGCCATCAGCTCTTTTAATCAAGAACCAGTGTTTGGGGGCCGTATAGTAACATGGTTAGGGTGCTTGCCTTGCATATAGCCAACCTGGGTTCAATTCCTGGCATCCCATAGGGTCACCAGAGTGTCTCAAGGAGTGATCCCTGAGTGCAGAGATAAAAGTAGGAGTAAGTCATAAGTCATTAATTTCTGGGTGTGACTCCAAAATAAAAACAAAAACAAAAGAATCAGTCTTGTTATTCATTTATTTGGTTTGTACTTGGAGGTTCAAAGTTTGAGATAATGGTTTTTTTAATCAAACCCAAGAACACAAACATTCACTGCCCACTATAATAATTTCTAAATGTGAGTTCTGTGAATTTTGGTTAATTAAAATTGTTTTCTATTTCTCCTTTTCAGAAGTTTTATAATTAAAAATATTATGCATTTTGTAAGATATGTGTTGTGGAAATAATTTTAAAAATAAATTGAGATAAAGTAAATGTTCTCTAAGCTTCTGGGTAATTACTCCATCTAAGGTTTGGGGTCCAGATAACATTCTAAAACTCTTTCAGAGTGAGGGGCAGATGACCCAAAGGAAACAAGACCATTACATTCCACAATACTACACAAAGACAGGGAGACAGAGTCCCAAACAAAACTAGAATTCACTTGTTCGGACCTGCCCAGTATTAGTCACTTGTCAGCCTGATTATATAGTAATCAGAAGGTTTGCAGTCACAAATTACATAGTACTAAGAAATCCTTCAAATGGATTTGTTCCTAAATTCATGGCTTTTCTTCTGTTATTATTCTTGCAACATTTATGTTGGTGTTTAAATTAATACTTTACTATGCTCTCTAACTCCTTTTTAAACTTGTTCCTTCAAATTCTTCTAATGCACATATTTAGTTAGGAGTTTGTGTATGGAACAAAGTAGATTTTATAAATGTTGTTAAATAAATGAATATAAATGGAACAGAATTATAAACTGTTTTGATATAAGATTTCTTAACATATTTTGTGTTTGGACTTTGTCAACAGTCTAATGATAAGGGAATCTTAATTTAAATATGAAATCAAATACATATGATGATGATGAAATAAAATACATTAAAATATTTAAAAAACTAAAATAAAATATATGAATATCTTTATGAAGATGCTAAATTACATGATCATTAATTTCTGTAATTTTGATGTAGTGGTCAATGTAATGTTAATCGTCGATTGCCTCGAGCAGGCCCCAGTAACGTCTCTTTCATCCTAGCCCTGAGATTATATTCACGGCTCTTTAGGAGAATGAGACCCATCATTGTTACTGGTATTTGGCATATTTGGTAGGCCACGGGGAGTTTGCCAGACTCTGCCCTGTGGGCAGGCTACATTCGATAGCCTGCAAGTTTGTCCAAAGTAGGAATGAGATAATAAGATGTCGCGGCCGCGCGGTTCCGGGATCTGGATTTTATAGTCTCTGAGTCTTGGCCGCTGATGGGATTACACGGCGCCAGGGGGCCAGGTGGTGGGTGTGACCCCCGCCTACTGGAATTTGGAGGATCTGGGTGGAAGATGCTCGACTCCAAATCGAGTAGGCTTGGAGGTCTCGGCCCCGGAACCCGCGTGGCTTTGTCCCTCTGCCAGTACCTTCAGGTGTGCGGAGAGTGGTCTCAGCATGGTGGTGGCTGGTCCTGGAGGTCTTCGGCTGCCGTAGCCCTGGTCGGGGCGGGGAGGAAAGCTCAACCCGCTCCCCTCCAAGGGACTCCGGGAAGGAACACCCAGGCGCGGGGGCCGTGTAATCCCATCAGCGGCCAAGACTCAGAGACTATAAAATCCAGATCCCGGACGAGAAAAGTGCAGTCTCTGCCCCCGCGCCTGGGTCAATGTAATGATAATTTAAAATTTCTGTAACAATTACTTCACGAAGAAGTCTGACCATCTGGTAGGTGGGCGGCCACGCGGTCTTTTGACATCCCGTGGAATCCAGTCGGTAACAGCTCTAGTCCAGCGGTCGTCTTTAAATCTCATTACGTGACCAGCCCATCTGATTTTCGACACCTTGGCAAATGAGACAGCGTCCCTGATTCTTGATCGTCGACGGATGTCGGAACTCCGGATTCTTTCTCTCATTTGAGTGAAACGTGATATTCCAAGCATAGCTCTTTCTATTCTTCTTTGGGAGACCCGAATAGCGTTCTCATCTTGTTTGCGTAGGGCCCAGGTCTCTGAGGCATATGTTAATGCAGGAAGAACACTGGAATCAAAGAGATGTGCCCGGAGCCGGAGGTTCTTCGTCCTCTTAGCTATTTCTTCGACGTTCTTGAAGGCGTTCCAAGACGCTCTCTTCCTCCTGCGCAGCTCGGGTGCCAGGTCATTTGTCATGTTGACCTCTCGACCTAGGTACACATAGCTGTTGCATTTGGAGATGGTCGTTCCATTGAGAGCGAATGGGGCGTCAGGAATGAGGCTGTTTCTCATAAACATTGTCTTCATAAGATTCAGCTGTAGTCCTACCTTTCCACACTCACGGTCAAAGTCGGCCAGCATTTGTGCCGCTTGGCTGATGTTTGGTGTTACTAAAACAATGTCATCAGCAAAGCGGAGGTGGTGTAATTGCCGACCATCTATCTTCACTCCCATTCCTTCCCATTCCAGTCGTCGCATGGGAAGAAGAAGATCATGAACGATCAGTTTGAGGCTCTTCATGTTCCCAGAGCGAACAGATGCCATTGGGCTACACTAGCACGCGACAGGGACAAATGGAGACGTTACTGGCGCCCACTCGAGCAAATCAACGACTAACGGGAAGTTAAGTGATTAAGTGATTAAGTGATAACAATTACACTGTCATCTCAAAATATTTGAAATTTTTATTGATGGCAGTGTCTGTCCCCAGTATCTCCCTAAGACATCCATAAAAATTGACCCTCCAGGCTTTTATTTTTTAAATATTTACTCTTCATCTTCTGCAGACTTTTTTTTGCGGGGGGTGGGGCGTGGTGTGTTGTTGGGGCCACATCTGGCATACTCAAGATTTAGTCGTGGCTCTACACTCATGAATTATTCCTGAAGGTGCTTGGGAGACCATATGGGAGGCCGGGGATTGTACTTTGATTGGCTGCATGCAAGGTAGCTGCTCTATCTGCTGTACTATCACTCAGGCCCCATGAAATAGGTTCTTCATTCCCACCCCATCCAAAACAAGTAACACTTTATGTAAGTCAAGAAATAGTTGCCACTTCTCCCTTCATTCTGTGCATTTTCTGTAGGTGGGAGTCCTTCCTATCATACTATACATCATGACTGTGAAGGTATTTTAAAGATATGATTAACACTCGAGCCAGTAGACTTTGAAGGAAGCAGCTGCTCTCCACACTGCTGGTGGGTTTTATAGTTGAAGACCTTAAGAGAAAAGATTGAGATTCTTGAGGAGGAAAGAATTCTGCCTTTAGTCTGTTTTTGGATCCAAGACAGCAACATGAACTCTTCCCGGGGCCTCTTGCCTGAAAGTTGCTTAGTGAATTTCAGACTTGCTAGTCTCCAAGATCATGGGGTATTGCTGGAAGCTATGGTGGGCTGTCTACTTTCGCCACTTACAGGGTTATAGGGCGATTAGGCAAACTGTTAAGAAGAAAGTTTTCCTTTCTACTAAGAATCTGCATCAAAAATCCAACACTAGAACTGAAGAGGTATTAATGCTTCAGCCACCCTTGTATCAGTGCCCAGGACCACGTAGATCCTTGAGCATCACTGGGCGCAGCCCCAGAGACTCCCCCAAGCAACACTGTGGTGGAACACTTGCTTTACAGATATCAGATTGTGCAGATATTTTTCAGAACATAAAATAATATGTAGAAAAAATTACACTTAATTTAGAAAAAGTCAAGTAAGCTATCTACTGTTTGATTCCTGGCATTATTCCTTATGACAAGATGATGCTGACAACATTGCCAACCCTGGTGCACTACAAATAGGTGTGTGACCCCCGGTGAGTACCATTAACAAAAGCATGTGAACCCCACAACCAAGTGGGTGAGTCCCCAGTTATAGCAATAACAGCCGAAATAATAGGGAGAAGGGAAGAAAATCTAGTAGTTCATAAATTAAATCTTACTCGAAGTATTCCCTCCTAAGTGAACATTCTCCAAGGGAGAATCCATTTATTCCTTTTGGACTTAATCCTTGTATAAATCCTTGAAACTGCAAAATGAACTTTTTGCTCAGTGAATTTTTAATGAATCTGACTAAGATATAAAACTTAACCAGTGACAGTTACCTAGAAAATAAATCATTGTGTCAACACAGATAATTATATTCAATGTTAGTTGTTGTTTTACCTAAAATTGTTACTTTAAACTGTTTTGAAAAGAAATAAGGGCTTTTTATATGAAAACATGTACTCTGCCACTAATCTACGCCCCCAGCCCCCAATAGCCCATCTTTATTGATCAAAGACCATGCTAGTGAATGCTCATATCCTTTGATTGTGTCTACTATCTCCCACTTCAGTTTGGATGAAAAGTTGACTTTAAATACACGTAATTTTGCCAAGGAAATAATTTGATTTTAAAGCGAGATTATCAACACATTGAAGAGGCATTTAAACTTGTTTCCCTGAGAGCAAAAGCTGTAACACTTTAGGAGGTATTGCCAGTGAGTAACTGCTATGACTAAGCCTTCACAGATGTTTGCTTTCATTGGCTATTATTTTAGACTCATACTATCAGTAGGAAACAGAAGTGTGATTCTCTTTTGACCCTCAATTTCAGCAGAAAATATACACTGGAAGAGCATATGGTTAGGGAGGAAATAGGATTTGGAAAAGCCAGTAGTAGCAATATTGTCAACATGCTCAACTAAAAATATTTTCCTATTTAAAGAAAGTCCTGAGCCTTTATTTAATACTACAATAAAATTGTAGAACATCTTTTGGTTTATAGAGGACAAAAATGGTCGTCCATTTTCCACAGAATTCAGAATTTAACATAAAATAGCATATATAAAAATTATAATGTTTACAAAAAGACAGGTGAAGTGTCTATTAAGTTTTTTTTAATGAGTGCACTTTGTTTTATTTATTTTTTTGTCTTGGGCCACACCTAGTGATGCTTAGAGATTACTCCTGGCCCTGCACTCAGGCATCACTCCTGGTGGTGCTTGGGGGACCAGATGGGATACCAGGTATCAAACCCAGGTCTGCTGAGTGCAAGGCAAACACCCTCCCAGCTGTACTATTGCCCTGGCCCCTTTACTAAGTTTTTAAAGAGTGAAATGAATTACATTTTACATTTTGTATTGAAGCAAATGAATCTTCATTACTAAACCTAATGGTTATCTTTAACCATCATTAACATGTTTTATAAATATTTCTATTAATTTATTATTAAATATTTTAAAATTTTGTTTCCAAGGATTGAACCAAAGCCCAAAGCCGTACACGTGCATTTTACCACTGATTCACTTTATTGGCAATTTAATAATTTCTTTTTATTGTCACTTGAATTTGTCTTTAAGATAAGAATTTTTTGAATGACAATGAGATATCATTTTATACCAGTGAGAATGGTGTATATAAAAAAGAAGGCGAAAGGAACTCTCATTCACTGCTGGCAGGACTTAACCTCCTTAGAAAGTGGTTTGCAAACTTCTAAAAAAAAATTAAGAATAAAGCTTCTTTTTGACCTTCAAGAAGGTGAAAACTTTAGTTCAAGAGGATATATGTGCACCTGTGTTCATTGCTATGTTATTTACAGAAGCCCAAATCTAGAAACAACCCAAATGAGCAGATGAAGAAATTGTGATATATATACATATAAATATCATATATATTATACACACACAGAATACTACTCAGCTATGAGAAAAGAGGAAATTTTGCAATTGACTGTACCTTATACGGAATTGGAGGAAGTCATGTAAATGAAATGACTCAGAAAGAGACAAAGACCAGATGATCTGACTCATATATGATATATAAAGAAATGAAACAAGGGATTAGACAATCCCCAATGAAAATAACCCTGAAATAAATTCAAGAGGACTGTGATCAGGGCCAGAGTGATGATACAGCAGGTAGAGAGTTTGCCTTGCACGTAGCCGACCTGGGTTCAATCCCCGGCATCCCATATGATCCTCCAAGCACTGCCAGGAGTAATTCCTGAATGTATAGTCAGGAGAAACCCCTGATCCCTGAGCATTTCTGGGTGTGACCCAAAGAGAGAGAGAGAGAGAGAGATAGACAGAGAGAGACAGAGAGAGAGACAGAGAGAGACAGAGAGAGAGACAGAGACAGAGACAGAGAAACAGAGAGACAGAGAGACAGAGAGAGAGACAGAGAGAGACAGAGACAGAGAGACACAGAGAGAGACAGAGAGAGAGAGAACTGTGATCTGAAAATACTAGGGGGAGCAGGAGAGAAGGGACATAATGGTGGAGGGACCTGGTGGTAGGCATGGTGTGGCACTGCAAGTAAAGAAAGGAAAAGAAAAAGCATCATATTGAAGATCTTGGGCATTTTGGAGGTAGTGGAGGTGTGGAATGTTGGCACTGCTATAACTGTGTAAAACTTAAGTCAGAAGTCTCGAACCACCTAACCACAAACTGGACAGTCTGCAGGCTCAGAGAGGTTGAAAACTACTGGCCTACCACCTTGGTAAGAGCTACTGGTTTATGGACCAATATTCAGGACAGGTGCTGAATTTCAAGTGTAAAGAAGCAGAAAACACTGACTTTAGTCACAAACTTTAAAAATTGAGGGGTACTCAATAGGAGAGAGAGAACAAAAGGGAATGCCCGGCCACAGAGGCAGGGTGGGGTGGGGGGGATGGGGGGTGGGAGCGATACTGGGATCCGTGGTGGTGGGAAATGGGCACTGGTGGAGGGATGGGTATTTGATCATGGTATAATTGAAACCCAAGCACAAAAATTTGTAAGTCTACAACTGTACCTCATGGTGTCTCACTAATAAAAATTAAAAAAATAAAATTAAAGGTAAAGGTAAAGGCCCTCCCGTTGATCGTCGATTTGCTCAAGTGGGCCCAGTAACGTCTCCATTGGAGACTTTGTTGTTACTGTGTCTGGCACATCGAATACTCTCGGTAGCTTGCCGGGCTCTCTGAGAGGGGCGGAGGAATCGAACTCGGGTCGGCCAAGTTGGCTGCGTGCAAGGCAGACGCCCTACCCGCTGTGCTATCGCTCCAGCCTCCCCCAAAAAATAAAATTAAAAAAATAAAATTAAATTAAAATTCAAAAAAAAGTTGAGGGGTACTGGTCAGATAGAACTCATGCTTTGTATGTCACAGTCCTGGGTTTGACACCTGGTACCACATAGTTACCCAGATTGCCAAGACTGACATTCTGAGCACTGAGCCAGGAGTAGCCGTTGGTGTAGTCCCAAAACAAAAAAGAATAAAAATGAAAAAGAATTTTTCTTGGGGTTAGGGAGATACCTCAGGAATCAGGAGCACATATGCCTTTCATGTGAAGGCCCCAAGTTCAATCCCTGGAGGTCTCCAAATACATCTCTGTGTGACCGTGATGTTCCCAGTACTGTAGGACCCACCTGCAGTACTTGTTGATCCCTAACATTGAATGACTCTGCCTAGTACCGTCAGGAGAGACACTGGATTCCCTGGGCACAAAGTCCCCCCAAAATAAAATACATTTTAATGTCAAAACATTATAACAGTTTTTTATTACAATCTAACTCATTTTTTATAACCCAGCATACAAAAAAATACTTTAAATAATAAAAACAAAGTACTATACAAGTGGTACTACATGGAAAGTATCATGCTAAGCGAAATGAGTCAGAAAGAGAGGGCTAGACATAAAAAGACTACATTCATCTGGGGGACATAAAGTAACAAAATAGAAGATTAATACCCAAGAATAGCTGAGATCAGTACCAGGAGGATTACTCCATGACTTAGAGGCCAGCCGGGCATTCTAGGGGAAAGGGCAGCTCAGATAGAGAAGGGAACAACAAATAAAGGGTGTTTGGAGGATCCTCCCAGGAGGGGAGATGCATGTTGAAAGTAGACTATGGACTGAACATGATTGCCAATCAATTCCTCTTTTGCAAACCACAGCACCCAAAAGGAGAGAGAGAACAAAAGGGAATGCCCTGCCACAGAGGCAGGGTGGGATGGGGAGGATGGGTGTGGGAGGGATACTGGGATCCATGGTGGTGGAAAATGGGCACTGGTGGAGGGATGGGTACTTGATCATTGTATAATTGAAACCCAAGCACAAAAATTTGTAAGTCTACAAATGTACCTTGTGGTGTTTCACTAATAAAAATTAATAAAAAATAAATAAAAACAAAGTACTCTCTTATGTTTAGTTTTTTGAATCTACTCAAAGTCACTTGAATTTGCTTTTCTTTTTCTTGATTTTATCTGAAGTTCATGGGCTGGAGCGATAGCACAGCGGGTAGAGTGTTCGCCTTACAAGCAGCCAACATGGCCGACCCGAGTTCGATTCCTCTGCCCCTCTCGGAGAGCCCGGCAAGCTACCGAGAGTATTTGATATGCCAGACACAGTAACAACAAAGTCTCCAATGGAGACGTTACTGGGCCCGCTCGAGCAAATCGACGGTCAACGGGAGGGCCTTTACCTTTACCTTTACCTTATCTGAAGTTCATATGCATGCTCAAGCTCCAAAGAGAGTTGTAAATATGTCCATATTCAATCAAAAGAAAGAAGTTTCTGAAAGAAATTACTGTACTTTAAATGTTTTTCTGAATATAAACATTTGTATGCATTCCACATTCATGCTAATTTCTTAGTACAAAAAGCCTGTGAAGCTAAATATCATGAGAACATACATCTATTTCTATCTGTATCTATGTCACATATGGCATAAATGACAAATTTTTTCCCTTATCTGTTACATCAGCATTTAAATCTGTACTTCTATTTATGTTTCCCAGAGTGCTATGCAAACAGGATTATTATTTCAGGGAAATTAATGTAAAAAGAGTTAAGGGGTTTAAGTGATAGTAGAGCTTCGGGGGAGTCATGTTCAGACAATTAGCTTTTCAGAAATAGATTCTGGGTAGTTGTCACAACCAGGTTAATAGGATATATTTCTAAGGTCGTATGCTCCACTTGTCATGAATCTTCCTAGATTCCTCTCTCATACAAAATAGGCAGCAATCAGGAGTTTAAATAGTTTAGTAGAAAGGCAGAAACTTTGAACTGGAGACATACAACAGGGGTTAAGGCACTAACGGTGCATGAGAATGACCCTGGTCAGTTCCCTGCACCACATAGTCTCCAAAGTGTGCAAAAAAGGTGACCTCTGAGCACCCTTGCATGTGATCCAACCATACAACACAGAAAAGTATGGACTTTGGGGTCATATATGCTTTAGTTTGGAGCCCAGATCTGTCTGGTGTTCTCTGTCTCTGAGTAAAAGGTAAAAGGTAAAAGGCCCTCCCGGTTGATCATTGATTGGCTTGAGCGGGCCCAGTAACGTCTCCATTGGAGACTTTGTTGTTACTGTGTCTGGCATATCGAATATGTCACGGGGAGCTTGCCAGGCTCTGCCGTGCGGGCGAGATACTCTCGGTAGCTTGCGGGGCTCTCCGAGAGGGGCGGAGGAATCGAACTCGGGTCAGTCATGTTGGCCGCTTGTAAGGCAAACGCCCTTCCCGCTGTGCTATCGCTCCAGCCCTGTCTCTGAGTAAGTAGCTTAATATGGTGAGCCTCCACTTGCCACCTTGCAGATGGAGATAGTAAAAATGCAGTTCATCACCAGACTGCATGCTTTGCCATAGCTATACACTTAGTAGTGCCCTCCAGGTAGAAGATTTGCAAGTAAAAGGAAATACAATTACAAGGAACAAAAATCCTAATGAATTCAGTAAAGTTCCCATCCCACATCCCTCCCACTAAACAAAGAATGTATTGTCAACCTCCACAGGTAATCCACAGACTCAAAGTCTGGAATGCTGCTGTGGCTTCTGTGGAACCAGGAAGCCTTTTCTGTCTCTTCACTGATCTTCTAATTTTCTGTCTCTGTACAAATGGTCTTCCTTGACTCCTGACCCTTGTGGAGTAATTCAAGGCTAGCCTGTAGCTCCAAAATGTGCCTGCTTCCAGATCAGCTACATAAACATGATGCCTTCCTCTTAATTCTGAACTCCCAGAACAGCGACTCAAGCTGACCCAGTTGGAGTCAGGTGTTCACAGTTCAAGAAATAGTTGCCAGGTCTGCAAGAATTATATAACACAAAACTGGCTTCTGGGAAATAACTCAGGGGCCAAAATCCAGAGGAGAGGTTCTAGAAGGCAGACAACCCCCTGTAAGGGTCCCATTGACCTAAGTAGTGAGCCTTCATTCTCGAGAGGTTTGTCCAAATTATGGGAAAAGTTCATGGGTATTAATGGTGAGTTGTAAATAGTTAAAAATTTAAGACTTTGTCTCTTCGTGTGCTTCATTTTTTTTTTTAATCTGAAGCAGCCTCACCTACTGGTGGTCAGGAGTTACATCTGGATCCGTGAGCAGATCTCCCTCTCTCCTGGAGTTATGCAGGGGGATCATATTCAGTGTTAGGGATTAATCCCAGTTCTTCTGATGCTTTGAGTCATGTGCTTATGCTCATTGAGTATTCTCTCTGGCCCAAGACATTACGCTTTGAAGATGTCCTAAGGTGCAGAGCTCAGAGTCTGTTCCTGAGGTGCCAATAATATCAATTCCACATGTCACAGATAACTAATGTCCATCTTGTATTTCCCCCTCTTAAATCTGGCTTGACTTTAGAAGGGTTTAGGTTCAGGTAACAGAACACTATGATTTTGGGGATGCTTAAAAATTTGGGGGAGCTTTGGGGCTGGAGCAATAGTACAGCAGGTAGGGTGTTTTCCTTGCACACAGCTGACCTGGGTTCGATTACCAGCATCCCATATGGTCCCCTGAGTACCACCAGGAGTAATTCCTGAGTGCAGAGCCAGGAGTAATCCCTGTGTACCGCTGGGTGTGACCCAAAAAGAGAAAAAAAAGTTTGGGAGAGCTTTAATGGGTAGGGAGATGGCTCAAAGGGCTGAGGTGCATCTTTGCATGTAGGAATCCTGGGTTTGACATTCCGGAACAATCCTGGGCACCACAGCCCCTGCCAAGCACTGTCTGGATTGACCCCAGAGCATAGCACTGGAAATAAACCCCAAGCACCACTGGGTGTGACCTCCAAACAGAAATAAAAATGAAACCTTGCAATTTTTATAAGTATAAGTTTTTCTTTTTCCCCTCACATGCTAGCAATTGAGACTTAAACTTACTTCTGGAGTATATAGGGATTTTTTTGGAGGGGGTGGGAGAGTAAAGCAGAAGAAACATTACCAAGCAAATCAAGTTCTTTCTCACTGTCCTTGGGGAAATTTTTAATGAGGTGAGAAGAAAGAGGAAGGAGTAAATCAGGAACAGATGCATGCAACAGGGCAACTTTGTCTGGGAAAATAAATTGGGTACACTTTTGAAAGATCTTTGTCTCCATTAGTGATGTTTCCTTTAGAGTACAGCTAGGGGTGGGCAACATTGACATGGTGTTAAGACTAATGGGTATGGATGGTGGAAAATGTGGTGTCACTGTAAAAATGACAAGTTTCATATCTTTGGGAAGTTAGCATATAAGGAAGATGCCTCTTTGAATCACCTGTGATAAAATCCTATGGCAGAAATTTGGGATGTCAGTCTTGAACTGAATAGAAGCAAAATCTCTGTTCTCTTGAACTTTCTTTGCCAATTTATTCAAGAATCTAGGATGTGGAAATGTTTGGATCATTTTTGGAGGCAGAATTGAGCTGGTGTCCAAGTAGAGGAAAAAGATAAATGCTCTTAGGGTGATACCTTTTGATTCTAACTGCCATTTAGAACAGCAAGCACAAGAATTTTCTGGGTCCTCACCCCATTTTTCGCTCTCCGTCCCCCCATTATTCTAAACTTAGGGAATTGGAAAGAGGAAATGGGATTTTCTCCTGGGGCCAGAGTGGTGGTAGGAAGATTTGGCAGTGCCCAGGAGAGTGACTGTGCCAGGCGCAAAGCATTGTCACGGAGGTGACAGCAAGTGGGAACATGTAGAAGTCTACATGAGCATGTTCTCCTGGGCACACTGGAGTATATTTGGGAACACAGAGGACGCTGGAAGATACTAGAGCTAGTTTTCAGCAATTCGGTGGCAATGGCCTTTGCAAATTGGCATGACTTTATTTAGTAATCAGGCTGGCACAGGGACTTCTGGGCCTCCCTCATGGACTTTTTGACTGTTTGCTGACATTTTATACTCTAACCATATTGTGGCAGTGAAAACACTTCATGCTGATTCTATGTTGAGCTTTGAACTGTGCACTGTCAGACTTCTCTAGTGAAAAATAATATTTTAGTGACTTTGCTTTGGGAATAGTATGAAGATTCCTTCTCAGAGTTAGGCATGCTAAGAAAGCATAGGAACATTTCTAGGGTTGTTAAAATAAAAAGGTGGGGTGAGGAGGGGAAGATAATTATGAAATGGCAATTGATGAAAAAGATAAAAATGAAAGCAAGGAAAATTGAAATATATTACTTACACCTCAGTGAAACTGTCTGTAGTTAATCAAAAGGGAATTAAAATCACCAGGACCTGAAAAGCCCCCAATATTTTGAAGAATGGGGATTTGGAGGAAGTCACAAGATTACAAGAAATGTAAATTTCTGTGATTATTCAAATAGAAAGGACAGGCTTAAGAAGTCCATGAAGTTGGAGATAGCTATAAATTAAGACTCACCCAGCACTTAGTGTCTTAATCTTGGACAAGGCATCCATACACTGTTCCTGTGACAAGTCACCTGGGTCATGGTCTGGAAGGAGTGAAATAGTTCCCTCTGCTTGGGTAAATGAGACTGTAATTCCAGAGAGATAAAGAATTAATGAAGTGATAAACCAAAAATCTATAGTTGGTAAATTTAAGAATTATACTTGTAATCAAGTCACTTCTATATATTTGTACTTTAATCTCATAAGGACTTCTAAATATAAAGATTTGGTGTTTTAGATATATAGTCTTTAAGTGGGACCCTACAGTGGGTAGGGTGCTTGCTTTGCATGTGGCTGACACAGGCTTGATACCTGGCACTTGATATGGTCCCCCTGAGCTCAGAGCCAGGAGTAAGGCTAGGGTAAGTCACTGAATGTGATCCCCTAAAAAAGACCAAAAAAATTGTCTCTGAGAAGGATTCTATTTTCCTGACTTATCGGGTGACTTAACTGCGATTATAATTTAATATTTTCAAGAGAATCTAATCAATTAAACATGTAGTTAAATATTTACAGAGTTTGAGCTGCCAAGGGTGATAGAAATTTAAATATTAAATTAAAAAGTAATCTAAATGCTTGTTCTAATGTAATGTAAGCATTTATAAAATATAGAGACATCATTTACAGCTATGTTTTAAAATAATGAGAAAACACATCTTTGTTTTTTGTTCTGTTTTAGGACCACACCTGGCTCTGCACTCAAGAATTACTCCTGGTGGTCCTCAGGAGACCATATAAGAATGACAGGGATTGAACCAGGGTTGGCCACGTGCAAGGCAAATGTTTAACCACTGTACTGTAGTCTGATCCCTGGAAAACATGTCTTAAAATTATATTTTAATAAAAACATATCAATGAAATCTGCCTATTGTCTGTCATCTACAAGTTGTTCACTCGAGTCATCCTGAATAGGATTGGCAGAACACTAGATGAAGGACAACCATGTGAGCAAGCAGGGTTCCGCAAAGGATTCAGCACCATCGACCATATCCACACGATAACCAAGCTCATTGAGGTTTCTCGGGAGTTCAAGATGCCGCTCTGCTTAACGTTCATTGATTTAAAGAAGGCCTTTGATTCTGTTGAGACGGAAGCGGTCATTGAAGCCCTAGCCAATCAGGGCATTCAAGCCCAATACATCAGGATCCTCCGTGAGCTGTATTGCAGATTCACTACCAGGATCTCACCATTCTACAAAGAAGTGATCGTTGATGTCAAGAGAGGGGTGCGGCAGGGTGATACCATTTCACCGAAACTCTTCAGTGCCACCCTCGAGAACATCATGCGACGACTGGAATGGGAAGGAATGGGAGTGAAGATAGATGGTCGGCAACTACACCACCTCCGCTTTGCTGATGACATTGTTTTAATAACACCAAACATCAGCCAAGCGGCACAAATGCTGGCCGACTTTGACCGTGAGCGTGGAAAGGTAGGACTACAGCTTAATCTTACGAAGACAATGTTTATGAGAAACAGCCTTGTTCCTGACGCCCCATTCGCTCTCAATGGAATGACCATCTCCGAATGCAACAGCTATGTGTACCTAGGTCGAGAGGTCAACATGACAAATGACCTGGCACCCGAGCTGCGCAGGAGGAAGAGAGCGGCTTGGAACGCCTTCAAGAACGTCGAAGAAATAGCTAAGAGGACGAAGAACCTCCGGCTCTGGGCACATCTCTTTGATTCCACTGTTCTTCCTGCATTAACATATGCCTCAGAGACCTGGGCCCTACGCAAACAAGACGAGAACGCCATTCAGGTCTCCCAAAGAAGAATAGAAAGAGCTATGCTTGGAATATCACGTTTCACTCAAATGAGAGAACGAATCCGGAGTTCTGACATCCGTCGACGATCAAGGATCAGGGACGCTGTCTCATTTGCCAAGGTGTCGAAAATCAGATGGGCTGGTCACGTAATGAGATTTAAAGACGACCGTTGGACTAGAGCTGTTACTGATTGGATTCCACGGGATGTCAAGAGACCGCGTGGCCGCCCACCTACCAGATGGTCAGACTTCTTTGTCAAGATCATGAACGATCGGTTTGAGGCCCTCCATGTTCCCAGAGCGAAGAGATGCCATTGGGCTACACTAGCACGCGACAGGGACAAATGGAGATGTTACTGGCGCCCGCTCGAGCAAATCGACGACTAACGGGAAGTTAAGTGATTAAGTGATCAATGAAATAGAAACAAACATGAATAAACTTTTCTGTACACCAAGGCTCTCGTAGATAATGAGGACCTTACATGGGTGGTGTTGATACTGCCCTCTTATTTGTGGTTTTGAGCCAGTTTCTTAATCTCTCTGTTCCTCTTTCCTCATTCTGGGATGGGAATAATAGGACTACTTCATGAGGTTGTTTTGACACTAAGTGAGACAACGCAAAGTGCCTGCAATAGTATTGGGCATATACTCTGTGCTCAATAATAGAATATTATCTGATGATGATGAATTTTAAAATTAAAAACTCTCAGTGGACAGTAAATAACTCTAGCCCACATGTTTGCTGTGGCTTTAAAAGTTCTGTTAAGGGCTCAGGAGATGGAAGGGATAAAAATACACTACTTGTCCCACTTGAGCTTTCACCTGATTCTTTTTCAAAGAAGTTACTTGGTTTTGGTAGCAACTATTATAAAACTTTTTTTCACTTGTATAGTTTGAAATCTCAGCATATTAAATTTTCTTTTAAAAAATCCCAGAAAGACAGCAGTTATATCTCTCTGCAAGATGGTGATGGAATAAACCTGTGAGACATAAATGAAAGAATATTAGACTCACGTGTAAAGGTAAGACTGATGTTATGGGGACCAGGGAGATAAGTACAGCATAACAGGTACTTGCTTGACATGCATCCAACCTGGGTTCAATTGCAGACTCTGCACCTGGAATGATCCTTGAACTCAGAGCCAGGAGTAAGCCCTGTGCACTGCTGAGTAAGCCCTGAGCATTGCTGAGTAAACCCTGAAGCACTGCTGGGTGTAGACTTACCACTACACCTGTCCCTCCCCCGCCTGCTTACTCCCCCTGCCCCCCAAAAAAAAGAGTATTGCTGCTATGTTCATTGGATGGCACCAATTTGGTTAAGGTATTTTATTATTACAGTCAATTGTATGGAAAGTCAAGTATGGAAATTGTATTTGTGTCCAATGCCAAATTCTGTTCAGATTTAATATGTTGCCTGGATTAGTTGTATTTGGGGTTCAGTTTCCCTTATACCTGAAGGATACAGAGAGTGAGCAGAAGAAAACTTGAGTAATAAAGAGTCACATCCTACATTCTATCCACATCAGAAAATCCTCGTGTGTTAGCAAAGATTGGAGCCCAGAGGAAAAGGAAGATCGCTGACTGCCAGATCTTAAATGGCATCATGCGCTTTGCTCTGTCTGTAAGGATGAAGACTAAACACTACAATTCATGTGGAAACCCCATTAAGCTCAAAGACAGTGAGAATGTATAAATAAATTAGCATAAATCTGTAGGTAAAAGACACACGGAATTCAGGAATTACCATTCTTTCCATTGACTGTTCCTTCTTTTAAATTAGAGTCAGTCTGTTACTGGAAAATCATAGACTCAGATGACACTTCATTGTTTCAAGCTCCCATCGCCTTCTAACACTACTTCGCAACAAGACCCATTTGAATTTGTTTTTCAAAAAGACTCTCCTGAAAGAGACTTTATGAATTCCCTGATTATACTTCCATAGCTGTCAGTCTACCATATCAGGAAATCTTTTGCTGGTGTCTCTTAGGAAATCCTCTTAAAATTAATGAGTAACTCATTCTTGCTCCTGAGTAGGAGGCAAAGATAATGGAATATGAGTCTGCTGAACCAAAGGTGAATGGAGCCTCAATTTGTAAATTGATGTCTTGAAGTGGGGAGGCAACTTGTGCAGATGAGTCATGTACTTTAGGGAGAGGTGGTTGGTTCTCGCCCACCCACTTTGTTGTTAGGATAGTGAAATGGAACTGTGCCAGCCAGAAATACTGTAAAACACTCAGAACTCCAGCTTGCTTCAGAAACCTTTGGGAATTTGGTAGCTGTTATGAAGTTGATATATATCATATTTTTCCCCCATCTGCCTTAAAGAGGGCTGGAGCGATAGTTCATTGGGTAGGGTGTTTGCCTTGCATGCGGACGATCTGGGTTCGATTCCTCTGTCCCTCTTGGAGATCCCAGCAAACTACCGAGACTATCCCGCCCCCATGGCAGAGCTTGGCAAGCTCCCGTGGCGTATTCAATATGCCAAAAGCAGTAACAACAAATCTCACAATGGATACATTACTGGTGCCCGATTGAGCAAATCGATGAACAGTGACCTAACATTTTTAAAATGTGGCTTGAAATAGAATGACTTAATAAAAACTCAGGTTGCTAATTCAGGATTGGGGCAGGTGGGGCTCTCTTAGAATATCTGAAGTGATCTAGTATGACCACATCATGACCCTCAGTGCCATGGAAAATACAAATATGCTTCATGTCTTTTGGAATGGCAGCTACTCGAGTGAAAAAAAAAGAGGTCAGATGGAAAATAGAGATGGAAAAATCAAGTTAAATTCTGATGAGATTACTTGGTAATTTGGCTAGTGGTTAAGTGTTATGGTGATTTAAACTCTAGAGCAAGGGTCCAAGAGGATAATTGCCATTTGAAGTTGAGGAATGATAGAACCAAATTAGGAAAATATGGGAGCAGAAATATGTTCAAGTAAAGAACCCTAGAAGAAGGTTAAGAGATTGCGGATCTGAGTAGCAGCTATCCAAGCAGGATTTGGGGTGAAGTGAGGCTAGAAGATAGCCAAGAACCAAGTAGCATTAGGAGAGCTCCAGAGAAGCCACAAATTCAAATTTTAAGTCTAGGACACAGGGAAAAGTCCCAAATAGCAGCAAATCAACAAAGATCTAAACAGAAGCAGAAGATGGCTCTCCAGGGCACTGGAGAGCTGGGATAGTGGGTACGGCATTTGCCTTGCAAATAGTCAGCCTGGGTTTGATCCCTGGCGCTTCATATCACTTCTGAGCCTAGCAGGAGTGACCCATGAGTATGGAGCCAGGATTAATTGCTGAGCACTGCTAAGTGTGGCCCGAAAAACAAAACAAAACAGAAGAGGACTGCCCCAGTCATAATATACTAATATGTGCAAAGTATTAAGAGACCCCTTTTTCCAAGGAAATGGGTTTTAATATTTATAGTATTTTACTGCAAGTATCAGTGACAAATATTGTCACGTTGGGCCCAAGTTGGGGCAAAACCTACATGACAACACCCAGGGCTTTCAGAGTGGGGATGTCAGTGCATCGTTGTCTTAAATCTAGGCCCCCACTCCAGACCCATTGGTTTAGAATTTCTGGGGTAAGCTCCTGAAATAAGTATATTATTCCTAAAATAAAAACTTGTATATACCGTTTTCAAAAGTTGCATCTGCTGATTATAATTAAATACAAATATCCATGAAAAGGACCTGACGATGCTGTAAGTGTCCAGTTACAAATTTCATCCCTGGCGACGGCTCCACATCATCGAGTAGAAGCACACCACAACAAGTGTGGCCCTAGAGCCCCACAGCCACTACTGCAATAACAACAAAGGAAAAAATATACATGGGGCAAACTATGAAAACTCACCTTTCTCGTAGCTTTCGAGCACTGACTTTCTAGGGTTGAGCTCTCCTTAACTTGTGCATAATGTATGTGCACGTGTTTCCTCTCTCAATGTCTCATAGAGGGTAAGGTAAAGGTAAAGGCCCTCCCGTTGATCGTCGATTTGCTCGAGCGGGCCCAGTAACGTCTCCATTGGAGACTTTGTTGTTACTGTGTCTGGCATATCGAATACTCTCGGTAGCTTGCCGGGCTCTCCGAGAGGGGCGGAGGAATCGAACTCGGGTCAGCCATGTTGGCTGCTTGTAAGGCGAACGCCCTACCCATAAAGTATTTGCAAAGTCTCCCTATGCATTCTGTATGCCCTTCATTATGTGAAGAAGAGTTTGTGACTGCCAGGAACTGAGCCTATTGGTTGGGGAGATGAAAAAGTGAGTGAGAAGAGGTATGTAACTCTTAGGGGTCGATGTTTGTCAGGATCCTGGCAGGAAACAGATGGCACATAGCACACTCAAGCAGGGGCACTGAGAAGGGGTTAATTAATGGACTGTTTACTAAGGGGAGAACAGGCTTTAAGGAAGAGAGCAAAGAAGCAGAAGTACCCCAAAGCTAATAATAACCGGGAGTTGTTACTTCCCATAGCCTCACAGGGCTCAGATTAGGGACTGCTTCTGGAGCCTAAGGAGAGGGTTCGCCTCGCAGGAGCTGTGCTGACAATTCAGCCTGCAGTCATCTGCAGAGGGCAAGCGACTTGGTCTCATTTCTCTTCTCTTCTGTCTACTTCTTTCCAAAGGCTCCCTACTGGCATCACCCAAATGAGAACCATAAGATAAATGGAACTCGTTAGTTCATGCGTTTAGGTCAGCCTTCCAGGCTGTGAAGCAAATAGAGGAAGGGATTGGAGGGTCAGTTGGAGGATATCCAGCATGAGCAGTTTCTGAAAGCAGACATCCTAGGAGGCAAGAGGAGAGGTGGGAGGAACTGCCAGGAGAGAGACACAGGGACAAATTTGTTGGGATAGGTACTGAAACCAGAAGAGCCTCGAGCTGGTGATGGTGGTGGTGGTGGTGGTGGTGGTGGTGATGATGTGTGTGTGTGTGTGTGTGTTTGTGTGTGTGTGTGTGTGTGTGTGTGTGTGTTAGGGAGAAGGTAGGGAGAAGTATTGGGCAAAAGAGTTTAAAGAAAAAAAAGAAATAGTCTATAAAATGGAAACTGAATGTTCTTTAATGGTCTAAAAGACACCCATATAAAGATGGACTCTTTTTCAATATTTTTCAAATTCTCTGAATTGTTAGAATGGTGGTACCCCCCCACTTATATTCAGAGATATTTACACAAGGAGATTCATAATGATATATTTGTTTGTTTTTTGAGCTCCACCTAAGTGTTCAGGGGACCATATATGGTGCCAGAGATCAAATCTGGATTGAAAACAAGCAAGGCAATGACTTATCTGTTGTACTACATTTCCAGCCCATAATGGCATATTCTTAGATGCAGAGAGACAGGATTGGACAAAAGTATAGCAAAGTGTTAATAAATTCATTCTCAAGAAAATGGAATTAGGGTGATTTTAATTCCGATTTTGGATTTTATAGCATTTGGTAAACTTTTGATGATAAACATGCTTTTTCTTTTTTAATAGTTACTCAGACTTGAGTGTCGACTTTTCCTCTTTTTGGTTATACTTTTGATAGGTGATCCCTGCCCTTCTAGTAGATTTGTAGATCATACATATCCTGAAAATTCCTACAGTTTATTTTATCACATATTTCTTTCTTGAGACTGAGAGATATTCATGACCAATTGCATCATTGGTAGCACTTATTAGCTGTCTAACATTTTCTGTCAACACGTTAGAAATAAATTTAAAAATTTTTTTCACTGAATCACCATGATTCAATGCTTTCAGTTACAAAGCTTTCATGTTTGAGTTTCAATCATACAATGATCAACCACCCATCACTCCACCAGTGCACATTTTCTACCACCAAAGTCCCCTGTTCTTCCTTCCCCATCCCACTCCTCCTCTTGCCTCAATGGCAAACAGTTTCCCCCATACTCTCTTTCTACTTTTGGGCATTATGGTTCGCAATACAGATACTGAGAGGCTGTCATGTTTGGTCCTTTATCTACTTTCAACACACATCTCCTATCCCAAACAATCCTTCCAACCATTATTGACTTAGCAATCCCTTCTCTATTCCAGCTGCCTTCTCCCCCAGCTCATGAGACAAGCTTCCAACCATGGAACAATATTCCTGACCCAGTCTCTACTATCCTTGGGTGTCAGTCTCATATTATGTTATTTTATATTCTACAGATGAGTGCAGTCATTGCATGTCTGTCCCTCTCCTTCTGACTCATTTCACTTAGCATGATACTCTCCATGTCCATTCACTTATAAGAAAGTTTCATGACTTCATCTTTCCTAACAGTTGCATAGTACTCCATTGTGTAGATATACCAAAGTTTCTTTACCAGTTGTCTGTTCTCAGGAACTCGGGTAGAAACAGAATTCTTTTTTAATTAATCCCATTTTGTTAAAATTGTCTGGCCTCTTTGTTACCTAGGACTGGAATTTATTTACTTATTTATTTTATTGTAAGGTTAGGAGTTTTTTTGAACATAACCAATAGGGAAAAAAATAACCAATAGTTAAAACACTTACATTTATAAAATACTTAAAAAAAAAAGGAAGGAGCTAAAGAGACAGTACTGGTAGTGACCTTACCTTGCATCTGGTCAACCTGGTTAGATTCCCAGCATCCCATGTGGTCCCCCAAATCTGCCAATACTAAGCCCTGAGACTTGAAAACAAAACAGAATAATAGAAAAATGGGGGTGGGAATAGGAATGGGAAGTTATTCTGATCACCACAGGGCTGTTCCAGCCTTTCTGGTATTTTCTTGAGGGGGAAAGAAAGGGAAGCAGCTTAGTAGGTAAGATACTGGGGTGATGATGGTATTAGCATGCCCCAGGCATTCACTCTAGTGAGAGGGCTCACCAGTCACCTAGGTCATGGTAGAATAGAGATTGAAAACTGTCCTTTAGCTGTGCAAAGGACCCAGCTATCCTTTACCTCCTAAAGGTTGTGACCTGCTGAAAAGTCCTCCTGAGAGAAGCCTGCAATCTTATCTGGTGGCAAAAACCCAAGAGTCAACAAGTCTTCCTTTGGTGTGACTGAATAAGCCTACTTTTTGTGTATTCTTGACAACAGAGTGAAAACACCCATTGCCCTCCACTCTGTCTTTTATGCAGTTTATACCCAATATTGGAGCTTCCCAGGCCACTCTGATGTTTTTCCTCATTATGCTAAACAGTCCAGGACCTGGGGCCCTTCTTGGTCATTCAATAACCATTTTGGTTTTCTCTGAACTCTCTTCACATTCTTTTCATCCTATTGAACTCAGAAGGCTGAATCATTCCCCAGATCCTGTTACAGCTCTGATCAAAGGAGAGCAGTAAGGCAATCACCTCATAATATAGACATGCTGTTCATTTGCCACAGTTTTCTGCTTGCATTAAAACTTTTTAAATTTTAATTTTTTGATTCAATTCTATGTTTATAATCTGAAAAGTTGTTCATGGTTGAGTTTTAAGCATATAGTGTTTCAGCATAGTCCCAACACCAGTGTCAATCTGCCTTCACCAGTGTCGCCAGGTTCTCTCCCACCACCCAGCCTGTCTCCTTGGCATATACACTTTTTAAGCTTGTTTGTTGTAGTTTGGATCTTCTACTTTCAGAGCGATTGACTCTCTGGTTTGTATATAGAGCTATACCACTCCTCTGCATCACCAATGTACCCAAGGCTCTTGACCCCTCCCCTCTGTTGCTTCCTATCTGCTTCTTATTGCTACCCACTATGATTTATTTACCTCTCTATTCTTCTCCTTAATATGAAGGACAGATTCCTTCTAGGGCCAAAGGTGTTTGAGTTATTTCCCCTTTAATACTGTGCATTCTCTTACTTAGTTGTTCTATAAACCAGAGATAAGTGTGATCTCCTGTGTTTACTTTTTTCCTTCTGAATTCCAGCCAAACCTGGTTTGATCGCCAACATCTCGTATGGTACCCTAAGCCCTGTCAGGAGTCCCTTACTTCTCAGCAGGGAGGCAGGAACAGCCTCTGAGCATCACCAGGTATGTCCTCCACCCCAAATTAAAGATTATTGCACAAAGCTTACTTTAAATCAATCATCTTATCCCATCAATGCATTGTGACTATTCTTTCACTTTACTTCACTCAGAGCTAACTCTTTAGTTTTAATTATTGATGCACTATAATTCACCCACACATAATTTTGTTTATGAGCACAGGGATTTTCTGCACATTTACTTTCATAATGGCACTACAGTGAACATCTCTCTCCACTTCTCATGGTAGTGCTCACAATACTTTTTTTTCTTTTACTTCAGGGAACACATTTACTTATATTTCTTAGGCTTCCCTTCAAGTGGATTGGGTCTCATGATCAAATTCTGGGAATAGGACATGGGTCAAAGAGATGTTTTCCTCTTCTAGACCTGGTCAATAAAAGTCTCCCCATCATCCTCCATATGATCACTCTTTTCTTATCTTCCAACTTTCTAGATAGGAGTCCAAGGACCTCTAGAAAGGTGGGGTCACCAGTCAGACCACTCAATAGCTTTGTGAATTTGGCCCCCTCATAAGTTGCAGTGGATTATAATATGAACAAAAAATACATATTTATCGCAATTTATTTGTTGTTGTGATTTAGAGGGTCAGTTTTTACTTCAGTTAGCCTACCCTAAATAATATATCTTTGTGTATTTGCACATATGTTTTTAAGATGAATACTGAAAAACCAGATTTATCTACTGGCTTAGGTTTTTTTTTAAATTCTGGCATTTAAAATCTTGATTTTTCTTTTAAAGTAACCATTTTGGGGGGAACTGAGCAATAGTACAGTGGGTAGGGCATTTGTCTTGCATGTGGCCAATCCAGGTTCGATCCCCGGCATCCAGTATGGTCCCCTGAGCACCACCAGGTGTAATTTCTGAGTACAGCCAGGTGTAACACTGAATATAACTGAGTATGATCCAAAAAAGGAAAAATAAATAAATTTTAAAAAATGGCCATTTTTCATCAATTTGTTTTCCAAAAGCTATGCATCAACCTACATCCTTCTAATGGTGAACAAAAGTGGTTAAGGTGAATAATATATAATTTGAATTAATTTTATTAAAGAGATATGAAAGGGCAATTAAAAAGCAATTTGGTTGCAGCCCTCTTTACAATAGCCAGAAACTGGAAGAAACCTGAATGCCCAAGAACAGATGACTGGTTAAAGAAACTTTGGTACATCTACACAATGGAGTACTATGTAGCTCTTAGAAAAGATGAAGTCACGAAATTTACATACAAGTGGTACAATATGGAAAGTATCATGCTAAGCGAAATGAGTCAGAAAGAGAGGGATAGACATAGAAAGATTGCATTCATCTGGGGGATATAAAGTAACAAAGTATGAGATTAATACCCAAGAATAGCTGAGATCAGCACCAGGAGGATTACTCCAAAACTTAGAGGCCAGCCGGGTATCCTAGAGGAAAGGGCTATTCAGATAGAGAAGGGAGCACCAAATAAAGGATGTTTGGAGGATCCTCCCAGGAGGGGAGATGCATGTCGAAAGTAGACTATGGACTGAACATGTTTGCCACTCAATGCCTCTTTTGCAGACCACAACACCCAAAAGGAGAGAGAGAACACAGGGGATTGCCCTGCCACAGAGACGGGGGGATGGGGGGATGGGGGTGGGAGGGGTATTATCCATGGTGGTGGAAAATGGGCACTGGTGGAGGGATGGGTATCTGATCATTGTATAATTGAAACCAAAGCACAAAAAATTGTAAATCTACAACTTTAAAAAAAATAAAATAAAATAAAGGGAAAAAAAAAAGCAATTTGGAAGTAAAACCCAAAGTTATTTAATGACAATAACATAAAAAGTTTAAATAGTAAATATAAGCATTATTATTGCCTGAGATAATATTGATGGATCTGAATCTTGATGGATCTGAATGGGTTCCCAATATTAATGGATCTGAATGGGTATCTAGACTTTATTTTAAAGGTCTCTAGGTATTTCTGATGCCTACTTGGAAATCACTAGCTTGATGTGTTATGGACTACAAGTAGTTAAATGTTAGATGGTCAGTGGTGTCCCACACAAAATATGATGGGGCCACATGTACCAACACAAGAGTCTTTCAAGTTTGAACTCAATCAAAAAGTTGTACTTGGGTTATTTTTCTGTCTTTGTTTTATTTTATTTTTTACTCTGTGTGGTGACTATACTTAGCTATGCTCTTGGTGGGACTCAGGAAGACATATGCAATGCTAGTGAGAGAACCTGGATTGGCTGCATGCAAGACAAGTACTTACCTTACCTGCTGTACTCTGTCTCTGGCCCTTTTTTTCTGGGGGGGGGTCACACCCGGCAATGCACAGGGATTACTCCTGGCTCATGCACTCAGGAATTACCCCTGGTTGTGCCCAGGGGACCATATGGGATGCTAGGAATCGAACCCAGGTCGGCCATGTGCAAGGCAAATGCCCTACCCACTGTGCTATCACTTCACCCCCCCTTGTAATTTTTATATGACTTAAAATTTATTTAAATTCTTATTTAAAGCAGGCTTTTCCAATCATTATAGCACAAATAGGAGAATAAAATATCAGAACCCAAAATATCCTCAGAGTATGAGGATCTATAGGACAGAGTGGAAAGAGAGACAATTCCAACATAACTGTTCACTGTAAACATTCTACAGAACTGTCCTGCAGATCGATTTTTTGTCAAAGATTTTGTACCATTTCTTTCAAAATTAAAATTAAAAAAATCAAAACAGGAATACTTTCCTACAATTGGCATTGGCCAATATAATTCAAGAAAGTAACCATTTTTACAGAGAAGAGATGAATTAGCATAAACTATCAAAAGTAAATAAAGGAGAGAGACCAGAGTATATTCCATTCCCTACACTATATCTGCCACAGATTTGTTAAATCCTAGCTTTAAAAAATGGATGCTAAAATTAGAATATATACATACATCTATCTGTATACATATGTTAAAATGGACTATAAAATGGATTATATTACAATCTACTATGGGTCTTATTTCTTAATGTAGAGAGAATTCTCAATGAATTCTAATCTTTAATGAGATCCAAGGGTAATATTCATAGGTGTTACTTTACAGAAATGGAGCACAGGCAAGGTCAACTGGAACTGCAGAGCTAACTGGAATTCAGTGCAGGCATCCTGACCAGTCACACAGGTCAAATTCATGCCAAGGACATTACATTTTACTTAAACTGTAAGGAAGATCTGGTGGCAAATAGTAACACCTAGTCCAAGGCAGATTAAATTCAAGGACACCCATTTATTAGTGATTGACTTCTAGAAGGAGTTGTATTGTAGGGAAAGATGGGGCACTAAGAGAATAAGAGGACAATCAGAAAGGCTGATTTGAGACTAAGTTTCTGAGCTAGTATCAGTTTCAATTTTTTAAAATTTTTAAATTTTTTGATGAAGAACTTTCTAAAATTGAATCACAGTGAGACACAGATACAAAGCTTTTGTGATCGAGTTTCAGTCATATAATGTTCCAACACCCATCCCTCCACCAGTGTATGTTCTCCACCACCAATATCTCCCATACTCCCATATCCCTCCTGCCACCCCACCTCTCTCTCTCTCTCTCTCTCCCCCCCCACCCCCTTCCCTTCCCACTCTCCCCTCCCCGCTGGGGATGATGGATTGTAATACAGATACCAAGAGGCCATCATGTTTGATCCTTTACCTGTTTTCTGTATGCATCTCCCATAGAGTCCCAGGGTAGTAACAGTTTTGAACTCAGAAATAGAAAAGGGTATTTCAGAGGGCACTAAGGGACAGAGTACTGTAGGAATACATTTAGCGTCTCATTATTCATTTTAGGTAACATTTCCTTCAGTTGTCCAACAAGTATTTACTCAGTATCTTCTCAGTACTTGTGATTGCGTTATGGAGGATACAATAGTAACAGGACAGACTTGATGCTTATTCTCATTTAACATTTTTCTTGGAATATGTGGGAAGCACACCTGTCAATGCTCAGAGCTTACTCCTGGCTCTGTGCTCAGGGATCACTCCTGATAGCAGACCTATATGGATTGCCAGGGATTGAAACCAGGTTGGTCCAGGTTGAACCCAGGTTGCAAGGCAAACCCCCTATTGGCTGTTCTATCACTGTTGCTCTAGTCCCTACTCTCATGTCACTTTGGAAATGATGATCAAACCATTTAATGACTGGAATGTATGTGGGTATTGACAGAATAGGCACCAAATATATCATATGTTTGTGTTTAACTATCACTGTGAAGGTGTATTAGTTTTAATCATATATTTTATTATAAATAAATGGTTATTTTCTATACATATTAATGTAACAGTTTTGAAAGTTTGGGGGCACAGTTTTAGTTTTTGAGTCCTGAAGGTTATTTATAACTGTGCAGATACTGTATAAAATAAACATGTATTTAAATTCTCTCTTTGATTACCAAACCCCAATTTTTTCACGAGTTTCATGATTTTCTCCCACTCTGCTATGTGTTTTTAAAAGCCAACAATCTGATGCTTTCCCAAGAAGTGTCCCCACAAATCACCTGATGACAGTGATTATTTGACAGAAAGTACAACTTTCTGAGAAGATGAACCTCCAGTAGAATCTGTCAAAAAATTGTAGAGTAATGAAAAGGGCTTTCATTACTTGCTAGGAAAAACCTCAAGAGATTTTCATAACAGGAAATTTGAAGGCTACTGTGTGTGTTATAGTCATAATTTAAAACCTAATGGAGAACTCATTCATACTTTGGGTTTCGTTTAGTAAATTTATGTTTAAGAACCACTCGTGTATTGTTAGAGAAGGCAGTAGATGAAGCAATGACTCTTATGGGCAATTAATGCATATACTAAGTACTTCGTATCTATGGTCTTCTTTCCTTGAAAAGCAATTCTAGGAACTGGAGCGAAAGTGCAGCAAGTAAGGTGTTTGCCTTGCTGACCCAGGTTCAATCCCCAGCATCCCATATGGTCCCCCAAGCACCACCAGGAGTAATTCCTGAGTGCAGAGACAGGAGTAAGCATTGCCGGGTGTGACCCAAAAGGCAAAAATAAATAAATAAATAAACAAATAAACAATGCTATAAACCAGGTACTATTACCATCCCCAATTTAAGTTACAAGTAGAACACACAAAATTCTGAACCAAGAATCTGTGAAAGCCCAAACTCGGCATTCTGAAGTTTGATATTGGGCACCAGAATGAATGGACCATCTTCCAAAGTCTTCTTCTAGTTGTTTTCCTTCTTGGACCTAGGAACAATGCCTAGAGCTTCCCTTGTTAGTTATGCAAACAGTCAAGCTAGTTACACAATAAAAGAGAGAAGGCCAATTCTGGCACTAATTTTAGGGCAAGCCACAGATGTCTTCGATGTTTTCATTGTACATGAGAACAGAGCCCGTGATCTGACAGCTGCTGGCAGCCTGATTAAATATGCAGAATAGCAAGGCGGCTTTATCTCAGCACCTAATTACAGCTGGCACCGAGGAAATTTATTTTACGAAGGAGGAGACCGTCAAATGGTATAAATGCAATACATAATCAAATATGATTGCCTTATTCCCTTTTCTCAAGGAAGTCCAATTCCAGTGTGCTTCTTGAAAAAGCATTCATTAAATAATGTCCCTCTCAATCTATACAACCCAAATTTTGGTTTAGAAATTATTTTAATATTAGACTACATAATTAATATTAAGTATATTGGAATGACTCAATGGCTTTATAGTTTTGAACTTTCACTTTTCTTTCTTTTTTAAAAAATGTAAATATATCTATCTCTCAATTCCAAAATCTGATGTAATTATGACATTCTAGGTTTGGGTTTTTTTTTTTTTTGCTTTTAGGGTCACACCCGGTGATGCATAGGGGTTATTCCTGGCTCATGCACTTAGGAATTACTCCTGGGGGTGCTCAGGGGATCATATGGGATGCTGGGGATCGAACCTGGGTCGGCCACGTGCAAGGTGAATGCCCTACCCACTGTACTATTGCTCCAGTCAAAGTTTTGGGGTTTTTTGTTGCTGTTGGTTTGGGGCTGTATCCAGCAAAGCTCAGGGGTTACTCCTGGCTCTGCAGTCAGAAATTACTCCTGGCATTACTCCAGGGACCTTGTGAGCTCAGGAGACCATATGAGATGCCATGGATCAAATCCGGGTTGCCTGCATACAAAGCAAAAGCAACAGCCCTATCCTCTGTACAATCAATCCTTCAGTTTTCAACATTCCAGGTTTTTAAATCCTTATAACCAATGCAACAAAGCCAAATTTTAATGAATATATTTTAAATTATCAAAATAGTTTCATATTTGTAATGGCAGAAAGGTTACAATAATGCTGGTCTTGCAGCTGCCACCTTCAACTGCCCATTGACATGAGCATAGGAGGTTCTTCATCACATATTCGGCTAAAGACACAGGCGAGGGTGAAATGAAAGGGCACTCACAGGGGCCTTCAAGAGTGGGTTTGGTGCTCAGCAGGGGAACTGCCAGCGGGAGCATTCAAACTGCTTGCTCCTGGGACTGTCCCACTCCAGAGAGTCACCTCCTGATTCCAGACCTTCCGGGACCCTCTGGATCCAGTGACTGAGCAAGGCAGGGGTAGAAGGCCCAGGCATTCGAGCCTGGTAAGGGACTTTGTGGGCAGCAAACCTGACTCCAGAGCTCTCCCTCTTCTCAGCCTTTCTTCCTCCCTTCCTTTCAGTGTGTATCTCTCAAAAACAATTAACACTGTCCATTCCACCACAGCACCTCTCTCTAGGAGTCCCGTCTGTGACACATGAATCACTTTATGTGTATGTGATTGATGTTTCAGCTTTCATTTGAGAGTGGTACATATATACTGAGTGATGACCAGAGATGACTTTCAGTATCAACTTGTCACATTAAAATTTATCCAATAATTGGGGCAAAGGAGACAGCTCAAGTACATACCTAGCACACGTGAAGCACTGGATTCAATCTTCAGTACTGCATGTCAACTTGAGGACTTTTGGTGGTGCTTCTGATGGTGCCTGGGTACTACTGGCAGGAGCCCCTACTAAAAAAAATCATCATTAGTTATGTATCAAATGCTTCCTCTGCTCAAAATATTGAAGGCCTCTACCAAAACAACATGCCCTGTCTGCTTTACTTATTTTACTGTTTTTTTTAATTTTAATTTTATTTTTTATTTTGGAGCTATACACTCAGGGATCACTCCTGGTAGGCTCAGGAAAGCATATGGGGTGCTGGGGATAGAACCAAGGTTTGCTGCTTTCAAGGCAACTATCTTATCCCCTGTACTATTGCTCTGGCCCTTTACCTTACTGATTTTAATTTGTATATTTGAAAATCTAAGAACCTGTCCCCTTAAGCTGTTTTTACCATTACATTTCAAAGAGAAATGCTCTATTCTTTCTACTTTTCTGCATGCTACTTTATCCTCTGTGTTTGTTTCCTATAATACTGAGATGTACCCCATGGTCCTTTCCTTGGGCTTCATTCTTCTCCTTGACTCACTTTCCCCAGATGGTCTCATCACATGGCTTCAACATTTAGTGATATATTTATTTTTTTCCAGTTTTTTAGCTTACAAAGCAATTCTCAGAGCCTCTTTGTTTCTTAAAACAAGAACATCCTAAATGGAATGTTTTGCCTCTGTACTTTTTCTCCCAAATACCCAAAGGTAAAATAACCAACAGCTTGAGCAGTCTTTAAATAATTTTCGATCACAACCACTCACCGTTGATCTTAGCCTGAGATTTGGAAACAATTCTTGCCTTCTTCCTTTCTCTAATGCTCCATATATATCCAAGATTTCCCACAATTTTTGACTATCCCTTTTAAACAGTTTGAGTCATTTTATGTTTTTACTTGTGTGACTTGAAGTTTTCAATATTCTCTCTCTCTCTCTCTCTCTCTCTCTCTCTCTCTTTCTCTCTCTCTCTCTCTCACTCAGTTTCTCTCCTCTTTCTTTATGTCTTGGACCACACCACTGCTACTCAGAGGCTACTCAAGTTCAGATCTTGGGAATCAATTCCAGAGGCCCTTGAAGGACTTTCTGTGATGCTGGGGATGAACCAAACCTCGAACAAGCAAAGCATTGGCTCCAATTCATTGCCCCTCCAATAGTGTCTTACAAACCATCTCCTTGCAGTCATTCCTTTGTCACCTACCATCTGATCTTGCTGTGTTACTCATTAAATTCTTCCCATGAATAAGAGTTCAGCCCATATGGCCCTTCATGCCAGGAACCTAGTCTCTCAAGTCTCTGTCATTTATTCCTCAAAGTGTCTACCTTGAGTCTTGAGCCTGGATGTATCAGAGCAATGCTCTGGGTGGCATGTGATTCCTTCTCCTTCCTGCATCCTCTCTTCAAATCTTTCTCAGAACTGGAGAGATAGCACAGGGTTTCATGCACTGGTCTTGCACAGAGCCAACTTTGGTTCAATCCTTGGCACCGCATATGGTCTCCTAAATACAACCAGAACTGACCCAGAGAGTCAGGAGTAATCCCTGAGCATTGCCAGATGTGTCCCAACACGGCTACCCTCTGACTGTGAAATCTTATTTCTTTTTCAAAACTGAACTCCTACTGAGAACCCCTTTGGAAAGGGTCTTCCAGATTTTCACAGAATCCTTGGGACACACACATACACACACACACACACACACACACATATATAAAGGCATATATCATATTGTGAAGAAGTTTGTTCTCAGTAGGAAAAGCTTCTTTGAATATGGCCTATATCTAACTGGAGTGTATATATATATATATGTATATATATGTATATAACAATATGCAGCATGGTACTGATCACAAAATAGACTTCCTAATATTCTTTTTCTAATATAAAATATAATTACTTTTCAATGAATTATGGTAACAGTAGATTTCTGAAGTGTGCATGAAGTTATTAATATTTTGCCACATAGATCCTCATCAAATTTTAGCTTACTTTTCTCTTTTTTCAAATTAAGTTTTTATTTAAACACTATGATCAGCATATTTTAGAAGAGGAAATTATCAGTAGCGAATGCAAACACATATAAGTAATGTTTATGTTGGCTGCTATTTGAAATGATCTGTAAAGGTGATTGACAGAGGTCTGAGGAGAAAGCTTAAATGGTAACGCACATGATAAAGCATGTGTGAGGCTCTCAGGCATTTCCCAGCACTGTAAGGCCTCCCTTCCTTCTCTGGGTGTGAAGCTGGCTACCCCCAGCACAACTGGGCTGAATGCCAGGTAGGCCCTGACCATTATTGGCCTACGTCAGACCGAGAGTAGTTCTGGATCCAGCATTGCTAGACGTGACTTCTGCAAAATGTTCAATAGAACTATAACAACTGATATAAACTGCTACTGATATAAAAATTAAAATCAAGAGAAATACATTTGCATATAAATATGAAATTATGTCAAGGTAATTTAAGAAGTTAAGGCCAAGGTAGATGTGACTAATGTGAGTAGGTGTACTGTTTTTCATGGAATAATCAGCACGGGTTTTGCCTCTCCAAACTGATTGTCAACATATGGGTAAATAACAATCTGCTGACTTTGAAAAATTAGTTAAAATCCATTTCACATAATTCATGTAAGCACAGCAGGCAATGGCCCATAATTGAAGGATTAGTTTTGGGCCTTAGGGTGCTTTTTAAAATTCACAGGCTGATAGAATTGTTACACCCCATATGGACCCAGAATATTCTCATCAGGGAGTTTCCAGATCTTGCTTTTTCTCCTACAGAATATTCCCTGTCCTCTGTAGACCAGAAGACAGAAAAGTTCTTCCATCCATCAGCACAACAGCCGGAGATCTCGCCTGGTGATACGGTAAGCAGGAGACTGTGCCTTAGAAGAATCTGAATCAGGACTGAAATGAAAGAAATCTGTAAAAACCACTTAAGTCTCTTCTCATTTTTCTGCTATCAAAGGCACACCGCAACTTTTCCTCGACTCATATATGAACCTTGTGTCCTGCTAAAATTGCTCTGCACACAGGAGTCTTTTGAGATCCAAATGGCTTGCCAGCATGAAGCTGGAGGCTGCCCTGTGACTGGTATCTCTTACATCTTTTTTTTCTGACTTTGTTTCTCTCTTTACCTCCACCTGTCGGCATCAATCTATTGCCATTTCCTTTAAACTCCTATATCTGCTTTTAAGCTCCAGTTACTGCTTTCCTTGCCTGCTTGTCTTATTTTTGTGGTGGCCTCTCTGAATCTCTCAGCAGGGACCTTTTCAACCTCATCTTTCCCTGATTGAATCCTAACCTGAACAGTTTGGTGAAGCAGGAGAACAGAAACTCTTGCTTGTAAACGACGTGGTGCTTTCTGCTTCTGGGTAGGAGTGGGGGTGTTTGATGGACTCTTCCCACTGGTATGAAATGCCTGAACAAAGCAGTGATTTGGCAAGTCTGAAGTCACACACTGGTGCTCATAGCAACTTGCTTCTACTAGCAGCATGAGGATTAGAAAACACTTCCTTGCCAGGTGGCTTTGATTCAGCGAGAAGAGACAGAGCAGAGTCTGGATTCCCTTTGCCGAGGATTTATAGTATCGGATAATTGTCACACCCTTTGTTTTAGAGGGGAAAAACATACACACATACATAAAAATGTTTCTTGATCACTTTATTAGTGTTTATACTATTATTGGTAAGAGTGTTTGAATAGCAAGTAAAGTTTATAAATCGCCTCTCAGATGTTTGTAAAAGAAACTAAAACACAGTTTAAAAGAATCAAGCCCTGCAGGTATTTGACTTATAGCTGGATCAGAAATGCATTTTATGTTTTTGAAAAGGAATAGCTAGATAAATTTTTAATTACTCTGATCCTACTAACTTCTAAGGCTAAAAAGTGGAAAAAGTTATGCTGGGTGTGTGTGTATGAAATAGAGTTGTGTCTACTAGGAATGAATTTTTAAGAGAAAAATCAACAAAACAGCCAAGCACATGTGGATGTGTGACTTCATTTAGTTGGAGAAGAAACACTAAGCTTTACACTGATCTGAAAGGTTTTCCCCCAGGAGAAATTCTCTCTCTTTTCTTGGAATGGCTAGAGAACTGAAAGTCTAGTTTGTTCTCTGGTACTTATGCTGTCCTCTAATATGATCTTTTTAAGAAATAGGGGATTTTTTTGTTTGTTGTGTTTTTGTTGTTGTTGTTGTTTGCTTCTTTTGGTTTTGGAGTCATTCCTGGCGTGCTCAGGGCTTATTCCTGACTTTGCACTCAGGGATAACTCCTGGCAGTGCTCAGGGGGCCAGATGTGGTGCCAAGGCTCAAACAAAAGTCAGCCACGTGCAAGGCAAGTGCCCTATCTGCTGTACTATCACTCTGGCCCCCTAAGAAATGTTGTATATCTTCATTGTAACAGTGATTTTTTTTCTTTTTTTGGGTCACATCCAGCGATGAACAGAGGTCACTCCCGGTTCACACACTCAGGAACTACTCCTGGCCATGCTCGGGGGACCATATGGGATGCTGGGAATCGAACCAGGGTCATGCAAGGCAAACGCTCTACCTGCTGTACTATCACTCCAGCCCCAACAGTGATCTTTTTAATGCATCTGATTTACCTAGGTTTTCTGTTCTTTCTCATTGTCTGTGATAGTTCTGATTTATGACTATTGCATTGGTCTAATTATTAATAGTGTCCCCATTTAGCCTCAAAAGTGTTTGGGCTTGAATGATAACTTACAAGGTCAGCTTAATCTTACGCCAACTAAACTGAAAGTTTCTGTATTAGTTAAGGTCCTAGCATGAAACAGCACACTCTACTGGGATTTGGAACAGAACTTGAAGAATTTACCTTAAGTGTGGGTAAGGTTAAGAACTTTGAAAAAAGATAAAGGAGGTAGTGATGCTACCTGAGTCCATTCGAGAGGCAGAGGTTCAGGGAAAAGAGAATCGTAAAACAGTGCTGGTCTTGAACAAATCCTTGCAGAAAGACCAGGCGAAGAAAGCAATTTCTGACAACCCTGTTCTCGCATCATTGGTCTTCTGGAGGCATTCTGTTGGCTAACTGCAAATGGAAGCCAGAAGGCAGAGGAGCCTAGTGAGAAAGCCAGAAGCTATTCACGTTCCTGGGAGAAAGATCAGAGAACGTTAGAGAATGGATTGAAGGGACCAGGGAGTCAGGAGGCATCAGGAAACAGGACGCAGTCTCTAAGTGGAGTCTCCTTGTCTTCAAATCAACTAAAAAACATCTGTGAGCTGTGGATACGAAACACTGCAGGAAAGATTAATGTGAGCCAGACTTGTAAGCTGTTTCATAGAATATACTCTACTGGGGGCCATGAAAATAAACATTAATATTAAACGATAAAACTGAAGTTAAACAACACTGAGTACAGCAATATAAAAGAGTCAACTTATGGTATATGTGATTATCAGATAAATGATATAACTTTTAGATGTTAAATGAATTCTGTTGGGGTCCTGGCCAGTCGATCCCGACACACTGGAGTATGATCCCCCTGGTCGCCGGATTTACTCCCTATAGGAGAGGGAGTGGGAAGGGGAGAAGCCTCTGCCCTGGCCCCCCGTGCACCTCGGACTGGCGCCGCCACTGAGAAAGACCTACTCGGAGAGGGGGAAGCTTGTGGTCAAGCAGCAATTCATTTCTTAGCTCTCACACAGGCGTTTTTATACATGCATTTCGGGGGCAATCCACGTGTATCACATTTACCTTGTCAGACTCAATACAGATGTTAGTTAATGATTTGCATCTCCCGCTTTCAGGACCAGGTGTATTAGCTCAGGCAGATGGTAACTATTACATCCCTCATCCTCAACCACAGTGCCTACGTGTGTGGAGTGCTGGAGCAAGCCCCTGAGCCCCTGTAAACAGGGCTAGCTCTTTCTTTCAGGGGCAGGAGATTTAGTCAAAGTCTCAGACTGGCTACCGAGACCCCCAACAGAATTCAAAGAATTAAAAGATCACAAAGAGCAGAAAGAACTTGAAAATGGATTCGTGGGGAGTATGGTGCCGCCAGCAGGTCAATCTGTACCTGTGAGGTGAGTGCATCAGCGGCCTGATGGCACCGTCAGACTTTCAGATACCCCAAAATTGCTGCTGTGCCTTTGGCTAGACCCCAAAAACTTGGGGCAAAGTTTACCAAGAAAGTAAATGGCCAAAAGTTAGGTATGTGGGAGACACACCCACAAACCACTTCCGGCTCAGCTATATAATTGGAGGCATGGCCTCTCTGGTTCCTGATCGAACTGCTTAATGGCCATGATCCCAGAGACTCAGAAACAAATCTCAGAATACAAAGTCTTTTGGCAGAAATGAGTCCTGTTCCTGCAGTAGGTTACTGGCGCTGGGCCACTCCAGGTGGGAATAGGTTTCATGCCTTGGCCTGTTCCCCCTGGTGGCCTGGTGACCACCATCCTCCAGAGGCCACTGGACAGTCAGGTTTGGACCTGCAGTGATGAGACACACGGGACCTCACCATATGGGGGTGGAGCCAACTCTTTCTCCCCATTCCAACGAGACCCAGAGTCACCGCCTACAAATGGCCTCTCTGGCTCCTGATCAAGCTGATTAATGGCCATGATACTGGAGACTCAGAAACAAATCTTGAAACCCAGTGGCTTTTGGCAGAAATGCATCTGGACTGCATACAAGGTGGCCACCACCTCAGAGCTTATTGGAAAGCCAGGTATGAACCAGCGGTGAAGGGGTAACTGCAGTCTCATGGGAGGGGGGGTGGGACCGGCACGTCTTTCATGCCCTACCGAGGTCACGAGTTACCCCCCACAAGTGACTCTCTGGCACAGCCATAACACCAGACACACAGAAACCAATCTTGTAATTATGTGGCTCTTTGCAAAAATCCAAAATCATGGCCACGTGACATTATATGATTCTCATAACCAGCTATAGAAAACAAAATATTTCACAATGTCTTTTCAGCAATTCTGATTGTTTTGGGGGAAATTCTAAACAATAATGGTGCATCTTTTGTCGAAATAATGAATTTAATCAATGTAGAGAAGAGTTAAGTAGAAATCATCTGCCTCACAGGCATTGGGAGGGGTGGGAGGGGGGTATATTGGGGTTCTTAGTGGTGAAAAATGAGTACTGGTGAAGGGAAAGGTGTTTGATCATTGCATGACCAAGACTTAAACCTGAAAGCTTAGTAACTTTTCCCACAGTGATTCAATAAATAAAGATAAGAAGAAAAATAAATAAATAAATAAAACTATCAAAAAATAAAAAGAAGATGGATTTGTGGCACAGGTGAGCGGCACAGATGTCAGAGTTAACTCAACCTGATCAGAAAAGTAGAGGTAAGCTTTCCAGAATAATGGAATGAACAAAAGCACAAACTTAAAACCCAACCTTGCCAGTAGGTGACTTGAAACTCTTCTGAGATTTTTAAAAATTTTATTATTATTATTTCAGAGATTGCCACCGAAAATATCTACAGAGTATTAATTGGGTGAGAAGCCGTGCATTGGTTCTTTTGTTTGTTTTTGTTTTGGGGCACTTCTGTTTCTGCACTCATGAGTCATTCCTGGTGGTGCTCAAGGAATATGGGATGCTAAGGATTGAATTTGGGTCGGCTGCTTCCACAGCAGAGCCCTGCCCACAGTAATATGCTCCTGCTGAAAAGTGTGCTTGTGAGCAGTCATTTATTCATTACTTCAACAAACATTTGTTGAATACTAGGAATAGAATTGGAATTGCTCCGGATCTACTGGTGCCAAGTAAGACACGGCTCTCTCCACAGAGGAAAAAGAACAAAAAAGGATGAAGTGAATAATTCTTTACTCCTGAGATTATTGAAGAGTGCACAGAGTAAATGGCCACATAGAAGATGATCTGAAGGAAAAAGCACAAGTTGGGGCAATCAAGAAAGCCTTCCTGGAGGAAGTAACACAGCAGAGAACAGAAGGATGAACAGAATTCTACTGTACTAAATCCCAAAATATACTACCATATATTTTACTGTATATCAACTATTTTATGTTTATTTCTTTCTATCCTGCTGCAGTCCTAAAAGGAAGTAAGATAGCTGGTTTAACACAGAATAGAATTAGATAAATAGGAGGTGAACTTCTTTACCTTTCATATAAACTATCATATTTGATCTCACAACAGCCTTCCAAGATTGTAGTTTTACTTTAATTTATTGATAAGCTTCAGACATGAAAATGCCCTACCGAAGTATTCAGTCTTGATCGGATCATGCAGGGAAACGAAATCAGGTTGGTTGGGCACAAGTGTCTGTGACCTTCCAATTGTGTTTCTGGCACAGGGTTTGTGCTTATAGACTTAGCTCCCTTTCACAGAGCTTGTGGCCTGAAGGTGCTTTACTGAGTGGGAAAGGATAGTCATGTGTTTTGAAGGACTAAAGAACTGAGAAAGGTGGTCCAAGCAGAAGAAGTCACACAGTCAAAGGAAGAAGAGTGTGAAAAGAGAATATGGAAGAATAGTACAGTCTCTGCCTTGTTTCACCACACATTCTAAAAGCAGAAAATTTCTATTTGGTATGAAATCATAGGTACTTAGGCAGCAGGGGGCGGGGAGGTTGTCTGGGAAGGATATTGCCATTAACTTCTATGGGAAAACTTTTGAGTGTTTTCAGATTCCTCCAAATATCCTATCACAAACATACCAAACAGGAACATCTCACTTCGGATAACAGGGAAACCCTGCAATAGCTTGTTATGATAAGAAGTATTAGGAGAAACCATTAAGAGATGGAGCTGGAGGGTTGTTCACTTATTCTTATGACCATGGCCCCAGGTAAACCACAGGGCATCTGCACACCCAAATTTGCTGTTACTTTACCTGAAGGTGGTGTAGGCTATGGAAGGCGTTTCAGCAGGGAGTGACATGACCACCTGTGAATTTAGAAACACACCCAGGGAAAGCAGTGGGGCCAAGTTTGGATTAGAACAGGGTTGGAGGCAGGGAGGAGGGTTTTGAAGGTTTGCTGCAGCCAGGAGATAAGAAGATGGAGGGAGGGGCCAGAAGATAGTACAGGTCCCCTAAGCACCACCAGGGGTGATCTCTGAGTGCAGAGCCAGGAGTGGGCCCTGGGCAACAGGGGTGTGCCCCCAAAGAAAAACAAACAAAAAAGATAAAGAGATAGGATAGCGGGGCAACCCAGGAGTCATCTGAGCAGAGCCATTCCACAGATATGGGAACCTGCACTTGGGCATACAGGAGACAACTACCTGCTGGTCTGCTAGCTCGGTGCTGCTGCTTGAGTAGGTGATTCTGCAGAAATTATTTGGGAGTTTGGGGGTGTTAGGGTAACAATTTGCCAAATGTACCTAATAAGGAAAAGGGGCTTAGATTTTTTTCACCTTCCTATTCTGTCTAGTTGTTTATTGTAGACTTTAAAAAAGTATGGTAGTCTCATGGGAAGGGGGGCGTTCCGGTCTGTCCTTCACGCCCTACTGAGGTCACCAGTTGCCCCCCGCGAGCGGCTCTCCAGCACGGCCACGGCCCCAGAAGCACAAGGACTTAATGCAGAACCCGGCAGCTTGGAGCAGAAAAGTGAATGGACTATGCGTTAATCCAGGCCATCAGGTCTGTCCAGAGGGGAAAGGGTGTTGCCCCAGTCGCTTTCTCCTCTCTGGAAAGAAAGATGGCGGCCGCATGGGAGCCTTGTGGACAGCAGGTATGAGCCGGGGTAGTGGGGTCGACTAAAACCTCATGGGAAGGGGGGCGTTTCGGTGCGCCCTTCACGCCCTACCGAGGCCACCAGTTGCCCCCCACTAGCGGCTCTCCAGCACGGCCACGTCTCCAGTGCACAGAAACCAATTTCTTAACTATCTGACTTTCAGTAGAAATACTTCCAGGTTCAATAAGTAAAATAGCAGAAATCCAAAACCAACATTTAATTCTTGAACCCAGCTGTAGAAAGCAAATCACTTCACAATGCTTTTTCAGCATGTCTGATTTGGGGGGGGGGGGGGTAAACTCTAAATAATAGTGGTGAATCTTTTATTGAAACAATGAATCTAATCAAAGCAGATAGAGTGTTAACTAGAATTCATCTGCCCCACAGGGACTGGGAGGGGTGGGGGGTGGGGTTTTATTGGGGTTCTTCATGGTGAAAAATAAGTTTTGGTAAAGGGAAATGTGTTTGATATTTGCATGACTGAGACCTAAACCTGAAAGCTTTGTAACCTTTCCCACGGTGATTCAATAAAGAAATAAAAAAAAAAAAAGTATGGTAGTCCCATGGAAAATGCCAGCCATTAAGAAAAGTGAAATGCATTTGTCTGTTTTAGTAAGCTTTAGATTTTAATTCCAAAATTAATATACATGCATAACATTTAGAAAATATGGCAAGCAAAACATTTTTTCTTTTTGGGGGCCACACCCAGCTGCTCTCAGGGCTCACCCCTGGCTCTGCACTCAGGGATCTCCACTCCTGATGGGTTCAAGGGACCATATTGGGTACTGGGGATCAAACTTGGGTCAGTTAAGTGCAAGGCAAATGCCCTGCTTGCTGTACTATCCCTCTGGCCCCAAAACTTTTTGGGTACCCAAACACAATCCTACATTTAACATATTTGAATAGATACATCCAGCTTTTTTTCCCAAGCATGCTTTATGTACAAATACATGTATATTTTTCTTAAGCACTTGTACATATACATATATGTGTATGTATATATATGTATGTAAGTACATATAAAATACCAAAACCTATTTTTTTTGGCTTTTTGGGTCACACCCGGTGATGCACAGGGGTTACTCCTGGCTTTGCACTCAGGAATCACTCCTGGTAGTGCTCAGGGGACCATATGGGATGCTGGGAATTGAACCCGGGTTGCCCGTGTGCAAGGCAAATGTCCTACCCACTGTGCTATCACTCCAGTCCCCCCAAAACCTCTTTTTGCTCAGGACTTAACTCTGACTCTGCACTCTAGGGTCACTTTTGGCAGTCTCAGCGGACTGTATGGGATGCTGAGAATTAAACCTGGGTTTGCTATGTCTGAGGCAAGTGCCTTATCTGCTGTACTATCCAGCCCATTTTCTTCTAAAATCTTGAATCACTTTCTCATGATTAAATATATAATTAATATCTTTTATTTATATGATGAAATCAGGTTTGAACATTTTTTTTAATAAAATGATTTTACAAAGAACACATGATAATTTACTCTGAAAAAAAATACGCTAGAATTATCAGGTATGAGAACAGACTGATATAAACATGTATTGGAGGAAAATAATTCCAAAGGAAATTGGTGTAGTCATTATAAAGGATTGTGAACTATCTGTGAGTTAAGTCAGTGTCCATTTTCAGCAAGGAAAGAGATAACAATTCCTAATGGGATTCCTTTGCTTTAACAAAATTTTCATGTCTCCCCAAGGAGCATAAAAATTTTGAACTCTTCAAAATGATCTAAAAATTGATTAACCTTGTGAATAATTGCGATCATAGTTAAACCCAACTACTAAAACCCAGCCCTTCCTTTTGATTGTGGACTATGGATTTTTTGCATACATCTCTGAAATGTTTTGCTTAATTTCGAAGCAACTCTAGGAGTATTCTGTTCCTTTTAGAAAGCATAGTATAAGCTCTTTTTGATCAATCATTGTTTTTTTCCTCAGAATTCTTCGTAACCACATTCTGTGTTAGGAGGCCCTGGTCAGGCCTAAGTTGTGAAACACCTGACATTTGTTTTTCATAATGTTTGACTTGGAAGATATATTTCAGATTTGTCTACTCAAGGTTAGATCCTTTATACTAGCTCAAAAGCAACATAGGAGACCAGTGATAAAAAAGTGGTTTCTGTCCAGAAAATGGAATGCATGGATTTCAGTCAAGTGTTTGGAAAATCAGCAATAGCTCTGAACTTGAAGAAAGCTTGGCTGAATATTACTAGCTTTTTTTTTTTCTTTTTTTTTTTTCTTTTTGGGTCACAGCCAGCAATACTCAGGGGTTACTCCTGGCTCTGCACTCAGTAATTATTCCTGGCGGTGCTTGGGGGACCATATGGGATGCTGGGAATCGAACCCGGGTCAGACACGTGCAAGGCAAATGCCCTACCTGCTGTGCTATTGCTCCAGCCCCAGAATATTACTAGCTTTTGCATCTCTTTTTCTACTGCATATATATTCCATTCTAAAATAAAACAAATATGTAATATAATCTAACCCACCCATGATTTTAAAAGATTGTAGCCTAAGAGTCACATAAGAAACTAAATGAAAATAATCTACAACAATTGAACATGCATGGTAATCAGATACTTGTACTTATGCATTGTATCTGTGACAGTTACAGATAAAGACTGATACTGGGTTGATGACTCAAATAACATGAGGCATCTCCACTGATGTGATTTTTGAAAGTGATAAAAACAACCCCAAATAAAGTTATGTCAAACAATGTATAATATTTCTTGCATTTATAAGGAGGTCCTTTTCTTATGAAATTCTGTGTTCTTAAAGCCAGTTAAAATATTTTGTGTCTTAAATATAAAATTAAGTTTCTTTCTAGACTCTGATAATTATAAGCAGGGTTTTCAGCTCTATGAATGACATTCAAAGCTCATCTCTGACAGCTTTAAAAGGAGGCAGCTCTTTTTTGTTTGACTGACCTACATATTATTGTACATCAGCAATCCCAGGACCCCCCACCAGGCATGTGCAATTCAAAAACACCCACAAAGTTAAAAATATCTACTTAATGGGATAAATCATATATATATATATATATATATATATATATATATATATATATATCTTGGAGAGCCCAGCAAGCTACTGAGAGTATCCTGCCTGCACGGGCAGAGCCTGGCAAGCTCCCCGTGGCATATTTGATATGCCAAAACCAGTAACTATAACAGGTCTCATTCCCCTGACCCTGAAAGAGCCTCCAATCATTGGGAAAGATGAGTAAGGAGAGGCTGCTAAAATCTAAGGGCTGAGATTAATAGACGTTATTGGCGCCTGCTTGAGTAAATCGATGAACAATGGAACGACAGTGATACAGTGATACTTAATGAGATTGGAGATATTTCTCCAATCTTCACCTGAGCCTTTGGTCAACATAGGCAGAGGTCCAAGCATAGATAACTTGATGAAAAAAAGTTGCATCATAAATCTGATTGTAATAGATTATGATTCTTTTTTCACTTATAAAGATTAACCTCTAAGATGGAGAGAACACTAAGTCATAGAACTAAGATCATAATCAAAAACAAATTGTGACTAAAAATTGTGATATGTAAAATTTAAAATTTTAGGTAAAATCATCATGTAATAAAATTTTTAATTTGAATCATATCCGCAGCTTTCAATTTGAAACATAAAAAAAGTTCTAGGCCACTTCCAGTGGTACTTAGGGGACCATATGATGTCAGATACTGAACCTGGGCCTCCTGAATGCAAAAAATTGTGTTCAACCCATTGAATTTTCTCTCTGGCCCTCTTGAATATTTGTAGCTTCTTCTTCATTTTTTTTAAGAATAGGGGAGACACCCATTAGTATTCTTTGGGCACCAAGGCTTCACCCTCAATCAGGTCTCTCTCAGCCAGGGATTGAATTCAAGACACCACACGCAAGACATGTGGCCACATTTGCTCAGATGCCACAAGCACTTGGCTATGTGGGCACAAGCAACACAGGGCTTGGACAGCATATGCACCAAGGAGAAACTTTTTTTGTCTAAAGATGGAATCCCCTGGGGCTGGGGTAATAGTACAGCAGGTATCTAATATGGTTCTCCAAGCCACACCAGGAGTAGTTCCTGAATCCATGAGTAACACCTAAGCAATGCCTGGTCTACCCAAAAAACCAAAAAAAGAAAAAAACCCCAAACTCCAAAGATGGAACCCCTACTCTGGGTCAGGCATTGAGCTAGGTGCTATGCTACACTTATTAAGAATAAATTCTATTTTTCATGGAGTAAATAATACATTGGGATGAAAAAAGAGAAATAAACAGAATATTGACAAAGTTGAAAGTACAGATGATCATTTTTGTCTTCCTTCGTTGTGGCAGCCTAGTTCGGCCTTGAGATTTTGTCGGCCTCTCCTTTCTCATCCTTCTCAGTGCTGCCATGTCGGTGAAGCCTTCAGGGTCAGGTGAATGAGACCAGTTGTAGTTACTGGTTTTGGCATATCGAATACAGAACGGATAGCTTGCCAGGCTCTTCCGTGCGGGCGGAATACTCTCGGTAGCTTGCCAGTCTTTCCGAGAGGGATAGAGGCTTTTGGGGCGACCTCTAATCACCTGGTGGTACAAGCGCGAATGATCAAGTACGACATCATTGGTCTGACCGAGACAAGAAGGCACAAATCTCACCATGCCGTTTTCGACACTGGAGAAGAATAGTTCCTTGGAACATGCGATAAAAGAGGTGTTGGAGGCATCGGTGGGTGTCCTTGTCAACACAAACTTGGCCAAGAGCATTGATTCATTCGAATGCCTAACAACCCGAATCAGACGTTTACATTTGAATAGATGTGGCTCACTGCCTGCAGTTTCTATCTTCGTTGTCTATGCACCAACATCTCATTATGATGAAAGAGAAATCGAGAAGTTCTACATGGAGCTAGAGAAGTTCTATAAAGAAGACCACACCTTCTACAAGATCATTGTGGGAGATTTTAATGCCAAGATAAGACCGAGAAGATCAGCTGAAGAACTTCACATCGGGACCCATGGCCTAGAATGGAACGAACAGGGTGAGAGACTGTCTGAGTTCATCATGTCGACCAAGACCATTCATGGTAACTCACAGTTCCAGAAGGCAGAATCTAAACGTTGGACATGGGAGTCTCCCGGTGGACGATTCCACAACGAAATAGACCACATCATATTCAATCGACGGTTTTGCCTGACCAATGTCGCTGTTGTCCCAAAATTTCGAACGGGATCAGACCACCGTCTCCTTCGTGCAAAATTCTACTTCACAGAGCGGGGAGAAAGGGCTGCAAAGATCAAAAAGAGAACTCCCAGAATGACCACCAACTGGGAACTCTTTGGTACTATTGCGGCAACATGGGAAGATGCCATTGTTGACAACATTGATGAGGAATACGATCGACTGGTTCAGCATCTCCATGAATGTGCGAGGAACGCCGAGAGAGAGATAGCCACAAAAAATCGCCTATCTTTGAAAACTCTTGAGCTAATTCGCCAGCGTGGTTTGGCGCATGCCTCAGGCAACTGCAAGCTAACGTCCGAGCTCGCAAACCAGTGCAGAGATGCGATCAAGGAAGACCTCAAAGAGAGAAGAGCAGAAGTGCTGGTAGATGCAGCAGAAGCCAGGAAAAGTATTTGTAACGCCCACCTGTCCTTCGCCAACTACAAGACCAAGATGACTGCCCTCCGACGTCCTGATGGATCCATCACATCCTCCAGAACGGCAATGGAGAAGATTATCCATGACTTCTACTCAAATCTCTTCGGTAGCCATGTCCACTTGCCGACATACCAAATTCCACAGGATGGATATGTCGTTCCCAATGTTCTCCCTTCCGAAATCCAACACGCCATTTCGTCGGTAAAGAAACAAACAGCACCCGGCCCAGACAAGGTCAGACCTGAACACCTGAAGAACCTGCCGTCAGTACTCATCAATACACTGGCTCGGCTCTTCACTCGCTACCTGTCTGAATGCAAGGTTCCGTCCCAATGGAAAACCAGCAGGACTGTACTACTGTTCAAGCAGGGAGACATCCATGACATTGGCAACTATCGCCCGATCTGCCTATTGTCTGTCATCTACAAGTTGTTCACTCGAGTCATCCTAAATAGGATTGGCAGAACACTAGATGAAGGACAACCATGCGAGCAAGCAGGGTTCCGCAAAGGATTCAGCACCATCGACCATATCCACATGATAAACAAGCTCATTGAGGTTTCTCGGGAGTTCAAGATGCCGCTCTGTTTAATGTTCATTGATTTAAAGAAGGCCTTTGATTCTGTTGAGATGGAAGCGGTCATTGAAGCCCTAGCCAATCAGGGCATTCAAGCCCAATACATCAGGATCCTCCGTGAGCTGTATTGCGGATTCACTACCAGGATCTCACCATTCTACAAAGAAGTGATCGTTGATGTCAAGAGAGGGGTGCGGCAGGGTGATACCATTTCACCGAAACTCTTCAGTGCCTCCCTCGAGAACATCATGCGATGACTGGAATGGGAAGGAATGGGAGTGAAGATAGATGGTCGGCAACTAAACCACCTCCGCTTTGCTGATGACATTGTTTTAATAACACCAAACATCAGCCAAGCGGCACAAATGCTGGCCGACTTTGACCGTGAGTGTGGAAAGGTAGGACTACAGCTGAATCTTACAAAGACAATGTTTATGAGAAACAGCCTCATTCCTGATGCCCCATTCGCTCTCAACGGAACGACCATCTCTGAATGCAACAGCTATGTGTACCTAGGTAGAGAGTTCAACATGACAAATGACCTGGCACCTGAGCTGCGCAGGAGGAAGAGAGCGGCTTGGAACGCCTTCAAAAACGTCAAAGAAATAGCTAAGAGGACGAAGCACCTCCAGCTCCGGGCACATCTCTTTGATTCCACTCTTCTTCTTGCGTTAACATATGCCTCAGAGACCTGGGCCCTACGCTCAGGTCTCCCAAAGAAGAATAGAAAGAGCTATGCTTGGAATATCACGTTTCACTCAAATGAGAGAAAGAATCCAGAGTTCTGACATCCGTCGACGATCAAGAATCAGGGACGCTGTCTCATTTTTTTTTTTTAATTTTGAGAACTTCTATTTATTTATTTATTTATTTATTTATTTTTTTCCCCCTTTATTTTATTTTATTTTTTTACAGTTGTAAATTTATAATTTTTTGTGCTTTGGTTTCAATTATACAATGATCAGATACCCATCCCTCCACCAGTGCCCATTTTCCACCACCATGGATAATATCCCTCCCACCCCCATCCCCCTATCCCCCCTGTCTCTGTGGCAGGGCAATCCCCTGTGTTCTCTCTCTCCTTTTGGGTGTTGTGGTCTGCAAAAGAGGCATTGAGTGGCAAACATGTTCAGTCCATAGTCTACTTTCGACATGCATCTCCCCTCCTGGGAGGATCCTCCAAACATCCTTTATTTGGTGCTCCCTTCTCTATCTGAACTGCCCTTTCCTCTAGGATACCCGGCTGGCCTCTAAGTTATGGAGTAATTCTCCTGGTGCTGATCTCAGCTATTCTTGGGTATTAATCTCATACTTTGTTACTTTATATCCCCCAGATGAATGCAATCTTTCTATGTCTATCCCTCTCTTTCTGACTCATTTCGCTTAGCATGATACTTTCCATGTAGTACCACTTGTATGTAAATTTCATGACTTCATCTTTTCTAACAGCTACATAGTACTCCATTGTGTAGATGTACCAAAGTTTCTTTAACCAGTCATCTGTTCTTGGGCATTCAGGTTTCTTCCAGTTTCTGGCTATTGTAAAGAGTGCTGCAATGAACAAACAAGTGCAGATGTCACTTTGACTATACATTTTTGCCTCTCTGGGATATATTCCCAGGAGTGGTATTGCTGGGTCAAATGGGAGCTCAATTTCTAATTTTTTGAGAATCGTCCATACTGTTTTCCAGAAGGGCTGAACCAGTGGACATTCCCACCAACAGTGAAGGAGTGTCCCTTTCTCGCCACATCCATGCCAGCATCGGTTGCTTTTGTTCTTTTGAATGTGGGCCAGTCTCTGAGGTGTGAGATGGTATCTCATTGTGGTTTTGATCTGCATCTCCCTGATGATTAATGATGTAGAGCATTTTCTCATGTGCTTTTTTGCCATTCGGATTTCTTCTTTGAGAAAGTTTCTGTTCATTTCATTGCCCCATTTTTGGATGGGGTTGGATGTTTTCTTCTTGTGGAGTTTAACCAGTATTTTGTATATCCTGGATATCAACCCCTTGTCAGATGTGTATTCGGTGAATATCCTTTCCCATTCTGTAGACTGTCTTTGTATTTTGGTCACTGTTTCTTTGGAGGTGCAGAAGCTTCTTAGTTTAAGATAGTCCCATTTATCTATCTCTGTTTTCACTTGACGCTGTCTCATTTGCCAAGGTGTCGAAAATCAGATGGGCTGGTCATGTAATGAGATTTAAAGACGACCTTTGGACTAGAGCTGTTACTGATTGGATTCCATGGGATGTCAAGAGGCTGCGTGGCCGCCCACCTACCAGATGGTCAGACTTCTTCGTCAAGATCATGAACGATCGGTTTGAGGCCCTTCATGTTCCCGGAGCGAACAGATGCCATTGGGCTACACTAGTACGCGACAGGGACAAATGGAGACGTTACTGGCGCCCGCTCGAGCAAATCGACGACTAGCGGGAAGTTAAGTGATTAAGTGATAAGTGATTGACAAAGTTATTGAGCCCCATAAAGAACTGTGGGCGGCTTAATCAGTGTTGTGGAAGAGGTTTCTTCAGAAGAGGGGACATCTAATGTGACACAGATCTAACCAGATTCAAGGGGTGTGTTTAGGGGCAGAAATCATAGTCATTCTATATTGGGGGGGGGATTTCTGGGTCACACCTGATGATGCTCAGGGTTGTTCCTGGCTCTGCACTAAGGAATCCATCCTGGCAGTGCTCGGGGGACTATATGGGATGCTAGGGATCAAACTTGGTTTGGCCGTGTGCAAGGCAAATGCCCTACGCATTGTACTATGACTCTGGTCCCATAGTCATTCTGCATGGAGGTAAAAGTGTATTTAAGTCTTGGCGGCAAGAGAAACCTCAGGTTTTAAATAGCTCAAACGACCAATATATGGTCAAAATATGTACTTGTATGCCATGCAACACAGTTTGTGTCTAGTCTGAGAGGCAGGTTTTTGTTTATTTGTTTGTTTGGCCACACCTGATAGTGCTCAAAGTTTACACCTGGATCTGCACTCAGGGTTTACTCCTGGCAGGGCTCAGGGGACCATATGGGGTAACCAGCTCCAATCTGGCTAGACCACATGCAAGGCCCGCCCTATCACTGTACTGTCTCTCTGGCTCCTGGGAAGCAGGTTTTGAGCCAGAGGGTAAGAAAAATCTAATTTGAAGTTTTAAAGGTGTCTAGAACTCCAGGTGGAAAGTCTGTTAGGCATGCAGTTTGAAAGCTGGTGACCTCTTCTGCAAAAGCACTGGCAATAAAAATGGAGAGAAATGGAGTGATTAAGAGACATGAAAAGAATTGATAGAACTAGCTCATAGATTGCATAAGAAGGAGAGAAAAATCAAAGCTGATATTCAAGTGTCTCAATAGAAATTTGGCTGGTTTAGGTGCTTTGCGGGGTAGTGCTGTTCACTGAGTAGTGGACTGGTCAGGAGAAGGGAAGATGATGAGACCATTGCTGAATGTGAGGGTCCTGAAGCACAAGCAATGAATCTATAACCAAGAAAAGATTAAATAAAGGGCTTGGGTCTATATGCTGATGGGATCTGGAGATTTGAAAATAAACTGAATATAATTTTTTTGGGGGGGAGGGTGGCCACACCCAGTGATACTCAGGGGTTATTCCTGGCTCTATACTCAGAAATTACCCCCGGTGTTGCTCAAGGACCCATATGGGATGCTGGGGATCAAACTGGGATTGGATTAGAGCACTGTACTATCATTCCTGCCCCTTAATTCTTTATTTTTTTGAGCCTGAGAAATATTTAGAGGAAATGAATAAAGCTTACCAAAACAGAACATATTATGTAAGAAAGTCACAGAAGTGAGGACAAAACACCGAGGAAACCTCAACATTAAGAGATACTGTTTTTGTTAGTTACCTCTAGTCAACAACCTGGTCTCTGAGACTTCATGAAGACCGGTGCTCACAGACAGTGGTATCCCTCTCGGGCTGTTACCCAGAAATGATGAGGCAAGGAGGGTGACAAAAATGAAGAGGGAAAGGAAAAGCAGTTTCTATAAATTTTGACCCCATCCCATTTGCCTGAGTTCACAGGCATTTCTCCTCAGAGCTCATCAATGATAAGTCATTCTTGGAGTGCCAAAGGTTCCTAGGAGTCACCTTCGGCTTTTGAGTCAGTCACAAGGTAAGAGTCAGTATCACGCTGAAGGAAACTCATGCTGAAGTTTGTTTGAAAGGTCAACTGACACTTGAGGTGGAGGAAGGGTCTTCACTGCAGAACAGATATTAATACTTAACATCCCCTCTGGCTGTTTTCTTTCAGGACCCCTCAGACTCCTGTTTCCTAGGCTTAATTTTTTGTTTGTTGTTGTTGTTATTATTTTTTTGTGGCGGGGGGGGCACATCTAGTGATGCTCAGGGCTCACTCCTAGCTCTGTGCTCAGAAATCACTGCTGGCATGACTCAGGGACCATATGAGGTACTAGGGATTAACCCCAGGTCAGAGTGCAAAGTGAGCACCCTACCTGCTATACTATCACTTTCCAGCCATCTGGGCATGATTTTCGAAAGAGAAGCCAGGGATTATTTTTGAGAAAGGACAGAATTAAACTTAAGCAGATAGTCATTCATGCTGTATAAAAATCCTTCCCAGAAGGTCAACTAATCCTTTTCCTTAGAAACTGCAGAACTCCTTACAATGATTGCTGTCATCTCATAAGAGCTTTGTGGGACATTCACTTTCTTGGAGGAGGAAGTTGATACTGTTAGCGAAATGTGTATCACAAGTGCTGATTTCTTTTCTTTTTTTTATTTTATTAAAACATTTTTTTTAATAGTGAGACATCATGAGGTACAGTTGCAGACTTACACATTTTTGTGCTTGGGTTTCTATTATACAATGATCAAATACTAATTTCAGGTGTTTGGGTTATAGTGGTGAATGTTTCCATATGTGATCTTCCTAAAATATTTGTAAAAATATTATGATCTGGAGTTACTGACCTGAGTGTTAAGCTGTAAAGACAATAAATCGTGTAGTAGATATTGTCATTCAGCAATTAGCAGGCACTTCATGAGACTTCTCATTATTTTGTGTCCCCCCTTTCTCATCTTCACCATTTACTCTTCTCCTATGGGTCCAAATTCTCTTATCTGTCATTATATTTGAGTCTAAGTTGATCAAGAGTTGAATTTTTCCACACTCTTTTCTCTCTGCACATTATAGGTTGCTCTTGACTTTGATCCTGAGCTGGTAGTCTGATATATCTTCTTTTTTTCCTTTTGGGTCACACCCGACGATGCACAGGGATTACTCCTGGCTTTGCACTCAGGAATTACTTCTAGCGGTGCTCAGGGGACCATATGGGATGCTGGGAATCGAACCCGGGTTGGCCGCCTACAATGCAAACACCCTACCCCGTGTGCTATTGCTCCAGCCCCAGTCTGATGTATCTTTTGCAGACAAAATAAACACTTTCTACTTTTTCAGGGATTCTGGAACCTTCTCAGTTATCAATTTAGGTGAGATGACCTCAACAAATAGCTGTTTTGTTGACCTTTCTGAACATGTGAGAATATCATTTCTAAGCCCAGCAGGCTTCTGGCCACAAGTGTGTTCTTGGAAACGGAATCATAACACACCCTTTGACAGTGTTTTCCCAGGTGAATTATGTAATAGTTAAGGATTAAATTTTTTTGGTTGAGGATATTTGGCCAAATAACCAACAATAATCTTAAAGAGATAATGCATATTTCCAAAATAGTAAAGATAATAAATTGTTTTCTAGCTCTATAAAATAGATCTGCAGAATGTGGGCTGAAAACCAAACCAAACAAATGATTAATATCCTGGTGATGAAAAAAATACATGAAACAGGGGCCAGAGCAATAGTACAGTGGATAGGATGTTTCTCTTGCATGTGGCTGACCCGGGTTTGATCCCCAGGACCCCAAATAGTCTCCCAAGTCCACCAGGAGCGATATCCCTTAGCTCAAAGCAAGGAATAAGCCCTGAGCACTGCTGGGTGTGGATCAAAGCCAAACAAAAAACCAAACCCCCAAAACCCCCATCCACAAAACATTTAACTAACAACAGTTTCAACAATTTTGCTTCTTTCTCAGAATAGAAAAACTTTTTGGTAGCAGTTTGGAAAGCTCAGATTTCTTTATGATATCTGTCTAGGGAAATCGAACTAATCTTTGTTTTATTTCCCTCTTGTAAAAAAAAAATTCCCCATTAGCAAGCATATGCCTGCAAAACCCTTCTATTGATCTTGTGAGTGTAGCACTGTAGCACTGTTCTCCTGTTGTTCATGGAGTTGCTCCAGCGGGCCCAGTAACGTCTCTTTTGTGAGACTTGTTACTGTGTTTGGCATATCAAATATGTCACGGGTAGCTTGCCAGGTTTTGCCGTGCAGGCAAGACACTCTCAGTAGCTTGCCAGGCTCTCCGAAAGGGGCGGAGGAATCGAACCTGGGTCAGCTGGGTCAGCTGCGTGCAGGGCAAACGTACTACCGATGCGCTATCGCACAGCACATATTGTAAGTGCATTTTACAAAAATATCTTCGCGTGTTTCCTTTTTGTCCCACAGCCTGACAGTGCTGCAGCAGGATTCTTGAAAGACGTGCAGGAAGTCAGGAATGGGAGATGAGTGTATCAGTGCTTGGAGAAGGAAGGTGAGCCTCCTCTGGTAGCACATTGAACATGGGGCCGTCGGGAGAGGATTTGGTGTCATCCTTTATTTTTTGACCTTTTCTTACCCTTTCCAGGGACATATTATAAAAAGTGAAGACTTTCTGGATCCTATGTGAAAGAAAGAAAGACGGAAGTTAGCATAGTGGGTAGGGAACTTGCTCTCATGCAGCCGACCTGGGATGCCCATGCACCTCCAGGAGTGATCCCAGAGCTCAGAGCCAGTAGTGTCTCCTGAGCATCGCTGGGTGTGGCCCCCAAACAAACAAACAAACAAACAAAAATAGTTTGTGTCATAATAAAATCATAGTTTGTCCCTCTTCCTCTTGAAAACTAGATAATTTCTGAAAAAGAAACCATCTACCCCCATCATACCCATCCTTAATTTCCCCCAGTACCTTCTGGTGACATCAGTCCAATGTATCCTAATTCAATGTCCAGTCACAGAATCTGATAGGGGACATTTTTCAACTCACCTGACATATCCTGGTGGATGTTTCTTATCTTCTTTGACATTTAATCATGTCATAGGAGAGTTTTGCTTTCCATCCTCAACTCCTCTCCTGCAGGTTTATCTATTCCTCTTGCATCTCCTATCTCCATTCTGGAGAGAGATCGACCTTAATAATAACTATTGGACACTGAGCACTTAGCATGTCAGGGACAATGTCAAGTAGCCTGTTTCTATCATTGCATTGAATTCTCATATCCGTTAGGGAGTTTTAATTTTGCTTTAAGTATGGAAACTACAACTAAGCAAAGTTCTTTAGTTTACCCTAGATCACACAGTTAGTGAGTGGTGGGGCTGGGTTTCTAACTTAAATCTATACATGCTTGTCACCACCACGCACTGGGGTCTTCTTTTTCAGCTATTGTCCTTGTCTGGGTACCGTTGAGTTCTCATGAGAGACCTCGGGCTTCTGAGAAATTCCTTCCTCCTGTGCCAGGGCATTTTGGGACCTTCCCTCATATTCTTCTCTTCATGCAGTCTTCACACTCATTCAACACATTTTATCAAATGGTTATTTTGTATGAGAAAGGCCACTTTGAAGCCAGTGCCCCGACAAAGGAAATGAAAGGTTCCTCAGAAATAACATTCTAATCTGGATAGTTAGAGAAGAAACTTAAAAAGCACTTGCTCCCTTCTATTCTTGGATGGGTTTTGGTCTGTAGCTGGTGGAGAAATTCTTCATCCCCATTTAGACTCTCTGAGGGAGTGGTTCATTCCAGTGCAGCCCAGCCTCATTCTGCCCATAGCAGGTTCCCCCACCCCAGGCTCCGCTCCCAAGACTTGCACCCACGCTGGACAGCTGTGGGGCCCGACAGGGCCTGCATGTGTGTCCCCAGACAGGACATGTTCTCATCTTTGGTGAAAAGTCTATCGGCTGTTTTGCTGCTTTAGTCACATTCTTTAGCTAAATCTTTTGGGTCTTACTAAGACCTTCTGTGCCTGAAACTGGGAGTGGCTTTGGAAATTGTCGCCAATGATTTAGATTTCAAAGATCTGAGCTTCTACACCAATTCACAGTTCTACATCGCTAAGACGTTTTTCTCTTTGTTTATTTTTTTCTTTTCTATGTGCAAGCTCAATGTGGTCTCTATGTATTCAAAATGACCCCAAATCAGGTACCCTTCATTTGGGATATAGATCCCTGAAAACATAGGTGCTTCTGTCTGCGTATTCAGATAGTGAGTGAGAAGGGGGCAAGGAATGTCAAATTCACAGCTTTATTTCTTCATTCCTTCTCTCTAGACGCTGTCCTTGCTCTCTCCCTCCCCTCATATCCTGGCTTTTGGGTTGCACTTGGCGAAGCTTAGGGGGTTACTTCTGGCTCTGCACTAAGAAACTACTCACAGTGGTGTGCGGGGGACCATGTGGGATGCCAAGGCTCAAACCCGGGTTGGTCACATGCAAGGCAAATGCTGTTCCCATTGCACTATTGCTCTTCCCCATTCATATCAGAGATGAAACTCTGGGCCTCATACATGTAAAGCATGTAATATGAAGAACATGGTCACCACTGAGCTATATCCCTGGCCTTTTCCTCCCTTTAGACATCTGTGCCTCCTTGCTTTCCAGTTGGCAAGAATAAGCATTATCCCAGTTTGGAGCTAACCTCTCAGTGCTATTTCCTGAGAATGTGTTTCCTCCATTTCGTTTTTGTTTTGACAGCCTCCCAAGTGAAGCTCAGTAAGTCCAGGAGCTCCTCTTGGTGATTTTGGGCCAATAGAGCTGGTGGCTCAATGTGAGGGTCTGAGGGTGCAGTGCTGCTTAGGTTGTACAGTGACAGGGATTACTCAAGTCACCCCAGTGGTTCTCAGAGACTTCTAGGGTCACATCTGGCAGCACTCAGGGACCTCCAGAGTTGCATCCAGTGATGCTCAGGGACCATATGGTGCAGCAGATCAGTCACATGTTTTCACTCTTGTACCATCTTTCTGACCCTGAGAATGCTTTTAGTTCTTTATCAGTGATAAAAATATCTCACACCAAATAGTCCAGGGATCACAGACATAGGTCATGGACAAATGTGTTTACTGTTGCCATGTGGCTAGTGCACCATCTTTCCTTCACCTCCAGTAAAGTGGGAAAGCAGCAGCCGTGAGATCCTTTCCCCTAAATGTCTGTGTGTAATCATTCCATCATAAGTAACTAACTTTTTAAAATCCAGTTTTCTTCATGCTGGTTTTAAAACAAATATGAATAAGCATGCCATGAGATATGCTCAGTATTCAAGTAAATTTAGAGAAATGTGGGTTAAACTAAGCAAAGTCATTTTTTTTAGCTGAATTCTATCCACAGCCTTTACCACGTGAATGTGATTATAACAAAGGAGGTTGTTATGTGTAGCATTTCCTAGTTATCCAAACACAGAATCTCTATTTTTCTTAACAAGTCTATTAATAGCTCCTAAGACAGAGTTCCGACAATCGTAGAATAGCGAATACCAAAGATCCTTGTCAAAACTCTGAAGGTGCTTGTAAAAAGTATGTGGGTTGTCCTGGAGAGGTAATGCAAGTGGCCGCCGTCATGTCATCTGGGAACAGGTGACTGAAATGAACTCTAGTCACTTGGCTGAGTCTGGGGCACTATTCTCCTGGCTTTGAATTCCTATTCCGTGATCACTGTGTAGCCTCGGGCTAGGTGGTGCTCTTTTCTCCTTTTAGTTAATTTTTAAATTTTTCATGTTATTTTATTTATTTGAGGCAAAACCTGCCTGTACTCTGGGCTTACTTCTGGGTTTGTGCACAGGGATCACTCCTGGTGGGGCTTGGGGTATCATATGCTAAGTTAGGGATCAAGCCTGGGTTGACCATGAGCAAGGCTCTGCCTGTGTACTCTCTCTAACCCCTTCTTTGTAGTTTATAATCCTCACCTCTCAGGAATATGGTGGGCATCAGAGATAATGTTTATTTAATTTATTTATTAATTTTTCAATTTAGGTAACACTTCATTTAATCCTCACTACTTTCAATATCAGCACGATGACAATCAATTACCATATTTTACCATATTAAAAATAACTTAGGCTCACAATGATTTATTCATTTATAAAATATTTTAGCTCTGCTATAAATGAAATGTTAAGAAATATGTTACAACTGGCGTCTTCTGTCAGAGATAATATTTATGAGGCCCAATCAAGACTAGAGAGATAGTATGAAAGATAAGGCACTAATCCTGCATATTCAATTCTGATTTGATTTCCAGTATTGAACATGGTCTCTCAAAGCACTATCAGATATGATTACTGGGTATAGAGCCACGAGTAGTCCCTGAGCACTGCTGGGGCTACTGTAGCACCCCCAAATAAGAACCCAGCAACCTCCCTAACCACCCTAACTCCCTCACACCCTCACTCAGCCTCCACAGCAAAAAACTGTGAAAGACTTTGTGTATTTTAGATACTTCTTGGCTTTAAAGGAAGAAAGATTTTCCTCCTTAACAAAGCTGATTTTGTTCTTGACCTAAATCTTCTCAGAACTTTTCACCTCTTAAGAAAGGTGGCTTTCATCAGACATGACTGCTAAATATTGGGCAGGGTGAGAGGGAGATGGCAGAGAACTGAAAGGAAACATGCTGAAGAATATTTTGGTATTAAAATTTCCTGGGCAATTTAAAAGAGGTGTTTGATGCAGAACTCTCATAAGCATGGTTGTGTGAAGGATGAACTGCTGTATAGTGACTTGGATTTTGTTGAAATGGAGTCACTTCAGAGGGAGGACGGATCACTCAGAGATGGCTGGCCTCTGCTCCATCAGCAATGAAGGCAGAGAGACAGGTGGTTATCACAGATTTGGTTATCTACCCCATGATGCAGAACATACTCTGAAAACTTTCACACTTTCAAAGTAAAGTTCTTTATGATCTGCTGGGTGCTGTGGCTTAGGTTGCTGAATTCTTAGGTTTGGAAAGCACTAAACATTTTATTTGTTTTTAGTTCTGGACCCACACTCAGCTGTGCTCAAGGTTTATTCCTGGCTCTGTGCTCAGGGATCACTCGTAGAGGGGCTCAGGGTACCATATGTGGTGCTGGAGTTTGAACCTGGATTGGCCACAGGGCAAACATTTGTCCAACCCTGGAAAGACTGATTTTTTTAAAAAATTTCTTTTTCTAAGTGATTATAGAATATCTCATTTCCTAAAGATACCATTTATTTTATTGAGATATAAGTGTTATCAAACATTCTATTCATTTCTATTCATTTCAGATATATAACAACAACCTGATATTTGTATGTGAAATGACAAGAAGTCTAGTTAACGTCTATCATGCACATAGTGAAAATAGTTTGTTTTTTTTTTTTGGGTGTGTGTGTGTGTATGTGTGAATGTTGTCTAGTAGTGTTAGGGAACCCTGGGGACACTCCTGTGATACTTACCCTTGTAATGCCAGGCCTGGCAATTCTGGGGAATTTGTATCTTTTGATCCGGATTCCAGATCTTCTGATAAAAGTGAGACTAAATGGTAATATTTTATCTTATTTCCTTTCTTTCTATTCCTTTGCTTATTTTGGATTTTGGGTCTACACTGGCTGTACTCAGGACTACACCTGGCTTAGAGCTTATGCTTGTTTCCGCTGGAGCAAGCTAAGGAGTACCTGAGCTAAGTGCTTGGGGGACCATAGAATGTTGGGGACTGAACCTGGGCCTGCTGCATGCAAAGCTTGTGCTTAGCTCATTGAGCTCTCTCTCCAGCTCTAGACTTTATTTTTTAGAGTTCTGGAGCGATAGCACAGTGGTAGGGCATCTGCCTTGCACGCAGCCAACATGGCCAACCCGAGTTCGATTCCTCCGCCCCTCTCAGAGAGCCCAGCAAGCTACCGAGAGTATCTCGCCCGCGCGGCAGAGCCTGGCAAGCTCCCCGTGACGTATTCGATATGCCAGACACAGTAACAACAAAGTCTCCAATGGAGACGTTAGTGGGCCCGCTCGAGCAAATCGATGATCAACGGGAGGGCCTTTACTTTTACTTTTACTTATTTAGTTTTGTAGAAAAGTTTCCCAGAGGGGCTTGAGTGATAGCGCAGCGTATAGGGTGTTTTCCTTGCATGCAACCAACCCAGCATCCCATATGGTCCCCCAGCACCACCAGAAGTAATTCCTGAGTGCAGAACCAGGAATAATCCCTGTGCATTGCTGGGTGTTACCCAAGAAGCAAAAAAAAAAAAAAAGTTGCCCAGAAAATGTAAAGATTTCTCATATGCCTATATGACACCCTGCAGTTTTTTCTGTTATTATCAACTTACATTAGTATGATGTAGTTGTGATAATAAATCAATATTGATAAATTATATTAATAGTAAACCTGATCCATAGTTGACCCTAGGGTTCTCTCTATATTCTCTCTATGTAGCACAAACAGTTTTATGGGTTCTGAGAGATAGATGATGCCATGTGTCCATCACTATAGTATCATACAGAATATTTTCCCATTTTCCACCTACCTATCCCCAACCTCTTGGCAACCTCTGATATGATGGGAGTGGAGGGAGCTGGGACACAACAGTTGTGCTCAGGGCATAGCCTTGGTTCTCTGCTCAGGGGTCAGTCTTGGTGGAGCTTAGGGGCCATATGTGATGTTGGGGATCAAACTAGCATTGACTGCATGCAGGGAATGCACCTTACTCTCTGTACTATCTTCCTAGCCTCTTTGATCTGCATGGGGGTCGTCGTCCCCGCCCCCCCTCCCCGCCACCTTATCTTTATAGTTTTGCCTTTTCCACAGTGGCATATAGTTGTCCAGATTCTAATCTTCAGGACGACTCTGTAGTTAGGTACCTTATTGTCCTGATCAAAAAGGAGAAACACTAAGCACGGTGACTTGAGGGAGTTGACTCCCACACCCCGAGAGTGCGAAGTCCAGGGTGAGCGCCAGACAGCAGCAAGGGCAGTGGCTGGTCTCAGAGAGGGACTCCTTGCTGGGAACCTGCACTTGCTGACCCAAGACCTTTCAGTGCAGACACTTTAATTTTGAAAGGTGTCCGGAGGGAGGAAGACTGCACATCTTCAAAGGGCTGGTGTCTGATGTGAGCCGAGTCTTAGAGGTGACCTCAGAGACGAATCGAGTGCCCCATAATTAAGGAGGAAGGCCAGTCCCTGCCAGGCTGACTCAGAAGGCTTACTGACTCATCCTATTTGTCCTCCCTGCTGCTATTTATGGGCTTCCCAGTTGCTGATATTTGTTGATTAAATGCTCACACAACCAGTCTTGCCCGAAGCAGTGTCGCTTCTTGGGTGTTGGGAATTAATAGGGTGACAGGTGTTATGGGCGAGTCATTTTTCAAGACTCGATAGTAGCTGAGTCTTGCCGAAAGCTTTCAAATGCTTAAAATACAAGGACTCTTCGAGGGTGTGGGAGCCCAGACTCTGTCTGCGGGGCTGCCGAGTGCTGGTTTTAGCACAGGTCCTGGTCAGAACTATAACCAGCACTGGTCAGTGGTGGAGAAACAAAACAGAGGGTAGCGTGCTTGCCTTGAATGCAGCCAACCCAGATTCGATCCCATATAGTCCCCTGAACACTGAACAAGAGTAGTTACTAAGTGCAGAGCCAAGAGTAACCTCTGAGCATCGCCGGGTGTGGCCCCCAAACAAAACAACAACAACAAAACATAGATGAAGTGGTTGAGATCAGGAAATGAGAGGGATGAAACAGTGAGCGGAAAGACTGCAGGCTGTGTTTGGCTCAGAGAAAGACAGTAACAACAACACCATTCCTCACAGGCCTTTAGTCTACTTCCTGTGGAAGATAGATTGGTGCTGCTTAGCAGAGCCATGAGAGAAGACGAACAAAGTGGTTCTCTTTGTTTTATTTGGGGGGGTGTGTGCTTGAGGATTGCTCATTTTGGGGGGTTGTGTGGTACTAGGGATCAAACCTGGGTCTCCTCCAGACCATCAGGCTCTTTCTCCTACAGTGAAAGGATTCTAGACTGAGGCACAGGCAGGGTGAAGGGAACATTGGAGCTAGACACTATAGTTGTTGGACCCACGGTCACCCTCAGGTCTAATGAGGCCCAGTGTGTGTGTGTGTGTGTGTGTGTGTGTGTGTGTGTGTGTGTAGGATGCTATAGTTTAACAGAAGACCGACTGTTTTTCAGGGTTCTTTAGCAAAGCAGTGGTACCCTGAGGAGGGAGCCAGAGACTCCAGAACCCACCTGCATATTTTTTTTTCCATCTTCTTTCTTCCTGCTGGCGATTCCCACCAGTAAAATTCCCAAATAAGTTATTGGCTCAGGGAACTCCAAGAATGCAATTTACCAGGCAGGGTCTGCACCCAGGGCTGGAGAAGGCAAAGGCAGAGAGTAGATCTGGAGAGTTGCCCACGAAACACCTTCCACTCTGCAGAGGACATTTCCCAGGCACAGCTTGCTGAAATCTGGCTCTGTCTGTTTGAATTAATATTAAAGGATAATATTCATTTGAAACATAGTGAGTGTGTAGTTTAAACTTCATATACCCCTGCCCAGTATCAGTGAAAATTTCTTTCGTGTGTATGGTGGGGAGATGTGCTACTCTGGGCATCTACTCCTGTACTGTTGCTTAGAGGATTGTTACCTAAGGTGCTTGGGGGACCATGCCCTGTCAAAGATCAAACCTGGGCAATTGGGTCAGAACTATAGTACAAGAGCAGGGTGCTTGGTTTGCACATAGTCGAACTGGGTTCCATCCCTGGCACCCCATATGGTTCCTTGTGACCACCAGAAGTGATCCCTAAGCACAGTCAGAAGTAAGCCCTGAGCACCACCAGGTATGACTACACAAACGAAACAATGAAAACTAAAAATATCCCAAATCCCTCCTCCCCCCACAAAGCTCCGAAACTCCCAAACCTGGGCAATTGGCATGCAAAGCATATGGTCTAGCCTTGTGAGCCATCGCCCTATGGGGCCTTGGAAATTCTTAAAAAGAGACTTTTTAGAAGTGTGTGGTAGTTGTTAAACCCCATTGAAAGTTACTCTTGAAGTAGTTGGTTTATGGGTGATGAATGTGGCATTGGAATTATGTACGTGGGAAACCATCATTACCAGTATTGTAAATCACAGAGCCGCAATCAATAAAAAAGTAAAAAAGAAGTCATTCTTAAAGATAAGATTAGACTTTTTGTGGTGAATTTAATGTAGTACTAAAGATGTTGATTGATTAAAGGAATATAAAGTCTAAATTATGTTATAAATCAGTTACTTTAATACAAAAGAACAGAGGAAAAAAGACTTCTTAGGGAAAAAGACAAAGAGATACATTAAAATAGAGTGTATGTGGGAGTCTTAAAGAATAGAGGGTCTCAGTTTGTGTCAAGGTTCAATATTTTACCATTTTCCTAGTTTACATACAGCATAAAGTTATCTATTAATTCATTCAACAACAGTTGGCTGTGTGCCTTTCTTACTTTCTAATTTATTTTACTGATTTATTTATTTTCCAAGTGACACACCCTGGTCTCAAGCACCCGGTCACTCAAGCAGAGCTGGGTGAGGTGCTGGTGTGTCTACCATGGGGCCATGCATGGGGCCCACACCGGCATGAGGTTCTGGGGATTGAAATCAGGGTCTTACTCATATGACGTCTGTGCTCTACCACTGTTCTGGCTCCCTGGCCCCCATCTGTCTCTAGTAAAAGAATTGCTCTCTGGGACACCAGTCTCCACTGGTGGATCTGATAATAGATGGTGAAAAAAGGCCTCTCTGTGGAGGTATCATTTGAGCAAAAGCAAGGAGGGACGGTGCTATGAAAGCCTGGGGAAGAAGAGCAGGGAGACTGCAAATTCAAGGACCCTAAAATTTGCTTCATGAACAGCCGGGGAAAGAGTGTAGGAGTAGAGATTGAGGGAGGGCTCAGAGATCTATTTACCTGGGTCCAGTTAGGCATGGTCAGAAAGTGGAATTTTTTTCTGAGAGTGATGGGTAGCACTGAGAAAGTTCGGAGAGGTTGAATCAGGTGACAGAACTTAGTTTAACAAAATGAATCACGGGACTGGAGTGATAATACAGCAGGTAGGGCGCTTGCCTTGCACAGGGCCAACCCAGGTTCAATCCCTGGCATCCCGTCTGGTCTCCCTAGGTAGCTAGAAATGATGCATGAGCACAGACCTAGGAGTAAACCCTGAGTACCACTGGATATGGCCCCAAATCAAAATAAAAACAAAACAAAAATATATCACTCCAGCTACTACTTGAAGAATTGATTCCAGGAAACCTGTTAAAGCAAGAAAGCAGGTTAGAAGACTTATTTGCCTGCCCCCGTGCTCCCCCCCCCGAATTATTACTATCATTAGTTTTTGGATTTTTTTGCCACACCTTGTGGTGGTCTGGGCTTACTTCTGGCTCTGTGCTCAGGGATCATCTTGGTGAGGCTCAGGGGATTGTGTGTGGGGGACTGGGGACCAAAACTGATTGGGTCACATGCAAATCAAGTGCCTTACCCATATCTCTTCAGCCTCAAAGAGGCTTTTACCATGGTCTACCTATATCACACCGTAACAGTGGTCAGGAGAGGTGGGTAAAGTGGCTGGTGTTTATTTCATGTATACACATATTCGCACTTTTTTGGTTTCATTTTGCTTGTGGCAATCACTCAAAGGTTCTCAGAAGCTATTGCTGAATTTGTACTCAGAAGTCACTCCTAGCTGTGCTTGGGGGATCACATGCGGTGCTGGGGTTTGAGGCAAGATTGGCAGTGTGCAACTCTCTCTGAACTGTCTCTTCATCCTGTATTGTCTCTCAGGCCTCTTATACTGATTTTATTTATTTTAATTATTTTGTTTGTTTTGGAACCGTACTAGGCAACACTCAGGGGTTACTCTGGATTCTGTGCTCAGGGATCACTCCTGGTGGTCTCAGGGAACTATAGTACATGCTGGGGATTGAACCCAGGATGGTCGCGTGCAAGGCAAACACCCAACTCACCCTGCTATCTCTCTGATTTCAATTTGTTTTAACTGTTTAATCAAAATGACAGTTTTATGACTGCTTGTATTTTAGGGGTACAATTTTATGCCTTTCAAAGTACATGTTCCCACACCAAAATGCCCTCTTTCCTCTCCACAGGCCTTGGGGGCCTTCCCCCTTCTCTCCCAGTCTGGGGGCTGAGTCCAGGGGCCTGTTCCCCTGCTTTGCATCTCTATATGCCACATATGTATCTTTTTAATCAGGAATGAGTGAGTTTACTTTCTAAATAAAGATTTTTCTGTTGTGGAAGGATTCTAGGGAACTTACATCAAATTAAAAAGAGTTTAATCAGACTGTTGTCTAACTGAGCTGGTCTCAAATTTAATCAGGGAACAAATTAAAAAGACAAATTTCTCATCCTCGTACCCCAAAGATTCTGATTCTATGAAGCATAGAAATTATCTTATTGTAACCCAGACTCTGAGAGTTATGTTAAGTATTTAGCAGCATCCCCTAGTGATGACTATTTGAATCGCAGATGAAACACATGCAATGTACAGTATTTTGAATTTTTCCTATTTATTTGTTGTATGGAAAGTTGCCATCGTTTACTTTGCAATAGACTTAGTTTTTATGAGAATGGCCCCATGAGGTGGAACCTCCTCTAGTGATTATCTGGGGAGAACTCTCAGAAGTATTAAGATAAAAAATAATTGAAACTTTGTGGGTAGTAATTAGCCCACTATTACAGAGTTGGGGAAAAGTAATAGGTCCAGCCAACAACCCAGATGATTATTAGGGTGCTAGTTTAGATTAGAATAATTGAGTCTGTGGAAAAAAACAGATAGTGGCATTCTTCAATATCATAAACAACAACACTCAGACGGCAGATCTCATACCAGCAGGGGGCAAAAAAATAACATCGTCTTTAGAGGTGTGTGTTTTGTTTGTTGGTGGTGTTCAGATTTATTCCGGGCCTTGTTCTCAGGGATCACTTCTGGTGGGGTTTGTGGGACCATATATGTTGTCACATATGGTGATGCACAGGGGTTACTCCTGGCTCTGCACTCAGGAGTTACTCTTTGCAGTGCCTGGGGGACCATATGGGATGCTGGAGATCAAACCAGGGTCAGCCGCATGCAAGGCAAACACTCTCCCTGCTGTACTATAGCTCCAGCCCCTCAAAGCAATTTTTGTTGAATGAAGCTTGCTTAGAAAGATGAGATAGGAGAGCATGAGAATAATACCTAAAGATAGTAGAAATGAGGACTGGTCCAGAGTAGGAAGCGTCCCACAAGTTGTGGGGGAGGGCAGTTAGGACAGAGAAGGAACCACTGCGACAATGATAATCAGAAGTGATCACTCTGGACAAAAACTGAGTGCTGAAAGGAGGTAAAGTGATATATGTGATAACCTTTCAACAAGAGTATGGAAAACCATAGTGCCTAAAAGAAGAGAGGGAGAGAGAAGAACAAAAACAAGAAAAGAATGAAGAAGGAAGGAGATGGAAGAAAAAGAGGAGAAGAGGAGGAAGAGAAGGAGGAGGAGGAAGAGGAGGAGAAAGAGAATGAGGAGGAGGAGAAAGAAAAAGAGGAGGAGAAGGAGGAGAAAGAGGAGGAGCAGGAGGAGGAAAAGGGGAAAAATGTCTTCTATAGAGGCAGGCTGGCGGCAGGCAGAAGGAAAACTGGGACACTGGTGGTGGGAAATGTACACTGGTGAAAGGATGAGTGTTGGAACATTGTAGAACTGAAATCATGCACAATTTTATAACTGTATCTCATGGGCTTCACTATATATATATATATTTTTTTTTTTTTGAGAGGAGAGAAATAAGGGAAATATGTTCAAGAGAGAACACAGGCTTCTCCAGATTGAAAACAGGCAAGCTAAGAAATAGAGACAAGCACGAGAGATAGTTGTCCGAGGTAAAACATGGGCTTGAAGAGCAAGCCAGGAAATTTCTCTTCTAGGGCTCCATAAAGAGCCCACCCTGTCACTGCTGAGCCCTTACTTGACTGCTGAGCAATCCCTCCCCCCCCCCGGATAAACCAGAGAGTATGACAAGGGGCAGTGCAGTGCCTGAAAGCTCCAGCAACTGAGAAAATATTCAAGGGGAAGTCAGCAAGGGAGGCCAAGTTTCCATCAGGATGGCTGGCGGAATGCTTCTTCACAGTCATCGTTTTTTTGTTGGCTTGTAGCTCTGTCAGAGGTTATTCTTACATTTCTCTATGAGCACTATTTGCTACCCCAACTAGAAGCATTAAGATTAGAATAATTGAATCTGTGGAGATATGTCTTCTTTCAACAAAAGCTAAGGCTTGATTAGAAGGTCATTGAGTAATTTTTTTTTTTTTGAGTGTGGGCCGGAGCGATAGCATAGCTGGTAGGGCGTTTGCCTTGCATGCAGCCAACATGGGTTTGATTCTTCTGCTCCTCTTGGAGAGCCTGGCAAGCTACCGAGAGTATTCCGCCTGCTTGGCAAAGCCTGGCAAGCTCCCCATGATGTATTCAATATGCCAACAACCGTAATAACAAGTCTCACGATGGAGACGTTACTGGTGCCCCGCTCAAGCAAATTGATGAACAATGGGAGGACAGTGCTACAGTACAGTGTGTGTGTGTGTGTGTGTGTGTGTGTGTGTGTGTGTGTGTGTGTGGGCGTACACCAGTTGTGCTCAGAGGCTATTTATGGCTCTGTGCTCAGGCAGGAACCCTGGCAGTTCTCACTGGACCATGTGTGGTGCCTGGGAATGGAATTAGGGTTGTAGTTGCGACGCCCCCAAGAGGAAAGTGCCTCTCACTTCTGAACTCCTCCCTCAGCTCTTGTTTCTTACATTTTCAAGAAAGTTTTTTTCTTGTACAATTCTACTAGTGTCTTGTATATCCTGGATATTAATACCTTATCAGATGGGTATTGGGTAAATATTCTTTCCTATTCTGTGGGCTCTTTCTGTTTTTTGGTCACTGTTTCTTTTGAAGCGCAGAAGCTTCTTAGTTTGATGTAGTCCCACTTGTTTATGTTTGCTTCCACTTGCATGGTCAGTGCTGTTTCATCCTTCACTGTCACTGTCACTGTCCTCCCGTTGTTCATCGATTTTCTCAAGCAGGCCCAGTAACATCTCCATCGTGAGACTTTGTTGTTACTGTGTTTGGCATATCGAATACGTCACGGGGAGCTTGCCAGTCTCTGCCATGCAGGCGAGATACTCTCGGTAGCTTGCCGGGCTCTCCGAGAGGGGCAGAGGAATCAAATTTGGGTTGGCCATGTTGGCTGTGTGCAAGGCAAATGCCTTACCCGCTGTGCTATCACTCCAGCCCTGTTTCATCCTTAAAGATGTTTTTAGCTTCAATGTCCTGGAGAGTTCTGCCTACATTTTCCTCTATGTACCTTATGGATTCATGTCTGATATTGAGGTCTTCAATCCACTTTTGTCTTCAATCTCACTTTTGTGCCTGGTATTAGACAGAGGTCAGCATTCATTTTTTTTTGCAGGTAGGTATCCAGTTTTCCCAGCACCACTTGTTGAAGAGGCTTTCCTTGTTCCACTTCACATTTCTTGCTCCTTTGTCAAAGATTAAGTGGTCATATATATGGGGGTCTGTGACAGAATATTCAACTCTGATCCATTGGTTTGCAGGTCTGTTTCTAGTCCAGTATCATACTGTCTTAATTACTACTGCTTTGTAGTACAGTTTGAAGTTGGGGAGGGTGATGCCACCCATCTACTTTTTCCCAAGGGTTGTTTTGTTTTAGCTATTTGTGGGGGTTTATTGTTACATATGAATTTCAGGAGTGTTTTGTCTATTTCTTTGAAAAATGTCATAGGTATCCTGATAGGGACCACACTGGATTTGTATAGTGCTTTGGGCAGTATTACCATTTTGATAATGTTAATCCTCCCTATCCATGAGCAGGGGATGTCTTTCCATTTCCTAGTGTCCTCTTTTATTTCTTGAAGTAGTATTTTGTAATTTTCCTTGTATAGGTCCTTTACCTTTTTGGTTAAGTTGATTCTGAGGTACTTGATTTTCTGAGGTACTATGGTGGACAGGATTGTTTTTTAAATATATCTTTATTCTCTTTTGTTATTTGTATATAAGAAAGCCATGGACTTTTAGGTGTTGATTTTGTAACCTGCCACTTTAATAAACTGACCTATTGTTTCTAGGAGTTTTTCCTGTAGAATCTTTAGGGTTTTCTAAGTATAGTATCATATCATCTGCAAATAGTGATAGTTTGACCTCTTCCTTTCCTGTCTGTAGTTCCTTGATACCTTTCTCTTGCCGAACTGCAATGGCCAGGACTTCCAATACTATATTGAATAGGAGTGGCAAAAGTGGGCAACCTTATCTTGTGCCCAATCTTACAGGGAAGGCTTTTAGTTTTTCCCATTGAGAATGATACTTGCTGTGGGCTTGTGGTAAATGGCTTTGCAACCCCATCTAAAATGGGGAGAAGAAATGAACAGGAGTTTCCTCAAAAAAGAAATACAAATGGCCAAAAGGCACATGAAAAAATGCTCCACATCGCTAGCCATTAGGGAGATGCAAATCAAAACAACATTGAGATATCATCTCACTCCACAGAGACTGGCACACATTGAAAAGAACAAAAGCAACCAGTGCTGGCGTGGATGTGGGGAAAAAAGGGACACTCTTTCACTGTTGGTGGAAATGCCCACTAGTCCAGCCTTTCTGGAAAACAATATGGACAGTCCTTCAAAAACTAGAAATTGAGCTTCTATATGACCCCACAATACCACTTCTGGAAATATATCCCGAGGATGCAAAAAAAGCACAGTAGAAATGACATCTGTACCTATATGTTCATTGCAGCACTGTTCACAATAGCCAAAATCTGGAAACAACCCAAGTGCCCTAGAACAGATGACTGGTTAAAGAAACTTTGGTATATCTACACAATGGAATACTATGCAGCTATCAGGAGAGATGAATTCATGAACATTGCTTAGAAATGGATAGACATGGAGAGTATCATGCTAAGTGAAATGAGTCAGAAAGAGAGGGAACAGACATAGAAGGACTGCACTCATTTGTAGAGTATAAAACAACATAACAGGAGGCTGACACCTAAGGATAGTAGATACACGGGACAGATAGATTGCTCCATAGCTGGAAGCCTGCCTCATGAGCAAAGGGGAGAAGGCAGCTGGAATAGAGAAGGGATCACTAAGAAAAAGATGGCCAGAGGAATCAGTCGGGATGGGAGATGTGTGCAGAAAGTAGATAAAGGACCAAGCATGATAACCTCTCGGGGACTGTATTGCAAACAACAATGCCCCAAAGTAGAGAGAGATTATGGGGAATCATGTCTGCCTTGGAGGCAGGGAAAGGGTGGGAAAGGGGGGGTATACTGGGGATATTGTTGGTGGGGAATGTGCACTGGTGGAGGGATGGGTGTTTGATCATTGCGTGATTGTAACCCAAACATGGAAGCTTGTAACTATCTCGCGGTTATTCAATAAATTAAAAAAAATAAATAAAAAAGAAAGTGACTGAGGTTTGTGCAGTGATTGTTCTAAGATAACAGGAAGGGATGGATGCTCCTCTGATGATACCATAGTATTCAAAGGTTAGAATGCTTTCCAAAACCATACAGCCCTTAGTTTCAGCTTGCTCTCCCCTGCTCCATTCTACAGATGTTCCCTTACAATCTGCACATACACAGGTGCACAAATACATCCAGTCTCTAGGTCTTCTTCATTTTACAAATTCCATCCTCTCTCCCCATCTGATGGGTAAAATGTAAAGTTCCTTATTTAAAAATAATAAATAAAAGGAAAGCCTCAGCTTTGCAAACTTCTCCAAAAAAAATTAAGCATTATTAATTTGTGTCATCTCCTCTTTGTGTTTTGTTTTTATTCCTTTTTTGTGTGTGCAGGGCATTAATCAGGACTTTCTACATGGAAAACGTGATTCTACTAGTAATCTGGATTCCTGGCCCATCCTGCCTTATATTTGTAGGTTAAGCCTCTGACTGGGGAACAAAAGGGTTATATCTGTTACAGGAGAAGAATTTGAAGAAACAGACAACAAACTGAAAGATGAACTTGTAGAGAACTAACAAAGGGAGTGAGACTTGCGGATGTGGGCACGTGCTTTTCCACTTAGAAACAAACCCAGCAAGTGACTGTCATTTTCCCTTGTTGATTGTGAGCTCAGCTCATCAGAGTTACATTCGTCTGCCCTCTGCTGGTGCCTCTGAGCAGGCTCCTGAACGTCCAAAGAAGGGCTTAAGCTTTCCAGGCTGCTTGCTGGCAATGCCAACACTTCAAGGGATGTTTCAGCTGCTCTTCAGTAAATACAGTAGGTGGAGACACACACTGAAAAACCGTAACACAACTGACTGTTGTCATTTGGATTTTAGAAGATTGCTAGGTATCCAGAGTTGCCATACTTGCTTTGCTGTGATTCATGTTTCATGTAAGTTGGAAAGATTTTAAGTAGTTACGGTTTCTATTTCTTGTTGACACCGTCCCCTTCCCATTCATTAAAATTCTTTGAAGACATTTGGGGTGAGATGGGTGAGCTACGGTTAGTGAGATATAGATCCTATCCTTAAAACTCACCCTAATTGGGAAAGAAGTCATAATTGGACAAAATTACACGTCAGTGACAGAAACAGAGTTTAGTGATATGTAATTACATGTCGTTTACACAAAAATTGATTATTAGTTTTATTATATAAATATTCACTTAATCACTTAATCACTTAACTTCCCGTTAGTCGTCGATTTGCTCGAGCGGGCGCCAGTAACGTCTCCATTTGTCCCTGTCGCGTGCTAGTGTAGCCCAATGGCATCTCTTCGCTCCGGGAACATGGAGGGCCTCAAACCGATCGTTCATGACCTTGACAAAGAAGTCTGACCATCTGGTAGGTGGGCGGCCACGCGGTCTCTTGACATCCCGTGGAATCCAATCAGTAACAGCTCTAGTCCAACGGTCGTCTTTAAATCTCATTACGTGACCAGCCCATCTGATTTTCGACACCTTGGCAAATGAGACAGCGTCCCTGATCCTTGATCGTCGACGGATGTCAGAACTCCGGATTCGTTCTCTCATTTGAGTGAAACGTGATATTCCAAGCATAGCTCTTTCTATTCTTCTTTGGGAGACCTGAATGGCGTTCTCATCTTGTTTGCGTAGGGCCCAGGTCTCTGAGGCATATGTTAATGCAGGAAGAACAGTGGAATCAAAGAGATGTGCCCGGAGCCGGAGGTTCTTCGTCCTCTTAGCTATTTCTTCGACGTTCTTGAAGGCGTTCCAAGCCGCTCTCTTCCTCCTGCGCAGCTCGGGTGCCAGGTCATTTGTCATGTTGACCTCTCGACCTAGGTACACATAGCTGTTGCATTCGGAGATGGTCGTTCCATTGAGAGCGAATGGGGCGTCAGGAACAAGGCTGTTTCTCATAAACATTGTCTTCGTAAGATTCAGCTGTAGTCCTACCTTTCCACACTCACGGTCAAAGTCAGCCAGCATTTGTGCCGCTTGGCTGATGTTTGGTGTTATTAAAACAATGTCATCAGCAAAGCGGAGGTGGTGTAGTTGCCGACCATCTATCTTCACTCCCATTCCTTCCCATTCCAGTCATCGCATGATGTTCTCGAGGGTGGCACTGAAGAGTTTTGGTGAAATGGTATCACCCTGCCGCACCCCTCTCTTGACATCAACGATCACTTCTTTGTAGAATGGTGAGATCCTGGTAGTGAATCCGCAATACAGCTCACGGAGGATCCTGATGTATTGGGCTTGAATGCCCTGATTGGCTAGGGCTTCAATGACCGCTTCCGTCTCAACAGAATCAAAGGCCTTCTTTAAATCAATGAACGTTAAGCAGAGCGGCATCTTGAACTCCCGAGAAACCTCAATGAGTTTGGTTATCGTGTGGATATGGTCGATGGTGCTGAATCCTTTGCGGAACCCTGCTTGCTCACATGGTTGTCCTTCATCTAGTGTTCTGCCAATCCTATTCAGGATGACTCGAGTGAACAACTTGTAGATGACAGACAATAGGCAGATCGGGCGATAGTTGCCAATGTCATGGATGTCTCCCTTCTTGAACAGTAGTACGGTCCTGCTGGTTTTCCATTGAGATGGAACCTTGCATTCAGACAGGTAGCGAGTGAAGAGCCGAGCCAGTGTATTGATGAGTACTGATGGCAGGTTCTTCAGGTGTTCAGGTCTGACCTTGTCTGGGCCGGGTGCTGTTTGCTTCTTTACTGACGAAATGGCGTGTCGGATTTCGGAAGGGAGAACGTTGGGAACGACATACCCATCCTGTGGAATTTGGTATGTCGGCAAGTGGACATGGCTATCGAAGAGATTTGAGTAGAAGACATGGATAATCTTCTCCATTGCCGTTCTGGAGGATGTGATGGATCCATCAGGACGTCGGAGGGCAGTTATCTTGGTCTTATAGTTGGCGAAGGACAGGCGGGCGTTACGAATACTTTTCCTGGCTTCTGCCGCATCTACCAGTACTTCTGCTCTTCTCTCTTTGAGGTCTTCCTTGATCGCATCTCTGCACTGCTTTGCAAGCTCGGACGTTAGCTTGCGGTTGCCTGAGGCATGCGCCAAACCACGCTGGCGAATTAGCTCAAGAGTTTTCGAAGATAGGCGACTTTTTGTGGCTATCTCTCTCGGCGTTCCTCGCACATTCATGGAGGTGCTGAACCAGTCGATCGTATTCCTCGTCAATGTTGTCAACAATGGCATCTTCCCATGTTGCCGCAATAGTACCAAAGAGTTCCCAGTTGGTGGTCAATCTGGGAGTTCTCTTTTTGAACTTTGCAGCCCTTTCTCCCCGCTCTGTGAAGTAGAATTTTGCACGAAGGAGACGGTGGTCCGATCCCGTTCGAAATTTTGGGACAACAGCGACATCAGTCAGGCAAAACCGTCGATTGAATATGATGTGGTCTATTTCGTTGTGGAATCGTCCACCGGGAGACTCCCATGTCCATCGTTTAGATTCTGCCTTCTGGAACTGTGAGTTACCATGAATGGTCTTGGTCGACATGATGAACTCAGACAGTCTCTCACCCTGTTCGTTCCATTCTAGGCCATGGGTTCCGATGTGAAGTTCTTCAGCTGATCTTCTCAGTCCTATCTTGGCATTAAAATCACCCACAATGATCTTGTAAAAGGTGTGGTCTTCTTTATAGAACTTCTCTAGCTCCATGTAGAACTTCTCGATTTCTCTTTCATCATAATGAGATGTTGGTGCGTAGACAACGAAGATAGAAACTGCAGGCAGTGAGCCACATCTATTCAAATGTAAACGTCCGATTCGGGTTGTTAGGCATTCAAATGAATCAATGCTCTTGGCCAAGTTTGTGTTGACAAGGACACTGACGCCTCCAACACCTCTTTTATCGCATGTTCCGAGGAACAATTCTTCTCCAGTGTCGAAAACGGCATGGTGAGATTCGTTTTCCGGACCCGCGCGGCAGCTCCGGCCGAGACCCACGCACAACTGAAGACCCACAGAACAAGGTAAGCGGAACTCTCTGAGACCTTGGACTCCAGGCTCGGCGGACCCAGGGACAGAGCTTCTCTGCTTGCTCCCACCACCACAGGTGACAAAGGGATTCTAATCAGGAGCCCCACCCTACCCTGCCCTGTCTGCTTCCATCAACCACCCAGGGATCGAATTGTGCACAGGAGACCCACCCTACCCAGATAAATATCCCACTGGCAGACTTCCACTCTCGACACTACTTCCACTACCCAGCCGTCGCCACACTCCAGGACGCTTTCCGGACCCGCGCGGCCGCAAGCGGCCGCGCGACACATCATAAGACACTAAATACCCGTCTTCTGGAATTGTCGTACCATATTTGATAGGGTTCAAATATGGTAACACCTACAAGGGTGATTAGAGGTCACCCCAAAAGCCTCTATCCCTCTCGGAAAGACTGGCAAGCTACCGAGAGTATTCCGCCCGCACGGAAGAGCCTGGCAAGCTATCCGCTGTGTATTCGATATGCCAAAACCAGTAACTACAACTGGTCTCATTCACCTGACCCTGAAGGCTTCACCGACATGGCAGCACTGAGAAGGATGAGAAAGGAGAGGCCGACAAAATCTCAAGGCCGACCTAGGCTGCCACAACGAAGGAAGACAAAAATGATCGTCTGTACTTTCAATGCACGTACGCTAGCATCAGATGCATCCATCGAGGACCTGATGGTACAAGCGCGAATGATCAAGTACGACATCATTGGTCTGACCGAGACAAGAAGACACGAATATAAATATTATCTACTAGAATTAAACCTTAATAATTGGTTTATTATATAAAGGTAAAGGCCCTCCCATTGATCGTCGATTTGCTCGAGCGGGCCCAGTAACGTCTCCATTGGAGACTTTGTTGTTACTGTGTTTGGCATATCGAATACTCTCGGTAGCTTGCCAGGCTCTCCGAGAGGGACGGAGGAATCGAACTCGGGTCGGCCATGTTGGCCGCTTGTAAGGCGAACGCCCTACCCGCTGTGCTATATATTATTTCATAAATGAAATTCATTCATGTACATATTTAAGGCACAGAGTGACTGTGCTTCAGGGTCTACACTAGGTCTGTACACATTCTATTTAATAATTATAGCAAGTGTATCTTTTCACATAAGAGGGAAGAGAAGTTCACAAGGAGTAGGTCACTTGTTCTAGTTCAGGTAGCTATAAATAGCAAGATGGAATTCATTTTCCTGATTCCATCTGTGTTTGAGTTCACTTCAGCAGCCTGTTACCATGTGCCAAACTCCATGTAATGAACTAGAGGTGACTGGAAGTGGCCTTAGCCATAGGGTTATAGTGTTGTAAGGGATTGGGCAGATGGAAAAATGATTAGACTGATGCCATGTGCAATAATGGAGTATATACAAATGGCCTGAGCCAGGTAGCCTGGACTCTTCATTTTTCATAACTCTTCATGCAGCCTATAACTTGTCCATGATTGACTTGATCAGACAACTCTGCCAAGGCAACTATTTATTAGTTAATGCTGGCTTTGGGGAGGCATTCTACCATAATCCTACCCATAGGAGAGGTGACTCAAGATAACCTTGGTGTTTTCAGTCTGAGATATTCCACAATAGAAACAGAGCACCATTAGAAAGAAAGAAAATAAATTGACCTGCGGGGAAGGAGCCAGAGTTATGAACCCCTGCCTCACCCTCCATCTATTTCCCTCTGAGCAGGAACCCCTAGTGAATGGAGTTTTGATAAGCCAGAGAGCCACAGAGGGCATTAGTGTCCTCAGTTGAGAAAGATGGAGGGTGACTGGTGCATAGGCTACTCCTTTCCCCTGTTTACTATGTCCATGAAATGCAGGTTATAAGCAAAGGATTTAGAGGGACAGAGGTCAACCTCCCTATTCCTCCTTAGATGAGAGTGTGTTGAATACATGTGATCTTCTCTAATTCCAGTGATGTTTTATTTATTTTCATGGAATCACCATGAGTTACAAAGCTATTCATGACTGAGTTTCAGGTGTACAGCATTTGAACACTAATATAGTCACCAGAGTTCATTTCCATCAACCAGTGTCCCCAGGTTCCCTCCCACCTCCTGCCAGCCTCTATAGCAGGCACTTCTTCCTTTATCTATTTTCTTCTTCAGCATTTTGGTTTACATTATTACTGAAATGCAGCATATAAGCAATGTAAACTTTGTTTTAAACTATTACTGAAAGAGTACCTTGTATATTACTTTTCTTCCTTTCAGCACCCATCCAGTCCTCTCCTGACTGACCACTTCCCTCTATCACTGTTACAGTGGTCCCTTCCTCGTCCTGTTTGCCCTTTTCCCACTGCTTCAAGCTTCCCACTAAGCATCAATTCTGACCTTTCTTTACTTCTTTCTTTCTTTCTTTCTTTCTTTCTTTCTTTCTTTCTTTCTTTCTTTCTTTCCTTCCTTCCTTCCTTCCTTCCTTCCTTCCTTCCTTCTTTCTTTCTTTCTTTCTTTCTTTCTTTCTTTCTTTCTTTCTTTCTTTCTTTCTTTCTATTGAATCACCACGAGATAGTTACAAGCTTTCATGTTTGGGTTACAATCACACAATGATCAAACACCCATCCCTCCACCCAGTGCACACTCCCCACCACCAATATCCCCCGAATACCCCCCTTTCCCGCCCTCCCCCTGCCTCCATGGCAGACATTGATTCCCCATAATCTTTCTCTACTTTTGGGCATTGTGGTTTGCAATACAGACCCTGAGATGTTATCATGTTTGGTCCTTTATCTACTTTCTGCATACATCTTCCATCCCGACTGATTCCTCCAGCCATCTTAGTGATCCCTTAGTGATCCCTTCTCTATTCCAGCTGCCTTCTCCCCTTTGCTCATGAGGCAGGCTTCCAGCTATGGAGCAATCTACCTGTCCCGTGTATCTACTATCCTTAGGTAATTCTGACCTTTATTTCTATTGTCTTTGGGTATTAGTTATTTCTTTACTATTTTTTGTAACCTGCAATTGAATGAGATCTTTCTGTATCTGTCCTTCACCCTCTGATTTCTTTTACTCAGCATAATGCTCTCCAGATCCAGCTCCAGCCATGTATCAGCAAATTTCATGACTTCATATTTTCTAATAGCGAAGTAATATTCAGTTTTGTGGATGTACCATAGCTTCTTTGTCTACTCATCTGTTCTTGGACACTTAGGTTGCTTGCAGATTTCAACTATTGTGATTAGTACTGCGAGAATGTAGAAGTACAGATATATTTTCTGCATTGTGGTTTTCTGCCCTTAGCGGATATTCCCAGGAGTGTGATTATTGAGTTTTATGGAAGCTCAATTCTTAGTTTTCGACGATGCTGTTTTATTTTTTAAGTTATCCCTTTCCCTGATAGCTTATTTTTTGGGTGGGTTGTTTGTTTTGGAGCTACATCTGGTGGTGCTCAGGGCTTAATCTTGGCTCTGTGCTCAGGCATCCATATGTGGTTCTGGAGAACGAGCCTGTGTCAACCACGTGGAAGGCAACCCCTTTATCTGATATTTTATTGCTTTAGTTCTGCTAGCTGCTTCTTGAGTCATGGGCCTGGTTCTTCCATGGTTCTAGGTCAACAGAATCCTAGGCAGGCTGATGAGCCTCCTTGGTTGGTCCTTGGGAAACCTCTGAGGACTTGGCAATGGAATGAGGAGTCCTTTAGGGAGGATAGGCTGGGAAACTTGGGCTGTCTACAAAGGGAGAAAAGAGGGATAGAAGAGAATGCTGGAAGTGCCAAGGGTAGAGCAAAGCTCTTAGCAGAGGACTTTTATACTGATCGGGGTTTATTGGGCAGTTTGAAATACTTTATGTGGAGAGACACTGTTTCCTTTTCTCCCTTAGTCCTGGAGCTCAGTGTTGGTACCAAACACCATTTTTTGCTGTTAGCATCTTTGTAAATAGGCAGTTTTCATATAAGATAAATTTGAAGTTAGGAATAAAGAGAAAAATAAAATGAGAGAGAGAGAGATTGTCCAGATTGCTCTGGATGAATTGCTTCTGAGGCTCACCTCTGATCTGGTCAGGATTCTTATTTATAGGTGGTAGGAAAATGGGGAGGAACAACCTGCGACAGAGGAGCAGAGTGGGCTGTGGGTTGAAAAAGAACTTAAAAAACATGACTATTAAAATCATATCTTATGGAGTGGAGTGATAGGGGCTAGAGTGATAGCACAGCAGGTAGGGCATTTGCCTTGCACGTGGCTGACCCGGATTCGATTCCCAACATCCCATATGGTCCCCCGAGCACTGCCAGGAGTAATTCCTGAGTGCAGAGCCAGGAGTAACCCCTGAGCATCACCGGGTGTGACCCAAAAAGCAAAATAAATAAATAAATAAATAAATAAAATAAATCATACCTTGATTTCTGTCATTGACACAGTATTTACTGACCATATTGTCTTGGAACTATTACAATTCAATATCATGTAAGCCAATGGCCAATAACATCTCTTTTTTAATATGCCGTGAAGTGCCTGGAAAGGAGTGGATTGGTCAATTGAGGGAAATTAGATCATAACGCCTTTAGAAAATGACCTCATTCCCTTCACTCCCTTCAAGATGTAGTATCTACCTTGATCAGCATCATGGATTCAAAGAAGGAAGGAAAAGGGAGGCTGATGGAAAAAACGGAGCAGAGAGAAGAGAAACATAATTTATTTATTTATATTTTTAAATACTTTTTAATGAACCACTGTGAGATACAATTACAGACTTACAAACTTTCATGATTGTGTTTCAGTCATATATCAAAGTCCCATTCCTCCACCACCAATGTTCCCAGTATCCCTCCTGCCACCTCAACTCCATTCCTTCTCCTCTCACCTCTGTGGCAGATACATTTCCTTTTGCTCTCTCTCTCCTTTAGGGTGTTGTGGTTTGCAATACAGGTACTAAGCAGCCATCATGTTTGGTCCACAGTTTACTTTCAGCATGATTCTACCATCCCAAGTGAGCCCTCCAAGCATCATTCACTTGGTGGTCCCTTCTCTATCCCAGCTGCCTTTTATGAGAAACAGATTTGATAGAAGGAGCAAACCCTTCTAGGAAGAATTTCATTCTCATGAAATTCCCTGAGGGAATAAAGTCTTCTGAGAAGTGTAAAACACAATTTCTCCTTTCCTCATGTTTTGTTTTTATTGTATTTCCCATGGAAAAATCTGTTAATTCTGTTTTAAAAACAAAATAGATATATTTTTCTTATGTACTCTTTAATTATATGGCAACAACTATCATTTCCTCTTCATAATTTTCAGAATATTTTTGAAGACAATGACATAGTCTGACTCTTTTAGAACAAAACAATTCAATTTAAAAATCACTGAATGACAGCAATCAAAGTTCTGAAGTGATGCTCTTCGTTACAACACTTGTTCAGAATGTCATTAGAAAACCAACATATAGCAGGTTGTTATGGCAACTGTAATACAAGAGTTTATAACATCACTGTAATTAATGTTATCCAAACGTTATTAATCTTTCAACATCACTCACATTCTCTGAAGGAACAGCAGTTCTGGTTCTCCTAGGATTTTTCAATAATGTAACCTATTGCAGCTTTCTTCACATTTTATTTTATTTTCATACAGAGCTTACTTTAGTGAAATTAGCTATTGTTACTCCTTTACACACACTATTCAAGCTTAAAAATAAATGAAGTAAATTAAGGAGAGAAGGGATTAAGCCAAAAAACAGAATTAAGTCTAAAGATGAAAAGAGTTATATAAAAGTGGACAAGCTAAGAATTTATTAAAATGTTTTGTATACAAATTTGTAGTATTGACTCACATTTGCATATTACTTTATACTTTTAAAAGCAGCTCTACGCATATTATTTAAAATAACAACCAAGAGACTACAAGTAATGTTTTTTGGTGCCTACAAACTGACAGTGAATGCTTGCTTTGCAAACATAAATATTTTAGATTTCTCAGCTATCTGAAAAATAGGTGTAGTTTAAAAATGCCCTTAAAACTCAAAACTAAGAACAACAGCAGCAGCAACAACAAAAACCAAACTGAAAACCCAATTAAAATCTCTACAAAGACAATCTTTATAAACTACCAACAAACATATGAGAGGTTCAGCATCACTAATCCTTAGAGTAAAGCAAATCAGAACTACCATGAGCTATCACCTCACATATATTAAGATATCAACTATCAAAATAAGGAAAAAGAAAAAAAAGAAACTAGCAGAAGTATAACAAGTGTTTGGGAGGGTGAGGAGAAATTAGAAGCCCTGTTGTAATTCTGGTAGGCATGTAAAATGCAGCCACATGAAAGACGTTATGACAGTTGCACAAAAATAGAGTTAACATTTGATCCGGCTATACCAATTCTATGTATATATATATATATTGAATTGGGATAGCCAGATATATAAAAAAAAATATATATATATATATGTGTATACATATATATGTATAGTAGGAGGGAGACTGTCCTTCCATTGTTCATCGATTTGCTCCAGAGGGCCCAGTAATGTCTCCATTGTGAGACTTTGTTGTTACTGTGTTTGGCATATCGAATATGCCACGAGTAGATTGCCAAGCTTTGCTGTGAGGGCGAGATACTCTTGGTAGCTTTCCGGGTGCTCCGAGAGGGGAGAAGGAATCGAACCTGGCTCAGCCGGGCTGGCTGCGCGCAAAGCAAACGTCCTACCACTCTGCTATCGCTACATATATATATATATATATATATATATATATATATATATATATATTTGAAAACATGGTCTTAAAGAGTTATTTGCACACTCATCACAAGAGCCCTGAGATGGAAATGACCCAAATATTTGTGGGCAGAGGAATGGATAAGTTAATTATTCATTCATTTCATGGTCTATACACAGATGAATATTACTCATCTCTAAACAGGAAGGAAATTTTGTCACATTTTACAATGTGGAGGACATTATGATAAGTAAAATAAGCCAGACACAAAAGAATGAATACCATACGATTTCACTTAGGAATCTAAAATCATCAAACTCATAAAAAATCAAAAGTTAAATGATGACTACGAGATACCAGGGTAGGGGGAAGTAGGGAGCAAATGCTATCAGTATTGCAAGATGAAAGAGTTCTGGAGATCTGTACAATACTGTAAGTATGCTTAGTGCTACTGAATAGTACAAATGGCTAAAAGGGTAAATTTTACCTTATGTGGATTCTTTTCCCACAAAAATTCGAATAAACACTCTTTCCTTTTAAAAAGGTGAGATAAAATATCTCCTATTGAATGTGGATTGGATTTAATAATTTGCTTCCAACGAATAATATGAAAGAAATCACAGATGTGGATTCCAAGATGAGGTCATGGAAGACATTACTTCTCCTGTCTTATTCCTTGTGGATTTTCCATGGGGGGACGCAGACCCTGCAGTCTGTCATCTTCAAATGACTGTAACTCTGGTTGTTATCTGACTGCAACTTCAAAAGAAACCCTGAACAAGATAACCCCCAGCTATTTTGATGCACAGAACTGGTTCACAGAAACTGAGTATAATATGTGCTTTGCTTAAGTGACTTAGTTTTAAATAATCACACAGAGATATATAGTGGATACAATAAATATCTCTCCTTAATCTGAAATGATGAAGTTTTCTGGTGTGTTGGGAATGCTGCTCAAGCTTTTTATATTAATTCATGACTTTGATGATGTATTTCCAGTCTATTCTGAACACTAGAGCCTATTCGGGATCTCGAAATCAGATGAGTGCCTTGTATGAATTACCTGCAAGCCAGTCTTTAGAATGCTATCTGGGATCTGGATGACCTCTAACCTGAAGGCTGCTGGATTTCTTTGAGTTCCTTTATCCTCTCTTTTCTAAGGTATCAGAATAAATAGGAGCACCCACGAGGCATTCTCATTCAAAGTTCAATCACATATGAACCAGTGAGTTTAGATATCAGAGGTCACATCCCAGTATCATACTATATTCAAAGAAAGTTTTTATTCACCTTTGTGGAAAAAAGTGAAAGGGCATAATACCAATACATTTGAGAAGCATCCAAAAGGCCAACAAGAAAGAAAAGCTCAACATCATCTCAAGTGAATATATGAGGATCCATCCAGCAATTTCATTTGGGAATAGTTTTTCCTCTGTTGGACTACATAAAATGTATCCTTCCCTCTTAGCTGTAAATTCTAGAGAGTGAGCCGACTTCATTCGCTCTGGGACTCTGTCTGCCTGAGGATTACACACATCTTAGGAATGAAAAAGTGCCTATGGATATTATCTTTGAGTGTTTTGAAAATATTCTTTTTGAATGAATGAACTGGTGTCAACTGCCCATATTTATGAACTTGTTGGCTAGAAGTAAGAAACTTCCTCAGATTTTAAAGTTTGAATAAAAGCATTTTATAAAAGTTTTATATATATTCAGAGATAAAATTGAAAAAAATACAATGCAGTCTCAGACTCTGTGTATTTTCAAGTTCACTTATGAAGAATGAGGTAACCCATGGCTACAAACCCAGATTTTTCTGCTTCTGAAACTCATTCACTTTATACCACACTAAGGCATGTAGTCTTCAATGTAGAGAGGAGAAAGCTGTTTCTGGGAGAAGTTCAGTAACTATTCCACGACTTTACTTTTGCATGGCATCCAAATTCAGATCTAAGTCTTAGTCCAACACTCTTGGGGATTGGTGTCAGGGATGGAACTGGTGCTCTCTGTGCAGAAGTCCTCTAGTCTTCTGAGCCCTCTGCTTAGCTCCTGGTTTCCTCCCTTCCTTTCCATTTTTTGGGTTTCTTTTATTAAATTTTATTGCTTTTGTCATTGATTATAGTATAGACTTTCAGGGACTCCAATAAATTCCTGGCACCTTACTGCTTTTATGTTCAGATAATGCATTTTGTAAAACTTTTGAGGTTAAAAACTTGAGTAAGAAAATATCACAGCATCTGAGGAATTATGAAGCACATATTTTAGAACTGAATTCTTAGGATTTTAGTCAATTATTTAGAATTTTATTTTTAATAAAAATTGTCCCCCCCCCCCTTTTGATGTTGTGATGTCTGGGATCACACACTAAGTTGTGGTGCTCATGCAATAGGTGCTCTCTATGTGTTCCCTGGTTGGCTGTGGTTCTCACTGCCCAGATCCTTCTTGGCAATGTGGGGTGGTGTAGAGATCACACTCTGGCTTCATGCCTTTTATGCAGACACTCTTCACCTAAACCACATCCCTGGACGCTGAGAATCTCAAGTTTTAAATAAGATGTGGAGTTATTTTTTCCATTAAATTACTAAACTTTTGAGAAAACAAAACAATACTTGTAAGAAAAAAAGAAGCATAAATAATGTTTTGTTTTCAGAGCCCTTTAATGCATACAGTGATGTCTTCATTCAGAGCCAGTATTCAGTATTGGTTATAAATTAAACATGGTCACATCTATATTATAAGCATGAACATTCTGCAGCTAACATGTCAAAGGTGATTTCAAAGATAGGTTGGGTGCAAATAATGGATTTATACATTTGTTCCTTGGAAGGTAACTGCAAAACTGATGACATTTTTTGGTCTTCTTCAATCTCTCAGCATCTTCATAACATGGGCCTCCCAGGAATAAGGGCTCTTCAATCATCCTTTGACTGTCCCATTCACCCCTAAACTCTTGCTCCATAGAAATTAGCCTTTTCCTCCAATTTTAACTCTCAGTTACCCTAAATATAGGCAATCATACATTTCCCCATCTATGAAATGTAGTTCATTTCTAATTGATAAAGAAAAGAATATATATATACATATATATATATATATATCTGACCTGAGTTAGATTATTCCTCTGCCCCTCTCGGAGAGCTCGGCAAGCTACCAAGAGTATCTCGCCCACACGGCAGAGCCTGGCAAGCTCCCCGTGACATATTCGATATGCCAAACACAGTAACAACAAAAAATCTCCAATGGAGACGTTACTGGGCCTGCTCGAGCAAATCGATGAACAACGGGAGGACAGTGACAGTGATATATATATATATATAATATATATAATATATATATAATATATATATGTTTCTTCTTGTTATTTTTGGAAAGGTCCCTTATTCAGAACATCACTTTGAAAGTACAGGAGAGAGAGAGACTGAAATGGAAAGATCTCCATTTTGCAACTCCTAATGAAAAATTAGATACTAAAATTACTAAGCAAAAAATTGTTGTGGAGCAGTGCATTTTACCACACTATCAAAGAAACTTTCTATAGATAATGTGCTATCTACAAAGGGTAAAGTAGGCCATTAAAAAGGTGGAGTATCAGGCTCCATAATCAAGAGGTCAATTTTTTTTTTGTTTTAATGGTGGTGAACTAACAATACATGCCCCTGGTAACATGCAATGTAAGGTGCACAATGTCCTTCATGGAGCTAGAAAGTTTTCTCCAGTTCCTAAGCAAAGCCTTAACTATAATATACAGTTTATAAGAAACTCAGGGGACAGAAAATGAATTGAGCAACAACTAGCAAGAAACAATCAGACAAATCTAGAATGTACTTCCATCTATAAGACAAGTGACTCTTTCCCCCCTCCCAAAATAATGTCATTATAATAAAAATGGGATTTGGGAGGGATTGCTCTAAATAAAAAGAAATCAGAAGACCTTAGTAATAATAAAATAGAACCGTGATTACATCCTGGTTAAAAAGAAACTGCACCAGATATCATTATGTTGACTGGAGAAATTGAGTATGTTAAGGATTTAGACAATATCAAGGAATTATCATTCACTGATTATGTATGTACTCTTCTTATTAACTCACTGCTTCAGCACCAAATCACCCTCAGCATTTGCTCTACTACAGGATGTTGTTAGCGTTTCTCTGTGCACGAAGAGCAGCATTCATCGTTGTCTATAGAGGGCACTGAAAGGAAGTGACCAGAGGAACATATTCTCCCAGTTTTGGAATGCTGCACCTGTGTTGATCTGGTTTTGTTTCTGATTTTGCTCCAGTTGTCCAGCTGGTCAGTGATACATGAGTGTCTGGGGACATCTGGGATTATCCTGCCCCAACTGTGTGCCAGGGCACACAGCCTCTTGCACATCAGTCCAGAATCTGTGACATCCTTGGTGTAAGTTTTCAGCAAGTGCCTGATGTGCTCACAAGAATGATCTGCTCTGCGTGCTCCTCTCCAGCCTGTACTAGTGGAGCCTCAGAGGGTAGTTTTCTGCTTGTTGCAATGGAGAACAGCTCTCGTGTCAGAAACCCAGTAGACTTTACTGTCTACAGGATGCAACCACAGCTTTTCCAGTGATATCGAGGTTTGAGCCCCTTTCCCAAGATGCTAAGTTCTAGCACATTCTTTAGACTTACATCTTTATAATAACTCTTTAGTTGTTTATTTGATATCAATACTTGATATTAAAACTTTCCTTTAAGATAATCTCGTGTGGGGCTGGAATGATGGCATAGCGGGTAGGGCGTTTGCCTTGCATGCAACCTGACCGGGGTTCAATTCCCAGCATCCCATGTGGTCCCCTGGGCACTGCCAGGAGTAATTCCTGAGTGCATGAGCCAGGAGTAACCCCTGTGCATTGCTGGGTGTGACCCAAAAAGCAAAAAAAAAAAATCCCGTGAGAGGGTCCTAAGAGATAGTAGAGACATTAAAGCATTTGTCTTGTATTCAGCTGACCTCAGTTCAATCTCAGGCACTGCATTTTCAGTCAAGCACTAAAAAATGTAAGGTACCAATGATCTTCTAATAAGTTTCTATTCTAAATAAATTGGCCAAGAGTTGGATTATATATGCTGCAAGTAAAAGCTCTAAGGGATACCTCTGTTGCCTACTTTGTGGTGTCACCTTCATTGCTCTACCATCTGTAGAGCACATCCTAATTTGTTCTCATAATTCCAGAGTAATAGCATCTGCTTAAACTCACCTTGCCCTCAGTTGACTTTCAGACTCATATTTTATCCAATCTATAGTTTTCCATGTTTAAAAACTCCATAGTCTATAGGGCTGGAGCAATCGTACAGAGGGTACAGTATTTGCCTTGCATGCAACTGACCCGGGTTATATCCCTGACATTCCATATGGTCCCATGAGTGCTGCCAAGAATTCCTGAGTGCAGAGCCAGGAGTAACGCCAAGCATTACCAGGTGTGGCCCAGAAACCAAACCAACCAGCCAACGAATTCCACCCCCACCCCCTGCAAAAACCCTTTTATATTCTTGTTAGTGATGCCTTGAGTTTTTTTTATACTCTAGTGAATGAAAAAAATGGTGGGGAGTGGGAATCTAGCACAAAGAAAAGTGAAGCATAAGAGTCACGCATTTGAGGCCCTGAACTCAATCCCAGGCATTATATACCTGCCTGCTCCACCCCAGCGCACCGCTGGGTATAATCCTGAAGATCTTCAAGGATTGCAAACTTACTAGGGAGGGCCCTATTTAGAATAAAAGAAAAGATGAAATAGAGGGGGCAGGTATGAAGCTTGCTCTAAAATGTAATTCTATGTATAAAACAATTCATTTTTGTTAATATTAAAAATGTAACTTATAGAGCTGAAGCTTAAGAAAAGATGATGTAAAAGGAAATTTTTGAAAACTTAATCAGCAATAAGAATATGGATTAAAAAAGTGAGCTAACATTTGGTAGCCATGTTAACAATCAAGATCTAAGAGAGACCTAAGGGTGTGTTGGCAGCTCACCAGGAATAGATTCCTTTCATTGACTTAAGAGAAATGATCAGTGGCATTCATCATTTTGTTATCTGTGATTTTTAGCAGTAAAGTCTTTTAGAAGCCTTAAAACAGAACTGCAAGCATGTTTAGGGCAAGAAGGCAGAACAAAAGAAGTTTCAGGAATGTATTATCTTATAGTGAAGGAGAGAAACTCAAATGGAGAAACTGAGATGGAATGGACATGGGTGGAGTAAACCAGAAACTGTCGTGGGGTCCACAGATACAGTTGAGAGGATTTGGGTTCAATGATTCGGTTTGCTCCTTCTGTCAACTACAGGCAGCTCCTGTCCCAAGGCTTTGTCTTTATTCAGATCTGTTCCAGTTCCTATTGTTCAAACTCAAAGTTGCTTTTTTTTCTTCCCCAAGTCAATAACCCTATTTTATGCTTCTTTCCTAGATTGTCTTATCTCTTTCATAGATTCACACAGCATTTCCTGAACCTTCTCTTTATCCCGAAAATGATTTTCATCTCTTGATTCCTATTTTGTTTTTTTAAATTTTTTAATTAAAAAATTTCTTTTGCAATTTTTAAACATTTTATTTTCATAAAGTAGTTCGCACCACTCAACATCTTATTATGACATCTTATTATCTCATTCTTACTTTGGACAAACTGGCAGGCTACCGAATATAACCTGCCCACACAGCAGAGTCTGGCAAACTCCCCGTGGCGTACCCAATATGCAAATACCAGTAACAATGATGGGTCTCATTCTCCTAACCCTGAAAGAGCCTTGAAACTCAGGGCTAGGACGAAGGAGACGTTACTGGGGCCTGCTTGAGGCAATCGACGATGAAAGTAGTTCACAATAGTTCACAACAGAGAGAATTCAAATACTCATCCCACCAGCAAGCATCTTTCTACCACAATAAGAGGGAAGTATACGAAGGTTGTTGTATTTCACTCTGGAGCAAATTAAGCCCGTATATAAGAGAATACAATTCTGAATCCTTTTTTTCTCTCTTTTATGATGCCTCTTTGGCATTCACTTAATTTCCCTGGAAGGTTCATAGTTTTGGACCTACTTTATACCTGCAGGTGTTCTTGGTTGCCCATATTGAATGTTCTTTTGGGTTATTCTGATTTCTTACAGGTGATAATTGTTGCACCAATAGTAGGAATCATAAAAGTAAAAAATACCAACTGGGTCAGTTTTGTCTTTTTAATTTTTAACTTTCAGAGCATTCCCCCCATATACATACTAGCATACATATACTATATTTTTATTTAGTGGATGATTTTTCTCCCTCCCTTCCTCCCTTCCTCCCTCCCTCCCTCCTTCCTTCCTTCCTTCCTTCCTTCCTTCCTTCCTTCCTTCCTTCCTTCCATGAAAATGGGGTCATATTATATTCCTCCTGTTTTCTCCATTAGTTGAGTATTGACCATGTCATTACATTACTTCATTTCCCCCTTAACAGAACTGCATCCATGTCGTTGTATGAATACATATACTCTATTTTTTCAAATTTGTGTTTAGATTGCTTTTAATTTTTTAAAATTTAAACCATGCTGCTATAAATAACCTTGTGCATGATTCTTTTTGCCCTGTGTCTTTCTGTAAGATAATAGCAACATTGACAGTTGAAAGGCTCTATATGATTTAGATGATGATAGGTATTATTGTTTTGATAGATATTGTTATTTTGCTCCCCTCTACAAATGATCACAATTACAGTTACCAAATATAGGTCAGAGTATTATCCTACCCTAAATTAGTGCTAACCTTATCTGAGCTCTCAATACAGGGTTCCAACTACTTATCTTTCGTTGGGTTTCTACTCAATTTCTACCCAATTACTAGCTTCTATAGATTTCTGAGGTTCCCCCTCCCACCACGCCCCATTTGATGCTGCCTCCAATGTCAGGATCTGTCCTAACATTCTCTGCCACATTCAGTATGATGATAGTCTTTATCCTCTTGTAGTTACTTAATGATCCTGGAATTGCTGTTAAAGTTTCATCCACTGCACCTGCACTGGGAAAAATGGGGAACAAATGACACCACTTTATTTCTTTTTCCCCCCATGTTGGATAACATTGGGTTGTTCTTGTTCCTCTCACAGGGAGCTTAGGTTTTTTGAGTTACTCCCACAACAGTGCCCCTGAGGCACACCCAATTTTGTCAGGCACTAATAATCCTATATTGCTTTTCTCTTTCCTATATGTCATTTGCATGGCTTTGCAATGTCCTTTTTGTATGGACACAGGAAGACTCTTGATGCTATGCTTTGTAACATGGGAGTTAATTGATTACAAATAATTTTTACTCCTGGGTATCCATCATACTTACCTGACTTAGGCCTCAGTTGCCCTTACTACCTAACACCCACCAAGTAGGGTGCTGACGAAGGGACTGTATGGACCCAGGGCCAGCTGTAAGCTACCCTGGCATTGAAAGGAGACAAGCTAAGCACCATAAGCATAAGTTAAAACTATGGTCATGGAACAAACTCTGTCATGACCCAAGGAACAAGGAACCTGCTGGAGTTAGGAAATACTAACCTGGACTGTGTTTGTGGCCGTGCTACACATCATAAGACACTCCCTACCCTTTTTCCAGAATTATCACACCATATTTGATAGGGTTTAGATAGCAGGCAACAAATCATCGAAGCACAGCGGGTAGGGCGTTCGCCTTACAAGCGGCCAACATGGCCGACCCGAGTTCGATTCCTCCGCCCCTCTTGGAGAGCCCGGCAAGCTACTGAGAGTATTCGATATGCCAGACACAGTAACAACAAAGTCTCCAATGGAGACGTTACTGGGCCCGCTCGAGCAAATCGACGATCAACGGGAGGGCCTTTACCTTTAATATATATATATATATATATATATATATATATATATATATATACCTCTCAGAGAACCTGGCAAGCTACCTAGAGTATCGCGCCCTCACAGCAGCGCTTGGCAAGCTCCTCATGGCATATTTGATATGCCAAAAACAGTAACAATAACAGGTCTCATTCCCATTACCCTGAAAGAGCCTCCAATACGGCAGTGTTGGGAAAGATGATAAAGGAGAAGCTGCTAAAATCTCAGGGCTGGGATGAATGGGGATGTTACTTGCGCCAACTTGAGTAAATTGATAAACAGGATGACAGCGATAGAGTAATACAGTGAACCTGGCCTGGGAACTTTTGGTCTGGAATATATAGCGAGATGTCCCCAGGAAGAGCCAACCTTTAGCTTAATATATCTCTTACTGTGTTCATACAAAGTGAAATTGCTAGAAATATTATAAGAAGTAAATTTATTATGATTGTTTAAATGTATTACTAGATGAAGAAAGGAAAAAGCGATATACCCTGAATAGAATCCCGTCCTTGAGTGGATAGTAATCTGGAGTGCTAACCCTTAAGATGAGATTTGGTCCTTGAGTTAACCTCCTAAAGAAGTGACTTTACCTCTGTTTGTTGTTATGACAATGTTCAACCCCACCTATGTGTACTCCAACCCTTTATGATTCCTATATAAATGTGCTGTGAGGGGAAAGAGGGGAAGATGAGAACTGAGACTTAGGGACTTTGTGACTTTGTGACTTTGAGGTCTTTGAGGACCAGAGGGTCTTTGATAATGAGAAATAGGACCAGATGATGATGATGACTAGAAGTAAAAGACTATGAGCCTAAGAAAAGACAAAGAAGAAAATGTAATGAAGTAGAGGACTTTGAGGTCTACGAGGAGATTAGGATGATGGAACTATGATGACTGGGACTATGACCAAACTATGACTATGATTGCACCACAAGGTGAGAGATTGCACTACGTTGGGGTAGAGAGAGAAATAAACTGTCTATAAATCAGCTTGGGGCACAGTTCCACTGTTTCTCTGTTCCCCCTGTCCCTCATCCATCAGTTGCTGTGGGCCGGTCAGGGGAACAGCTCTCGGGCACTGAATGCTTGAGTCCCCTATGTGTCAATTTCTTTTTCTTGGAACTCACATCCCCAGGAAATTGAAGCTTCTCAGAAATTTCCAGAATACTCTCCCCCTCATATTGCTCAGCCATAACTGGGCCCTATGAGCATTTCTAGCTGCAAACAGAAATTGGGATATGTAGTATCTGGCAAAGCGGATCAAGATTGTCAGGAAAATGTGTACCAACACTGATCTACTACCTGAACCTGTGCCTGCTCCCACATAGAATAAAAGGAAGGTTCAGTTAGTATGGAGGAAGGGAAGAAAGCATTTTGAGTAGTACTGGTAATCCTCAATATTTGCCAACAAAATACACTTGTTCAATACATCTTTGCTGAATGCATGCTTAGCATAAGAATAGATCAGCAGCTTGCCATCATGCTCTCGAGCAAATGTAAATCACAGATTTATCAATTAATTATTCAGATTCAGTTTGGTTCTCAGTTATAAGTGCTGGATATCTACATCCAGAACTGTGTGCGATGGGGTCCGTGGAGAGCACATACCAGGTTGAAATTTTGTTCTCATTTGAATTCAAATGAGGGGCAGATGTTATGCATCAAACAAGTGACAGATTGCAGTTTTAATTTAAAGAGTAAGTAAAATTTTGTTTGTAATGTGCTTCTACTTACTGGAGAAGAAAATACAAGTGATGTCACCCGAGTACCTTCTGGATTGAAGTAGTATATTTGTAATGAGGAAGAAGAGAACAAGCCTAGACAAATAGGTCCTGGGAGAGAATGGTGAAGTTAGAGGTGATAGGGCTGCTTCTGTAGATTAGAGATAGCAGAATGGGTGATAGTGAGAGGATGACAACAGTGGTGGCAGCAGAGGAAAAAGTTGAAAGAAGAAAATAATCATGGTAAGAGAGGCCAGGACAAAAGAGAGGGAGGGAAGAGACCGGTGGGTAATGGTTTAGGGCAGAGAATCTGTTCTTCCTTCACCAGAACTAGAACTTGATTTTTGGTTTATCTTGTAACCTGGTCTAATGCCATATCAGATGTGTTTGAGAGTTAGTTTATGAACTCATAGTTCCCAGAACTATGGTCTCAACTTTCAGCCTTTGTGTCTCTTGGTTCATTATTGTCTTCTTTTTCTCCTTCTCTGCTTCCTCCTCATCCTCTTTGACTTCGTCTTCCTTTTACTCCTCCTTCTTCCATCGAATCAAATGTCTGAGGCTCACTTTAGTGCCAGGATCTGCACCACCCAGTGGGATTTCTTACTTTCTCCAACAGCTTTTCTTAGCAGTGTATTCATGGCCTGGGTCAATAGTAATGGATGATGGTGATGTCAGTGTGAGTTGACTTTCTGGAGTTTGAGTCAACCTGAGATACTGAACGTAGCCTATTGTTTTTTGTTTTAGAATAGAATGGATAGTCCTGGAGACCCTGAGCACCTTCACTACCACCAAAATGCCATGTCTCTATGTTAATTCTAGTGCATTTTTTTTTTTTGCTTCTTTGGGCCACACTCGAGCTCGAGCGGGCCCAGTAACGTCTCCATTGGAGACTTTGTTGTTACTGTGTCTGGCACATTGAATACTCTCGGTAGCTTGCCAGACTCTCCGAGAGGGGCGGAGGAATCGAACTCAGGTCGGCCATGTTGGCCGCTTGTAAGGCAAACGCCCTACCCGCTGTGCTATCGCTCCAGCCCACCCCATCTTTTTTACCTTTACCTTTGGGCCACACCCGGCAATGCACAGGGGTTACTCCTGGCTCTTCACTCAGGAATCAGTCCTGGTAGTGCTCAGGGAATCATATGGGATGCTGGGAATCAAACCCAGGTCAGCTGCGTTCAAGGCAAATGCCCTACCCGCTGTGCTATTGCTCCAGCCCCCCCCCTTTTTTTTCTAGTGCACTTCTTTAACAAATACATTTAATTTAGCAGCTGCTTATTAATGGCACACATTTGGGAAAATGTGTGGATAATGATGTTATTGTGTGAATGTCAGAGGAAGATTACCCAAACCTACATAACAGCCAGGCTGAAGCACAAAGCCTGTAGTCACCAGCGAAGTGTTTATAATTTGCTTTGAAATGCCATTGTGATACCTGATTGAAGTTCTTTTTATTTTTAATTTTTTTATTAGTGAAACGCCATGATGTACAGTTGTAGACTTACAAACTTTTGTGCTTGGGTTTCAGTTATACAATGATCGAGTACTCATCCCTTCACCAGTGCCCATTCTCCACCACTAATGAACCCAGTAGCCCTCCCATCCCCCACCTTCTCCCCCCCGCCCCCCCAACACTGCCCCACCTATGGCAGGGCATTCCCTTTTGCTCTCTCTTTTCTTTAGGGTGTTGTAGTTTTCAATAGAGGTATTGAGTGAACATTGTGTTCGGTCTATAGTCTACTTTCAGCACGCATCTCGCATATCAAGCGAGTTCTCCAAACACCATTTACTTGGTGTTCCCTTCTTTATCTAAGCTGCCTTTTCCCCCAGCATCTGATGCCAGCTTCCAAGCTGTGAAGCAGACCTCCAGGTACTTATCTCAACTATTCTTGGGTGTTCGTCTCCCCATCTGTTACTTTATATTCCCCAGATGAGTGCAAACTTTCTACATCTGTCCCTCTCTTTCTGACTCATTTCACTTAGCATGATACTTTCCATGTAGAATCACTTGTATGCAAATTTCATGATTTCATCTTTTCTAACAGCTGCATAGTATTCCATTGTGTAGATGTACCAAAATTTCTTTAACCAGTCATTTGTACTCCATCACTCGGGTTTTTTCCAGATTTTGGCTATTCTGAACAGTGCAGCAATGAACATACAAGTGCAGATGTCATTTTGGCTATACTTTTTTGCCTCTCCGGAATATATTCCCAGGAGTGGTATTGCTGGGTCAAATGGGAGCTCAATGTTTAATTTTTTGAGAATCATCCATACTGTTTTCCAAAAGGGCTGAACCTGTCAGCATTCCCACAAGCAGTGAAGGAGAGTTCCTTTCTCTCTCCATAGGCGCCAATACCAGTTGCTTTTGTTCTTTTGGATGTGGGCTAGTCTCTGTGGTGTGAGGTGATTTCTTATTGTTGTTTTGATCTGCATCTCCCTAATGATTAATGATGTAGAGCATTTTCTCATGTGCCTTTTAGCCATTCAGATTTCTTCTTTGAGAGAGTTTCTGTTCATTTCATCACCCCATTTTTTGATGGGGTTGGATGTTTTCTTCTTGTGGAATTCAACCAGTACTTTGTATATCCTTGATCACGATCACGATCACAATCATCCTGTTGTTCGTCAATTGTCTCGAGCAGGCACCAGTAACGTCTCCTTCTTCCTAGCCCTGAGATTTTAAAAGAGCCATTTCAATGCTCTTTCAGGGTTAGGAGAATGAGACCCATCATTGTTACTGGTATTTGGCATATTGAGTACGACACGGGAAATTTGCCAGACTCTGCTGTGCGGGCAGGATACTTTTGGTAGCCTGCCAGGTTCTCCTTGATATGAACCTCTTATCGGATGGGTATTGGGTGAATATCTTTCCCATTTTGTAGATTGTCTCTGTATTTTGGTCACTATATCTTTTGCGGTACAGAAGCATCTTAGTTTAATATAGTCCCATTTGTTTATCTCTGTTTCTATTTGGTTGGTCAGTGGCATGTCATCTTTGAATATACCATTAGACTCAATATCCTGGAGGGTTTTGCCAACCTTGTCTTCAGTGTATCTTATGGATTCTGGTCTGATGTTGAGGTCTTTAATCCTTTTTGATCTGACCTTTGTGCATGGTGTTAAGTCGAGGTCTAATTTTTTATAATACGAGGTGCTCATAATTTTGCACATGGTTGTCCAGTTATGCCAGCACCATTTGTTAAAGAGGATTTCCTTTGCTCCACTTCACATTTCTTTCTCCCTAATCAAAGATTGGATGTTTATACATTTGGGATTGTGTGTAGGGATATTCCACCTGTTCCATTGGTCTGTGACTCTGCTTTTGTTCCAGTACCATGCTGTTTTAATTATTACCGCTTTGTAGTAGAGTTCGAGGTTGGGGAGGGTGATGACTCCCATTGTCTTTTTCCCAAGAATTGCTTTAGCTATTCTTTGGCATTTGTTGTTCCAAATGAATTTTAGAAGTGCTTGGTCTATTTTTTTTGAAGAATTTCATGGGTATCCTTATAGGGATAGCATTGAATCTGTATAGTGCCTTAGGGAGTATTGCCATACTGACAATATTAATTCTTCCTATCCATGAGCAGGGGATATGTTTCCATTTCCTCATGTCCTCTTTTATTTTGTGGAGTAGTGTTTTGTAGTTTTTTTTTGTAAAAGTCCTTTACCTCCTTAGGTAAGCTGATTCCGAGGTACTTGATTTTCTGGGGCACGATTGTGAATGGGATTGCTTTTTTCATGTCTCTTTCCTCTGTCTCATTATTTGCATATAGGAAGGCCATGGATTTTTGGGTATTGATTTTGTAGCCTGCGACTTTACTGTACAAGTCTATTGGTTTTAGGAGTTTCTTGGTAGAGGCTTTAGGATTCTCTAGATATAGTATCATGTCATCTGCACATAGTGAGAGCTTGATTTCTTCCTTTCCTATCTGGATGCCCTTAATATCTTTTTCTTGCCAAACTGCTATTGCAAGTACTTTCAGTACTATATTGAACAGAAGTGGTGAGAGTGGGCACTCTTGTCTTGTCCTTGATCTTAGAGAAAAGGTCCTTAGTTTTTCCCCATTGAGGATAATGCTTGCCATGGGTTTGTCGAAGATGGCTTTGACTATCTTGAGGAAATTTCCTTCTCAGCCCATTTTGGTGAGTGTTTTCATCATAAACGGGTGTTGGATCTTGTTGAATGCTTTTTCTGCATCTATTGATATGATAATATGGTTTTTTATCTTTACTTTTGTTGATATGATGGATTATGTTGATTGATTTCCAAATATTAAACCATCCTTACATTCCTGGGATGAATCCCACTTAGTTGTAGTGTATGATCTCTTTGATGAGTAGTTGAATTCTGTTTGCTAATATTTTGTTGAGAATCTTCACATCTGTGTTCATCAGAGATATTGGCCCGTAATTTTCTTTGTTAGTGGTGACTTTGTTTGCTTTTGGAATTAGAGAGATATGTGCCTCATAGAAACTGTTTGGGAGAGTTTATGTTTTTTCAATTTTCTGGAAAAGCTTGAGGAGAACTGGCAACAGGTCTTCTTTAAATGTTTGAAAGAATTTGCTAGTGAATCCATCTGGACTTGGGCTTTTGTTTTTGGGAAGACTTTTGATTACGGTTTCAATTTCCTTGATATTAATGGGTCTATTCAGGTATTCCAAGTCTTCTTGGTTCAATCTTGGGAGATTATCCATTCTTCTAGGTTCTCTTGTTTCATGGCATGCAGACTCTCAAAATAGTCTCTGATCATCTTTTGAATTTCATTGGTTTCTGTTGTGATGTCCCCTTTTTCATTTCTAATTTGGTTTATTAGGATTTTCTCTCTTTTTCTTTGTGAGTCTTGCTAGTGGTTTATCTATCTTGTTTATTTTCTCAAAGAACCAGCTCTTGATTTCATTGACCTTTTGGATAATTTTTGGGTTTCCATGTCATTAATTTCTGTTCTAAGTTTGTTTCTTTCCTTCGGCAGGATTTGGGTTCCTTTTGTTGGTCTTTTTTTAAGATCTTGAGCAGTGAAGTTACATTATCTATGTAGGCCCTTTCTTCCTTCCTGAGGAATGCTTGCAAAGCTATAAATTTTCCTCTTAACATGGCTTTAGCTGCGTCCCATAGGTTCTGGTAACTGGTGTCTTCATTCTCAGTTGTTTCCAGGTATCTTTTGATTTCTTCCTTGACTTTCTTCCTGAATATCATTGTTCAATATTGAGTTGTTTAATTTTCAGGTGTTTTATTTGGTTCTCCGCATCTTTGTGTGATTCACTTCTATCTTCAGCACAATGTGGTCTGAAAAGAGAGTTGATACAATTTCTATCTTCCTAATTCTATTGAGGTATGTTTTGCGAACCAGCACGTGGTCTATTTTAGAAAATGTTTGTGTGCACTGGAAAAGAATGTGTATTCTTTCTTTTTGGGGTGTAAAGCACTGTATAGGTCTATAAGCCCTCTCTCTTCTATTTCTTCCTTCAAAGCCAGTGTGTTTCCTCGCTGAGTTTTGTACTTGTTGGTTTATCCAGAGGTGATAAGGTGATGTTGAAGTCTCTGGCTACTATTGTATTGTTTGCATGTACTCCTTAAAATCTGTTAACAGTTGTTTTAAGTATTTAGCTGTTCCCTCATTAGGTGTGTATACATTGAAGAGTGTGATTTCTTATTGTTGTAGATATCCCTTGAGAAATAGAAAATGGCCTTCACTGTCCCTTCTAATCTTTTTCAACCTGAAATTTATTTTGTCGGATACTAGTATGGTCACCCCACCTTTTGTGAGGGAGTTGTTTGCTTGCAGGATTCTTTTCCATTCTTTGCCTTTGAATCTGTGTTTGCTATGTCTGGTCAGATGAGTTTCTTCTAGGCAGCATAATGTTGGTTTCAGTTTCTGGATCCATTTTGCCACTCTGCGTCTTTTGATTGGTGCATTTAGACCATTGACATTGAGAGAGATTATTGTCATGGGGTTTTGTGCCATCTTTCTGTAAGGGTTTGTTTTGCTTATGGATGTTTTCGTTCTTGAATTACAGGAGCCCTTTTAGTCCTTCTTTTAGGTTTGGTTTTGAGACTATGAAGTTCCTGAGCTGTTATTTATCTGTAAAATGGTGTATCATTCCATCGAGTTTGAGTGAGAGTTTAGCTGGATAAAGTATTCATGGTGAGGCATTCATTTCATTGAGTTTTTTCCATTATATCCCCCCATTGTCTTCGGGTTGGAGGGTTTCCTCTGATAGGTCTGCTGTGAATCTAAGAAGTGCTCCTTTGTATGTGATTTCCTTCTTTGACCCTGCTGCTTGCAGTATTGTGTTTCTATCCACAGCATCCATCATTCTGATTGTGATATCCCTTTGAGAGTTTATATTAGGGTCTCTTTTAGCTGGCATTCTTTTGGCTCCTTGGATCTGGATTTCCACATTCTCTAACTCTGGGAACTTTTCAGCAATGATTTCTTTAACTGTGGCTTTTTCATTGGAATTGCTTCCCTGTTCTTTTGGTACTTTGATGATTCTAATGCTGTTCCTGTTAGAGTTGTCCCCTAACTCTCTGATTCGCCTTAGAGTTATTTTGAGGTCTTTTCCAATTATTTGTTATTGTCTGTATGATTTCTGCTGCTCACATTCAAGCTCACTAATTCTGTCTTCAGCTGTAGTAATTCTACTGCTGAGGGCACCCACTGAGTTTTTAATGTCATCTACATGAATCCTTTATTTGTGACATTTCTTTTTGTAGCTTTGTTATTTTTGCTCTCATTTTTTCCTGTATTTTCTCGGCAATACATTCCACTGTTTCTTTCATTTCTTCCTTTAATTTTCTGGATGTCTGCTCCATTGATTCTTTGAATTCCTTGAACATCCTCAGCATTTCATCTTGAAATTCTTTATTGGAGAGATCATATTTGTGGGTAACCCCTGTTGAGGATTCAGGAATCTTTTCTTCATCCTCTCCTCATAGTGGAGGTTTGCGCTGTTTCTTCATGCTGTTTTGGTTGTATAGAGGTAAAACCTTCAATTCCACTAGCACTGTTCCCTCGTATTGCGGGAAAGGATTCTGAATAAGGTTGGCTGATGGTGGTCACCCTTTTCCCCTTTTAAAATATGTTCTTCCTCTCAACATTATTCTGTGGTTTATGATAGGCACTGAGTGAAGCCTTGGAGGAGGTGCTCTTCTTTTATATTGGGCTTGTACAACTTCTTGGGTACATTGGTCTTTTGTTGGAATAGGAGTAGGCTGGTGGATTATTGTATTGTGTTTGAGGCAGCCAGGACGGTTTCCACAGAATTAGGCGATGAAGGTTGGGATTTGAGTCGAGAGTGGTAGGAGTGGGAAATATAACTGCGGCCATGTGAGTGGCCCCCGCCTCACAGAAGGCCACACCTACTATTGAGCCCCCTACAGTGGAGGCCACACACCCAGCCAATCCAGATGCTAGTCCACGGACCTATTGGGGGAGGCAGCGACTAGTAGGCTGGCACTTGCTGCAGAAGTGGAGGCAGGTGCGGTGCCCCAGGCCGGATCCTGGTGGCTAGCGTCCGGGGTGGGTAAGGGTGGGGGGGCACGCAGAAGCAGGTACAGACCTGTTTGGGGGGGCAGGACTAGTTGGACTGGCACTCGCTGCAGAAGTGGAGGCAGGTGCCCCAGGCCAGGGTCCCTGAGGGCTGGCATTTAGGGCCGTGGGTCTGGGTGGGGAGGGGGTGCGCTGGAGCAGGTACAGACCTGTTGGGAGGGAGGTGGCAACTCTTCATTTTGTTTTTACATGAGTTGAAGTCAGGTTAACGTGAATGTTAAATTTGGACTTGAAACTATCACTTGATCACTTGACTTCCCGTTAATCGTCAATTTGCTCGAGTGGGCGCCAGTAACGTCTCCATTTGTCCCTGTTGCGTGCTAGTGTAGCCCAATGGCGTCTGTTCGCTCTAGGAACACGAAGAGCCTCAAACTGATTGTTCATGATCTTGATGAAGAAGTCTGACCATCTGGTAGGTGGGCGGCCATGTGGTCTTTTGACATCCCGTGGAATCCAGTCGGTAACAGCTCTAGTCCAGCGGTCGTCTTTAAATCTCATTATGTGACCAGCCCATCTGATTTTTGATGCCTCGGCAAATGAGACAGTGTCCCTGATTCTTGATCGTCGATGGAGGTCGGAACTCCGGATTCTTTCTCTCATTTGAGTGAAATGTGATATTCCAAGCATAGCTCTTTCAATTCCTCTTTGGGAGACCTGAATAGTGTTCCCATTCTGTTTGCATAGGCCCAGGTCTCTGAGGCATATGTTAATGCAGGAAGAACAGTGGAATCAAAGAGATGTGCCCGGAGCCAGAGGTTCTTCCTCTTCTTAGCTATTTCTTCAATGCTCTTGAAGGCATTCCAAGCTGCTCTCTTCCTCCTGTGCAGCTTGGGTGCCAGGTCATTTGTCATGTTGACTTCTCAACCTAGGTACACATAGCTGTTGCATTCGGAGATGGTTGTTCCATTGGGAGCGAATGGGGATTCAGGAACGAGGCTGTTTCTCATAAACATTGTCTTCGTAAGATTCAGCTGTAGTCCAACCTTTCCACACTCACAGTCAAAGTCGGCCAGCATTTGTGCCGCTTGGCTGATGTTTGGTGTTATTAAAACGATGTCATAGGCAAAGCAGAGGTGGTGTAATTGCCGACCATCTATGTTCACTCCCATTCCTTCCCATTCCAGTCATGGCATGATGTTCTCGAGGGTGGCACTGAAGAGTTTCGGTGAAATGGTATCACCCTGCCGAACCTCTCTCTTGACATCAATGATTACTTCTTTGTAGAATGGTGAGATCCTGGTAGTGAATCCGTAATACAGCTCACAGAGGATCTTGATGTATTGAGCTTGAATGCCCTGATTGGCTAGGGCTTCAATGACCGCTTCCTTCTCAACAGAATCAAAGGCCTTCTTTAAATCAATGAACGTTAAACAGAGTGGCATCTTGAACTCCCGAGAAACCTCAATGAGCTTGGTTATCGTGTGGATATGGTCGATGGTGCTGAATCCTTTGCGGAACCCTGCTTGCTCGCATGGTTGTCCTTCATCTAGTGTTCTGCCAATCCTATTTAGGATGACTCGAGTGAACAACTTGTAGATGACAGACAATAGGCAGATAGGGCGATAGTTGCCAATGTCATGGATGTCTCCCTTCTTGAACAGTAGTACGGTCCTGCTGGTTTTCCATTGGGACGGAACCTTGCATTCAGACAGGTAGCGTGTGAACAGCCGAGCCAGCATATTGATGAATACTGATGGTAGGTTCTTCAGGTGTTCAGGTCTGACCTTGTCTGGGCCGGGTGCTGTTCGTTTCTTTACTGACTAAATGGCGTGTCGGATTTTGGAAGGGAGAACATTGGGAACAAGATATCTGTCCTGTGGAATTTGGTATGTCGGCAAGTGGACATGGCTATCGAAGAGATTTGAGTAGAAGTCTTGGATAATCTTCGCTTTTGAAACTATAGCTCCCTTAAAAAGCTATACATGGAAATGTATAACTCTCATTGATCAACTCTAACTAATGATATAGCTCTTAATTTTTTTATTGTAACACTGTGATTTATCGTTGTTCATAATACATTTGTTTCAGGCACTAAATTTTCCAACAGCAATCCCACCAACAGTGAGCCCTTTCTTCCACCAATGTCCCCATTTTTCTACTCCACCCAGTCTTCCCGCTTGCATCTACAGATTTACTTCATATTGTTTGTTGCATCACAAAGGCAAATGGAATATCAAATCTTAGGTCAATAAGAGTCCATTTGTGATAACTGTTATATCTCGCAATGAAGTTACTAAAGTCATTGCCTGAGGATCTACTATGCAGATTAGCACTAGATAAGCCTTCTGGGTTATTGTTTAGGCTCCATGAACTTGGTTTCATTTATGAAACTTTCTAATCAGATTTTCTGTTATTCAGGTGGGCTAACAGAACTAAGAAATTTTGAGGTGTCTAGGAGCTAGAGATCTGGAACAATTTGATGGTTAGGCAGTTTGATAAGCTTCAGTTATGGAGCTGAGTCATTTCTAATTCAGATGGCTGCAGGCTGCTGTGCCTTCAGGCAGAAAGGGGAACCTCTCTTCTCCATTCTGAGAAGACTCCAGAGTTCTTTGCTCAGACCAGTCTACCTGAGATGATTTGGCAGTATCATGTTTTTTTTTTTGACATATGACACTGAACCACTTCTCTGTAGGCAAGATGGCAGGTATGGGAAAGATAACTCTTGAAATGAGATTTTTTTGGTTTGTTTTTAAGCCTTCTTAGCAATGTTTAGGAGAAAGGGGACACTCTTGGAGATAATTGGCCAACAGATTCTGTTGACTCAATGCTTGGATCTGGTAATACTTTCTGGTTAGAACCAGTAGTGCTGGGTCCCCAGACCCCCAATGATGCTCAGGGCCCCAGGACTATACTGAGCAGTACACAGGGGGAGGCATGGAATAGGGTCTTGCATATGTGTAGCATGAATTGAGCTAGCACCCTAATTTAAAAACAACCCATCCTCACCCCCAGCCTAGGAAGATGTTCCAGAGAGTTGGAGAACATGCTTTTCATGTGGGAACTTGAGTTTTGATTCTTGGTACCGTGAGGCTTCCCTGGAGAACCATGGGATGTGGCCCCCCAAACCAAACATAAATAATAATAAAATGCCTCCCTATAAAACAAAACATGAAAACAACACCATCCACACCCCAAAAGAAACCAATCAGTGGGCAGAACCCTTTACAGCCAAAGGAGTTGGAGAAGAGAGGAATTAGTTCTTTGAGAACATCAATTATTTTCAAGATCGTGAGGACAGCTACTTGGCCTTCTCTCTTTCTGCTCTGACTCTGAGAACCCTCCCACCTCCCATTCTCTGTCCCTGCCCCAGGAATATACAATGAGTTAACACGGAGAAAATATTACTGCATTCTTAGCCTTCACATCCCTAATAAAGCCCATATTTTAAAGCAGTTAAGGAAGTTTGCACAGAATCCAACCTTAAAAGCAAATTAAATACATAAAAAACTAAGCCAGACAGCAAAGTTTAGTTACCTGAGAAACAACTACTAAATTTATCTCTACAGTCAGGAACATAAGATAAATACTTTAAAAAACTCAGTCTGCTTTTGCTTTCATTTTTACTTTAGGCTTTATTAAATAATACCACTGGAAAGAAATGTACTTGTATAATTTAAAGCTATCCTGATCAGAATATGCTACAATAACTCTACTATGTAAAAAAATGTGTTTTTTTGCTATGACAAGGAAGCTTTTCTGTCTGTCATTTTCAGTACAGTGATTTAGGTTACATGGTATTACTGCTTTTCTGTGTTAAGTATAAGGAATCCAAGTCAAAGTCAGGGATATTAGTGTCCTTGAGACTTATGAAGGTGGTGAAGGTGGTCAGTGGGATGCTTTTTACTTCATCTTCCTTTGAGTTTTAGTTTCTTCTTTTCACCTTCACTTGTGTTGCTGCTGAGAAGAGTAGCCATCTTCCTTTGACTTTGTGGCTTTGCTCTTCTCTTAGCCTGCCCAATAACTTGCCTGAGCCTATTCCTTTGGTTGATCTCCTGAGTGCTCCTTTATTCAACTTCTAGCCCTTGGGGAGTTACATGCCCCCCCCCCCCCCCCAAGTGTTCTCAGTGTCACAGGAGCTGGGTGAAATAAGAGAAAGATAAAAGAGAAGCTTCCTTTGGAAAGTGGGTAAATCCTTATTTGCATAAAAATTCTGCACCATTTATTTCCATAGCGTGATTTTGTGAATATATCATTCAGCAAAAGAGATAGGAGGTATGCAAAGCTAATGAATCCTAGAGACTCTCACCTCTGCTGGGAGCCAGGTCCTTTTCATAGTCCTGTTCAGTCCAAATCAGAATGGTAGCATTTTCCTCTTTGGGGATTTTCCAGAAAAAAAGCAATCATCTCAATCACTGTCATTCAAAAAATATGAGATCTGAGGATGTTTGTTATAAGCATTATACCAGCTGGGCCAAGCAAATGTAGCTGGCACGCCACGCAAGCATGATGCGTGATTGTGATCAGAACACAACTTATTTTTCCCCCCTCTTATATTGCTTCTTTAAACTTGTTCACTGGGGAGTAATCTCCTAGTTGTTGTTGAATACCCAGGATTTCTCTATTCAGATTTAAGTAATATATACCCAAGAGTTCCTTTAAGTTCTAATGAGAGATCTGCTTTACTGCTGGAATATTCAGGTTCCTGTTATCAAATCTTTGAACCTGCTGGAAATTCTCCCCACTTTTCCTCACAGACTGGTTTCTTCTCCCCAGAAGAACTCAACTGGGAAAGTGTTTGATCCACTTTTCATCTTCTCATACTGAGTCCTGCTTTTTTTGCTAGAAGTGGGAACTCAGTAAGGGAGGGGGAGACTTGGACACAACAAAATTCTTACTTGACTTTTAGCTCCTTACCTTCTTTGCCCAATGTGTGACTGAGATTAAGATCTTTGGGCAGACCTGACAGATGCTTATTAATGAGTGTTTTCTCTTCTCTGTAGGCTTTTCAGAGCTGGCCATGTTAGGTATCTCTCTTTTGGCTCTCTTTACTCAGAAAGAAGCATTTTTCTCTTGGATGATTTCTTGTGACAATTCCCCCTAATTTCTGGACATTTAGTACTAAGTCTCATCTTGAGGTCTCTTGACCTCCCTGTTGGGCAAAAACCTATATTGATTCTTGTCTATTCTTGGCTACATTTGATGATGATAAACACTCATCTAAGCCTAGACAAATTCTGGGAGATCAGATTCATCTGTCTCATTGCTAATGAACTCTCTTGGAACTAGCACTGAAGCAGTAGGTTAGTCAGCTCTTCTCTGCTCTCAGTCCCCTGGGGGAAAGGATCTGGGTGTGAGACTCCAACCGAGAGTGCAAGCTAGCTTAACCAGAATCAGGTATCATCCTATGTATGTGTCAACCAATTCAGACAACACTCCAAACTTTCTGATGGGTTCGTTCTTTCAAAGACATCCTCACTTCCCTGAAGTGAAGATTATACTTCCCACCTCTCTCCTGAAGGAGTAACTGGGACTCAAAGCCAGATAATTTTTCTTGAAATGACCTAATAATATGATTGAATCACTGTCTCTCCTCATTTATTTCTATGAGATAGGTTTCAAGACTTTTGGGTGGACTTTGTATTAGGATCACCAGAGAAACAGAATCAATTGAACATATTAGGGTACACACACACACACACACACACACACACACACACACACACACACACATAAACTCAATCTAGCAGGCTCATATTAACTTTAGCTCCCTTCACTTGAGATCAAAAAACTTTGTGATCTGATTTTTCTCACAGCACTCTCTTATTTATTTTTTCACTTTTGGGTTATACTCAGCAATATTCAGGAGTATGTCCTGGCTCTTCACTCAGGAATCATTTCTGGCAGTGCCCAAGTAACCATATGGTATGCCAGGGATCAAACCTGGGTTGGCCATATGTAGGGCAAGTGCCTTATCCAATGTATTGTCTCCAGTCCCTATAATAAAATTCTATTATGTTTAATCTAGCCTTGGCATCTATCTCTCTAAAGAACCAGACAAACATAACAGGATTTATTTATTTGTACCTATTCCCCCAAGTAATGTATAAGGGCATTTTGCTTCATCTCTGTCAATTTGGTAGTTACAAAACCTTTACCACTTTGAAAACTGACGGGGTTGAAAGTGAAACCCCAGATCCTTATGCAGCAGAATGAGCTTCATTTTGGATCAGAATCTGGAATATATTTTTTCCTTTGAAATTTTATTATAAGAGCAGCCCAGACTGTTATGTGTTTATTGTTAGTATAGCACTCTATTTCAGGTACTATATTGTGGGATTGTGTGAAATGGTTTGAAGTTCTGCTTACCTTGATGATATTATTTTGGGATAAAAGTATTTGAAATTCTGAATAGTTGGTTTATCACCACATAAACGCATTGTTAGATAGGTGGCGTATGTTATTATATTTTGTCTATCAATGTGGTATGGTTTTTACTGTGGATAGTCCCACAATGAAATTGACCACATCATATTCAATGGACGGTTTTGCCTGACCAATGTTGCTGTTGTCCCAAAATTCCAAATGAGATCAGGCCACCATCTCCTTTGTGTAAAATTCTACTTAATGAAGCAGGGTGAAAGGGCTGCAAAGTTTAAGAAGAGACCTCCAGAATGACCACCAACTGGGAGCTCTTTGGCACTATCTCAGCAACATGGGAAAATGCCATTGTTGATAACATTGACAAGGAATACATTGAATGATTCAGCACCTCCATGACTGTGTGAGGAACAGCAAGAGTGCGAAAGTCACAAACAGATGCCTGTCTTTGGAAACTCTCGAGCTCATTCACCAAAATGGTTTGGTGCAAGCCTCAGGCAATCATAAGCGAACATCTGAGCTTGCAAAGCTGTGCAGAAAAGTGATAAAGGAAGACCTCAAAGAGAGAAGAGCGGCAAAATTGGTCAATGTGGCAGAAGCCCGGAAAAGTATTTGCAACGCTCGCCTGTCCTTCGCCAACTACAAGACCAAGATGACTGCCCTCTGACGTCCTGGTGGATCTATCACATCTTCCAGAAGGGCAATGGAGAAGATTATCCACGACTTCTACTCAGATCTCTTCGATAGTCACATCCACCTGCCCACATCAAATTCTGCAGGATGGATATCTCATTCCCAACATTCTCCCTTCCGAAATCCGACATGACATTTCATTGGTAAAGAAGTGAACAGCACCTGGCCCAGACAAGGTCAGACCTGAACACCTGAAGAACCTGCCTTCAGTACTCATCAGTACGCTGGCTCAGCTCTTCACACGCTACCTGTCTAAATGCAAGTTTTCGTTCTAGTGGAAAACCAGCAAGACCGTTCTGTTGTACAAGAAGGGAGACATCCATGACATTGGCAACTGTGGCCCAACCTGCGTGTTGTCCATTGTCTAGTAGTTGTTCACTTGAGTCATCCTGAATAGGATAGGCAGAACACTAAATGAAGGACAACCATGTGAGCAAGCCGGGTTCTGAAAAGGATTCAGCATGATCGACCATATTCACACAGTGATCAAGCTCATGGATGTTTCACAAGAGTTCAAAATAACGCTTTGTCCAATGTTCATCAATTTAAAGAAGGCCTTTGATTCAGTTGAGACTGAAGTGGTCATTGAAGCCCTAGCCAAACAGGGCATTCAAACTCAGTATATCAGGATCCTCCGCGAGCTGTATTATGGATTCACAACCAGGATCTCACCATTCTACAAGGAAGTGATCATTGATGTAAGGAAAGGGGATCAGCAGGGTGATACCATTTCACTGAAACTCTTCCGTGCCACCCTCGAGAACGTCATGCAATGACTGGAATGGGAAGAAATGGGAGTGAAGATAGACCTCTTCGCTGATGACATCATTCTAATAACACCAAACATTAGCCAAGTGGCACAAATGCTGGCTGACTTCGACTGTGAGTGTGGAAAAGTCATACTGCACAGACTGCAGCTAAATCTCAACAAGACAATGTTCATGAAAAATGAACTAGTTCCTGATGTTCCATTTGCTCTCAACAAAACAAACATCTCTGAATGTGTTGTATAAAACATAAAGAGGTAATAATGATCATAGATTACTAAATTAAAAATGGAGTGTGATCATTGAGACAACAATTAGCAACAATTTGATATGCCAGAGATTTTCTAGTTAGGCTAAAAAGTATTGTCTTTAAACAAACGAATTTGAGTTGTAGCCAATATGTAAAACAGATAATAGGCAGTGTTGCTCCAGCTGAAGCAGAGATGGAGCCGTGCTCAATTCCCTTCACCCTGCATGATAACCTCTGAGAAGGGCCTCCATGGACCTCTGGAACGTGGTTTGAAACCACCCTTATTCATCAGTGTCTGCCTTGAGCAATCCAATATTCATGCTGAAACATATTTAGGTGCAAGAATACCTAAAGGCTAATGGATCAAGAAGTTGTATTATATATATTGTCATATATGTGTCATATATACGACAAAGTAATGCAACTGATATAGATATAAAGGACACATATATGTACGCATATATGTACATATATATATGACAGAATCATGCAATTTGCCATGACATGGATGGAACTAAAGGATATCATGGCGAGTAAAGTCAGAAGGAAAAGAATAAAAACAGAATGATCTCTTTCATGGGGAGACTTAAATACACGCAACAAGGTAGTAACAAGGACCAAAATCAACACAAAGGAAAAATTAATACACAGAACTGAGTTGTAGAGTTGAGGAGGGGCCGTTTGAAAGGGAACCTTGAAGGAGGGAGGTGAGTACACTGGTGATGGGTATGGTATCTTATCATGAAACCACAATGACAGTGTTATAAATCATAGTACCTCAATCCATCAGGGTGAAAAAAAACATATTTAACACCCGAAGGACAGTAGTCAGAAATGATAATATTTGAAATGTGTTGTACTTTCTCAACTCTTCTTAAATCAGGTTCTAGCTTCACCCTTTCCTCTACATTTTCATTTATGACTCTTCCCTTCTCTGGCTTGTTACTCAAGAGATACATAGATCTATGTAGGTTGTGCTCTCTCAAGTTTCTAGGATATCTGTTTGCTGTTGGATTTGAGCAATTGGAGGCAAGGCAGGAAAGAAGAACCAGGGAGGAGACAAAGAATTTCTATTACTACTTTCTTTCTCTCTCCTCCTATTCACCACCCCCCTGTCATCCTTGCCATGACCCATTGGTGATGCCTCTGGTAGGGATCTCACCTCCTTTTTGGTTGTAACTCCCTTAGACTAATCTATGGGTCAGGCCTCCAATGATAGCAGGGACCAAATATGAGAAAGATATATGAGATAAAAATCTTAAAACTGAGGACACTTTTTCCTTTAACTTAAGGTTTCCCTGCAGAGAATCAGGAGAGTAAAAGTACCTCTTTTCTACTTTTAGCTGTGGAATACCCAGCTCCCTAAAGAGACATTCTGGCATCATAGAAAATTTACTGTTTTTATGAACCTTTGTTAGTTACAAAACAAGACTGTCTTGAGGATAATTTTAGTTGGAAGTTGAACTTCCCTTTAATGCAACAGTGGAGGGGTGCCCCAGAAATAGGATGGTCGAATGCTACCTTTCAGCAATTCCCTAACAAGGAATCATGATGAGCCCCAAGTGCTATGGTCTTAAAATATTCTTAGAATAGTCTTAGAATATTCTGCTTTTATTCCCTTCCTGGTTTATATACACGATATATATTATTTTGATCTTTTAATTCTGGAAAATTTTAAAATGCCAATGTACTCAGGAACAGCTCAAGATGTTGAATTTTTTGGAAGGTAGGAAGGGATTGTCCTTCCAGGCCAAAGAAATCTAGATGAAAGGCAAACATCACAGTCACTAAAGGAGGAAGGGCTGTGTCCCTCTTTTACAGAGAATCCCTATTCTTGAACGTCTTTTGTGAATGTGACTGAAAAGGCCATGTCCCTTGTCTGTGATTCTGTGAAATGAACTTCTCATTGTCTTTTTTTAAGATAACTCAGGACCTGAAAGGCCCAGAGTTTCTCAATAGCTAGTCCTGACTTTGATAGTGGGAGGTTCTTTAAAATTCCAGAAGTTCTAGTCTTGGAACAAGACTTCATTTTATACATTTAGCTGGTGAGAATTAGAGTAAAGATTCTCTTAATTTTGGTAGAAGGGTCAAACCTAAACTACTGGACTCAGTTTTGCTTGCCCACTATTGCCCTGCTCTATTCCTGAACCAAGGAGAACTATGCTTGGGGCTGGATAAGATGCTTTTTTGTTTTTATTGCAGCTTCTAGGATCTGGAAAGCTCCTGTGTACCAGGATTTGGGATGAGTCCATTTACCTCAGCTTCCCTGCTGACTTTCACTTTCTGTTTCCACGCCTGTTTAGAGTTCCGCTTTGCTTATTAGTGATTACTTCAGTTCTCTGTCAAAACCAGAGTCCTACCCTGAGTTCAGTTTTCTGTCCCTGTCACCTTCGTCCACTCTTTCTCTAGTTGCCTGAAGTCACATTTCAATCAGCCTTCCCAGCTCATTCCCAGATCAAACTGCCAAACTATACACCTAGAAATCCACACACTTTTCCTGAAGTTACTTGTGAGGCTCTGATCCTCAAATCATATTCTGGGTATTTGTAATGTAAGCTTCTGGATTCCATTTTTTTTTGTTGCTACACCCAACTATGTTCAGGATGTAACTCCTGCCTCAGCAATTAGGGATCACACCCGGCAAAATTCACAGGACCATATGCAGTGCTGGGGATCAAACCCGGATCAGCTGTGTGTGAGACAAGTGCTTTACCCATTGTACCATCTCTCAGCCCTGGACATCACTTTTAGGAGCTCATTCTATAACTTAATCACCTCCTTCTTAGATCCTACCTTAGTCACGGATCCTTCTAAACTGAAATTACATTATCAGCTATTGTCACTCCTTTCCTGATAACTGAGTTTTGATACTCAGGTAGTCAGAAAAAGATGTGATACCCACCTTGATGTTCATTGACATAAATTTTTACAGGTATACATAATCTATATTATAAATATCTTCAATGTTTTCTGATTGAAAGGGATTACCATAAAAGATTCAAGCAGAGAACTTGAAAATCGCCCCTATTAAACATAGCCCTTTGGCCAAAATTATCTATTTATTGTGATATGATTCTACCAGAACTTCATCGCCCCCCCTTCCCAGTTTTTGAACCACACCTGGTTGTGCTCAGGGCTTACTTCCTGCTCTGTCCTGGCTTTGTGCTCAGGAATCACTCCTGGTAGGGCTCAGGGGACCATATGTAATACAGGGAATTGAACCTGGGTTGGTAAGCACCTTACTCTCCGTACAATTTCTCTGGCTGGCACTCCCGTTAATTTGGAAGTATAAGCTTATATAAACAAATATACGTTTAACATAACTTCGACTACATTTCCCCCTATAAACTGCTTCATTTTTGCTGTATTATTTGCTGTTGGACCTCATCCCACCCCCATTTTAATCTGCATTCACTTTGGCTTAACTTCAGAGTACTCTGTGATTTAAGTACGAAACAATAACTCTTCCTCTCTTTTTATAGTCTTCTGCAGTGTGGGGGGGCATATTTATTAAATTATTTATAGTGATGGGTTCTACAGAAATAGATATTTTTTATTGAGACCATCAAACCCCTCAGTGCCTTAATGATTCTGCTGATTAAGTGGAAAACACGCAGAGGCATGTCAACCTGTCAAGCAAAAGAAAATGCTCTCTCTCACTAACATAAATGGATTTTATAAAGGGCCGATCTCGCACTGCATGAAGTTATGGGGTTTCATGCTCTAAAGGCCAGGCAGGCATTACTTCACACAGTTCTTGTAGAATGTTGAACTTTTAAGACGAAGAACCAAATTTTAAATCTGTCATAAATCTGAGTCTGGCTTTCAGAAGGCAAGAATGCTATTTTTAGTGTGTCTGGATTGCAGTCTTTCCCTTTGGTAGTTGATGATGACTGCACAGTAAGAATGAAAAATGAAACTTCTGGAGATTGGATAGCTAAGGAGATTGAAAATAACACCCAGACAGCAGAGCCTTTGGGTCACTAATTTGAATTCAGCTCAGCTCGGTGATGACTACAAATTGTTCTGTCTGATGGCAGTGAGGCTTGCAGAAAATACATTCCTCATCCTTATCTATGTTAATTATGTCTCCATGCACATTTTGGACAGGCTGGCTGGTTTTAGATTGTAATCCCCTGGAGGGCAGGGACCATATCTACATAATGCACTTTTATACATCCTTACATATATAAGTATCCAGGAGACAATTTTGATTAGGAGAAGTGCTTTTTTTTTTTTTTAAATAGGTGAACTGGGTGGCATGAAATTGTGACGACCAAGCATTTCTGTGAAATGTGAGAAGAGTGACAGCCTTCCAGCTTCTTCTGGGTGGCCTTGGAAATAGTTTAGTCCCACAAAATGACAAATAGTCTCCTTTTATAGTCCTGTCAGCATGTACTACTGCTCAAATCCTGAAATTTAAAAGCGTATCTCCTTTCTTCTTGTCTAATTAGCACGCATCTACCGGGGGCTGGTTCCACACCCGCGTTTTCCTCTGTCCTCCTTGCCCACTTCAGCACACTTTGATCAGAATATGCTTTGTGAATTCCATTTGTTTTGCCTGTGTTAAATATTGTCCAACACTGTTATTGATCTTTTTGTAACTGTGTCCTAGTTTTTGATATAAAGGCAAATTTTCTGAAGTTAAAGATCACATCTTACATCTTTTTTATAACTCCTCCAGCTACTAGCAGAGTGATTATAATGACAGATACAGCACTTGTAAATATTATTGATAACATTGGTAAATATAGAACAAAATCTTAAATAGTCTGTGTGTTTTTTTTAAAGTTAGCTGTTATGAGGATTTATTTCTCACCCACTGTCTTACCAGCAACAGTGGAGGAGAAGGTTTGGAGACCTCATACCTAGTCTTTCATGTTTTAATTAGGAAGACACTGTTCACATTCCCTTGTTTGGACTTGTTCTTATAGCCTGTCTGACTTGGGACCAGGAAACAGTTTCTATGAGATTTGGAAGAGAGAACTGCATATAGAGAAAATTCAGGCTATATATATATACATATATATATATGCATATATCTGGATATCTTTCTATAAATACCTATAGATGCATATTCTAGACATATAGAATCTATAGTTATCTGCAAATTATCAGCCATAGCCTCTTTCAAAGATATGCCAAAGGACTGGGGTGGTGTTTATTTTTGATGGCTGGACATTTCTTACTGGTTATATTTTTCCAAGACTAGGTAACAAAGAGCCTTGGAATTTATTTGGCTTACCCAGGAAAAGGTAATTCTATGTAATGCTCCTTCCTTAGGAGTTTCCATAAAACATAATAAAGTTGCTGTTATCCTTCTAAGTGTTATAAGATCTTTTGAAATTTTTTGCCTGCTCGCTCTCTCTCTTTTTCCCCTTAGTGAGAAAATATTCACAAATGCAATTACTCCTATGACTTATTCAGAGGAAGTTTTAAATTTGATTTTATTTCCTTTGCTTCCTTGCTATTCATTTTATTAGGCATCGTAAGTTGGAGAAAAGGTTATAAATTCCCTTTAGTGTGATTAAAAAGAAGCCTGTCTAGAATGACATAAATGTGATGGTCATTCATGATTCCTTTGAGCTTTATGACTCTTCCAAGAAAATAAAAAATCTATGTTGCAAATCTATAGAAGAAACAAAGTTGGCAAGAAACGCCTAATGCAATTTTCTAGCAAGTATATTTCAATATAGAAAAAAAGAATACAGAGGTACATATGCTCTTTTTAAAAAAAAGATAAATTGGAAAGCAGCTTTAGTTTTTTCTGCAATTTCTGCACCAGGAACATATATATGAATATTTATGTATATATACACATATACATGTATATTTGTATATATTTTTCTTTTTGGAGGGGTTCCAGACCTAACAATGCTCAGGAGTTACTCCTGGTTCCGCACTCAGGAATCACTCCTAGAGGGTTCTGGGGACTGTCTGGAGTAGCAGAGGTCAAACCCAGGTTGACTGCATGCAAGGCATACACCCTACTTACTGCCTTGGGTATGCAGCTCCTGGAGCAACTGTATTTTAAGAGAGATCATCTGATTATTTGTGTCTTGGCAACATCTCAACATTTTCAACAGGTGGTACATACCATTAAAAACAACGACAGAAACCTGGTTGCTGTAAGTGAGAGTAAGAAAAGGCACGATTGAATACTTCAGTATGCAATTAGATTTTCTGCATAATTAGTCATAAATTGAGCATCCAAACATAGATGCATGCGTAATTAATTAGGACTTATTTAAAAGCACTCGGGTTGTGACACTTTGTTCTTCATTTCCTGCAAATCAAATTACTGAAGTTTTCATTTCATTTCAAAGTAATTTTCCCTGCTTTATTTTTTTAAATTTCAACTGAGCTATAAGGTTGATTACACATAAATAACTGAAGCCAAAGGTAAATACCAGAGAGGTAAGGGTAGGGAGGGGGAAGAACTGAAGACATATGAGAGTGGGAAGTGCTTCTGAGGCTAGGGAGGGAGAGCTGAGGTTGGACTTGCAAGGTTAGCAATGGAAGAGTTTCAGTGTTTTTTTTTTTTTTTTTTTTTTGAGTTTCAGTCATGACATGATTTATTTTTGACATACTTATTCTTTTTAAAGTTTCAAGTTTAGGAGAGTTTCAGTGTTTTTGATTGGGTTATCTTGTTTAAGAGAAGATACTGCACCAAGAGAACAAATACAGATGAAGAAAATCTAGTGATTGTGTGATAAAGGATCTTTAGATGATGCCAACACTGCCAGCCTTTAAAACATGTTTAGATTAAATATTCTGTAGACAAAAGAATATTTTATTTTCAGCAGGATTAGATGATGTGGATTCTAGACTGTGTTTTCTAACATTGATCATTTAAAGAAAATTGACATGTACTGCTTGGACATGTGGTTTGTCCACATTGATGTCTTTCCTTTAATGCTCTGTGATGACACTCCCATAACAATGGTGTTTTCAAGGACTTTTAATTGTTGACAAGACATGTTTTTGTTAAGATCGGTCATGAATGTTAAGTGATTTTTACTTCCTAGCTTTCTCCAGACCGGTACTTCTTAGCGTTTCTCAATAAGTACTGCTAGTCATGTAAACACTGAATTAATTTTTAGCAAAGAATCAATAGCTTCAGAAGTCTGGGGCCATATTCCAACTTCATCCCTTCATGAAATAATATTTCATGTCTATTTTAACATAAAAATGACTGTTTAAATCACAAGCTATAGGAAACAACTTTTTTCTATCTAATTCAGTGGTTAAATGAGTGAGATTCTTTTCCAATGAGTATCTCCATTAAGGAGAACAAGGATGCTGGACCACTAGCCTAGCATACTCTGTTGTTGCCTGTATAAATCCACTCTCGGAGCTGTAAAAACTCCACTCGCGTGGACTGTGAAAACTACTTCACTTGGGGATTACACATGAAAGGATGTTCGCAGGCTTCTGGGCAGCTCCCTCCTGTCGCCCACCTTCAGTGCTCTTAAACCACTTCATCACCCCGGATAGCTGTTGCCCCGGATGGACAAAGGAAGAATGAGGGACAAGCTGGTTGCTGATTAGTTGCTGTTTATTCAACCTCTCATCTCTCCCAACTCTCCAATCCTCTCTCTAACTCGTTCTACAACACTCTCCGTGACTCCTCTCCAATCTCCCCAGCCACTCTCACTCTCAGCTCTCAGCCTTCTCTCTAACTTGGCATCTCTCGCAATCTCCTGTCCTCTTCTGTCTCTGTCTCTCTGTAACCACCCGTCTATCTCTCTTTCCTCTCTCTACCCCCGCAGCAACCTTCTTTCTCCTCCTAACAGCTTCTCTTCTTTTCACCACGCCTCCCCAACCATGCCTCCCCATGGGAAGCATGATCAACACGTTTTTTTTACATTCTTCCAGGCCACTGCAGCCCACAAGGGCAAAACAGCCCTTAAGGTATGTTTCTCTTCTCCTTAGACCTGCAACTTGATTAACATCTTTAATTCTCCTTCCTTATATTTACCATTCTGTATGGACACAGTAATAGACACTTTTAGGCTTGTAGGGTGACTCTCCTGGGGAAATCTCACCACAGACTCAGACTACAGTGCTCAGGCTGGATCAATCATTCCTAACACCAGCAGGGTCCAAATCTAGTTATTACTTTTTGGATCATAGCAGAATTTGACCATGACCAAGCTCTTACAGATGAGCATTATGGCACACTGGCCAGGCCCATTTCAATGCCAGGGTAGCTCATAGCTCACCACTTGCCCTGGGTCCATCCAGTCTTTGTCTGGACCCTGCTTTTGGGGATCTAGAAAGTAAGGGCAACTGAGGCTTAAGTCAAGAGAGCAGATGTCCAGGAGGTATATTATCTGGAGTCAATCAACTCCCAAGCCACAGGCTTGTCTTTTTAACTGTCTTCCTGTATCCTTACAAAAAGCAATTGCTCTGAAATAACTAACCATGCAAAGGACATTAAGGAGAAGAGAAAGACAATATTTACAAATCAGAGTCTGATCAGGAGACAAAGGTAATTGATAGTTTGGGGGGCAATCAACAAACATAAGCTCCCAGTGACCAAGGAGGAAGGGCAAATCAACATTATCTTACAGTTGCCCAGTTTGTTTTTTTCTCTCTTAATATTTCAAGAATCCAAACTAATAAATGTCAGGGCATAAACATCTGCAGAATATTCAGGCTCTATGTTGTTGCCCCCTTGACAAGATTCAGGTTTTCACAGATTTTCAGACAACTGTGGCCGAAATATTACTAATTGTATCTTTTCACTGAGAGTTAAAAGTTTTTCCTGTGCTGTGGCCAGCTAGATGCATCCAGCCCACTTTTTACCACCTTGTTGAAGAGTGAGAAAATCAGGAGACAGACACTTTTGGATAAGTCTTTTTGGATGAACTCAGTGTCCACTGTTGGAGTCAGACTATAACAGTCTTGATGTATTGTATTGCTTCCACAGATTTGATATAATTTATATATATCCACTTCCACTGTCCTCCGTTGTTCATCGATTTGCTTGAGCAGGCACCGTTAACATCTCCATTGTGAAACTTGTTATTTTTTGGCATATCGAATAGTCACAGGTAGCTTGCCAGGCTTTGTCATGTGGGCGGAATACTCTCAGTAGCTTGCTGAGCTCTCCGAAAGGGGCAGAGGAATCAAACTTGGGTCGGCTACATGCAAGGCAAATGCCCTACCTGCTATGCTATTGCTCTGGCCCTATCCATCTATCTATCTATCTATCTATCTATCTATCTATCTATCTATCTATCTATCTATCTCAGAGCCTGGTAGGCTACCTGTGACGTGTTCAATACGCCAAAAACAGTAACAATAATGGGTCTCATTCCCCTAACCCTGAAAAAGCCTCCAACATGGCAGTGTTGGGAAAGACAAGTAAGAAGAGGCTGCTAAAATCTCAGGGCTGGGACGAATGAAGACATTACTGCTGCCTACTTGAGTAATAGATGAATAATGGGATGACAGTGATACAGATACACACACACACACATCTCCATATCCTTCCTTTTCCATTCAATAGCAGGTTCAGATAAAAAAGATTCTTTGTCAGGAAAAAATTATATGAATACAATTAAGCACTTTGGAAATAAATACAGTACTTATTCACTATAAATCACGACCATCCTGTTGTTCGTCGATTGCCTCGAGCAGGGCCCAGTAACATCTCCTTCGTCCTAGCCCTGAGATTTATTTTTTTTAAAGTGTCATATTCAAGGCTCTTTAAGGGTTAGGAGAATGAGCCCCATCATTGTTACTGGTATTTGGCATATTGGGTACACCACGGGGAGTTTGCCAGACTCTGCCGTGTGGGCAGGTTACATTCAGTAACCTGCCAGTTTGTCCAAAGTAAGAATGAGATAAAAAGATGTTGCGGGGCAGGAGACTCTGTGCTGTTCTCTTCCGGGAGCTGGATTTTATAGACTTTGGGTCTTGGCCGTTGCTGGGATTACATGGAGCCAGGAGGCCAGTTGGTGGGTGTGACCCCTGCCTACTGGAATATGGAATATGGAATATTCACTATAAATAAAAAAGCAAAAACAATTACAGAGAAAATTTCTTTACGTTTCTGCTTTGAATTGTGTAGTGAAAAGTACTGGATTACCCTTAGCTCCTTAATAATAAAACAGAAGTGGCCATTGATGGGGCTGTATTTTCTGAACATTACCCTTCTGTTCATACTTCTTCAGTCCTTTCTATTGTATAGAATTCACCAACAATTTCTCTTATTATGGGCTATGAGGCATTGCTTCCGCCTCCATTTTGACTCAGAGAAAAGTTCCCAAGTGATTTTCTTCTACTGCTATCTTGGCGAGAGAATAAGTTTCTCTTCCCATCCTCAGCCAATCTCTTGGTTTCCAAATCCAATTCTCTACCTTCAGTTCTGGAGTATATGACATGGAACTCTCATGTCATTTCCTCAATCGCTGTGTCAGCTTACCTTGAGCTGAGTCCTTTCTCTACTTCCAAAGACAGAACATTTTCTCTTAGAGGACTTCTGAGTTGTTGGATTTCAAGTTAGGCTTATCTTCTGCTCCCTGTTCTTCCTATCCCTTCTTCTACCCAGTCTTTAAATTACACATAGACCTCCTAGTCCTGTTCTTGAGTTGTTTTTCTTTCCACTTGGCTAGGAAAAAAATAGCGTCAAAGGAACAAAAGGTCATATATCCAGATTAAGATTTTAAGGTCTAACCTGCCATATACATATTGTTCTCAAATTTCTTCTATGAATATTAAGGTCATGTTAAAAGGGACCTTGAGGGAAGCCTCAAGCAAATATTTGTTTTAAAATACTTTTCATGTTCTCACCATTAGCCTGCATTTTTCTTTATCTGGAGCTTCTCTGGGCTGGAGTGAAAGCACAGTGGGTAGGGCGTTTCCCTTGCATGCAGCCAACATGACCGACCTGAGTTCGGTTCCTCTGCCCCTCTCAGAGAGCCCGACAAGCTACCGAAAGTATCTCGCCCGCATGGCAAAGCCTGGCAAGATACCCGTGATGTATTCGATATGCCAAACACAGTAACAATGGACACAATGGAGACGTTACTGGGCCCGCTCGAGCAAATTGATGAACAACAGGAGGACAGCACAGGACAGTGGAGCTACTCTTAATGTCTAGAGATTTATTTTGAAGGTCTACAGGGTTCTGGAAAAAAAAAGGTCTTTAATTGTTTTGGGCAGAATTGGCAGGCAAGAATTGTACCACTGAGTCATCAATGCCTAACATCTTTTTGGCAGAATTGGAAGAAGTTTTTTTCTCATCCTCATTTTTTTTTTTTAAAAAAGGAAGATCTCTATGTGACAGTATCCCACTTTCCCAGAATTTAGCTGAAAATTTGCTTCTATGAATAGAGGCCCTATATTGGCAAAGGGTCTTAAAATCATAATGAAGGACCAGAGACCCAGTACAAAGGTAAAATCACATGCTTAATCATAATGCCCAAGAGTTAAAAGAGTAAGAAGGAAGATGTCTGCCACAGAGGCAGGGGGTGGGATGAGGTGGGGTTAGCAGGTGGGGTAGTGCGGACATTGTTGGTGGAAAATGTGCACTGGTTGGGTGATGGGTGTATGATCGTTGTTTGACTGAAGCTCAATCATGAAAACTTTGTAACTCAGTTAAAAACATTGTATATCAATTAAAACGAATTTTAATTCAAATTAAACTTGTGATTCATTTAAAAATATTTTTAAAAAATCACATGCTTGAGAAGCACCTTCTCCATCAAATGCTAATGAGAAGTTTTTCCCCTTTCCCCCTGGACAAGCATTACTTGGAGGAAGACTTCTGAGTCAACAGGAGAAATTGCTTTGAGAACAGCTTTCAAGTCTCCTGAGTGGTGGCAGTTCAGTGCTGGTTTTCTCATCTCCAAAGTTAGGACCTTGGATATCTGGAACTGGACAAGGGCGAGGTAGCATCAAGGTTTTGCTTTAATAATAAAAGGCCTTCACACCCTGTTGATTCAAATCAAAGAGATTCACATCCATTTTCACATCTCACTGATTATTTTGTATATGGCGCTGCATGTTCATTTAGGCTCAAAATTGCATTCATATATTTTCAGCTTTCCATGATCTCTTTTGCTCCATTGGCTCTTCTGAAATATTTCCAATTATTTGGGTGCCCAATTGTTCGTGAAGTGGTCGCTCAGTTTGTGCCGAAAAGGGATTTTTAGAAAAAAAAAAAAGGATTTATCATTCTCATCATCATTTTGTATATGCTGATTTCTAAAAAGACTTGACCATCTAAGCTCATTGAAATATTAAATTACCTCTTCTTTTTAGGCTTTGAAGTACACTTTATTTCAAGTGTTTCTGTAATCTTTCTTTTGAGGTTGATGAGGTGTTTCTTATCAATGAGTTGCAGCAAGAATATATCTAGTCCAGGGGCTAGACTAATAGCACAGCGGGTCAGGTGTTTGCCTTGCACGTGGCCGACCCGGGTTCTATTCTCAGCATCCCATATAGTCCTCTGAGCACTGCCAGGAATAATTCCTGATTGCAGAGCCAGGAGTAACCCCTGTTCATCACCAAGTGTGACCCAAAAAGCAAAAAAGAATGTATCTAGTCCATTGCCGTGACCTATCCTGTATCCAGGGAGGTTGAAAGGAACAATTAGAAACAGGGACAAATAAACCTCAGTTTATAGGCCAAGTGATTCAACTAGTCTGACTATTATTCTTTAGTGATAGTGGCACCAATCAGAATTGAGGATGTCATTCCAGGTTGAGGGTCTGGAGATAATTTTTTCAACCTTCACTTACTGTGTTGGCCTGGAGTGATAGCACAGCAGTAGGGCGTTCACCTTAAAAGCGGCCAACATGGCCGACCCGAGTTCGATTCCTCCACCCCTCTCGGAGAGCCCGGCAAGCTACCGAGAGTATTCGATATGCCAGACACAGTAACAACAAAGTCTCCAATGGAGACGTTACTGGGCCCGCTCGAGCAAATCGACGATCAACGGGAGGGCCTTTACCTTTACCTTTTACTTACTGTGTTCTGACATTCTAAATTTCCTTAAACAGTAAACAGGGCTACCTGAAAATACCTCCTATGCTCTCTTTGTCTTAGAGGAATGCAGTGGTTAAAAATTTACCTCAGTTGATGTGTAACATCCTTGAATTTTTTAATTTGTGAGATGAATTCAAGCTAGACATAAGAGGATCACCCAACTGATAGCACTGACCTACAAATATCTAGCAAACTTTAAATCCTGAAGTGCTTTGGGTCACTGCCAAGAGATAAATCACTTTCGAAAATACAAACAACAAAAACAAAGACAAAAAACAAAAAAAAATCCCAGCAACCCCAAGATCCTACTATTTTGGACAAATTAGTTAAACAAAAACAAACAAACAAACAAAAAACAAAATCAAGCAATCAAACAACCCAAACAACCAAAATCCTTAATTATTCAGTGTTTATTCAGTCCCACTGACCAAATTTCTTCACTGGGGTTGATCCTCAGCTTTCTTCCCTAGGAACACTTTCATGATGTTCTAAGGTATATCTTGAGGGTGCCTGTTAGTGCTCTGGGAAAAATTATTGCAGGAGTCCCACGATACCAGAAGCAGAGAGGAGGCCTAACATTAAGGGATGGGGGAGAGAGGGGAGAACTATTACCAGGTTCTTCCTGGTAGCGGATGCTAAGAGAAAAGGAGCAGGCTGAGACTGGGAGAGCACTGTGAACCATGACCCAGGGAAGGCCTTCCGCCTCTTTCTATGGAATTTTCTATGGAACCTTCTTGGAACGCCAGTTTGGGAACCAGGAAACAATATCCAATTCTTTTTATTTATTTATTTATTTATTTAAAATTTTTATTAGTGAAATACCATGAGGTACAGTTGTAGACTTACAAATTTTTGTGCTTGGGTTTCAGTTATACAATGATCAAGTACCCATCCCTCCACCAGTGCCCATTCTCCACCACCACTAATCCCAGTATTCCTCCCACCCTCCATCCCCCCATCCCACCCCGCCTCTGTGGCAGGGCATTCCCTTTTGTTCTCTTTCTCCTTTTGGGTGCTGTGGTTTGCAAAAGAGGAATTGAGAGGCAATCATGTTCGGTCTATAGTGTACTTTCAGCATGCATCTCCCGTCCTGGGAGGATACTCCCAACACCCTTTATTTGGTGCTCCCTTCTCTATCTGAGCTGCCTTTACCCCTAGAGTGTGTGGCTGGCCTCCAAGCCATGGAGTAAACCTCCTGGTACTTATCTCAGCTATTCTTGGGTGTTAGTCTCCTATTTTGTTGCTTTATGTTCCCCAGATGAATGCAATCTTTCTATGTCTCTCTTTCTGACTCATTTCGGTTAGCACGATACTTTCCATGTAGTACCAGTTGTATGTAAATTTCATGACTTCATTTAAGATATTCTAACAGCTACATAGTACTCCATTGTGTAGATGTACCAAAGTTTTCTTTAACCAGTCATCTGTTCTTGGGCACTCTGGTTTTTTTCAGATTCTAGCTATTGTAAACAGTGCTGCAATGAACAAACAAGTGCAGATGTCACTTCGACTATACTTTTTGGCCTCTCCGGGGTATATTCCCAGGAATGGTATTGTTGGGTCAAATGGGAGCTCAATTTCTAATTTTTTGAGAATCCTCCATACTGTTTTCCAAAAGGGCTGAACCAGTTGGCATTCCCACCAGCAGTGAAGAAGAGTCCCTTTCTCGCCACTTCTGCGCCAACACTGGTTGCTTTTGTTCTTGTGAATGTGGGCCAGTCTCTGTGGTGTGAAATTATATCTCATTGTTGTTTTGATCTGCATCTCCCTGGTGATTAATGATGTAGATCATTTTCTCATGTGCCTTTTTGCCATTCGGATTTCTTCCTTGAGAAAATTTCTGTTCATTTCGTCACCCCATTTTTTGACAGGGTTGGATGTTTTCTTCTTGTGGAGTTCAACCAGTACTTTGTATATCCTTGATATCAACCCCTTGCTGGATGTGTATTTGGCGAATATCCTTTCTCATTCTGTAGGCTGTCTTTGTATTTTGGTCACTGTTTCTTTGGAGGTGCAGAAGCTTCTTAGTTTAAGATAGTTCCATTTGTCTATCTCTGTTTTCACTTGCTTGTCCAGTGGCATGACATCTTTGAAGATACCATTAGCTTCAATGTCATGGAGGGTTTTGCCAACTTTGTCTTCAATGTACCTTATGGTTTCTGGTCTGTTGTTGAGGTCTTTAACCATTTTGATCTTACTTTTGTACATGGTGTTAGGCAGAGATCTGAGCCCACTTTTTTGCACTTTTTTGCATGTAGCCATCCAGTTTTGCCAGCACAATTTGTTAAAGAGGCTTTCTTTGCTCCACTTCACTTTTCTTGCCCCCTTATCGAAGATTAGATGATCATATGCTTGGGGGGAGATGTCAGTATATTCAACCCTGTTCCATTGGTCTGCAGCTCTGCCTTTGTTTCAGTACCATGCTGTTTTATTACTGCTTTGTAGTAGAGTTTGAAGTTAGGGAGGTTGATTCCTCACATTTTCTTTTTCCGAAGAATTGCTTTAGCTATTCGTGGGGGCTTAACAATATCCAGTTGTTAGTGCTAATATTGTCTCCATGTCTGTCCTTTTAAGGACTTTTATGACTTTTGTGTCCTTTTATGACTACTGGGCTGGAGCGATAGCACAGCGGTAGGGCGTCCGCCTTACAAGCGGCCAACATGGCCGACCCGAGTTCGATTCCTCTGCCCCTCTCGGAGAGCCCGGCAAGCTACCGAGAGTATTCGATATGCCAGACACAGTAACAACAAAGTCTCCAATGGAGACGTTACTGGGCCCTCTTGAGCAAATCGACGATCAGCGGGAGGGCCTTTACCTTTACTTTTACCTTTACCTTTACCTTTACCTTTATGACTACTGAACATAAAAGCATGTTTTTAAAAAATTAAAAATCGCAGAGTTACAAAGTTCTCATGATTGGGTTTCAGTCATACAATGTTCCAACCCCGATTACTTCACCAGATACCAGTGTTTATTTCCCACCACCAATGTCTCCAGTTTCCCTCCCATCAATGCCCCCCCACCTTTCTCTATGGGAGACAGTTTCTCTCTCTCTCTCTCTCTCTCTCTCTCTCTCTCTCTCTCTCTCTCTCTCTTTCTTTCTCTCTTTTGTCCATCATGGTTTACAATACAGGTACTGAAAGATTATGTCAGTTTATCCCTTAACCTACTTTTGGCACACAGTTCTTGTTCATAGTGATCATTTCAAACTATCACTGTCATAGTCATCCCTTTTATGTCCTAAATGCCCACCTCCTCCCACCACTGGTGACAAGGTCCCAACTGTAGACCAGTCGTCCTGATCCTTGTTTCAGTCGTCCTGGCCCTTGTTTCTACTGTCTTTGGGTATACTGTGAAAAACATTTTCTCATACTGTGAAAAACATTTTTAATTAGACTCTGCTTATGCTTAAAGGTAAAGATAAAGGCCCTCCCGTTGTTCATCGATTTGCTCGAGTGGGCCCAGTAACGTCTCCATTGGAGATTTTGTTGTTACTGTGTTTGGCATATTGAATATGTCACGGGGAGTTTGCCAGGCTCTGCCGTGCAGGCGAGATACTCTCGGTAGCTTGCCGGGCTCTCCGAGAGGGGCAGAGGAATCGAACTCGGGTCGGCCATGTTGGCTGCGTGCAAGGCAAACGCCCTACCGCTGTGCTATTGCTCCAGCCCATAAAAGTGAAAAATTTAAGATTAGAGCAGCTTCCATTTTATTAAAAGATAAACCAAGACACACCAAACAGATTTAGTTTGAGAAAACCCAATTTGAATTGGGTGTAACCAAACCATACTGGCTAAGATACTCTGCTAGTATTCATAGGAAAGACCCAGATTGAGAAATTCAGAATTGAAGAGAGGAAAATATTTGATTGACTGTAGCTTAAAGTCTAGTTAATTGTTTGGGACTGGTTATACTTAGTGTTTTGATTGATTTGTGATCTTGAGGCATTAAAGGGTCTTGGATTTGGATTTGATTGTACAGGCTGCCATGATATTAGACCCATTTCAACCTAATAGCCCTTGTTTAATTAATTTAACAAACTATTGTACTCTAATGTGAATTTTAAAATTCCTTTTAAATTCTTCATCGCTTTATGCCTAACTTAGATTTTCACTATTTCTTAAGTATTACTCTGATTACCTTCAATCCGCAATGACTTCTTAGAACACCAATTATACTTTGTTTTGTAACATATATCTTTTTTTTAATGTAGGAGTACTGCTATTTATTCAGCCACTGATAAGCTGATTGAATTGTGCATGAACTCCACCTTACTTTTTTTTTTCAATTTTTAAAATTTTATTTATTGAATCACCATGAGAGCAGTTACAAAGCTTTCGGGTCTAAGTCTTGGTCACACAATGAAACACCCGTACCTTCAGCAGTGCCCATTTTCCACCACCAAAACTCCCAGTATACCCCTGTCCCACACCCTCCCCCTACCTGTGGGGCAGATGATTTCCACATTACGCTCTCTCTACTCTTTATCACATTCAATATTTTGACACCAGACCCACCATTATTATTTGAGACTTTACCCCAACACTCAGATCTGCTGAAAAGGCAACAATAGACAATTTGTGTTCTATTGCTGGTTATGAATAACATATGATGTCGTGTGGCTGCAGTAGGGCCATGTGATTTTGAAATTCCAAAATTTTAACACTTAAATCTGGAGGGATTTCTGCCAAAAACCACTGGGTTTCGAGATTAGCTCCTCAGTCTCTGGGATCATGGCCACTGAGCAGCTTGATCAGGAGCCAGAGAGGCCGTTTGTGGGCGATGACTTGGGGTCTTGTTGGGGTGGGGAGGACAGGCCCGTCTCCACCCCCATCCTGTGAGGCCCAAAAAGTTTTGTCACTGTGGGCCCAAGCCTGACTGTCCAATGGCCTCTGGAGGATGACAGCCACCAAGTCGCCAAGAGGGAGCAGGCGGAGGGACAACACCCTTTCTCCCCTGGGGTGGCCCAGCAACAGTAACCTACTGTGTGGTCCAGACGCATTTCTGCCAAAAGCTGCTGGGTTTTGAGATTTGTTTCTGAGTCTCTAGGATCAAGTCCGTTAAGCAGCTTGATCAGGAGCTAGAGAGGCTGTTCATGGGCGATGACGTGGGGTCTCGTTGGGGTGGGGAGGACAGGCCCGGCTCCCCCCCCCCCCATCCCGTGAGACCCAACAAGTTTTGTCACTGCAGGCTCAAGCCTGACTGTCCAATGGCCTCTGGAGGATGACGGCCACTGAGCCACCAAGGGGGAGCAGGCAGAGTGACAACACCCTTTCCTCCCTGGGGTGGCCCGATGGCAGTAACGTACTGTGGGGTCTGGACACATTTCTGTCAAAAGCCACTGAGTTTCGAGATTTCTTTCTGAGTCTCTGGGATCATGGCCATTGAGCAGCTTGATAAGGAGCCAGAGAGGCCACTCATGGGCGATGACTTGGGTTCTCATTGGGGTGGGGAGGACAGGACCGGCTCCACCCCCATTCCATGAGGCCCTGCATGTCTCATCACTGGGGGCCCAAACCTGACTGTCCAATGGCCTCTGGAGGATGGCGGCCACTGGGCCGCTGGGAGGAAAAGGCCAAGGCACGAAACCTATTCCCACCTGGGTTGGCCCAGCAATGGTAACCTACTGCACGGACCAGACGCATTTCTGCCAAAAGCCACTGGGTTTCGAGATTTGTTTCTGAGTCTCTGGGATCATGGCCGTTAAGCAGTTCAATCAGGAACCGGAGAGGCCTTGCCTCCAATTATATAGCTGAGCCGGAGGTGGTTTGTGGGTGTGTTTCCCACATACCTAACTTTGGGCTGTTTACTTTCTTGGTAAACTTTGCCCCAAGTTTTTGGGGTCTGGACAAAGGCACAGCAGCAATTTGGGGGTATGTGAAAGTCTGACGGTGCCATCAGGCTGCTGATGCACTCGCCTCACAGGTACAGATTGACCTGCTGGCGGCACCATACCCCCATGTAACATATATCTTGTTAAACTTCTCTATATGTTTAAGAGTTTCTAACACAGTGGTCAGTGTTCCCTGCATGTTAGTTATATTTGTAACTCAAATGTGTCTTTCATATAAAAAGTGCTTACTAAAGTCCTAAGTTTCTGGTTTGACAAGTTTTGGGACTGAAAATATCCATATATAATTTTCAGTTAACCATGCTAAATGAGAAAGTGCTATGTTATGGAAAAACAAATCAACAGCCAATATTAAAGATCTTGTAGGCAATTCTTTTAAAATTGAATCACCATGAGATACAGTTACAAACTTTCATGTTTGAGTTACAATCACACAATGATCGAACAACCATCCTTCCACCAGTGCACATTCCCCACCACCAATCTCCACAGTATATCCCCCCTTTCCCACCCTCCCCCTGCCTCCATGGCAGACAATTTCTCCCATACTCTCTCTCTACTTTTAGGTATTATGGTTTGCAATACGTATACTAAGAGATTATCATGTTTGGTCCTTTATCTACTTTCAGCACACATCTCCCATCCCGACCGATCCCTCCAACCATCATTGACTTAGTGATCCCTTCTCTATTCCAGCTGTCTTCTCCCCCAGCTCATGAGGCAGGTTTCTAACTATGGAGCAATCTTTTTTTTCCTTTTAGGGTCACAGCCAGCGATGCACAAGGCTTATTCCTGTCTTTGCACTCAGAAATTATTCCTGGCGGTGCTCAGGGGACCATATGGGATGCTGGGAATTGAACCTGGGTGGGATATGTACAAGGCAAACACCCTACCTGCTGTACTATCACTGCAGCCCCTAGAGCAATCTTCTGGCCCTTGTGTCTACTGTCCTTAGATATCAGTCTCATGTTTTGTTACTTTATCCTCCACAAATGAGTGCAGTCCTTCTATATCTGTCCCTCTGTTTCTGACACTTTTCACTTAGCAGGATGCTCTCCATGTCTATCCACTTATAAGCAAATTTCATGACTTCATCTCTCCTAACAGCTGCATAGTGTTCCATTGTGTAGATGTACCATAGTTTCTTTAACCAGTCGTCTGTTATTGGGCACTTGGATTTTTTCCACATTTTGGATATACAAGACACTAGGGGAACTGTACAAGAAAAAATCCTCCAACCCCATCAAAAAATGGGGAGAAGAAATGAGCAGAAGCTTCCTCAAAAAAGAAATAAAAATGACTGGAAGGCACATGACAAAATGCTCCACATTGCTAGTCATCAGGGAGATGCAAATCAAAACAACAATGAGATATCATCTCACACCACAGAGACTGGCACACATTAATAAGAACAGAAGCAACCAGTGCTGGCGTGGAGGCAGGGAAAAGGGGACTCTCTTTCACCGTTGGTAGGAATGCCGACTGGTCCAGCCTTTCTGGAAAACAATATGGACCGTCCTTCAAAAACTAGAAATTGAGCTTCCATATGACCCCAAAATACCACTTCTGGGAATATATCCCGAGGGCGCAATTGTTTGTACTTACAATCTCACAAAGTCTTCAGTAAGAACGTCTGATATGCAGTCCACTCCAACTGTTTTATACAGTAGGGTGTCTGCTTGGCCACCAGACTAACTGAAATGCTAATGACTAAGAAATGAATGAACAGGAAAACAGTAGGGAAGTGGAGAATTGCAGAATTCATCAAGGATTAAGTTACCATATGACAAAACCAGTGTTTTTAAAGGCATCTTAGAATCTCTGTGGTAAATTGTAGTTGTGTAGAACTTAATTTATTTTATAAAATGATTTATTCTGGGCACTAAACTTTCTGCATGGTAAGATTTGATTTCTTTTGTGCCACCCATAGCAGTTCCAAGGTACTACTCTTAACTCTGTGCTCAGGGGTCACTCCTAGGAGTTCTCGAGGAAACCTATTTGGTGCTGGGAATCAAACTAGCTTTGACTGCATGTAAGGCAAGTGCACATATACCTCTGGTCCTGATTAGCTTTTTCTTTAGCATAGAAATGTGTTTATCATAACCATTTGGAATAAAATAGTTTGAAAATACAATGACTTATATTTAACTTTAACAGAGCCTTTCATAACACATATTTTATTCATTTTTTGGTGAAGAACAGAGTTTGCATTGAAACTTATTTAGAAAGATGTGAGCGGAGAGAGAGAGGGGAATTACGTTTCAAGAGAGACCACAGTCACAGCAGGTTTGAGCCGGGGGTGGGGGCGGCAGGGACCTCATGGAAAGGGGCGCGTTCTGGTCCGTTCTTCACGCCCTACCGAGGTCACCAGTTGCCCCCCACGAGTGGCTCTCCGGCATGGCCACGGCCCCAGAAGCACAAGGACTTAGCACAGAAAATCAGCCGCTTGGAGCAGAAAAGTGAATGGACTATGTGTTAAACCGCACCAGCATGCCTGCCTGGAGGGGAAAGGGTGTTGCCCCAGTCGCCCTGGCCTCCCTGGAAAGAAAGATGGCGGCTGCACAGGAGCCTTGTGGACAGCAGGTTTGAGCCGGAGGTGGGGGCGGCAGGGACCTCATGGGAAGGGGGGCGTTCCGGTCCATCCTTCACGCCCTACCGAGGTCACCAGTTGCCCCCCACGAGCGGCTCTCCGGCACGGCCACGAATCCAGAGCACAGAAACCAATCTCTTAACTATCTAACTTTTAACAGAAATACTTCCAGGGTTAATAAGTAAAATAGCAGAAATCCAAAATTGCGTGGCCGCTATTGCGGCCACGCGACATCATTTAATTCTTAAACTCAGCTGTAGAAAGCAAATCATTTCACAATGCTTTTTCAGCATGTCTGATTTGGGGGGGGGTCGTAAACTCTAAATAATAATGGTGCTTCTTTTATTGAAACAATAAATCTAGTCAAAGTAGAAAAAAAAAGAGAGACCACAGTCAGCAAAGAAACATAGAGACAAGCAAGCGAGATACATGTTCAAGGGAGAACACAGGCTTGCCTTTTATAGAAGTTATTAATTATCTCTTAGTATTATTAGTTATTGTTTTATAATAAATTAACCAAAACTTGTATTTTGGCTTAAAATAACAAATATTTTACAGTTTCTTTGAGTCAGGAGTCTAGGCATGGCGTGGATGAGTGTTTGTAGACAAGGTCACTCATGAAGTTGTAGCAAAGCTGTCAGGTGAAGGTTTGATTGAGATGTGAGTGCAGCTCCATTGCCAAGGTCATTTATGTGCATGTTATTGGTAGGTACTGATGCCTTGTCACTTATTTCCATGGATTGCCTCATTACAAGTTGCAGGGTAAACCCAGGGCAAGTGATTCCAGAGTTCACACTTGCTGAGATGAAAGTTTTTATATAATCTAATTTTAGAAGTGATTTCTCAACACATTTTATATTTTATTATTTCGAAGTGAATCAGTAAGTCCAGCAAGGGGAAAGGATCAAACAAGGGTGTGAATACTAACAGTCTGCCAACTCATGCTTATTTCACTTTCCCTTTGGTTGGCTGATTAGAGCAGAGATGGAGAAAGAACATATCCCATGGGAATTTGAAGGGGCCCTAAGAAAGGTTAATCAGCCTTTGCATATAAAATTTTTGTGATAAGGAATACAGAGAGGATCTCAAGCTGTGCTCAAGAGTTCTGGGGGCTCCTCTCCTCTCGTGATTCTTGACCAGATGAGCTATTGGTGCAGGTCAAGGACCTGAGGATGTGTTGCTTCTTGGGCCCCGTGGTGCTGGGGATACCCCTGCCACCTGGCAGTACTGGGTTCTTAAGGTATTGCTAACCTGCATGTGGACTACTGTGCTCTTCTTCTACTGTGTTTCTGAGGAAACACAGAAGGTAACCATTGTGAAGAGCACTGCTTTAATTTGTTCTCTGGTCCTACATCTCATCTGTCAGGCTGCTGTCTCAGAAAACAGAAAGTGCCTCTGAAACAAGAGTACCCAGGGAAGAGAAGGCGGGGCAGGCAGGGCAGGGAGGCTCAAGAACTCTGCTTTCTGCACTGTGGCACACTTTCTGGACAAGCTGCTGGTTCCAAGGATCACTGGAACAGCAGGATCAGAACCCAGCACCTTCAATCCAAAACCACATTTCATTTCTTTCTAAATATAAAATTGAAGTAATTACCGATCAAACGTGCCACCACGATGAATAATGAAAAGCTAATAATTGTTTTCCTTCCCTTTTAAAGAAACACACCACACTCAGACGCCCATTTACAGATATTTTCAGTTAAAATGTCACATAATATTTGTTATATCAGCAGGAGAATGGAAATTGAGTTGGCAGTGAAGCATTGCAGTGACAACTGTTACCTTGGAAACTGTAGTAAGCAATCATAATTACAATTAGCAAGACTTGCACTAAATATACATAAATATTCGTGTGCCAGAGATGAGTGTCACAGCAGAGTAAATGGTGGAACCATCCTTTCTTTCTCTTTGATGTGTCCTTGTAGACAGTTAGGTTCTGGTAAAAATATTGCGGCTTCTTTGAATTTAGGTGAATATATTTCCTCCCACGCTGGGTTTGTGCTTTTAACATAATGATGCTTGACATATAGCAGATTGCATGGAAGCTTCAACGGCCCCTTAGTTGAAGTATGAGCATTCCTGAATGGACTTTTAAACAAAGTCCCATCTCTGAAGAAAATAGGCAATTGTAAATAACCAATGGTGTCATAGCACAATTATGAAGGTGCTCTTGAAGAGACTGCTACAACACAGAAGGAAAGCAAAAATGTGTATTTTAATCACTTACCACTTTCTAGACTTAAGGCTTCTTCTTTATAGGCCTGGAAGTGTCTTCTTTAATTCCAACTTCACTGTCAAATGGAAAGAAGTCAGAGGAAGAGTGAGGGATAGATTTTTTCTTACTCAGACATTTCAGGAGTGGCCTGTCCTTTGTAAATTCTTCTACAGAAGAGGCAGTTAAGTCAGGACTGTGTGCAAGTTCGTATCTCTGTGAACTTGTGGGAGCAAAGCTTTGAAGGTAAATAGATCTTCATTCTAGCAAAACCACTGTTACTTTCAGGGCCATGGGGCAGGCCCCAAACTGCCTTCTCTGAGCACAGTAGAGTTTTCAGTTTGGGTTGTCTGAGCGTGTGGGCTGCTTGGGGCTTTCTGGATATACATGTGTTGTGAGTGGTTGCCATGGTGTGAGAAGCAACAGGGGGATGAAATGCTGACATGCTTCCTTTGAGAGTAGAGGTCTTGACCTGAGCATCAAAGAAGTCTGCTAAAATGAATAGAAGCAAGGGACCCTGGCATAGATGCCAACATAATTGGAGGAGTTTCTGTTTACAGTAATGGTTTATGAGTGGAGAGCAGGGAGAGGGATGGTGGTGTCCAGGATGCTGCCCTCACTCTGAATCACATCAGTTCCTGCCAGCGTACTTCCCCTGGGACCCTATTCTTACTACAATGAAAGTTAAATAATACATTATGCCCCTCTTTGGCCAATGGGTTAAGAACTCATGACAGCTATTGTGATGATTCTGTTCTTTTAGATGTGAAGCTGCGGGGCCAGGCCCACTCTCACGTCTCCAGTCTTCAACACTCGTTTGCCTGCATAAAGGGTGACTTCATTGTGTAGCTTTCTCTTAAAGGGTGACCTCATTGTGTAGGTTTTCTCTATGCAATTACAACCACGTTGCAACCTGATAAGTGAAGGGTGAAATCTGTATCACACTTCACTGAGGGAAAGAGTCTTGTTTCAGTTAAATTGAGAATTTCATCCATTACACTCTGCTAATAAGAATTGTAGTTGCTGATCTGATGTTCCAATATTATACTTGGTTCTCTAGGAGAGGCAGAAGAGTTATGCCAGGGACTCTTCCCTTTAAAACACTTAAGACCTTGGGGCTGGAGTGTAGTATAACATGTAGGGCGTTTGTCTTGCATGTGGAAACTGAGTTTGATACCAGACACCTCATATGGTTTTCTGAGCCAACCAGAAGTGATCTTTGAGCATCATTAGATGTGGCACTCAAACTAAAATTAAATTAAATGTTATACTTATGATCAGATCTAATTGGGAGAAAGGGTTAGAACATCCAGTTAAGTACATGGTACTGACTGTCCTTAAGTGTCAAGGTGTTAGACCCTGCAGAATTCAGCAAAAGGGAGATTATTAAGGTTGAAATCATTGTAAAAGTTTCAAGAGAGGCACTTCATAAAGTCCATGCACGTTGGTAAACCTCTCAGAGACAGATGGTAGTGTGTGGAGTGGGGAGGGTCAGCTGGGCTGGAAGGTGCCCGGAGGAAGCCTGTTTTGGGGGAAACTAGAGCAACCCACCATTGTCATTGTCTTTACAGTTTATGGATCTCTGCTAATAAGATCCTAAAAGTGTTTCTAGGCTTCGTAAATTTCCTACTACTTACTGCTGGAAATCTCTACCCTGAGGATCCACAAGTTCCATTCTGAAACTGACTTCACCAATTTGACCTCTCAATAGCTCTTCTATATTGACTTCTCTATTGTTTTCTTTTTCCTTCCACCCTTCTTCTTTCTTACACCCACTTTCTGAATTTAGGGCTTCAGTGATTAACTAGAGAGCCCACAACTATGATAGTATATAATGAAACTTTTTCCTTAAGCACTTACCCCACTGAATCATCTGGAAACTAACACTAGACTGCTATTAAGGATCTTTAAGTGCTTTATCATTAAAAAAGTTATTTTTATTAGAGAAATACATGGCATGTGGAAAAGGAAAATCACATAAAGCAGAAGACCTTATGGTGAAAAGCAACAATCTTTCAGCCTTTATTTATCCATTCGCCAGAAGTTGCTACTTGTGTTTTGAGTTTAAGACTTTTAATGATTACCTTTACACCTCCAAGAATTGTATTTTCATTGATTGATTTTTAAAAACTTTAGGTAGTGTATGATAATTCTCAACCGCAAAATAACCTGACATAACTCACTTTTTGGTTTTGTTTGTGTTTGGTCACACGCAGCAGTGCTCAAGGCTTACTCCTGGCTCTGAGCTCAGGCATCACTCCTGATAGGCTCAAGGAACCATTTGAAATGCTAGGGATCGATCCTGTGTCCCTAGCATGCAAGACAAGTGCTTATACACTGTTCTATGGCTCCAGCTCCATAATTTAATCATTTTAAATATACATCCCTGTTTAACGCCTATTCAATCCCTATTCAATACATCACTATTCTGTCAGCTCTCTTTTTATTGTTAAGATAGTTAATAATTACATCTCAAAGTCAGAATGAACTCTTATGAACTCTAGCTTGGAAACAAACATCAGTATTGTACATACCTCAATATAGATTACTGTAAAGCTAAGTTGTATGTTACATCTGTGTTTCCTTCTTTATGAGACCAGTCTCTGGGACACTCAAAATACAGTGCTTGTAGTTTCAAGTCAGGTTTCCCTTTCCTTAAGTTGCAACAATTGCCTAAAATCATAGAGCTCTTTATAATGAACCACTTATTTCTCAAATATCTTTTTTTAAAATGTGGAGTACTGCTATTTATTCAGCCATTGATTAAGTTGATTGAATTGGGCATGAACTCAACATTTTTTTAAAAAAACTTAATATTTGTGAGGTAGACCATTACAAAGTTGTTCATAGTTGGGTTTCAGTCATAAAATGATCCAGCACCCATTCCTCCACCAGTGTATGTTTCTCACCTCCAATCTCCCCCCATTCCCCCACCCCCACTCCCAGCCTCTCTCTATGGGAGGCACTTTCCTTCTTGCCCTCTCTCTCCTTTTCTTTTTGTGCATCTGGTTTTCAATACAGGTGCTTAGAGGTCATGGTGTTTGTTCAGGGCATTTCGTAATTTTATCGAGACGGTAAGGCTGGAGTAGCTTTTCAATTGGGTGGCTGCTCTGGGGTGTGGATGAGACTGCCGAGTTTTCCAAAAGAACAGGGAGGTGGGGTGAGGTAGCCCATCCTGACCCTGAGAAAGCCTGAAGATTTCAGTCACAAAACCCGCATTCCTGAATTTTCAGCAGATTATATCTTGGTGAGGTCTGTCCTGAGACAGTGGAGTCAGGCCAGGGGTATGTCAGTGATTTTGGATTGTGGAAAGAAGTGGCTGCTGGGGGCTCTGCCTGGCCGGGCACAGGGTAAACTGCCCCCCACTCCGATTTACCCTGTCTGTTCAGCCATGCACAGGTCTGGGATTAGCTGTGGTTTTTGATATATCTTGAGATTAATGGGTCTCTGAAATAAGGCCAATAAATGAGCTTGTATAGCTGAGCTGGGGGTGGTTTTTGGGCGTGACTCCCACATACCTAATTTTTGGCCATCTAACTTAATGGTAAACTTGGCCCCAAGTTGTTGGGTCCTGCCAAAGTCACAGCGGCAATTTTGAGGGTATCAGGAAGTCTGAAGGCACCATCAGACTGCTGATGCACTCACCCTGCAGGTACAGGTTGACCTGCTGGTGGCACCATACCCCTGTCAAATATCTTTTGGTTGATGCTTTTGTTTCCCTTGCAGTTTCTAATGGACTCACACAGCCCATTCTTATTTAAAATAAAATGTCTAAGTATCCAACATAGATTTTCTCTGCTGTATGGAGGAAGATTTCCTGATCATTGTGTCAATGGGTGTGCTTAGCAGGCTTAGCTTTGAGAGAAGCAGGCTGGGAGCCCTTCCTGGTTTTAAAACAAGAACACATTTCTGGGCAAAAACAACCAACATAACAGCTTAACTTCTTCCTTTTTTATTTTTCTTAAGGAGGATATCTCCACTCTGAATTTTTGTTAGGAATGGTAAGTATTGGTTTGCTTTTAGAAAACGTAAGGCAGAAAGGGAAGATGACACTCTAGCAATAGAGCACTCATTTGTGTATCGACATTTAGAGACTCCTTCTGTTAGTACAACATTGCCCTCTATCTCCAAAGTGAGCTCTAAGTCTGAGCTCTACAGTGGATACTCAGGACAGAGTAGGATCTGCTACCTTTGTAAACTTCTCAATCATATATATATTTATTTTATTTTTTTTTTATAAAGTTGTTCACAACAGTTCATTTCAGATAATATTCAAACACCAATCTCACCACCATGTGCCTTCCCACCACCATAAGAGGAAAGTGTGTGAAGATTGTTGTATTTCAGTCTGCAGCCATTTAAGCCCTTGTATAAGAGATTACAAATATGTATGTTGACCCCAAACAAATGTGCACTACTTTTGATACATCAGTGAGCTATAGTATCATGGTCGCGCACTCCAGGATGTTCTGTGTCACTCTCCTCTGGAAGCTTTATTTCATATTCTTTGGATCTTGACCATTGACGAGATTATATGGTGCTGGAGGAAGTTTGTGGGTGTGACTGCCAGGCTACAGGAGAATTGTGGAGCTGGGTGAGAGGAGATCCAGTTCTATTCCAAGTGAGCTTGAGGATCTCAGTCACCAGTCCTGCATACCTGGGTTTTTCTGCAGGTTCCCTCATAGGTGAGGCTTCTCTGAGCCTGTGGAGAGTGGCCTTGGGCGTGGCTATGCGGTTGGGTTCTGGATGTTTTCTGCTGCTGGGGTTCTGCTGGGGTGAGGAGGGAAACTCATCCTTTCTTGCTCTGAATTGCCCTGGTGAAGACAGCCTGGAGTGGGGTCAGGACCTCAATAAGATAGTTTTGTCTGTGATTCTGTTTCTGTTTTATCTACCAACATTCTTTCAACTACTTCCTATCTTTCAGAAATGTGCTAAAATGTCTCACTATTGATTACCTACTTTCCACTCTAATTAGTAGTTTCAGAAAAAGAAGGGGGCTAAGGATGTGGCTTGAGAACTTGCCTGAACATATGAGGTCCTGATTTCAATAGCTGGTACTACAAAATAAAAGCAAAACAAGCCACTGCCACCACCAAAGATCAGTGAGTATTAAAATCATGCTTTGAAACAGAAGAATTAATAAATGTATTTATGACACTACCATATTTGCCCCTGTACACCCGAAACAGTGATGTCTTCCTATTAGTTTTTTATTGTTACAAATAACCACAAACTTAGTGTTTTGATACCATAGAATTTTATTCTCTGATAGTTCTGTAGACAAAAACTCTGAAATGAGTTTTTTCAATATATGAAATAATTTTATTTCTTGAAATGAGTTTTACAGAGTTAAAATCATGGTACAGATCAGAAGCTAGTTTTTTTCTGGAGATTCTGGGAGAGAATCAGCATTTTTTTGTGGGAACAAGGAACTGGAAGGGATTCTTCAGTTTCTGGTGGCTGATGGCATCTTTGGCTCATAGTTACAACATTCAACTTCATTGTCATATATCTTGCCTCCTCTTGTGGACCTCAAATAGAAACAATAGGTTACTCAAGCAACAAAATATTTTATTTAAAACAAACAAAAGCAAGGGATGGATTGGAAATAACATCTTATGGAATATTCACCTTCATGTCCCTGAATCAAAGGTCTGATCTTCAGCAGAGCCTTCGAAGGAACTCCTTCCTTCCACTGGCATGGAAAAGCAAGATTACTTCTTGTTGGAAATTCAGTGCACATTGGGTCATGCAGTTTTCTGATTACACATTCATAGTTACTCTCTCCTAGCCTCCTGTCCTCATTAAAATTAAAGGTTTTGTCTATCATTTTCACACTCTTCTGTAATTAATTCTCTCTTTGCCTTTCTCTTATAAGAACACTTGTGATTACATTTGCAGCCTGCCTAGATAATCTAGGATAATCCCTCTGTCTCAAGATCATTAATTTAATCACGTCTGCAAAGTCCCTTTTGCCATATAAGTAGCACTCATAGGTTCCGGAAATAAGGGCATGGATATCTTTGGGGGCCATTTTTCTGCCTACCATTAGTCTTCCTTGATTTCTCCCTTTATATTACCACACACATCCAGTTAGCAACCAAGTCCAATGGATTGTTTAGTCCATTGGTTTGCAACTCTGAATGCATGTTAAAATTACCTAGAGAGCTTTTAAAAATACCGTGATCCTGGCTCCATTTTGAGGCAAAGATAATTAGAAGTTCTGTGGCGTTACATCTTTTTGTTACTGAAAAAAATTCAAACGACAAACCGATGTTAATGTTGATAAAAATTAAATTTGTAGAAAAGTTGCAAGAAAGGTGTAAATAATTCATCTTTGACTCACTGATTATTTACATTTTACACCACTTTATAATTACCTATTTTTTTATCAAGTCTGAGTCCTTTGCACTTTTAGTAGGAATAAGGAAAATTTCTTTCACGAACAACAGTGAAAGAGACTGTATCATGATAAAAATCAGGAATTTAACAGGATGCAATATGGTTTGCTTTCTCAACAGGAATCTTCATATGATTATGTCCAGAACTGCAATTTTATTTTTTTACTGTTTTCATTTGCATGGACCATCTTGCTCACTTTAGTACTTTAGCTTGTCTAAATTATTTTGTATTGTATATAGCAGGTAGTGGGGTATTACTTTGTAATTAACAGAAAACCCTCTTGTAAGTGAGTTAAGATTACTTGTTGCAAATGACAAAGTTAACACTATTTTATTAGCTACAATTATTTTCACTATGTTACATTATCATTTTCTCTATTTTGTGTCATTTTAAACTATTTTGAATTTTAGGATTATATATGATATATATTACAAATGTTTGTTTTAGAAATGATCTTTGTATCTCTGAAAAATTTCCTACTCATGTCCATTAGGGTTATACTGAAAAAAAAACCCAGAAAATAGTATGGTGTTCCTCAAAACATAACAAGTAGAAATACAACATAATTCAACAAGCTTGCTTTTGAGTAGTTACCCAAAAGAACTGAAACAAGGGTTTTAAGCGTTGTTTGTATACTTATGTTCATAGCAGCACTATTCACAATAGCCAAAATATGGAAGGAATTGGAATGGCCAACAATGGATAAAAATGTGATGCTCTTCCATTCCCATGCGCTGGAGTACCCTGCAGCTTTAAAAGGAAATCGAATTATACCATTTCACTTATTTGAGTAATGTAAAGCCGTTAAGGTGCTTTCCAGGACCTGGCAGCAAAGGGGAATTGTTTCTTTATGTGTACAGAATTTTAGTTCTGAAGGAACTAGAGTTTTTGGAGACCATCTTCATAACTACGTAAATATACCTAATACTATTGAACTCTATACTCAAAAATGGCTAAAATGGTAACCAATGCTCTGTCATTTTTAAGACCACAATACAAATAATGTCTATATAAATAATTAATAAAACTCAAGATAAAAATTTGATTGAGCTATACAGGAATTGTAGAGTGTTGAGGGCATGCTTTGCATGTGGAGTCCTTGGTTAATTTCTGGTAGCCTATGGTCCCCAAAGCACTGCTGAGGAACAGGAATGGCCCCCAAGACCAGCAAGTGCAGCCCAGAAAGCAAAAAACAAAAGCAAATTGAACAAAATATGTGCAGAAAAACAATAGACATTTTAAAAAATCACATATAATTACCTACATTATGTATATCTCTAATTCTTCTTATCAGACCGTGTATTATCTCATTTTTTCTGGGTTTGTATTCAAAGAGGGCTGGAGCGATAGCACAGCGGTAGGGCGTTTGCCTTGCACGCAGCCAACATGGCCAACCCGAGTTCGATTCCTCTGCCCCTCTTGGAGAGCCCGGCAAGCTACCGAGAGTATCTCGCCCGCACGGCAGAGCCTGGCAAGCTCCCTGTGACATATTCGATATGCCAAACACAGTAACAACAAAGTCTCCAATGGAGACGTTACTGGGCCCACTCGAGCAAATCGACGAACAACGGGAGGGCCTTTACTTTACTTTACTTGTATTCAAAGAAATGAAAACAGTAATTTGATAAGATATGTGCACCTCCACAATCATTGATGTACCATTTTTAATAGATAAATGAGAAAAATAGTGTTTTTAATAGAGGACTTTATATACAGAAGATGTGATATATGTGTGTATACAAACACAGTAGCCTATTGTTCAGTTATGGAAAGAATGTAATCCTGCCATTTGTGACAAAATAATGGGCTTTGAGAGTATTTTCATACGTGAAATAAGAGAGAAAAATACCACTATATTTTCATGTATATGTGGAGTATAAAAGTTAAAAAATAAATGAAACTAAACTTAAATTATAAATACAGAAAACTGATGGGTGGATATCTGATGGGAGGAGAATTATAATCAATAATATGGTATTGCAAACTGAAAAATTTCTCAGGAGGCCAGGTGATAATATAGGGGTTAAGGTATTTGCCTGGAACTACATGTGGTCGGTCCCTTGAATATCACCAGGAGAGATCCCGAAACACAGAGCCCAGAGCACAGCCCTGAATACTCCCTCTGAGTATGCCTGCCTACCCAATCCCCGTAGAAAAGTGTTGCTAAGAAGTTAAATAGATTGATTTTGATTGATCACTTTACAGTGCACATAGATGTTGAAACAGTATGTTATAAATCTGAAAGTCAATTATGCTTTGATTAAAAAATAGTAATGCCATCAAATCCCTTTAAAAATTTATTTTTCTTCTATCAGACTTCCTTTTAGTGGAAGCTTTAAATGGCATCCTTTGTTTGCCACCCATTGAGTATACAAATCAAGAATTTTATGCATTAATAGTTTTAAAAATATCTCCCGGTAATTCTATTGTGCAGTGAAAATGGAGAATCAATGGGACGCTTTCCCACCCATCTCTTTCCTTCCTTCTAGTCTTATAGCACTAATTGTATCACTACTGGAGATAAACTCCACAGTCTTCTATTCTGACTTTCTTCTTTACTCTCACATTATAAATTCCTCTTCCTGGATTTTCTCAGACACTTCATCCAATTCATTCTAAATAAGCTGAGTAATTTCATAACTTTGTGTGTGTGTGTGTGTGTGTGTGTGTGTGTGTGTGTGTGTGTGTGGTGTGTTGAGCTGGAGCAATAGTACAGTGGTAGAATGTTTGCCATGCATGTGACCAACCAGGGTTTGACCCCTGGCATACCATATGGTTCCCTAAGCATAGAGCCAGAACTACCCCTGAGTACCACCAGGCTTGGCTCCCAAACTGAAAACCAAACCAAAAAACAGAAACATAGTTTGTGTCACATTTAGTACATTTAAAAAAAATTTAAAGTGAGATGTGAGGTGGAAGCTTTTCATAGTGGTGCAGGCCCCAAGCTGGCAGCAGCTCCAAAGTACTGATGTAATCTGCAAGGCAAATATTTGTACATTTCAAGTTAGAAGGCTCAGAGGGCATGGTCTCCCCAGCAGTGACCTCTAATCTCCCTCATCCTATCCCATTAGAACCACAAATTAACCTCTTTTTTGGAACTTTCTAGGGCAGACAGACAACCCCAACCATATTAGGCTAATAGCCCATTAGCTCCTACTCCAATCAACATTACCCCCTCCCAAAACCAAACCAAACCAAACCAAACACAGAAGCAACCGTGAGTGCAAGAATCCAAACAGCAAAGTTCACAATGGTAAAGCAATGCAGAAACCAACGAGGCTTAATGAATGAAGATGCTAGTCCAGATGGCCAACCAGTAATAATGTGCAATATAAACTTTTGACAAGGAATTTATGATGGAACTGTTAAGGATACATAAGGAGCTCAAAGAAAAAGTGGACCACATTGCTAATAAAATCTAAGAGGATATGAGAACAGAAATGAGGAAAATACCAACAGAAGTGACAGATCTGAAAAACCTGGTAGGTGAAATGAAAAACTCACTGGAAGACCCCAGGAGCAGATTAACAGCTGGTAAAGATGAAATCACTGAGCTCCAAGATGAGGTGCAGAGAATCTCCAGACCACAGCAGAAGTTGGGAAAGAGCCTCAAAATAAACCAACAAATGACAAGAGAACATTTTGGATGAATTAAAAAAGAATAACAAATGAATCATTGGGGTATCTCAGGGCTAGGAAGAACACCCTGATAAAGAAGCAACAATTAAAGCCATAATTGCTGAAAAATTCCCAGAGCTGTAGTGTGCATACACTCAGATCCAGGAGGCTCAAAAGGTATCAGCTAAAAGGAAGAATTAGGGAGATGAAAATCAAAACAACAGTGAGATATCATCTCATGCCACAGAGACTGGTGTACATAAAAATCAAGAGTAACCAGTGCTGGCACGGATGTGGGGAGAAACGGACTCTCCTTCAGTTTTGGTGGGAATGTCAACTGGTTCCGCCTTTTAGTAAAACAATATGGCCATTCCTCAAAAAGCTAGAAATTGAGATTTCATATGGTCCAGCAACACTGCTACTGGGAATAAACCCCAGGGGCCCCCAAAACACAAAGTAGAAATGCCATCTGCACTTCTACGCAGCACTATTCACAAAAACCAGAATCTGGAAACTACTAAGTGTCTGAGAACAGATAACTGGTTAAATAAACAATGGTACATCTATGCAGTGAATTACTATGCAGCTATCAGAAAACATGAAGCCATGAAATTTGCTTATAAAAGGATGGACATAGCTAGTATCATACTGAGTGAAATGAGTCAGGAGAGGGACATATGTAAGATGATTACACTTATTTGTGGGATATTAAAAGAACCATAAAATGAGAATAATACCCAAGAACAGTAGAAACAAGGGCCAGGGGGATTGGTCTAAGGTGTGAAACATGTTTCAAATGCTGGGGGAGAAGGCAGTTGGGATAGAGAAGGCACCACTATGACAAAAATAGTTGGAAATGATCACTCTGGATAAGAGAGAGAAAGAGAGAGAGAGAGAGAGAGATTAGGAAATCATGAAAAGCTTTGTAACTATGTATATCACAGTAATTAAATGATAAATAAATAAATTTAGATCATCAAAAGACAATTTATAATAAAAATTAAGGTAACCTGGTTTAAATGAGAGAAAAACCAATCTGGAGAGATAGCACAGCAGATAAGATGTTTGCTTTGCATGTAGCTGACCCAGGTTTGATACCCTGATATCTGGCACCCTGTATGATTTTCTGAACACACCAGGAATAATCCCTGAGCACAGAGCAAAGAGTAAATCTTGAGCATGGCCAGTACTTTCGTCTTTTTGTTGTTGTTGTTGCTCCCCCACCAAAAAAATTAGAAAAAAGTAGGTAACATGGTTTATAATGGCACTAGGATTTATGCTTTGGTCAGACAGTATTACTGCAACCCACATACCACCAAGGCGGCAATATCCCTTCCCTACTGTCCCTAAACCCCTTCTCTTTTTTCCCCTTCCTTTCAACCCTCACTCCCCATTAGGTAAATACAATTTAGTCAACAAAATCTATAATTTAACACAGTCAAGTCATCAATATCCTTTCTTTGCCAAGCTTTGGTATCTTACTCTGTATGACCTATTGCATTGCTCTGTCCTCCGGACTTCCTCCACTAACTCTCAGGGCTATTTGGGGTTTATCTTTCAGAACAAATTCAAAGGACTACCTCTTCTTAGGATCTTGAGTTAGAGAGGATATTCTCTTTCCTCTGAGTAGCTATGGCTTTCTCTCTATAAAGTAGAACTTTTTTAGTGACTAGTTAATGTGCTCTGTATTTTTTTTGACTTTTTGGGTCACACCAAGCGATGTTCAGGGCTTACTCCTGGCTCTGTACTCAGGAATCACTCCTGGTGTTGCTCAGAAGACCATATGCGATGCTGGGGAACAAACATGGGTTGGCCGCGTGCAGGGCAAACGCCTCACCCGCTCTACTATTGCTCCGGCCTTGCTGTGTATTTTTTACAAAAACATAAGGTCAGTTTAATGGAAACATAAAACCTCAAGCAGGTGAAGGAGAGAGCAGTATGATAACTCCCTTATCAGACAATTCAGGATTGACATCACTTGTCTGAAAACGTCTAGCCTTGCTTGAACACTTAGTGTCCCACATCACGTTTCTCCCTAATATTGTTTGGCAAGTAATACATCGTACAGATCTATGATATACAGAAGTCTCACTGAGGGTCGGGGTTGTGTCTTATGCATCCTTGTACTTGATATGACATTATTGGAAATCAATAAATAGTCCTAACATAATAGAATCTTACCTAGTAATAGCTGACACTTATCGAATGCTTATCATCTACCTGACCCTGTTCTAAGAGTTTTACATTCCAGTCTCACAGTGGGTAGAGGAAGTAGATCATGTTGTTTGCTTCATTTAACTTGTATTAGACTCAGAAGTTGAAGTTCAGAGAAGTGAAGCTATATGCAAGTTTACACAGCAAATATGTGGCAGAGTCTGAGATAGGGAATGACTCCCTGAAGTCTGTCTTCAGGATTCATACTACTCTGCCTCTCACAGAGGGACTAATAGCCTATGACTAATTGTATTACTTATCACTGTTTGTATTTTGTTCCTGGATGTGAATCATACCGATATTTTTTGTTTTACTAAATGTATGAGCAAATGGATGCCAGTGATCCCCCACGGGGCTTCCCAGGTGGCCCCTGTACCCTTAGGGGTCTGTACCTCTATTTTGGAGCTGGAGCTAACCCTGCCACCTACTTGATGTGTGACATTGAACAGGTCACTTAACCTTTCTTGTCTCTCATCTCCAACTTCTATCATTGGGCATTTACATAAGTTATGTTGCCATAGTAATAAAAAATTGTACTGACCTATCTCTCAGGAGTGAGTGTCATGGGGATTAACTAATTTACAGCTGTGAAGAGCTTTCAACACATGAACTGCTAAACATCAGTGAGATCATAAAGAGAATTTAAAACACCATCAGCTTGTGGAGCATACCCATTTGATGCTCATCATTATGTGTTTAACTTTTAGTATTACTACTCATAATAAACTTTTATGAGGTACTTCAGGTGGTTGAAGTATTTTTATGAGAGCTAATTAGTTGTTCCAACCATCTCTATGAGGTAGGTCAGTATTTTTATCATCCTTGTTTTGGAAATTACATTAAATTGGTCTATGCATAATTAAAAAATATCATGTTTCTAGTATCTGGAAGCATTCTGTGCCTGGATATAATTCTCATATATATACCATATCCAAAGAACCAATGATGGGGGCAAGGAGAGAGTGGATTTTGTTATAGGTTACATGGCTCCTGATTGTCTTATCAAATGTGTTGGTGTCTTGGGTGAAGTAAAAATGGGGAGGCAATAGCTTTTAGAGAGTGTTTCCCAGGGGACATATCTGGGGAGATTAGGATTGGTAAATTTTAACATGAGCGCCTGTATAGCATGAATACTAACATTCTTATCCTTCCACTAGGTGGTTATTAAGCTGTATCTGAGGCCCACTTGATCTTCATGATGTAGGAACTGGTCCCCACCATCCAAATTCTTGGAGAGATGTGGCCTTAAGCTGGAGTGAGAGATTGCTCTTTGCAGGAAAAGGAAGGCCATTTATTGTCTCTGTTCAGGTTTGTAGGCTCATCGTCTACTCTTGCACAAACCAATTTTAGGGAGAGACAAGAAATGAAATAAAATAACTTTGTTCAGGAAATATGAGTGACTTTTCCAGAGGTGGTCTGACAATATAGATCCCAAGTTGAAGTGTGGATCAATCCGAATATGGGAATTAGCCCTTCTCTGATCTATCCCACCTACCCCACCCTTCTTAGCTTTCTTTGATTGTTGTTGCAAAATAGTTTTACAGTTTTTTTCAAAAGTATTCCCACTTGGGGATTTCTATGTAGATTTGTCTGTTGCTAAAGTGTAGGGCCACATGTGCAAGGTTGCACCTGTCAGTACTCATGGAAATATGCGGGCTGGGAATAAACCCAGGTTGGGTGCATGCCTACTATTTCCCAGCCCCTCTTGCATATTCTTATCTTTTGTTTCTGTTGGGGCTTTTCCTCTTCTCTCAGGGTGACCAAACTTCTGGACCAGTGTTGTCAGCCTTCATTTCTGCATCACAATGTGTTTTTATAACCTTAATATGTTTGGATTGCTTTTTAAAAAATTTTTATTAGAGAAACACCATGAGGTACAGTTGTAAACTTACAAATTCTTGTGTTTGGGTTTCAATGATTGAGTACCCATCCCTCCATCAGTGCCCATTGTCCACCACCACTGATCCCAGCATCCCTCCCACACCCCATCCCCCCATCCCTCCCTGCCTCTGTGGCAGGGCATTCCCTTTTGTTTTCTCTCTCCTTTTGGGTGCTGGGGTTTGCAAAAGAGGCATTGAGTGGCAATCATGTTCGGTCTATAGTTTACTTTCAGCATGCATCTCCCATCCTGGGGGGATTCTCCCAACACCCTTTATTCGATGCTCCCTTCTCTATCTGAGCTGCCTTTTCCCCTAGCATGTGCGACTGGCTACCAAGCCACGTAGTAAACCAACCTCCTGGTACTTATCTCGACTATTCTTGGGTGTTTGTCTCCTGTTTTGTTACTTTATGTTCCCCAGATGAATGCAATCTTTCTATCTGTCCTCTTTCTGACTCATTTTGCTTAGCATGATACTTTCCATGTAGTACCACTTGTATGTAAATTTCATGACTTCATCTTTTCTAACAGCTACATAGTACTCCATTGTGTAAATGTACCAAAGTTTCTTTTTCTTTTTTAAAATTTTTATTAGTAATACACCATGAGGTACAGTTGTAGACTTAAAACTTTTTGTGCTTGGTTTCAGTTATACAATGATCAAATACCCATCCCTCCACCAGTGCCCATTTCCCACCACCACGGATCCCAGTGTCCCTCCCAACCCCCAATCCCCCCCTCCCACCCTGCCTCTGTGACAGAGCATTCCCTTTTGTTCTCTATCTCCTATTGGGTGTTGTGGTTTGCAAAAGAGGCAATGGGTGACAATCATGTTTGGTCTATAGTCTACTTTCAGCATGCTTCTCCCATCCTGGGAGGATCCTCCCAACACCCTTTATTTGGTGCTCCCTTCTCTATCTGAGCTGCCTTTTCCCCTAGCATGTGTGGCTGTCCTCCAAGCCATGGAATAAAATTCTTGGTACTAATCTTGGCCATTCTTGGGTGTTAGTCTCCTATTTTGTTACTTTATGTTCCCCAGATGAATGCAATCTTTCTATGTTTATCCCTTTCTTTCTGAGTCATTTTGCTTAACACGATACTTTCCATGTTATACCACTTGTATGTAAATTTCGTGACTTCGTCTTTTCTAACAGTTACATAGTACTCCATCCCAGAATACCCCCATCCCACCCCCTCCCCCTACCTGTAGGGCAGATGATTTCCAGATTACTCTCTCTACTTTGATTTCATTCAATATTTTGACACCAGACTCACCATTATTATTTAGGATTTTACCCCAACACTCAGATCTGCTGAAAAGGCTACAGTAGACAATTTGTTTTCTATTGCTGGTTAAGCATAACATATGATGTCAAGTGACTGCAGTAGTGGCCATGTGATTTTGAAATTCCAAAATTTTAACAATTAAATCTGGAGGGATTTCTTCCAAAATCTGCTAGGTTCCAAGATTTGTTAATGAGTCTCTGGGATCATGGCCGTTAAGGAGCTTGATCAGGAGCCAGAAAGTCCGTTCATGGGCGGCAACTCGGAGTCTCATTGGGATGGGGAAGAAAGGGCCGATTCACCCCCATCCTGTGAGGACCTGTGTGTATTGTCATTGAGGGCCGAAACCTGACTGTCCAATGGCCTCTGGAGGATGGCAACCACCGAGCTGCCTAGCGGGAGAAGGCAAAGGGACAACACCCTTCCCCCACCCTAGGGTGGCCCAGGGATGCATTTCTGCAAAAAGCAACTGAGTTCCGAGATTTGTTTCTGAGTCTCTGGGATCATGTCTGTTCATCAGTTTGATCAGGAGCCAGAAAGGCTGTTCATGGGCTATTACTTGGCGTCTTGTTGGGGTGGGGAGAAAGGGCCGACTCAACCCCCATCCTGTGAGGCCCCACATGTCTCGTCACTGTGGGCCCAGACTGTCCAGTTGCCTCTGGAGGATGGCGGTCTCCAAGCCACCAGGGGCAACAGGCCAAGGCACGAAAGCTATTCCCACCTGGGGTGGCCCAGCTCCAGTAACCTACTGCAGGGACCGGACACATTTTTGCCAAAAGCCGTTGGGTTTTGAGATTTGTTTCTGAGTCTCTGGATCATGGCCGTTAAGCAATTCTATCAGGAACCAGAGAGGCCATGCCTCTAATTATATAGCTGAGCCCAAGGTGGTTTGTGGGTGTGTCTCCCAATACCTAACTTTTGACCGTTTCCTTTCTTGGTAAACTTTGCCCCACGTTTGTGGGGTCTGGCCAAAGACACAGCAGCAATTTTGGGGTATCTGGAAGTCTGACGGCTCCATCAGACTGCTGATGCGCTCGCCTCACAGGTACAGATTGACCTGCTGGCAGCACCATATCCCCGCACATTTCTTCTTTAAGAAAATTTCTGTCCATTTCATCACCCCATTTTTTGATGTGGTTGGATGTTTTCTTCTTGTGGAGTTCAACCAGTACTTTGTATATCCTTGATATCAACCCCTTGCTGGATGGATATTGGGCAAATATTCTTTCCCATTCTGTAGACGGTCTTTGTATTTTGGTCACTGTTTCTTTTGAGGTGCAGAAGCTTCTTAGTTTAAGATAGTTCCATTTGTCTATCTCTGTTTTCACTTGCTTGTCCAGTGGCATGACATCTTTGAAGATACCATTAGCTTCAGTGTCAAGAAGGGTTTTGCCAACTTTGTCTTCAATGTATCTTATGGATTCTGGTCTGATGATGAGGACTTTAATCCATTTTTTCATAACTTTAATTAATGATTTATTTTTTCTTCTTATATTTATTTATTGAATCACTGTGGGAAAAGTTACAAAGCTTTCAGGTTTGAGTCTCAGTCATACAATGATCAAACACCTTTTCCTTCACCAGTACTCATTTTTCACCACCAAGAACCCCAATATACCCTCCTCCAACCCCTCCCAATGCCTGTGAGGCAGATGATTTCTACTTAACTCTTCTCTACATTGATTACATTCATTATCTTGACAAAAGATGCACTATTATTGTTTAGAATTTCCCCCCAACAATCAGAATCGCTGAAAAGGCATTGTGAAATACTTTGTTTTCTATTGCTGGTTTTGAGAATCATATAATGTCATGCGGCCACAAAAGCAATGGCACAACTTTGGATTTCTGGAAAGAGCCAGATAATTACAAAATTGGTTTCTGTGCATCTGGTGTTATGGCCGTGCTGGAGAGCCGCTCATGGGGGGCAACTCATGACCTCGGTAGGGCGTGAAGGGCAAGCCGGTACAACCCCCCTTCCCATGAGACTGCAGTTGCCCTGTCACCGCTGGCTCATACCTTGCTTTCCTATAAGCTCTGAGGCAGTGGCCACCTTGCTGCCCGGGGGTTAAAAGGTGGAAGGGAGCTACATCCTTTCCCTCCTGGGAGGCATGGCGCCGAAGTTTAACACATGGTCCATTTGCTTTTTTGCCACAAGCTGCTGGGCTCTGGATTAAGTCCTTTTGCCTCTGGAGCCTTGGCCATGCCGGAGAACCACTTGTGGGGGGCAACTCGTGACCTTGGTAGAGCTTGAAGGACGAGCCGGTTCGTCCCCCTTCCCATGAGACTGCAGTTGCCCCATCACCCCCAGCTCATACCTGACTTTCCAATAAGCTCTGAGGTGGTGGCCAACTTGTATGTGGTCCAGATGAATTTCTGCCAAAAGATGCTGGGTTTTGAGATTTGTTTCTGAGTCTCTGGGATCATGGCCATTAATCAGCTTGATCAGGAGCCAGAGAGGTCGTTTGTTCACAGTGACTCAGGGTCTAGTTGGGATGGGGAGGAAAGGGCCGATTCCATCCCCATCTGGTGAGGCTCCATGTGTCTCGTCACTCCAGACCCAAACCTGTCTGCCCAGTAGCCTCTGGAGGATGGCAGTCACTGGGCCACCAGGGGGAACAGGCCAAGGCATGAAACCTATTCCCACCTGGAGTGGCCCAGCACCAGTAACCTACTGCAGGGAGTGGACACATTTCTGCCAAAAGCCGCTGGGTTCCAAGATTCATTTCTGAGTCTCTGGGATGATGACCATCAAGCAATTCGATCAGGAACCAGAGAGGCCATGCCTCCAATTACATAGCTGAGCCAGAGATGGTTTTTGGGTTTGTCTCCCACATACCTAACTTTTGGCCATTTACTTTCTTGGTAAACTTTGCCCCAAGTTTTTGGGGTCTGGCCAAAGGCACAGCAGCAATTTTGGGGTATCTGAAAGTCTGACGGTGCCATCAGGCTGCTGATGCACTCGCCTCACAGGTACAGATTGACCTGCTGGCAGCACCATACCCCCCGAGGTCTTTAATCCATTTAGATCTTACTTTTGTACATGGTGTTAGGCAGAGATCTGAGCCCAAGTTTTTGCATGTAACTGTCCAGTTTTGCTAGCACAATTTGTTAAAGAGACTTTCCTTGCTCCACTTCACATTTCTTGCTCCTTTATCAAAGGTTAGATGATCATATGTCTGGGAGGAGATGTCTGTATATTCAGTCCTGTTCCATTGATCTGCAGCTCTTTGTTCCAGTACCATGCTGTTTTAATTATTACTGTTTTGTTGTAAAGTTTGAAGTTAGGGAGGTTGATTTTTCCCATTTTATTTTCCCCAAGAATTGCTTTATTGGGCTTATTGTTCCATATGAATTTCAGGAGTGTTTGCTACATTTCCTTGAAGAATGAATGTCATAGGTATTGTTATAGGGATCGCATTGAATTTGTACAATGCTTTGGGAAGTATGCCATTTTGACAATGTTAATTCTCCTGATCCATGAGCAGGGGATATCTTTCCATTTTCTCATGTCCTCTTTTAGTTCCTGAAGTAGCGTTTTGTTGTTGCTGTTTTTTTTTGTACAGTCCTTTGCTTCCTTAGTTAAGCTGATTCCTAGGTACTTGATTTTCTGGGGCACAATTGTGAATGGGGTTGTTTTTTCCATGTCACTTTCTTCTCTCTCACTATTTGCGTATAGGAAAGCCATGGACGTTTGGGTACTGATTTTATAGTCTGCAACTTTACTATACAAGTCTATTGTTTCTAGGAGTTTCTTGGTAGAGATTTTGGGTTCTCTAAATATAGTATTATATCATCTGCAAATCATGAGAGCTTGATATCTTCCTTTCCTACCTGAATGCCCTTAATATCTTTTTCTTGCCTAACTACTATTGCAAGTACTTCCAGTACTACGTTGAAGAGCAGTGGAGAGAATGGCATCCTTGTCTCATCCTTGATCTTCAAGGGAAGGTTCTCTGTTTTTCCCCATTGAGGACAATGTTTGCTGTAGGCTTGTGGTAGATGGCTTTAACTATATAGAGGAAAGTCCCCTCTTTCCCCATTTTGGTGAGGGTTTTCATCATAAACAGGTGCTGGATCTTGTCAAATGTTTTCTCTGCATCTATTGATATGACCATATGATTTTTATCTTTTCTTTTGTTGATATGATGGATTATGTTGATTGATTTCCGAGTGTTAAACCATCCTTGCATCCCCAGAATGAATCCCACTTGGTCATGGTGTATGATCTTTTTGATGAGTAGTTGAATTCTATTTGCTAGTATTTTGTTGAGAATCTTCGCATCCGTGTTCATCAGGGATATCAGCCTGTAGTTTTCTTTTCTTGTGGTTTCTTTGTTTCCTTGTGGTATTAGAGAGATATGGGCTTCATAGAAACTGTTTGGGAGAGTTTCTGTTTTTTCAATTTCCTGGAAATGCTTGAGAAGGACTGGCAGTAGGTCCTCTTCAAATGTTTGGAAAAATTCACTAGTGAATCCATCTGGAACTGGGCTTTTGTTTTGGGGAAGACTTTTTATTACAGTTTCAATTTCCTTGATGTTAATAGGTCTATTCAGATATTCTAGATATTCTTGATTCATCTTTGGGAGATGATATGAATCCAGGAATTTATCCATTTCTTCTAGGTTCTCTTGTTTCGTGGCATACAGACTTTCAAAGTAGTCTCTGATGATCTTTTTTTAAAAATTTTTATTAGTGAAACACCATGAGGTACAGTTGTAGACTTACAAATTTTTGTGCTTGGATTTCAACTATACAATGATCAAATACCCATCCCTCCACCAGTGTCCATTCTCCACCACCACGGGTCCCAGTATCCCTCCCACCCCCCATCCCTTGGTTTCCATTGTGCTATTCCCCTTCTCATTTCTGATTCAGTTTATTAGGGTTCTCTCTCTCTTTGTGAGTCTTGCTAGTGGTTTATCTATCTTGTTTATTTTCTTGAAGAACAAACTCTTGGCTTCATTGATCTTCAGATTGTTTTTTTTTTTTTTGATTTCCATGTCATTGATTTCTGCTCTACATTTTATGATCTCTTTCATTCTGCCTGGTTTGGGCTCCTTTGGTTGTTCCTTTTCTAAGATCTTGAGCTGTAAAGTCATGTTGTTTATGTGGGCCCTTTCCTTCCTTCCTGAGAAATGTTTAAAGAGCTATAAAATTCCCCTTAACACGGCTTTAGCTGTATCCCATAGGTTCTGGTAGCTCATGTCTTCATTCTCATTTGTTTCCAGGTATCTTTTAATTTCATCCTCGACTTCCTTCCTGACCCACTTATTGTTCAACATTGAGTTGTTTAATATCCAGGTGTTTTATTTGGTTCTCCGTGTCTGTATGTGATTCACTTCTATTTTCAGTGCATCGTGGTCTGAAAAGATTTTTGATACTATTTCTATCTTCCTGATTCTATTGAGGTATGTTTTGTGGCCTAGCACATGGTCTATTTTGGAAAATGTTCCATGCGCACTGGAGAAGAATGTGTATTCTTTCTTTTTGGGGTGTAAAGTACTGTATAGGTCTATAAGCCCTCTCTCTTCTGTTTCTTCCTTCAAAGCCAATGTTTCCTTGCTGAGTTTTGTTCTTGTTCATCTATCCAGAGGTGATAATGTGATGTTGAAGTCTCCAAGTACTATTGTATTCCTAGCAATGTCCTCATTAAAATCTGTTAGCAGTTGTTTTAAGTATTTAGCTGTTCCCTCATTTGGTGCATATACATTTAAGAGTGAGATTTCTTCCTGTTGTACATATCCCTTGATGAATAGAAAATGGCTTTCGTTGTTCCTTCTAATCTTTTTCAATCTGAAATTTATGTTGTCGGATACTAGTATGGCCACCCCAGCTTTTCTGAGGGAGCTGTTTGCTTGCAGGATTGTTTTCCATCCTTTAACTTTGAGTCTGTGTTTGCTCTGACTGTTGAGATGAATTTCTTGGAGGCAGCAGAATGTTGGGTTCTGTCTCTGAATCTATTTTGCCACTCTGTGGGTCTTAATTGGTGAATTTAGATCATTGACATTGAGAGAGATTATTATTGACGTTGAGAGAGATTATTTTTGGGGTTTTGTGTCATCTTTCTGTAAGGGTCTGTCTCTGAATCCATTTTGTTGTTGACTTTGAGAGAGATTATTATTGGGGTTTTGTGTCATCTTTCTGTAAGGTTCTGCCTCTGAGTCCATTTTGCCACTCTGTGGCTCTTAATTGGTGAATTTAGATCATTGACATTGAGAGAGATTATTATTGACATTGAGAGAGATTATTTTGGGGGTTTTGTGTCATCTTTCTGTAAGGGTCTGTTGTGCTTGTAGGGTTTGTCTTTTATAGTAGCCCCTTTAGCCCTTCTTTTAGGTTTGGTTTTGAATCTATGTAGTTCCTGATCTGCTGTTTATCCAGAAAATAGTGTACCATTCCATCAAGTTTGAGTGAGAGTTTAGCCGAATAGAGTATTCTTGGTGAAGCGTTCATTACAGTGAGTTTTTTCATCGTATCCTCCCATTGCCTTTGGGCTTGGAGGGTTTCCTCTGATAGGTCTGCTGTGAGACTAAGGGGTGATCCTTTGTATGTGATTTCCTTCTTTGACCTTGCTCCTTGGAATATTGTGTCTCTATCTGCGGCATCCATCATTCTAACTATGATATGTCTTGGAGTATTTTTGTTAGGGTCTCTTTTAGCTGGGAACCTTAGGGGTCCTTGACTCTGAATGGCTGTATTGTCCAGCTCTGGGAATTTTTCAGCAATGATTTCTTTAACTGTCGCTTTTTCATTGGGATTGTTTCCCTGAGCTTCTGATACTTTAATGCTTCTAATGTTGTTCTGCGGGGTTCCCCGCCAGGTCACTCTCCGGCCCGTGGAGGTGGCCCTAGGATCTGTAGGTGCAAGGAGGGACCAACTGAATGAAGACACAAGACACAAGAGACAGAGTACAGTTTAGAAACAGAGATAAAGAGACAGGACAGGACAGGACTTTATTCAGGGAAGCAGGGGTATTATATACTTTGCAACGCAGGAAACTATGCTTACATCACAGAAGGCAATTACATCACTAGGTCATATCATATATTGTTAGGAGAGTTACAAAAACTACATGTTCCATGTGCTTGATTAGTCAATGTCAGTTACTTCTTATTCTTGGGCTAGCTGTGACAAATGTTTTCTTTTAGACAACCATACATAGCTCATAGGCTGCGGTCAGAGCAGACGCAGTACCAGATTTGCGCTAGTCAGGACCCGCTTGTTCAGGGTCACATAGGCCAAGATAACCATACATAGCACAGGCACGTAGGCCCTTGGTCAGTTAAAGGGCCAGCTTCCCACATTGTTCCTCTTGGAATCATCTCCTAGGACTGATTCGCTCTAGAGCTATCTTGAGGTCTCTTGCCATTGTTTGTTGTTGCCTGTTGGCTTGGTGCAGCTGATCTTCCAGCTCACAGCTTACTGTCTTCAGCTCTGGTCATTCTACTGTTGAGGGCACAGACTGAGTTTTTTATTTCATCCATGGAATCTTTTATTTGTGACATTTCTTTGTGTAGCTTTCCAATTTCTGCTCTTATTTCTTTCCGTAATTTCTCAGTTGTTTCTCTCATGTTACTGGATATCTGTCTGACTGTTTCATTGAGTTCATTGAACATCTTCATTACTTCATATCTGAATTCTTTCTCAGAGAGGTTCTGTAGGTGAGTAGCACCTACTGAGGCTTCTGGACTCTTTTCAGCATCCTCCTCACGTGGTGGGGATTTGCGTTGTTTCTTCTTGTTGGTGTGGAGGTATGAGGCCTGAGATGTTACACTATATTTCTTGGTATGAATAAACTACCTGAGTCCGTGAGCGCTGGTTGGCCCCAAAGTAGGCCACACCCACTTTTACTGAAGCCACGCCCACTTCTGAAGAGGCCACACCCCCACGGGTTCCTGGTGTGTGTGTGTGGGTTTACCAACTGGGTGGGGAAGAAGACTGGCACAGCTGTTGGGGACAAGCAGGAAGAGGCTCAGAGAAGCTGGGCATCTCAGGGTCCTAGAGGATGCCTGGGCCGCATGCGAGGAGAAAGCCAGGTCCCGGGTTCTAATACTCTATTTTTGGATTATTTTGGACTGGAGACAAAATTACATATTTAAAAAACTTTTCTTTTATTGTGAATTACGGAGCTACAAAGCTATTTATTATATGGTTTCAGGTGTACAACGTTCCAACACAAAATCATTCACCAGTATCTAGTTCTCTTCATCAATGTCCCCAGTTTCCCTCTGCCCCTTGGCCTACCTCTATTGCAGGCACTGTTTTCCTTTTCTTTTTCCCTCTCCTACTTCTCCCTTTATGCACTGTGCTTCACAGTACTGTTATTGATAGGGTACCATGTATATTGCTTTACCCCTTTTCCGCACCTAGTCCTGGTCCAGAGTGACCACTTTCCTCTATCCTTGGCATAGTGGTCCCTTCCCTTCCCTATCCCACCTAACCCACCCTTCTTAGCTTTCTACGAAGGACCAGTTCCTTTTGCTTCTATTGCCTTTAGGTATTAGTTATTCCCCAAATATAATTCTTTATATCTGCATATGAGTGAGATCACTCTGTGTCTGTCCCTCTCCTGACTCATTTTAAACAGCATAATACTTTCCAGATTCATATCAACAAATTGCATGACATCATCTTTCCTTATAGCTGAGTAACATTCCATTAAAAGTGACTTCTTTAATAAATGTCTTTGTTTTATTCTGACAGAGAAACTCATTGCTGGGGTGGGTTGGGGCTATCTGCCCACCTGCTTCACTAATGTATAACATTGGCAAGTATAATTATTTGTAATAATTTTGAGATTTTTATATAAATTATGTGGCAACTCTTGTACTAGTTTCTTTTGTGAATTATTCTGGTGCATTTAAAGGTAAAAAGGGCTTGTTCTAGATACTTCACACAAGTTTAATGCAAGGAATTTGTTACAAATGTCTTGGATGGGCTATAAGAGCAAGTGGGAGGATTAAGTAGAGGCAAAATAACTAAAATGAAGAGGTAACAGCCAGAAACAGTACTTTGGGGGTCAGAGTCAGTTTAATTTACAGGATAGTCAGAACCAAAGAAAGGAACTCAAGTGAGCAGAGTCCGAGATTATCCCTTGCTGCTGGAGAGAAACCATATTGCATGAACCAGAATCATAAATCTTCCAGAGAGCAGTCAAAGTAAGAAGGAATAACTTAGCTTCTGTTCTCATTCTCTGCTCTCAGAAGTACTTCCTGATGATAGGAAGTCATAGGTGAGAGAGTCTGGGAAATGTGGGTGGTGGGTTGCTAGCTCCAACTTTTGGTAGCTAAATAGAAAAGGGTGGATGTATGACTGAGAGACAATTAGGAATTAACTTGTCCTTCATGTAAGGTCACTAAATTTCCCAGAGCTCAGGGAAATTCAGAAGCTTGTTGTAATGCCTTTGACTGGTAAATCTACCATTCAAGCTAAGTTTGTCAAGTCCAAGAACAGTGTGTGATCTCAGCACCACGTTTGATTTCTCCCAGTCTTCATGAACTTGCTTTTCTACTGGGGTGGTAAGGATGCTGGACTTTGCTCTCTTCAAGAGTGAAAATAAGATTAAATTAGATCATATCCCTAAAATAATTTGGTATTGCTAATGCTCCTGCCCACAAATGAAAGTATTATTATTTGTAAATAGTTTATATATAATGCAATCCAAAAATGTAAGCTCAAGATCAAGATGAGCTTTCTTTTCCTTTATAATGAGGTTGGATTGTGACAAAGTTCAATGTGAGTGGAGACTGTCCTCCAGTTGATGTTTGCCGTTCTTGTATTCCTATGGGGCTTAAAGAATCAAGTGAAAAATGACTGGAAGATTCCAGTTTGTCTTTACAGGCTTAAAAATGTGTGACTTTTAGCAGGGTGGAAGATGGTTCAGTGACTAAAACATGCCTGCCTTGTGAGCACGAGGCTTAGAGTTTGGTCTCCGGTGCTACATGTAATCTTGGCTTCTCTGCTGTCTGTGGTCTCTAACACTGACCACACTGCAGACAGAAGAGAGTGAGCACCACAAAGAAAGCAGTGGGGAACCCTAGCAAGCGCCACAGTTGAAAAAGAAGTGCAAGGGGGTGAGGAAGTTCACTCAGTGCTAGAGCACATGTTTGAGCTGCAGCCCTGTACAACTCTCTGGATACTTCAAGTGGTAGTACTGTTGGCCCCCAAGCATGACAGAGTTTGGATCCTTTTTTTTTTTTTGATTTTTGGGTCACACCTGGTGTTGCTCATGCACTCAGGAATTACTCCTAGCAGTGCTCGGGGGACCATAGGAGATGCTGGGAATTGAACCCAGGTCAGCTGCGTGCAAGGCAAATGCCCTACTTGCTGTGCTATCGCTCCAGCCCCTTGATTCCTATTTTTAAAAGGAATGTTCATGCAACATGGCCACAAGTGCAGTTACCTGGGGAACATGTATGTAAGCACCGCCACTGAAGTTTGTGACCCCACCCTAGCTTCAATCAAAATATTTGTGGGAAATACAACTAAAGAGACTGACACTTCCCACAAACACCACATCCAAATATGGGAGCACCATAACAAGTGTATACAACCCCCAGTCATCACAACATTTATAGAAGGAAAGAAATGGGGAGATTAATAATAAGGGAAAATATAATTGCCTGGATGGGAGAGATAGCCCAGAAGTTAAGGGGCTTTCCTTGTATGTGGCTGATCCTGGTTTGATCCTTGGTACAATATATGGTCACCTCAATACCTCAAAGAGTGACCTCTGACTACAGAGTAAGCCCTGAGCACTTGGTATAGTGTAGCCTCCTCCCCAAATATATAACTACATTTAAAACTGTTCCTTTTAGGGACCCTCTTTCACTGCTGGTGGGAATGTCGACTGGTTCAGCCCTTTTGGAAAACAATATAGACGATTCTCAAAAAGTTAGAAATTGATCTCCCATTTGACCCAGCAATACCACTCCTGGGAATATATCCCAGAGAGGCAAAAAAGTATAGTCGAAGTGACATCTGCACTTGTTTGTTCATTGCTGCACTCTTTACAATAGCCAGAATCTGGAAAAAACCTGAGTGCCCGAGAACAGATGACCGGCTAAAGTAACTTTGGTACATCTACACAATGGAGTACTATGTAGCTGTTAGAAAAGATGAAGTCTTGAAATTTGCATATTGAGAAAATTTGCAAAATTGAGATGGACTCTCTAGGCTTAAGGAAACAAATAAAAAAAAGTTAAACTTGTTAGAGACCTGTATTTTTGATAGAGTGACAGTTTCTCCCTGAGAAGCCTTCCTTTGATTTTGAAGAAATACCTTTGTACTGATGAGGATCCCAGATCCATGGCTAAACAAAACTGGTCAGTGGAGACTACACAGTGGACCAACAGTTTTGTCTCCTGTCACTGTTTCAAAGACACTGGTGGCATTCCACCACTGTTTATCTACATATATTGCATGGTTATCTTCCTTAACTATGAATGTCCACCTTTCTCCCTCACAAATGCGCTTGTTTTTTAAAAAGAACATCTCTAAAGACTGTTGTGACATTCTTATTCTACTTTATATAGGACCTCTACTTCCTCTTTCTGAAGCTTGCTCTAGATTTCCAATTTATAAGCTGACTTCTTGCCAATAAAGCCAATATTTTGGACAATATAAACTTGGGTGGATAACTGAGGCAAGTGATTTCACTCTCTGAGTCTCTGTTTCTCGACCAGGAAAATAGGGGTTCTTGTTCCATCTATATAGGATGTGAATTTGAGGATCAACAGTGATCATATTTGTTAATGTGTTTGGTAAAATTTGAAGTCTTATGACACCAAAGATTACTACCAAGTTGCCTTGCTGATTCCTGGATTGTATAAAAATGTGTTTCCCCCCACCCCAAACATTAAGATCCTTATGAACAAACAGGATTGTAGCATACTATCATGCATCATTTCCTAATGTCGTGAACTGTACTTAATGTTTATGCCTACCCTTTCCCATCAGAGACAGTGAAATCACTCTTACAGTCTGTTGTTTTCCCAAGTAACAACCTTATCATTTGTATTGCTTGGAGAAAGGCTCTGCTGGAATCACTTGTCCCAAATCCCTGCTTTTCATCAATCTCTTTTTGGCTGTACAACCCCATGGAGGGAGACAATATCCAAATTGCTTTGAATCCAATAACTCACCCTAGACAATAATAAAAACAATGACAGCAGAGCTAAACTGAAAACACTGAACGGTAGGTGATTCATGAGTTGGAAGTGAGCAACCGTTTGCTGGGATATTTGTACCACTTTTGATGTGTTTGTTTAAGATAGTGGGTGATGGCCTTTTCTTGTCTTGGACGTGGTCCAACTGTTTTCTCTCAGTGAGGTTCAGTCCCTTCAGTCACCTTTGCGCTGGCTCATCAAGGAGTAAACTCTACCTTTCCCTTCTCATGTCATTTCAGGGTTTGAGGCTGCCTGGGGCCAGCTGCATACTTTTAAATGGGGTTCATGGTTGACTCGCCCTCTTTTTGGACAGAATCCCAAATGAGCTGATCTTGATACATTTCCTTCTATTGGTTCTAAAATGATTAGAAGAGGGACTGTGTGATTTTAGATTTTCTGGGTATCTCGCTTCATATCAGTGAATGTTACATAGGAATGTTCTGTTCTGCAATGAAGAGTGAGTACACATTTGTATCTAACGGAGCTGGATGATGAGCAATAAAAGCCCTATTAAATTCCACCCTCAGTAATTTGTGGATTCAGAAGGAGCTAGGAGCAGACCAGTTTCACTTCAAACCCCTTAATGCCACAGATACTTCAAAAACACTTTGTGGGTAAACAATACAAGTCTCTATAATTAGTATGCTTACTAAAAGGCAACTATACCCAAAGGAAGCATTTCTGTTTGAATTTAATTGATTTAAAATTAGTGTTCCCTTTCTTCTGATGACTCCATTCTTGTTTACTGGGAAAACATTCGTAGCAAAACACATACTGTGTGTGTACCTGGGCATCGAGATTCTCACTGGCAAATACTCTCTGCCACAGTGCCTAGGTACATATTTGCCTCAGAGACCTAAATCATTCTGAAGGAGCAGTGTGAGTCTCCCAAGGAAATGATATCTTTACCTAACATGTATGAAGGGATGTTTATAATCACCACCCCGAACAGTCCTAAATGTGTTACTTGTCCTTTCAAGCTATGGAACAGGTAGGAAATAACAAAAAATTAGTCCGCTAAGGAAATGGTTACTATTATGTTGTATTGTTGGTTCTCCCCATTTTTCCTCAATTTGGGTAGGCACAGAGAGTAAGAGAAGACGGGGTGATTGGTTGTCTAATAAGGATTATTTGTCCAGAAACATATTGTTGAAATAACTTTATTGCTTTTTGATTGGAAAGAAGATTCTTCAGGGAATGCATAGCAACCACAAAAGTCTAAGGAATCGTGGTGGTAGCACATGATCACTTTAGATAAAGGTACTAATTGACCCACGGTTCCCATTCTTTTTTTTTTAATTTTTATAATTTATTTCTTTATTGAATCACTGTGGGAAAAGTTACAGAGCTTTCGGGTTTAGGTCTCAGTCATGTAAATATCAAACACATTTCCCTTTACCAATACTTATTTTTAACCGCGAACCCCAATAGAACCCCACCTCCCACCCCTCCCAATTCCTGTGAGGCAGATGAGTTCTAGTTAATACTCTATCTACTTTGACTAGATACATTGTTTCAATAGAAGATGCACCATTATTGGTTAGAGTTTACCACCCCCACCCCCCCCAATCAGACATGCTGAAACAGCGTTGTGAAATGATTTGCTTTCTACAGCTTGGTTTAAGAATAAAATGATGGTTTTGGATTTCTGCTGTTTTACTTATTAACCCTGGAAGTATTTCTATTAAAAGTTAGATAGTTAAGAGATTGGTTTCTGTGCTCTGGAGTCGTGGCCGTGCTGGAGAGCCACTCGTGGGGGGCAGCTGGTGACCTCGGTCGGGTGTGAAGGACGGCCCATTACGCCCCCCTTCCCATGAGGTCCCTGCCGCCCCCCGCCCCCGGCTCAAACCTGCTGTCCACAAGGCTCCCGTGCGGCCGCCATCTTTCTTTCCAGAGAGGAGCGGGCGAGCGGGACAACACCCTTTCCCCTACCACGGTTCCCATTCTTCAAACAGTTTAAACACAAGCACACATTTACGTGTATCTATACATAAATATAGATACACAAACACATATTTACAAATATGATGCCTGTTCATTGTGAAAATGTCAGTGTTAGTTTCAATACTCAGGTAATGTTATATCTTTCTTCTATGTAATCTAAAGTGTAATAGTTTAGTAAAAGATGATTATAAGGGGTCCAGAGATATAATACAGAGGTTAGGGTGCCTGCCTTGCATGAGGCTGTGCCTAGTTCAGTTCCCAGCAACATATGATCTTCTGAATTTTGAGCATCACTGGGTATAAACCTGGAGGTCCATGAACACTCTTGGAGTGGCCTCAGTAATCACCAGCACCATAAGACCCAAGCAGCACTTCCTCTCATTTCTTCCCATTGAACTACCACTTCCGTTGGCTGAGAATCTCCAGGAAGCTCAGCTCTCCTGAGTACCACTCAGGTGACCCTCGCTCCTAAAAGAGATGTTTACGTGAATATACTTTACACATGTCTTCAATTTGCTTTTTAAATTTATTATATTAAGTGTATATTGTGATGCTCCTTGCTCTGCATTTATATTAATTGCTGCATAAAATTTCCACAATTATTATATCGGTCCACTGTTAAACATTTTTTTCTTCAGAATTTTCCAAGTTCTAACTTTGTGCTGGAAGATGGAGTTTTTACTTCTGAGATAAATAACTATCAAAGGTCTATCTGAGTAAAGGCACATGGAGAGTTTTTAGGCTTTTGATCCATAATGTTAAATTTCCACATACTATCTTATTTTTTTCACCTGTTTAAGATAATGTGAATTTTCCTACGTATTTACCAACATTGGACATTTGAAAACATCTTTCAGGGGCTGGAGAGATAGTAAAGCAGGTAATGTGCTTACCTAGCAAGTGACTCACTTGGGTTTGATCTCTTGCACCACATATGGTCCCTAGGCACAGAGCCAAAAGTCTGAGCACCACAAGGTGTGCGCCCCCCCAACACTGTATGTGAACTAGAAAATGAGTAATCAACTACCCAAACCTAATACCACATTAAAAAGAGCTCTAATAAATTATTTTATTTATTTATTTATTTATTTATTTATTTATTTAAGTCAAATCACTGGGCTGGAGCGATAGCACAGTGGTAGGGCGTTTGCCTTACAAGCGGCCAACATGGCCGACCCAAGTTCGATTCCTCCGCCCCTCTCGGAGAGCCCAGCAAGCTATCGAGAGTATTTCGCCCGCACGGCAGAGCCTGGCAAGCTACCCATGATGTATTTGATATGCCAAACACAGTGACAAGTCTCATGATGGAGACGTTACTGGGCCAGCTCAAGAAAATCGATGAACAACGGGAGGACCGTGACCGTGACCGTAATCAAATCACTGTGAGATACAGTTACAAAGCCTTCATGATTGGGTTTCAGTCATATAATTATTGAACACCCATACCTCCACCAGAGTGCATTTTTCACCACCAGTGTCCCCAGTATCTTTCCCACCACCCCCACCCCATCTTACCCCCCTGCCTCTGCAACAGGCACCTTTCTTCTTACTCCCTCTCTACTTTTTGGCATCATGGTTTGCAATACAGATAGTGTGAGGCTATCATGTTTGGTCCATTATCTACTTTTAGCACACATCTCCCATCTGAGTGATCCCTCCGACTATCATTGACTTTGTGGTCCCTTCTCTATTCCAGCTGCCTTCTCCCCTAGCTCATGAGGCAGGCTTCCAACCATAGAACAATCTTCCTACCCTTGTCTCCACTCTCCTTGGGTTAGTCTCATATTATTCTAACAAATTCTTGATTGGTACCTAAATGGCCTGAATTATGTCTGCCCAAAGCCCTAAATCCCAATGTGGGACTGGAGGCAAGGCTTGTAGGGAGGACACTGAGGATCAATGAGGTTTTTAGGGTGGAACCCAGTCCAATAGGCTTGGTGTCTTTATGAATTGCAAAAGCACTCTCTCCCCACAGAGACAGAGGAACGTGACAACCTAAAAAGGAGGAGAAATAGCCTCGCAAGACACAGACTCCAGATGGAGCGATAGCACAGCGGTTAGGGCATTTGCCTTGCATGCAGCCGAGGTGGATTCGATTCCCAGCATCCCATAGGGTCCCCCAAGCCTCACCAGGAGTAATTCCTGAGTGCATGATCCAGAAGTAACCCCTGTGTATCACTGGGTATGACCCAAAAAGCAATAAATAAATAAATAAATATATAAATAATTAAAAAAAGACACAGACTCTCCTGGACCCAGATCTTGGACTTCTAGTCTCAGAACTGTGAAAAAGTACACTTAGGCTTTTGGTCCATAATGTTACATTTCTGTTGTTGAGGCTTGAGATCGTTTGTTATGGCAGCCTAAGCTGGCTAACACAGGAGCTTTGTAAATTTTTGGCAAAGCCCAGGGCCAGGAGTTAAACCAACTGATATTAAAAAGGCAAAAAACAGCAGAGTGGAAAATCTGACTTGGAGGCATTGAGATAATGGAAGTGGCACTAAGCTAGTGGGTTGTTATTAAGGTGGGCATGGGAAGAAGTGTAGCCTGCCACAAAATTGTTATTAGAGCTAAAAGAGCTTCTGCTTACACAGCAGGTAAGCTGAGAACTTATTATTATTCTAAAAAATTTCAGCCTTGATATCTGGTTCACTAGGTATAAGAAAGACTGTATAAACTAACATAACTTCCATATTTTATGAACATTATTCCCCCTACTCCAATTATGTATAAGCAAATTGGTGTTTAAAGAAATATATTTTATAGCAAAACTGATTGTAACTCTCTCTGTGGCCTTTGTCTCCTCTACTGTAGACTCTTGAGAAATTTGACAAAGATCAGTGGGTTTTAACAAGTGTGTACTGAGTTACTCCTAAGACTACATCCTCTCCTCTCTCAGCACTGGAGGTGGAGAGTGTTGCAGTGTGAACCTTTTCTTGGCTTTCATTTTTGTGTTTTGGGGGCAACACCTGGCTTATTGCTCGGGATTGGGTGCTTTGAATCAAAATGGGTTTTCCCACAAGCTAAGAATGTACTCTAGCTCTTTGATCCATCCCAGGCATGGTTTTTTTTTTTTTGCTTTAATAACACAGCTCTGAATTTTTCATTTGCTAAATATGATTTTATTTGTAGAAAACTTCTGTTGTGGATTGACTGTGGCTCCCCAAAATTCATATGCTGAGATTCTAACCTTTCATGTGTTAGAACTTGGAGGGTGGTACAGAGGTGGTGAGAGTGGAACCCTACTAAATAGGATTCATGCTCCCATAAAAGAAACCCCAGATATTAAAGGGGAAAGGCCTTGCATGCAATTGATCAACCCTGGTTCAGTCCTGACACTGAATGGTTCCCTGAGCAGGGAGCCAGAAGTTAATACTTAGCATTGCTGGGTGTGACCCCAACCTTCTCCTTCAATTACTAAAAGGAATCTCAAAGAGCTCTCCTGCTGTTTTTCCACTGTGTAGGGATACAAGAAGATGCAGGCTTGCAACCTGTAATTGGTCTCCCCAAAACTCAATTGAATGACACCATAGTCTTTATCATCTTCAAGTGTCCAAAAGAGAAAGAAATTTCTATCGCTTATAAACTACCCAATCTTTAGGGTGCTTTGTTAAAGAACCCTACACGGACTAGAAAAGGCTCTTTACCTAAAACATTTGAAAACATTCAAACAGAATGATCTTAGTCTCCCTTCTGACTGCAAGGAATTCAAGGAAAGACAGAATCCAGTTCTGATTTGTCATTCTCTGGACTAGTTGGTATCATGGTGTGTGTCCAAGAGCTGCATATACATTTTCCTTTTCATGAATTTGGAATAAGGAATAATCAAAGAAGACATACCTCCATTCAAGTGAGAAGGCAATAGCCTGGAGCCAACTATATCTTGGGATTTTATAGGTGTACAAACTCACCAAAGCTTAATGAAAAAGTACTTGGAAGGCAAAGAAGATGATCAAATTGCTTTTAGGCACCTTGCCTGATTACTTTTAGGTACCGAGTACATGTGCCAATTTGTGTGACTGATTTAATGGTTTCCTTTTATGACATTTTTAATTATCATAATTATAATAACTCACATTTATGTGTGCTATACAGTTTTTAAAAAGCGTTTTCAAATCCATGATCATAATTAGGTCTTTACAACAAATGTAGGGAGATTCACTTACTGAAGAGTAGTCTTTTTGCTGGGAAAGCTGTCTTCTTTGAGCACGTACCTTCCAGAAGGGAAAACTCTGGAGAAGCTAGGGGCTGTTGAATCAGCAAATACAGTGGAATCCACAAAGACAGAACAACTGTCACCTTGCTCCATGAAGCAGTAACTAATTTTAGCCTCGTTTATTAAATCATCACATTATTGAATTGCTTTGCTGAATAAAAGGTCACATACAACAAACCAGTCATGACTTTTGCCTCATTTCTGACACCATTGGTTGGTCCTTCCTTTTCTTATCAATATCATTCTTCACTTTTAATTTTTTCTGTTGCAAGGTTATTGATTGCTAGATCTTGAATTACACTAGTATTAGTGTTTTAGACATATAAAATTACTGCATCACATCTACCACAAAGTTTCAATATATGCCCACCACCGTTCCTAGATTCCTTTTGCCTGCCCTCACTCCTATTGGCAGCCTCTGCTCTTCTGGTAATATCTCAGTGTTTGTTTTCATTGGATGTTTTCTATTTCCTTGTTTGTTTCTGTTTTTTTTTTGGGGGGGGGTGAGGTGGGTATGTGGGAGACCACATTTGGCAATACTCAGAGGTTACTCCTGGTTTTGTACTCAAGAAATACTCCTGGTGCTCAGGGTATCATATGGGGTGTTGGGGATTGAACCAGAGTAGGCCTCATACAGGGTAAGTTCCTTACATGCTGTCCTATTATTGCTCTGGCCCAGTTTTATTATACTCCATGTATGAGTGAGACAACCTGTGTTTGTCTTTCTCCTTTTGACTGACTATGCTTAACATGGCATATGTCCCTGTAAGTTGTAGTGAACTGCAGGATTTCATCTTATCTCTCAGCTGAGTAATATTCCATTATGTATCTGTACCACAACTTCTTTATACACTCTTCTACTCAGCTGTTGGGTTGTTACAAATCTTGGCTATTGTAAATATCACTGCAATGAGCAGAGGTATACATACATCTTTAACATTACTGTTTTTGTGTTCTTGATCAGAAGAACACAAGAGGCCAAGGAGTAAAATTGCTGAGTCATTTTTTAAAAAAAATTATTTATGTTACTTCCTCCTCAGAAACTGCTTTGACCTTGGAAGGCTTTTCCCTCTATGAATTTTCAACTCAGTTCTTCCAGAAATCTTGGTGGTAAGCAGAGTAACTCAATCTTTCTGTTATTACTTGTATCTGGTTGTATAGTTGGCCCAAAGTTTTTATGTAACCTATAACTGTTAGTTATGGAGAATCAAACTTTTCTTTATTCCTGCTTGTTCTGTATATATATAGCTTATCCCCCTCTTAACCAACACTAGAACATAGACAGGATAATGGCTCCTATTTATTTATGTATTTATTGAAAAAAATATATGAGGCTACAAATTTGTTCACATTGCAATAGTTGGGAGGAGCAAGAGGCAGTCATTAGACTCTCTAGCTCCCAAATTATCTTTCCACTATACAGTAGAACACAATTTGATATCCTTCCCCCACTATACCCTTTAAAAATTTTGCCAAGCAGAGACAGTTTCAGTAAATTTCCTTCCCCCTATAAATTGCTCATTACTTTGCCATTTCATCAAGTGACTTGAGCTGCTCTTCAAGGTGCTTTAGCGTCAACATGAAATGTGTTTAGCATTAGATCTACTTCCCAGTTCTTCTCAAAGAACTGTCTCTTGAGCATAGAGGTGAATCCTGACAGCCATTTAGTGTATAAGGCATGCCCTTTCCTTTTCATGACTGCTTATTTGCTCCAAGTATTTCTGTCCTTGGCTAAGGTCTTAGAAACTGTTGAATCAAAGCAGAACGGAGTAAATGGTCTCGATTTGACATCTGGAACTGGAATGAATGCATCAGCTTTATGGACTATTTAAAGCAAGGACAATTAAACTGCCATGGCTCTCATGTTTGGACGTAGTATAAGGGACTAAAGAGAAAAAAGGCCAGGATCCAGCAGGCAGAAAGATGAGAAGCCAGGTGGTGCTGGAGATATAAAGGCAGGGGACAGCAAGAGTAGGGGCTGTGCCTGGTGTCATAACTGCCATTTTGTTCCTGGTGCTAATTCTTGGCACACTGCATTCCTGTTTCCCTATAGCTCCTGCCCTTGGATTATGTCAGATACTCTAGGGTTCATCACTGTATCACTGCCATCCTGTTATTCATAGATTTGCTCAAGCGGGCACCAGTAATATCTGCATTCGTCCTAGCCCTGAGATTTTAGCGCCCTCTCCTTACTTGTCCTTCCCAATGGTGCCTCATTGGAGGCTCTTTCAGGGTCAGGGGAATGAGACCCGTTATTGTTACTGTTTCTGGCATATCGAATATGCCACTGGAGCTTGCCAGGTTCTGCCGTGCAGGCAGGATACTCTTGGTAGCTTGCCCGGGTTCTCTGAGAAGAAGACCTAGACCATAAGAGGTCACTCAGCTGCGTATGCTGCCATGTGCTTCTGGGAGCTTTATTTTATAGTCTCTAGATCTTGGCCATAGATGGGATTACACAGTTGGTGGGTGTAGCTGTCTAGCTACTGGAAAATGGGGGATCTGGGTCGAGGAGGCCCAGTCCCGATCTAAGTAGCCTTGGAGATCTCAGCCCCGGGTCCCACACACCTGGGTTCCTCTGCCAGTTCCTTCATTTGTGAGGCTTGTCGGAGCATGTGGAAAGTGGCCTTGAGCATGGCTGTGGCTGGGTTACAGAGGTCTGCAGGTGCTGAGGTTTTGCTTGGGGCCAGGAGGGAAATTCAACCTATCCCCCTTCGAGGGGCCCCGGTGAAGACAGCCTGGTGCACGGGCAGAGACTCTAGGGTTCATGTTCCAGTAAATTCTTGTTTGTGGTTAAGTAAAGAGGTAAAAGAGCTCTATAATGAAAACTACATAACACTACTCCATGAAATAAAAGAGGACACGAGGAAATGGAAACATATCCTCTGCTCATGGATAGGAAGAATTAACATCGTCAAAATGGCAATAATCTCGAAAGCATTATATTGATTCAACGCGATCCCTATAAGGACACCCATGAAATTCTTCAAAGAAATAGATCAAGCACTCCTGAAATTCATATGGAACAACAAACACCCACAAATAGCTAAAGTAATTCTTGGGAAAAAGACGTGGGGAGGCATCACCCTTCCCAACCTCAAACTTCACTACAAAGCGGTAATAATTAAAACAGCATGGTACTGGAACAAAGGAAGGGCTGCAGACCAATGGAACAGGGTGGAATATCCGTACACACCACCCCAAATGTATGAACATCTAACCTTTGATAAGGGAGCAAGAAGTGTGAAGTGGAGCAAGGAAAGCCTCTTTAAGAAATGGTGCTGGCATAACTGGACAACCACATGCAAAAAAATGGGCTTAGACCTCGACCTAACACCATGCATAAAAGTCAGATCAAAATGGATTAAAGATCTCAACATCAGGCCAAAATCCATAAGGTACATTGAAGACAGGGTTGGCAATATCCTCCACGATATTGAAGTTAATGGTATCTTCAAAGACGACACTCCACTGACCAACCAAGTGGAAACAGACATAAACAAATGGGACTATCTTAAATTAAGAAGCTTCTGCACCTCAAAAGATACAATAACCAGAATACAAAGATAATCTACAGAATGGGAAAGGATATTTACCCAATATCCATCTGATAAAAGGTTGATATCAAGGATATACAAAGCATTGGTTGAACTCCACAAGAAGAAAACATCTAACTCCATCAAAAAATGGGGTGATGAAATGAACAGAAACTTTTCCAAAGAAGAAATCCAAATGTCAAAAAGGCACATGAGAAAATGCTCTACATCACTAATCATCAGGGAGATGCAGGTCAAAACAACAGTGAGATATCACCTCACACCACAGAGACTGGCCCACATCCCAAAGAACAAAAGCAACTGGTGTTGGCGTGGATGTGGGGAGAAAGCAATTCTCCTTCACTGCTAGTGGGAATGCCGACTGGTCCAGCCCTTTTGGATAACAGTATGGATGATTCTCAAAAAATTAGAAATTGAGCTCCCATTTGACCCAGCAATATCACTCCTGGAAATATATCCTGGAGAGTCAAAAAAGTATAGCCAAAATGGCATCTGCACTTCTATGTTCATTGCTGCACTGTTCACAATAGCCAAAATCTGGAAAAAACCCAAGTTCCCAACTGGTTAAAGAAACTTTGGTACATCTACACAATGGAGTACTATGCAGCTGTTACAAAAGATGAAGTCATGAAATTTACATACAAGTGGTACTACATGAAAAGTATCATGCTAAGTGAAATGAGTCAGAAAGAGAGGGACAGACATAGAAAGCTTGCATTCATCTGGGAAATATAAAGTAACAAAATGGAAGACCAACACCCAAGAATAATTAAGACAAGTACAGGAGGTTCATTCTGGGGCTTGGAGGCCGGCCACGCATTCTGGGGGAGAAGGCAGCTCAGATAGAGAGGGGAACACCAAGTAAAGGGTGTTGGGAGGATCCTCCCAGGATGGAAGATGCATGCTGAAAGTAGACTATTGACTGATCATGAAGGCCACTCAATGCCTCTTTTGCAAACCACAGCACCCAAAAGGAGAGAGAGAACAAAAGGGAATGCCCTGCCACGTGGTGTGGTGGGATTGGGGGGGGAGCGTGGGGGGTGGGAGGGATGCTGGGAGTATTTGACGTGGGGAATGGGCACTGGTGAAGGGATGGGTACTCAATCATTGTATAACTGAAACCCAAGCACAAAAATTTGTATGTCTACAACTGTACCTCATGGTGTTTCACTAATAAAAATTTAAAAAAAAAATGAGGGTTTCTGATACTTGCTATCCAAAGTGGATGTGGATGATCAGAAAATTATTTTCTAGATTATTTGGTCCAAGCATTTCTGTCCTTGTCTAGGTCTAGAAAATATTCTTCCCTGCATTCCCTGCAAACACCCTCCACTGCATGCTCTCCCCTCTCACACTGCCCCCCATTACCAGGTGCACAGTTAATGTGGCCTGAAGGTAGGACCCTCAGAGCTTCCAAGTGCCATCCCATCCACCCCCACCTGGCTTAATCCTGAAGCTTCCATAAAGGGCTGCGTCCCCACCTGCTACTTGGATCGCTTCTCTTCATTGACACCCATTTCATGATTCCCCTGCACTGCTACGGGCCCATTTCCTTTTTTTTTGCAGCCACCCTGTCATTCGTTGTTTGCTAATGACTAGTTGGCAGGCTGAGATAGGAGAAGTGGCAGCCAGGCTGGCCTTCAGACTGGAAAGAGCATGTTTTTGAGAGAATGAAAACATGATTTGGTAAGAAGCATGTTCCAGCACTGAATATTTCTCTTTCAAAGTCCTGCTGGGCTCCTTCTGTCTCTGGGTGCCTGTTCTACTTTGTCACTTCCTTCCGCCTCCTTTGCAGATGGAGTCTTGCAGGCCCACCTTATTTGGGGCATGCTCCTGGAAGGTACGTATGGGCTTTAGAAGCAACACGGACTTATTAGAGCTGATACAATCAGAAGAAAGCAATGTGCTGCTTAGAAATGCTAAACCAGCCCAGATTTTTCTAGAGAAAGACTGTAATTAGCAATAAATACCAGAGTCTCAACTCTGCACTTGAAAAGAATGTTTTGGAACCTGTAGAATAAACTTGCCCTTGTCTAGGATTTAATATTGATTCCAGAGAAGGACTTGACAACATTTTTTTTTCCACCTGTCTATTTGCCTGGGGAGTGGTTCACTCATCCTTCTCCCTCCAGAAAATCCTAAGAACTGCACAACTAGAACCAATTCTCTGAACGTAGGGCTTCCTCTGCTGCTGGAGAGCTTAATGTTCAAACTTTGGCAACAATGCTGTTTATTCATTTAGTATTCATCATGTTACAAGCAGACTTCAAAACCCCTGTCAAAATGTGGCTGTGTTTGTCTCTAAAGCTTCTCTGCCAGAAGAGGGCATTGCATCCTTGGTTTAAATTTCTCTCTTGCCCCGTTTAAAACAGTGAAAGCCAAAGACAGGAGAGCGAATGACTTTTTCAGATCCACACAGTTCTTTTTGTGTAAATAACAACACCACAACAATGAGTTCATCTGTCGAAGACAAATCGTTGGAAGAAGCACCTGAGAATGCAAAGCAAGCAGCTGGCATGAACTAACTGCAAGGGGCTTGGGGTCACATGGCTTCTGGCCGCCAACTATCTCAGGCTGCTTGCTAAGGTTTGAGATAAAGCCACAAACTTGCAGCCCCGGTCTCATGCTAGTGAGGAGCACTGGGTGACACATTTGTTTGTATTATGGGATTGCGGTTCTACTAGAAAGAACGCTTGACATTTTGATGAGTGCCTCAAGGGAGAAAAGGTACAAACTTCAGAACTTAGTTTTAATTATACTAAGGAGATTACATTATTCAAAAGCATCCCACTGGTAAGGTGCAACATTTCCTGAAACAGTTTAGTGGAAAATGCCACATTAATCAGTTCAATATTTCACTCAGAAAGCTTAATGATGGGAGAAGTTTAAAGTACCGTAGCACTATAATGTAGAAGGGAAGGGAGGAAAAAAAGAAAAAAGAATGTTCTCTTGGAGGAAAGGCTGAAATAGTTGTTAGTCCCTCTTGTGTCTTTCTCCATTAAAAACTGGCTGGCTGTGTTAGAAACTCAGGAGGGATCAACATGTAGGACCCCACTGTTCCTGAAATAGAAGAGCCTGGAACAGCCACAAACACAATTGTTAGAAGTATGTTAAGTTCAAGTGTCTCCTCTGTTGAGCTGTTCTCCTCTGTCCAAGCAGTTTACCTCTGCTCCTCACTAATCAGTCTGGGCTTGTTAGTCTCTTTCTCCTCCCTTGACCTCATCCTCGCTAAAGCTTTTTGTAAGCTTGTGATGTTCGAAGTTAAAGAGAGATGGGAAAAACTATGATTATGGAGCATCTTGTCTTCTCATTTCCATTTCTTTTCCCAATTATATTCTAGTGATCATCTCCAGTCTATCAAATTAGGGTGGAATGTTTTCTTTTCTTTCTTTCTTTCTTTCTTTGGGGGGTCCTTATGAAAATTGTGTATCTTTATTCTTATTGACATAACGTGGTTTACAACTGTGTTAATATTTTTGACTTAGGCAAATAATACTATTGTACCATCACTGCCATCAAGTGCCAATAGCCCCTTACCCCTGTCCTTATGTCACTTCTGATTTGCTTGCTTGTACCCCTCACCTCTGCCCCAAGTTGACAAATTCAGTTCTGACGTCCGGATCTAAGAGTTTGTCTTCACTGAGCATTATCTATTCCCTGCTTTGTTACTTTTTTAGTCCACGTAAGACTAAGAGCACCCACATTTGTCTTTCTCCTTTTACTTTATTGTGCTTCTCCTGACTCTCTCCAGCTGTTTATATGGTAGCAAATGGAATATTCCATCTTTTTTCAAAACTGAGTATATAGCTTTCCCATTGTGTATATATTCCATGATGTTTTCAACCACCCAGGGTTGTTGGAAATTTTATAAATCTACCAAATTTGGATGAGAATCTGATGAGCGCGCGCACGTGCACACACACATGCACACACACACACACACACACACACACACACACACACAGGTCTTGCTGAGATGAGGATTGAAAATTCAATTCAGATCTTAATATTTGTAAACATACAAGTGAGCCGTATGGTGAGTCAAATTAGAAAAACAATAAAAAATATAATAAATCAAGATTCACTATGCTCTCTGGGTAGCAGTCCAACAAATGAGCCAGGGGATTGTAATGACCTTTTGGGTGACCTAGTTCAGGGACAGGAATTATCACAATTAGTATTTGTTAATTTATTTTGGATCCATGTGTGTGTTTGTGTGTGTGTGTGTGTGTGTGTGTGTGTGTTTGGTTAGTTTAATTTCTGTTTAGAACTCAGCACAGAGAAGCCAAAGTGTCTTGGAATAAAAACCAAAAATCAATCAGAAAATAGCATAGCTAATTTGTTTAGAATGTACACCATGTGACATTTTCTCTGCTCTGTTTTCTTTTCTTGATTTCTTAGTAAATGTTAGAACAGATTTTGACTGTGTGTACATTGTAGGCTCCCTCCTGCTCTGTGTATCAGAGTCCTCTTTGTTTTTACTTTCAAAGCTCTCCTCTAAAAGTCTCCCTTCTACAAGTCACCTTGTTTCTTTCCCCAGGGTGGGTCACCATGGAGCATTACTCTGTGTATTTCCTTCTAACACACATTCTTTTACTCAAGTCCTCCATAGAAAGAGTCCAGCCTTAAGTCTCTATGTAATACAAACTTACTTTTTCTACTTCATGAACTCCCTGACTTTATATGGGACCACTATCCTATCCCCACCCATCCCCATCCACGTTCTTGTCTCTCTTTGACATACTAGAAAAATAATTTATGTATTTATTGAAAAAAACTGTAGTAAATATGAATTTTGTTTTGAGATGTGTACAGAAGCCCATGGGATTTAAACAACCTTCCTGAGAAACAGTAAATATGATTGCACCATTAAAATGATGAGGGGTGTCGTGAACCAGGGTGGCTTTCAATATACATGTGTGAAGCGACAGGAATGGGGTAGTCTTTCTCTTCAGGGGGTTCTGTCACTGCCTTGACAGTGATGGAAAGTCATCGCTGGACGTATGAATCTTTGTATTGCTTTATTGATTCACAGAATAGCAAGGTTTTGGGATTCTTCAAATCTGATTGAATGCAGAATATCTGACAAATTTGTTTTGGGATCCTCATTTATTTCTTCTTCTAAAACCCAATACATGAATAGGGATGCTGAGATCCATGAGATTTTTATTTATTTTCTTATAACCTTATAGCTTTTTTCTAGTTTTGAGATTCTGAATACTGTTTTATTCTTCAAAACATGGTTGATTTCTTCTGTGGATTTTAATAAATAATTGTCTAAATCCCATATTCATACTCTCAATCTTAAAAAAAGAGTAGAAAGGTTCAGAGTATCATACTTATCACAAAATTAGGAAACAGAATTCTAAGTTCTCAGTCGCCTAGGAATCAGTGGATACAGTATGCCAGACTATCATCAAACTAACTTGAAATCTGGAGTACTCATTAGCTATTATATAAAGAATCATCTTCCACACAAAAGCACGAGCTCTTCTTTGTTGGTTCAGAATATCAGGCTTTTTTGGGACACAATTCTAATATGGGAGGGGAAAATATAAAGGACATCTCTCTCACACTCTATGCAGAAGAGGGTCTGGGTATTGTCAGTTCTGTATCTGTTATTCCCAAGTCTCTGTCCTTCAATCTTTTATGACCTTATGAATCAACGTTGGTTCATGAACAGGACTGGAACTGGTGGCTGGCCTAATCTTCTCTTGGGCTGTTATTTTCTTGTTACTTTTTCATTTCTTATAATGTAACTTCCCTCTCTCCCCCGCACCATAAGAATAACTGTTTACCAAGACTTGTTATCTAGCTTATATTAGGCAGTATCCACTTATTCATTTTTTGTTTGCTTATTTTGATTTGGAGCCAAACCTGGGTATGCTCAGGGGATACTCCTGGATCTGCAATCATGAATCACTCCTGGATGTGCTTGGGATCCATATGGGATGCTGAGGATTGAACTCACATTGGTTGCTTGCAAGGCAAACACCTTACCCTTTTCATGTTCTCTCCAGCCCCATCCACTTATTATTAAAAATCAAATTTTAGTGTGTCCTTGCTTCCAATAATAACCCCATGACTTTAGCCTTCAAGTTTATCTAATGGGCTCACACTATGTATATTCTCCCATCTGGCTTCATGGGTTGTCCTTCTTTCTTTTCTTTAGCATATCAACTTATTCCATTGCTAGTTTCTCTAGACTCATATATTTGCTTCTCACACACTCTCTCCTAGTAGTTGTGAACAACCACTGTTCTTCATACTGGCATAAGCAAAAAAAGAAAGAATAGCTGAGAGTGCATTTATTATAAATTATATCCATTTAACACTAGAAAAATACTACTTTTATTTAATGTTCTTTTATTAGCATTATTTTATTTTATTTAACACCATTGGATAATTGTGATACTTCTGTGTCCCTCCAAAAATTTTGGAAATTACAAATTAGCAAACACTACATTGATGGGTCTTACTCTCATCATATTTCAGAATTTCCTGAAAATGTTTTAATTCTCAGTAGCCCAACCCACACCTCTGGAGATCTGATTCAACCCAGTCTGGGGCTTAACCTTTTAGAATAACTGCAGGAACCACTGCAGGGAAATATCAAGCAATGATGAGGTTTGAATACATATCATTATTGAGCAGAATACTTTGGAACTGGTTAATTTTGTCTTTTTTGATTTCTTTTCTAAGCTTTAATTACAAAATGTGCTTTATTACATGGGGTTTCTTAATACTGCCAAGCCATGATTAAAAAAAAAATTTTAAGAAGGAAAACATCATTTGAAAACAGAGAAATATTCACCAATGCCCTTTCTTTGAAATGTAAAATTCTCATCAGTAGTCTTTTCCTTTGTGACAGAATGATAACAGGAGTTTATATTTTATTTACAAAATGGTTCATCTGAATTTGGAGCTTCTATGGAAATTTAAAAAAAATACATGTTATGACCCAGTAGTTGCATTTCCTGGAATCTTTTTTGCATAAACATGCATATGTGTGAGGATTTTTATGGGAACATTGAGGGCGATGCAAGAAGCTAGACCAAATGGCAACTAAAACCAAAATGAGGAAAAATAAAAGTCATATAATCATACAATAGATTTAGAGAAAGTATATAACAGGATTCAATAGCCATTCATGATAAAAATGCCTCTCAATAAAATGTGGATAGAAGGAAACTTCCACAATATTGTAAAAAACATTTATCATGAACCTACAGCAAACATCACACTGAATGGTGAGAAATTAAAAGCCTCCCCTCTAGGACCTGGCTCAGGACAGAGTCGTCTACTCTCACCACTATTATTTCAACATAGTATTGGAAATCCTGACCATAGCAGGTAGGCAAGAGAGGCTTCCAGACTGGAAAAGAAGATGTCAAACTATCATTATTTGCAGATAATGTAGTACTATACCTGAAAGCCTTAAAGATTCTACAAAAAAAATACTTCTGGGAACAATAAGCTTGTACAGTAATGTGACAGGACATAAAATCAACACACAGAAATTCACAGCATTTCAATATGCAAGCAATGAAATAAAAGAGAAATTAAAAACATAATCCCATTCATAATTGTGCTCCTCCCACAATCATGCATCTGAGAATTAGCTTAACAAAAGAAGTGAAAGATTTATAACAAAGGAAACTCTAAATCATTACTAAAAGACAAATAATAGAAGGTACAAGATAATGGAAACTAATCCCCTGTTCAAGTAATTGTATTGAAAATATTAATATTGTCAAAATGTCGATCTTGTCATTAGCATTATAAAGTATCAATGCAGTCACTATAAAAATACTCATGACGCTTTAAAAAAGACATGTTGAAACTTACATGGAGTGATAGAACCTTCAGAAAGACTAAAGAAATCAGAGGGTAAATATATGGTAGGTTTTTCTTTCCCCAAACTTAATAAATTATAGTTCAAAGTTGTAGTAATTAAAACAGTGTGGAACTGAAATAAAGACAGACTCTCAGACCAAGGGAATAGAACTGAGAGCACAGAGACAGAACTCAATCCCCCTTTTCACACCAAGTTCAAAATTCAATTCAAAACATATTAAATGCCTTCATATCAGACCTCAAAATAAGTTATATTGAGGAAAATATAGGGAGAATTTTCATGACACTTAATCTAGAGGCATATTTAATGACTTGATGCTGTTGACCAAACAAACAAAAGTAACAAATGGCCTACATCAAAATAAGAAGATTCTGCACCACAAAAGAATCAATTACCAGAATAAAATGACATCCACAGACTGGCATATTATATTTACCTACTACTCTGGAGCGATAGCACAGCAGGTAGGGCATTCGCCTTACAAGCGGCCAACATGGCCAACCCGAGTTCGATTCCTCTGCCCCTCTCGGAGAGCCCGGCAAGCTACCGAGAGTATTCGATATGCCAGACACAGTAACAACAAAGTCTCCAATGGAGACGTTACTGGGCCCGCTCGAGCAAATCGACGATCAATGGGAGGGCCTTTACCTTTACTCATCTGACAAAGGGTTAGTCTCCAAGATATATAAATAAAGCACTGGTGGTACAAAACAAAATAAAATAAAAAACAATCAATTCCATCAAAAACTAAGGGTAAGAGATAAACAGAAACTTCCTCAAAGAAGACATACAGATGGCTAATGAAAAAAATTTTCTGTATCATTTGTCATCAAGGAAATGCAAATTGAAACAACAATGAGGTACCACCTCACACCAGTGACACTGCCACACATCACAACAAACAAGAGAGTAAGAAAGGGCTTCCATGTGTCACTATATCACATCACAGTAGTTTTAATAAGCAATGTGATTGGCCTAGAATGGAATGAACAGGGTGAGAGACTGTCTGAGTTTATCCTGTCGACCAAGACCACTATGGTAACTCACAGTTCCAGAAGGCCGAATCTAAACGTTGGACATGGGAGTCTCCCGGTGGACGGTTCCACAACGAAATTGACCACATCATATTCAATCAATGGTCTTGCCTGACCAATGTCGCTGTTGTCCCAAAATTCCAAATAGGATCGGACCACCATCTCCTTCATGCAAAATTCTACTTCACAGAGTGGGGAGAAAGGGCTGCAAAGTTTAAAAATAGAACTCCCAGAACGACCACCAACTGGGAGCTCTTTGGCACTATTGATGCAACATGTTCAGCACCTCCATGATTGTGTGAGGAACGCCAAGAGAGATATAGCCACACACACACACACACACACACACACACACACACAAAAGCCTGTCTTTGAGAACTCTTGAGCTTATTCGCCAACGTGGTTTGGCACATGTCTCAGGCAACCGCAAGCGAACGTCTGAGCTCACAAAGCAGTGGAGAGATGCGATAAATGAAGACCTCAAAGAGAGAAGAGCAGCAGTGCTGGTAGATGCGACAGAAGCCGGGAAAAGCATTTCTAACGCCCACCTGTCCTTCACCAACTACAAGACCAAGATGACTGCCCTCCTATGGATCTATCACATCTTCCAGAAGGACAATGGAGAAGATTATCCATGACTTCTACTCAGATCTCTTTGATAGCCACGTCCACCTGCCCACCTATCAAATTCCGCAGGATGGATACGTCCAGACCCTCTTCTGCATAAAGTGTGAGAGAGATGTCCTTTATATTTCCTTTCCGAAATCTGACATGCCATTTCGTAGGTAAAGAAACGAAGAGCTCCTGGCCCAGACAAGGTCAGACCTGAACACCTGAAGAACCTGCTGTCAGTACTCATCAATACACTGGCTCAGCTCTTCATGCACTACCTGTCTGAATGCAAGGTTCCATCCCAGTGGAAAACCAGCAGGACTGTACTACTGTACAAGAAGGGAGACATCCACGACATTGGCAACTATCACCTGATCTACCTATCATCTGTCATCTACAAGTTGTTCACTTGAGTCATCCTGAATAGGATTGGCAGAACACTAGATGAAGGACAACCATGCAAGCAAGCCGGGTTCCGCAAAGGATTCAGCACAATTGACCATATCCACACGATAACCAAGCTCATTAAGGTTTCTCGGGAGTTCAAGATTCCACTCTGTCTAACGTTCATTGATTTAAAGAAGGCCTTTGATTCTGTTGAGAAGGAAGCAGTCATTGAAGCCCTAGCCAATCAGGGCATTCAAACTCTATCAGGATCCTCCGTGAGCTGTATTACGAATTCACTACCAGGATCTCACCATTCTACAAAGAAGTGATCATCGATGTCAAGAGAGGGGTTTGGCAGGGTGATACCATTTCACCGAAACTCTTCATTGCCACCCTCGAGAACGTCATGAGACGACTGGAATGGGAAGGAATGGGAGTGAAGATAGATGGTCGGCAACTACACCACCTCTGCTTTGCTGATGACTTCGTCCTAATAACACCAAACATTTAGCCAATTGGCACAAATGCTGGCCGACTTTGACCTTGAGTGTGGAAATGTTGAACTTCAGCTGAATCTTACGAAGACAATGTTTATGAGAAATGATCTCATTCCTGACATTCCATTTGTTCTCAATGGGACGAACATCTCCGAATGCAACAGTTATGTGTACCTAGGTTGAGAAGTCAACATGACGAATGACCTGGCACCTGAGTTGCTCATGAGGAAGAGAGCGGGTTGGAATGCCTTCAAGAGCATCGAAGAGATAGCAAAAAGGACAAAGAACCTCCGGATCTGGGCACATCTCTTTGATTCCACTGTTCTTCCTGCATTAACATATGCCTCAGAGACCTGTGCCCTACGAAAATAAGATGAGAACGCTTTGCTTGGAGTATCACATTTCACTCAAATGAGAGAAAGAATCTGGAGTTCTGACTTCCATCAACGCTCAAGAATCAGGGATGCTGTTTCATTTGTCAAGGCGTCGAAAATCAGATGGGCTGAACACATAATGAAATTTGGAGACTACCACTGGACTAGAGCCATTACAGACTGGATTCCATGGGATGTCAAAAGACCGCATGGCCGCCCACCTACAAGGTGGTTAGACTTCTTCATCAAGACCCTGAATGATTGGTTTGAGGCTCTTCATGTTCCTAGAATGAGCAGATGCCATTGGGCTATACTAGCACGTGACAGGGATGAATGGAGATGTTACTGGTGCCCGCTCGAGCAAATCGATGATTAATGGAAAGTCAAGTGATCAAGTTATTAAAACCAAAAGGAAAGGATAAATACCAAAAGTGGAAACAAAGTTCCTTCTAGTTGTAGTCTCAGACTGAATTCTCCTTCTCACTGCTCCTACAAAGGGAAAAATGCTTTATGGGGCACAGTGACTAAGACTTGGCAGAACTGCATCACTCCTCCACACAGTCATTCCTTCTCCTACTCCATTCTCTCCCACTGGTTTGACCTCACAGTTGCCCATCTGGCAGCCTGAGCAGCAGTTTGGCCTGTGGTGGCCTGTGGTGAGGGTGATCTAGCACTGAGTATGGGCGGGGAGCAGGAAATGGCTCTGTTGAAATGGACTCTGTTGGGTCAAAGGATGGATGAGTATTCCAGAAATTAAACTCTAGGTCACAACTCAGAGCAGGGCAACACTTGCTGTTGCCTCATTGATGCAGGCTTCAGACACCAATTTCCCAGAGAATTAACAGAAAAGAGCCTCATCCATCAATCTTAGGTCATTGATTTCATTCTCCAGATATTCCATTGCCCAGTGGAATAGCCACTTTCCAAGGAATGTTCATTCTAGTTTACGTGGATCATTTAAATAAATTCTCACAGCTATCTGTGAAGTAAATAGTATTTGTTACATTTCTTAGATAAGAAAATTAGAGACACAAGGAGATTAAACAGTCTGCTTATCAGAAAAATAACAGCAAAATTGGGAATTGAATCTAAGTGCTCACACTTTCTTCATTCCAGACCCACTTCTCCCTCACCCTGCCCCCCGCCCCGCCCACCCCTTCATTCAAATTGTAGAGCTACTGAAGAAGATTAAAAAAGAAGCCACACTAATGAATGTATGGCTTCTTCCTTTAGGAGAAAAATGACTTAGAATTTAAGGTTAAGAAGATCATTATTTTGAATTAAGAATTAAAGGAATCTTTATTAAAATACATGCAGGCACATCCTCTTTCCTGAATTATAGTTTTGTTGTCATTTGTTTTGATAATAGAATTTTCCTGGTTCTACTGGAAACAGCCTCTCAAAAACGGCCAGCATGATTTAGCACATGTGAGAGAAGCTGTGCAGGACGGGGATAAAATTGGCAACTACAGCCAGACTTCGAGAGCTTGAATTTCATCTTCACTCCTCTGTGTGACCCAAGGCAAATGACTTAACTTCTCTGTGACTTGCCCAACCTGGAAATTCATTCTTCTATAAAAGTACCGTACCTGCCTCTTAGGGTTGTTAAGACAATCCAGTCAGGAGTATTGTTAAAGCACTTAGAGCAGTGGCTGGCATATGGTTAGTGCTACAGCTGAACTTGTTAAATAATTAAAATAACTAAGAATAAAGGAAAACACAACCAAACTATACAAATCTAACCCGCTGATTAATTTTTAAAAAGCGAATTAAAGAAGAAACACATCCATATTTCTTAAATTTCTCCTTTGGCATCTAGGAACAGCTCGTACTAAATGTGGCCTTTCGAATTTCCAGGTAAGTGAAAATCTCCCTCTAATTTAAGCAGATGATCATGAGTCTCAAGAAATAGATTCTAGGTCCACAGAGAACTGGGCTTAATAACAAACAGGAAAGAGGCCCCAAAGACAGCATGCTCTTAGCAAGGTCCTTGGGCTTCTGGGGTTTGGGGCTTGGGGACTCTGGAATTGGATGCTCGCTCAGAGTTGTTAATGTGGCTATTAGCCTCGAGACTTTCCTGCTGTTTCACACTCTACATGTCTATATTTTTCCTTTTTTTTACCCCTTTCCTCATTTCCTCTATATCTCATACTTTAGACCCTTTCCTTGTGTTTCTTTTGTGCTTCGCATTCTGAGAGCAGGCATTACAGTTTTAGTGTCTTTAGGGCATTAAAATCTATATTTCACTGTAACACACAGGAGCAAATCTTAAGATTTCTAGCTAGAATTCTTTGCAGCCTTTCCCCTATTGATGTTTGCAGTTTCATTTTGCTCTAATTGTCCCCCATGGTGCAAAGAGGCAGGAACTCAGCCTCCACCAGTGGATGCTGAACTGACACCACCTGGAAAATGGAATGGATTATGTGGGCAAAGATTACCTGCTTTTTAACACTGAGCAGGGGTGGGGAAAGAGCTGTAACGTCTAAATTTTGACTTCATTCATTGATCTTGCTACTGGCTTGCCTCTGCCGTGAATAAGTGGTTCCTTGAGAGGGAAGAAAGAGCGATGGCTACATGAAAGCAGTGTAGCCACACACAGTGAGTTTGCAAAAACCCTTCAGGATCTCTCAGGCTACGAAGGAGCTATAAAATGCAAAATAGCATCGTTAATAATAATACTTTTGTGGTCATAAAAGGAAACAAGTAAGATCCAGCTGCTGGTTCTCTGAGCTTTGCATCAGATTCCCCAAATCGCTCGGTTGCAGTGCCCTTTCTCTTTCTCCTTATTGCTCATCTTGTATTCTCAAACATGTATCCCTGCAATTGCCATAAGCAAATCATTGAACCCAGTGGAATAATCCTGTGAAGGTGAGGTCCGGGCAAACAGAGCTGTGACTGTAGAGACAGTCACACCCAAATGCACAGACATTCAAAGAGGAGAACTTGTAAATACAAAGTGCCATATCATAGCCAATACTTATTGGGAATAGCAATAGGCAAGCAGAGCCCGAAGCAGGTTGGGGACTGTTTATCGGAAGTCTAGGCAAAATTAACCAGGTCAGGAGAAAGTAGAGAGTTCTGAACTTAGTCTATGCAGCAGGACTCAGAGCACCGAGTCCTTTTTGCAGTGGAATTAGGATAAATACTAGTGAGGGGGTTGGCCTGTGGACTTAAGTTTGATGAAGTGTGCTGGAGTATTAACTAAGTTCTAATGGAAGGCAAAGAAAAAAGAGGTCCCTGAGAGAATGGCTATGCTTGCTGTGTTAGCAGAATCTGTTCTCCCTCACTGTCAGGCCCACAGAAGACATGCCCAGCATTCAGGGAGCAAGGTAAAAAACTTTGGGATGACAGGAAGGGATCAAGTGTGAACTAGCAGCTCGGAGCAATGCTGAGATCTCAGTTGTGACTTGCACAACTTACCTCTTGTGAAACCCAGATAAAGTTACAACTTTCTTGTGCCTCAGTTCTCTCTGTCAACATTCACCTCCTGATGGTACCTGAGAACTAAATGAATAATATTAGTTCAAAACAAGAGCACCTTCTGACCCAGAGAAGCATTTATTAGCGATTTTTATTCTTATTCCCATTTTGTTCAGTTGTATTCATTGTTTGGGCCTCCCAAACAGGGCTCAGGTGGGCCAAGGTCGGCCCTGGAGATTCTCTGGCTACCAGCTCAGATGGGCTGGAGTGATAGCACAGCGGGTAGGGTGTTTGCCTTGCACACAGCTGACCTGGGTTCGATTCCTCTGTCCCTCTCGGAGAGCCCAGCAAGCTACTGAAAGTATCCCACCCACATGGCAGAGCCTGACAAGCTCCCCGTGGCATATTCGATATGCCAAAAACTGTAACAAGTCTCACAATGGAGACGTTATTGGTGCCCGCTCGAGCAAGTCCATGATCAATGAAAGGACAGAGCTACAGTGTTGCCAGGCCAGATAGTTCAGTGCCTGGGCTCAGTTATCAGGTGTTGTTTGGGCCATCAGGGCCACACCCAGCATGGCTCAGGGTCTCCAGGGCTACACCCAGGGGTGCTTGGGTCCCTGCACATACCAGGCCTCTACCCCTGATCTTTAAAGTGCCTCCCTCGCCCCCTTAAATAGCCCTTCAGGCTATTTGAGCGTTGGTTTCTAGTGTCCCAACCAACCTATCATCTTATGAGATAAGAAACATGATATAAAACCATCTCTCTCTCTCTTTCAAATTAACTGTCTTGAGCTGCCCCTCTCAGCCAGTATTCACCTTCCCTGGTTCCATGCTGGGGTATTTAGGCACCTTGGCAAACTAGCACCTAGTCTGCTGCTAGAGGCAGAGCTTGGACCCACGGCTAGGAGCAAGGGCCCGCATTTTGCTCTGGACAATGCAGCCCCGCGTTGTAGACCTGTGACACAGCAAACTTGTAAAGCTGAAAGGTCTCTTGAGTCTTCTGGGGCCACACCCAGCGATACTCTGTGCTTAGGGATCACTCCTGGTGAGGTTTGAGTTCCATATGGGGTACTGGGGATCAAGCCCAGGTCAACTGTATGTGTGGCAAGTGTCCTGCCCACTGTACTATCTCTTCAACACAGATTTTTTTTTTATTTTTTTTTATTTTTTTTTTCTTTTTTTCCCCTTTATTTTATTTTATTTTTTTTAAAGTTGTAGATTTACAATTTTTTGTGCTTTGGTTTCAATTATACAATGATCAGATACCCATCCCTCCACCAGTGCCCATTTTCCACCACCATGGATAATATCCCTCCCACCCCCATCCCCCCATCCCCCCGTCTCTGTGGCAGGGCAATCCCCTGTGTTCTCTCTCTCCTTTTGGGTGTTGTGGTCTGCAAAAGAGGCATTGAGTGGCAAACATGTTCAGTCCATAGTCTACTTTCGACATGCATCTCCCCTCCTGGGAGGATCCTCCAAACATCCTTTATTTGGTGCTCCCTTCTCTATCTGAACTGCCCTTTCCTCTAGGATACCCGGCTGGCCTCTAAGTTATGGAGTAATCCTCCTGGTGCTGATCTCAGCTATTCTTGGGTATTAATCTCATACTTTGTTACTTTATATCCCCCAGATGAATGCAATCTTTCTATGTCTATCCCTCTCTTTCTGACTCATTTCGCTTAGCATGATACTTTCCATATTGTACCACTTGTATGTAAATTTCATGACTTCATCTTTTCTAAGAGCTACATAGTACTCCATTGTCAACACAGATTTTTAAGAAAATTCATCCATACAGCTGCTTTCTCAGAGCATGGCATTGATGCGAAATCCCTGTTCTTTGACTCTTCTTTTATTTTTTCTCTTTCTGGGTCACACCTGGCAGTGCACAGGGTTTACTTCTGGCTTTACACTCAGGAATTACTCCTGGCGGTTCTCAGGGGACCATATGGGATTCTGGGAATTGAACCCAGGTTGGCCACGTGCAAGGCAAACGCCCTACCTGCTATTCTATATAGCTCCAGCTGCAACTCTTTGATTTTATGTCTCTTTTTCAGGTTGATTTTACTGCAATTGTTTCATTGTTGTCACTGAGCCCTAATTTGTGGGGTGAGGCGGGGAACACATCTAACAGCATTCCATAATTAAATGACCAGAGAACAGTGTATGAGTCTCAACATTTTTTTCCCCCAGAAAACCTGTAGTCTATAGAAATTTGCCTACTTGTTCACAGTTCTGAATGTCTATAGTTTGTTTTTATGATAAAATAAAGTTCTGCCTTTCCAAGCACTTGCTACACTCTATTTTTAAGGGTTGCTTTGCCTGATAGTCATTTTTATGGGTTTCTGGGAGTGAGGGAATGTTTTGAGAGCTGTCAGCTAAGTGTCAAGTAGAGTGAGTGAACAGCACCCATCATTTCCTTGTGACCTTTATTTGATTATGGATTTGAAGAACTCTGCTTTCTCAAGAGAAGGTAAAGAGGAAAAATACTTTTAGGGAAGAGGAAACATCTTTATCAACTACAAATATTTTTGAATGCCTCAATAGACTTTGAGTCAGAGATATTTTAAATGTTTTACACTATAGGAGAATTTACATGGAGAAAGGTACACACGGTTACCTTCCTTGGCTAATGCTTTTTACATTTTACAAAACCTTAACGTTTCATAGGTCCTAGAGTTGCAGTTAATTGCTGTTGTATAATGGACCAACGCCAAACTTAATGCCCAAAACAATTGTCTTTAGATTATTATTTTATTTATATTGAAAAAATATTTTCTTGCAAGACTGTATAGTTTGAGCCTTTACATTTATATTACCAAATATAAATCAATATCCACCACCAAAGTACCAACAGCTCATTCCACCACCATCCATTGGACTTCACTTCCTCCACTTTTCAAACTCCCTCCTTCCTCCCACTCTGTTAACTTCAGTTCTGTGGTCAGAATCCAAAGGTTTGTTTTCATTTGATTTTGTGTGCTCCCTTGCTTCACATCTGTATATCCAGATATGAGTAAGATCATTTGATATTGTCCATTTCTGGTTTATTCTGCTTATCATGACTTCCTCCAGTTCCATCCCTGTTGTTGCTATGGTCAAGTTTATATATTTTCTTAAAGATGAATAGTAGTAAATCCTGCACACGCATCACAATTTGATTTGCTGCTCATCTGTCATTGGAGACTTGGATTGTTTTAGGATCTTAGTTACTGCAAATAGAACTGTGATTAACATGGGTGTGCATATTGCTGTTTGAATTACTATTTTGTGGTCTTTGGATAGTTGTGAAGGAGTAGTATTACTAGACCATATGGTAGCTGTATTTATTATTCTTTCAGTTCAACTTTATTAAAGTGAGTGCAAGTGATTCATTACCTTAGAAAAGTCAAAATTGGGATATTCCATTTGAGTTTATTTGTTCATTAATAGATCATTTGTTTAAGATACTGACCATCTTGCATCTGTCATCGCACTGATCTTCAGGTAAAGGTAAATTATTTATTTTATTTTCTGGCTTGTAGAGTGTCCATGAGCTCCCAACCCACAAACTGTAAAGGAATAAAGATAAAAGAGAGTCATTCCTTAGTAAAGTGTCTGGGATTGTTGCTAGATATCTTAATTTTGGGGGAGAATCTCCATGCTGTTTTTTCATAGGGGCTAAATCTATATCCTTACCAACAGTGAACGAGGGTTCATTTTTCTCTGCCCTCACCTCTCCTTCTCACACTCAAAAACATTGGTTATTTTTCATGACTGTGTGAACTGAGTGGGCTCAATTAGGAACTGCTTTTCCATGTGATATCATTCGGGGCTGCTGTATCTGATAGCTTAGCTGTCTCCAACATCCAAGATGCTTACTTTCCTCACTAGCAATAGATACTGGATGTTGATTGGCTTCTCAGAAGAGAGATGCCTTTGTCCTCCTCTCTGTAGCCTTTCCATGTATTTTGAGCTTATCACAGCAAAATACCTGGATTTCAACAGAACAAGCCTTAATGCACAGACCTTTAGCATGCTGCTGCTTTTATTTTTCTTGACTAAGTTTTCTTTTGGGTGAGGATTACAAAGATCCGAATGCTGAAAATTTATGTGGAGGTTTAGTAAATTAAAAGTCAGCCATACCCAGAAGTTCTTCTGAATTCTGACAAAATGGCAGTAGTTCTTCTGAATTCTGACAAAATGGCAGTAGTTCTGGAACTTTAGAATTAGTGGGTTCTTAGAAAATTTAGTGTTCAAAATTTCAGTTTTATTGAAAAAGAGACAAAAGTCCAGAGAAAGTGATTTACTTTCTCAATGGGACCCACCAAAGCTGTATTGTCAATTATAAAAATGATTCTGAGCCAGGCCTTGGGAAACTGCTACCTAATCTACTCCAGGCAGGTTCAGTCTCTGGCCCCACAGAGCTCAGTGCCTGCAATGCACATCTGCTACTTGGATCTCCAAAGGCCCAATGCCATATTTTTACCATTGTACTCCACTGCCTTTCCATTGTTAATTAAGTGTGTAATGACTATACTAAAGTTAGTTTCAGGTTCTAATTTATGAAAGAGTAGTTATATTTTAATGTACACTTTATGGTACATTGGAGTCCCTGAATAATCAATGTGTACTCCCTCTAATCCTGCCTAGTTTATAATAACTTGGAGAAAATTTTATTATTTTAAACAATTATCAGGATTTATAGTTCTTGAATCTTTGCTTTTGTGAAATATTTTTGTTCATGTCAACTATTTACATGAAGCCAAGTCCTTTGTCAGGAATACAGTGTCTAATTATAACATTGTTCCTGTGGGAAAATGTGATTTGCTTTTCAATGATCCACTTTATGACACGGTCTCCAGGAATGTGCTGTTCTACAACGCAAAGCAAGTAGAGACTGCATACTCCTGTAACTTCTTGCCAATTGCCTGGCACGATACGGCCAGTGTTTACAAAATAGTTCTAATTTTTTGTTGACATGTGAGGTCAGAGCTAGGAAATAGTGACAGAATTCATGAGTTGGAGTGAGGATGGACAGGGAACAAAATAGAAAATGAGAAAGTTCTGTGGTTTTCTCCTGCCATCCTGTCAGCAGCTAAGTCCAGTCTGTAGTTCACAATGACTCTCAGTCAGGAGTAAAATACTTTATAATGAGGAATGATCCTTGCAGTAAGGGGGCAGGGAGGTGTACTTAAGGGTGCTGAGGGATGTCCAGGCAGGCACTGGGTGGAGTGGGTGTAACGAGGGCCAAGGAAGGGCAGTGGGGTGAGTGAACCAAACTCAGGAGGACACCGGACGTGACCCTCCCTCCCCCAAGAGAGGTGGGCACCAGGCGATCTGGGAAAAGCCTCTTGGGTGGGGTCTGTGATACTGGGGCAGGACTTGTGGAGGAGTAGACACAACTGGAAGTATTGGGCAGAGGCTTGATGGAGGAACCTCTTGGCTAGAGGTTGATCTGGGGGAACAAGGTCATGGATTGCTAGATCAAAGCTTAATAATAGGCAGAGGCTCAGTTAGGTGGGCTGTGAAGTGGGATAGGGACTTGTGTGTGGCACCTGGGATCAAGGCCCAGGCTGCAGGGGTCTTTGAGAAGCCCTCCATCTTTCCCAACGCTTTTCTGAAGTAGGTGGCTCTATAATGGTGAAATAGCAAAAGTGGGACAAGCCTGGCAGTGGGGAAGCCTGCACCTTTTGTTTTTTGGAATGTGCTGGCAAAACTTCCACTTCTGAGAGTTTTTGTCAGTTGACTCAAAACACAGTCTAGTCAATGATTTCCATCTTTTCATATATGAGGAGTCTGAACATCATTCTGTGGGGTAGCCCCTAATAATCAGTGTGGTAGAACAGTGGTTTTCAACCTTTTGAGCCCGTAGACCATTTTGAAGACAAAAGTCCTGGTGGTTGAACATCCTTGGCATAGATCATGACTCATGATTAAAACTAAAGCTCCACTGAAAAACAACGGCTTGCAAAGGAAAGGACAATTCTCCCTTGCCTCTTAATTATGAATATGAGTTGTAAATATTTCCAGAGCTCAGAGGTCATGTCCTCTTATGGGAGCCCCACTAGCACTTTCTCTTTAGTTCTTGGTCTGCATCAAAATGTTTTGCAATGCTCTGATGACCTTCCTTAGTTAAGGCAGATTTAGCTGACCTTGCCTTCTGGAGTTCAGATGACTATACATAGGCCCCGCTAAGAGAGGACTGAAGAACTATATTCCTTCTCATACCTAGTTTCCATTAGCTTGTTTCTACTAAACATACCTTGGGGACAAATTAGATAAAAAAAAAAAAAACCCAAACCGAAGTTTTATACAGCACAGACAGGTCCTTGCTGTAGATTAGGTTCTAAAGGCAGCGTGTGAGGCAAATCCAAGTGATTACTTTGGAAACTGTTTGGAGGAGACTTACCTTGCTTCCAACCCCCTTTCACAGTAAGCCTGCTGAGTTGCTGATCCTAGTAGTTTGGAGTAGGTCACCGTTTCCTCCGCAGAATGCCAGTTTATCATTTGACCTCTCTGGAACACTTTGGAACATTTCTGCTTTCAGTCCCTCACCGCCTTCATTCTTCCACCACTGAACCTTCCCAGCCTTCAGTCCCTGGATTGGGACCGCCACTCAACCACAATTTTCAATGGTCTCTTTTCCTTTCATTTGTTGTGCCATCCAGGTCTTTATGTCTGCCTGATATTTATATTGTGTCCTATGTATGTTTCAGCCACTGTTCTAAGAGTTAAAATAATATTGCATATTTACTCCAGCGATAGCACAGCGGTAGGGCATTTGCCTTGCATGCAGCCAACAAGGCCGGCCCAAGTTCGATTCCTCCGCCCCTCTCGGAGAGCCTGGCAAGCTACCGAGAGTATCTTGTCCAAACAGCAGAGCCAGGCAAGCTACCCGTGACTTATTCGATATGCCAAAGACAGTAACAACAAGTCTCATGATGGAGACGTTACTGGGCCCGCTCGAGAAAATCAATGAACAATGGGAGGACCGTGACCGTGATTTACTCCTTACAACGATAGGTGTTATTATGATCCCCATTTTACAAATGAGGGAACTGAGGCATCCTATTATTAGTCAAATAATAACTTGCCTAAGATAGCATGGCTGGTTAATAACAGGATCGGGATTTAGACTGAGAAAGTATGATGCCAAAGTCTGTTCATTCAATCACTATGTTATACTTCACATTTGATGCAAATGCTATTTCTTGTATTTTTATATACCATGTCTATTTCTCACTTTGTTTATAATCTCCTTTAAAATACAATCTTCTTCCATAGCACTAAAGATTACGACTTGCATCAAAGAGTAAATATTTATGTACTCAAAAAATATTTGTTTCATGAGAAAATGAACAAAAGCAAAACACACATCCTTAAAAATGGTGTGATTCTCTGAAGATGTTTTGGGTTTGACAAAAGACCTTTCATTTCTCATGAACATAGTAATGACAGTTTGTAAAACATGTGAACATGAGTTGAACTTTGATAGCAGATATTATGCCCATTTTACAGCTAGAAAAATGGAGACAGACACAAAGAAGCTGACTTGCCTTGACAATCAGTAGTGAGCTGAGATCAGAGCTAAATGCTCAAATTTGTTGTCCTTTAATATATTCCACCTCAAATTTTGATCAACTCTAGTCAAATGTAACACAGGTCCTGATGGCTTGGCTCTGGGTTATCCATGAATGAAACCTAGATAGTTTCTTGTAAATGCAAATAAACAGGTATTATTGAGTGAATTAGAGCAAGGACACACTGCAATTACACATTAAACTCAGTCTTCGGGGAGGACAATATTCCCTGGAAGATCCTGGAAATAGGCTTTGGTGACTGTCATGATACATGGTGATAACTTAATTGATTATTCAAAAATTAAGTAGAAAACTAAGTGCTGAGAAATAGGTGAGGACTAAAAATTAGAGAAAATAATTTTAGGAAAAGGAAAAAAAAGATGGAGGGGCTCCAGTGAAAACATTGTGGGGAGGGCGCTTGCCTAGCACGTGCCTGACTTGTGTTCGATCCTGGACCCCCATATGGTCCTTCAAGTCCACCCATTGTGATCCCTGAGTGCAGAGCCAGGAGCAAGCCATGAGCATCACCAGGTGTGACCCTATAACAAACAGAACAACAAAATAATAGGATTTCAATATAGAAATGACTCCAGAATGGAACTCATAGAATTTTGTTTTTACTATGGTGGAAAAAGGTAAGAAGAAAATATTTGCTCTAACAAGTGAATATTCAAATGAAAGCCAGAATTTGAGCTGGCAGGCCTTGTTTGGAAACTCCTTTTGTTTATAATGTAGGGTTTTTTTCCCCTCTTTATGAAGCAGATGCTTATATAAGCATTACCAGTGTTGTCAATAATACTGTAACATTTGCCTTCCATCCTTTTGTTGCTCAGGGAACATGTTGGGTTTCGGCACATTTAGCTTTGCCATTTACTTCACAAATCGCAGCTGTGTAGTGCTACAACTAAGTCGATTTTACTGAGAATAAAAATTGAAGGGGAAAAAAATCTCCTAACAACCTTTCCAGTAATCATAGGGCTGAAATACTTTGGAGTTTTTTTTTCATAACTTGGTTTCAGTACAATGATGCTTCAGTAAGAATCTTCTTGCAAATTTAATTCAAAAGGGAAGGCTTTGTTGTTATTAAACACAATGGCAGTTTGTACATCTCCACATCATTATGTTGCTTCTCATTATGGTAATTCATTTGCTTCTGCTTTGTATGGATATCAAATAAAAATCACTCTCGCTCCTGGCAAGTGATTGTCATTATGGAGACACTCTGGGAGCCCAGCTAAGCGGTGCTTGGTGTCATAGCAAACACAATTAGCAAAATGGCATCCAGAGTGGCTTTATGGAGTTGCCCTGTGGTGGGTCTCTGTGATTTCATCTAGCAGGCCTGTAGGTTACTAGGCTTTGCCATGTGTCTTCTCTATTTTCATCCTTATGCTATTTTCTATTCAAGTATAATAGCCTGAGGACTCAGTGTGAATTTTACCTTATCTCTCCCCTCTCTCCCTGTCTCTCTGATGGGAAAATTTTCAGCACTTGCTGAGCTCTGAGTTACTTTGCCTTCCAAGGATCCCATTTTCAGGTCAGTGACAGCATCTCCAAATATCATTATGACTTTCTTTATCCCCCTCTTTTTATCCTTTCCTTTTTGTTGTTGTCTAGTATCACTCTAGAAAGGTCCCAAGTTTTTATGAATAAAAAATTAAAGCACTGTAAGGATCATTGTTAATTACCTTTAAATTCTACAAAAACAAATTATACACTTTTTTATGGTGGAAGCACTTGAGATGGGGCCTCTATTATGGCTCAGAGATCTCTGCCAAGTTAGTCTAGAGGGCACTAGTCACACCTCTGCCTATTTGAGACTAAATACAGATATGGTTCTTGGCTGAGCCAGAAAGAGAAAAAATGTCTGGATTTTGCTAGGGAGATTCTTTCATGCAGAGACACAAGATTGGGCCTATATTTCTGGTCCACTTATATCAATCATTTAGCTCTCCTTTCTTACCCTGGAAAACCTTTCCCGATGCCTCCAGACAGAAATGAAATGATGACTTTGCCTTCTATGCCGCTTGAAGCATAACTTATTGATTGTCAATGGCCACTCTACTTGTCTTTTTTTCCTTCTTATCTTCCACCTCTCTTTCTCAATGCTCATCTTTACTGTTTACTTCTGGATAGGAGATTTTGTATCTATGTGCTTTGGAAAAAATACCATTTTTGGCTCTAAGAGCTAATATATCATTGGGGCAAGTTCATCAGAATCTTTAATTTCTTCTCCAAATGATAGTTTAGGCGTAGGATGGAGAGAATTTGCTCTTGAGACCTAGGAAAAGTCTGCTGGGAGACTTTTCAGATAGTTTTTTTCTCCCTTCCTTCCTTCCTTCCTTCCTTCCTTCCTTCCTTCCTTCCTTCCTTCCTTCCTTCCTCCTTCCCTCCTTCCCTCCCCTCTCCCTTCCTTCCTTCCTTTCTCTTTCTTTCCTTCTTTCTTATTTTTATTGGGGGCACACCTGAAAGTGTGCCCCCCCAACAGGAAGACTCAGGGAACCAGGTATATGAAGTGCCAGGGAAGAGCAGATACTTGGGTTGGTACCAACTTGGGTTGGTCGCATGCAAGGCGCTTAAGCACTCTATCCGCTCACTATTTCTCTAGCCCTCCTCTTTTGTCTTTTAACTTTGCAGTGCCAGAAAAGGAGTTCAAGACCTCACACATACAAGGGAAGTGCTCTACTCCTGAGGTACATCCCTGACTCTAGGTTTTCTTTCTTATTACAAAAAAGACATATTAAGAGAAAACATTTGGGCGGGGGGAGTGTGTAAAGGTGTAATGCCTGAATCTGTGAAAGCAGCCCTGTGACAATGAGTCAGTCCTGAGCTTAATAATCAGCACACTTGGTGTGAATGTGGGGAGAAAGAGACTCTCTTTCATTGTTGGTGGGAATGCTGACTGGTCCAGCCTTTTTGGAAAACAATATGGGCATTCTTTCAAAAACTAGAAATTGAGCTTCCATATGATCCCACAAATACCACTTCCGGGAATATGTCCCAAAGATGCAAATAAAGCACAATAGAAATGACATCTGCATCTGTATGTTCATTGCAGCACTGTTTACAATAGCCAGAATCTGGAAACAACCTGAGACCCAAGAACAGATGACTGGTTAAAGAAACTTTGGTACATCTACACAATGGAGTACTATGCAGCTGTTATGAAAGATGAAGTCATGAAATTTGCTTATAAGTGGATGGTCATGGAGAGTATCATGCTAAGTGAAATGAATCAGAAAAAGAGGGACCAATATAGAATGAATGTATTCATTTGTGGAATATAAAATAGCATAATATCAGACTGACATTCAAGAACAGTAGACACACGGGCCAGGAATATTGCTCCATAGTTGGAAGCCTGCCTCATTAGCTGGGGGAGAAGGCAGCTGGAATAGAGAAGGGGTCACTAAGTCAATGATGGTTGGAGGGATAGTTTGGGATGGGAGATGTGTGCTGAAAGCAAATAAAGGACCAAGCATGATAGCCTCTCAGTGTCTGTATTGCAAACCATAATGCCCCCAGATAGAGAGAGAAAGTATGGGGGAAATTGTCTTCCACAGAGGCAAGGGGAAGGCTGGGAATGGGGGCAGGGATACTAAGGACATTTGTGGTGGAGAATGTGCACTGGTGGAGGGATGGGTGTTCCATCATTGTATGGCTGAAACTCAAACACGACAGCTTTGTAACTGTATCTCATGGTGATTCAGCAAAAAAGAAAGAAAAAAAAGTATCAGCATGCTTTAGGGCCAGAAGGATAGACCAGTGGGAAGTAATTTGACTTGCTCATGCCCCACCTAGGTTCAATTTCCAACACTGCATATGGTCCCTGGAGCACTGCCAGGAGTAAGCCCTGAGCAAATCAAATGTGGCTCAGAAAAGAACCAAGATGAATAAACATTCTGAAAGTGGCCAAGTGGAAAGATAGAATTAATCTTTTATAAAATGAGATTCTTTTTCAGGCCACAAGGACGGTGTTTAGAGGTGATTCCCAAAACCTTGCTAAAGGGCTGCTCCCAGAGGTACTGGGCTCCATGAGGCACTGGCTTGAACCAGTCTTCCTACATGAAAAGCATGTGCATTAGTCCTTTGAGTTATTTTCCTCACCCAAATAAGTTTTTTAGTAATTTAGCTCACCCTTCATGCAACTTTTTTCTACTTTTAAATTTCCTTTAGTGGAGATAATAATATTTAAAAAATTGAGTTATGTTTTATCCTATTTATAACCAATACATGATTACTACTTTGTACCTTTAGAAATGGACTTAGTGGAGATGTTGTATTCCATTTCTTGTCAAATTTCTTAGTTAGATGAGTTAGATGGTAATTGTTTGAATGTAGGTTTTCTTCATTTGTAATACACGGTGCTTAGCTTACCTGCTAAGCTTATCTGCTAAGGTACATAGCTTACCTGCTATGTACAGGTGCTGTACAAATGTTTGTTGGATAAACACTCCGCTAGTCATCAGACAATCTAGACTAGTGGCTGAGCACATTTTCATGTTAACCCAGACCTGTCAACAAGAAAAAAAAGACAATTGAAAGTTTTCTTGTGCATAAATGCAGAAGTAACAGGTCAAGATGAGCTCAATCCAGAAACACTTTGCTTTTATTCCTTCCGCAGAAACTACATTCCCCAAGTTGTTTAAAAACAAAAGTTTGTTATGGTTCTGCCAACATTTAAAGGAATCCTATGCTATTTTCCTCCTAAACAGTAAAATGGAAGGAGAATATAAAGGTTTTGGAAAAAATTATTAAGTGTACAAAATTTTGCTTATTTATGTTTGGACATCTCAAGTCGTACACCTATGCAAATTTAGGGCCAGGATGTAGTAGGGATATTGGGATGCACTGCCAGCATGATCCCAAACTGGGCTTGATTCCCGGTACACATACTCCTCTGAGCATCACCAGGATCTTCTGTGGAAGCCCGCAGCATTTGCGGGTCAGCCCTGGAATCCATCCTCAGCATCACAGGGCCGGAGCATCTCCATATTTTCAGGCCCTTGCACAGAACTGCCACCCAGCAAGGTCCTTCTCTCCCTGAAAGTAAAAATAAAAACGTTCCTCCAGATACATTCTTTTTAGGACAGGAAGGATAGGAAGTTTATTGGCGGTTACTTACAAACCCTGACTTTGTGTGTCTTCCTGCTTGGTGTCTGCACCAGTCGACAGGTCTGGAGACCAGGCAAGTTCTCTCCTTCTCTGCTACCATATCTTGGGGCTTTCTTTAAAATTAAAACAAAAAAATTAAAATTTTTTTTGTTAAATTTTTCATTTTTGAGAATTTTTATTTTAATCTGCTGCTTTGGGTTGGAATTTCCTTTTCATAGTGGCCTGGGTTCCCGTCTTGTTTATTGCATCATTGATATTCTGGGCCGTTTTGGATGAACTCGCCAGGAGAGATGAATGTGAGATGAAGGTAGACCTGCCATTTGCTTCTGGAGATAGCAGAAGTTTATGTGTCTGAGTTTTGTGTCTATATGCTGGCATCTCATTGCCCTCTTCTGTCTTCTCTCTCTCTCTCTCTCTCTCTCTCTCTCACTGTTAAAGTTTTGACCTTTAACAGGCACATAAACTCCTCCTGGTATCCTGTACTGGATTCTCTGAAGAGCAGGTGAAGCTCTCTCTTCTTTTGAGCACAGTCAGGACATGGTCAGGGCTTGGGAGACTAGGTTGAGGCAGGGCTGGCCTTCCCTTTCTCTACTGGTTCCCTTGCTCTCTCCTCTCAGTGAGTGATTGGAGAAACATGAGTGTTGCTGCGCAGATCTGGGCCTGATGCAGGGCTTCTGGGCTATGCATCTGTGCTCTTCATAAAGACTCTGGGCAAAGTAAAATAGTGTGTGAGGTCAACATATTACTTTGTGATGTGCCCATCAAGCCAGATGTCTGACATTTCCCCATCTTCGTTGGTTGGAAAACATGTGCATTTCCAAGGGAGAGAGTCTCGATGGCATGTTATTGGCAATGACTTAGAATCTGAAGTTCATTACCCACCAGTTGCCATCTTAACATCTTTAATTCTTAAAAAAAGCAAGTGAGTTCTTTTAATTTGGGAATCCCACAGAGCAGAGACTAGATCTTAAATGAAGGAATAGTTGCCAGAAACAACAAAGGAACAGGCAGGCGAGAGGAGGGCAGGATAAAGCTGAATTGTGTATATTATTGAGATTGTCAAGATGGTCCATGGCATGCAATTCCTGAGAGACACAGAGAATTCTTACAGTGACCACTGGCAGGATGGGCCATTGGGGCATCTGTTCTCCAGCTCCTGTTTCCTGTTGGTTGACTGTCATTGTGAGACCTGCTATTTCCTGGCTCACAAGGATGGTGCTTCTGAACAGGCTCTGGAGGCTGAAGAGGGAAGACCTGTAGTACAATGAGGCGGCAGCTGTCCATATGTCCATAGGAATTGGCTACTCCAGCCACACTGTAAAGCATAAAGGCACAGAGGATGTGGCTTGGGGCATCATAATGCCAGTTACATAACCAGCAAAGTGAATATAGGGGATCTTAATTTTGACCCTTAATTCTGGCCAAGAATTCATCTCTAGCTGTAAGGAATGGTGACTGTCTTGATTTCAGTCTCTCTTCTGGCTTTTCTGAAGATTTCATGATCAGTGTCTTTCTGATTCAACCAAGGTTGATTTTGATCTCTAAGATAAAAATTAAGAAATAAAAACATTTGAAGAAATTAGCTTTGATTGTAGCTGAGAATTTTGCTTTCTGTGGGCCTACTTTATGTATTTTTTTTTTTTTTTGCTTTTTGAGTCCACACCTGGCGACGCACAGGGATTACTCCTGGCTCTGCACTCAGGAATTACCCCTGGCAGTGCTCAGGAGACCATATGGGATTCTGGGAATGGAACCTGGGTTGGCCGCATGCAAGGCAAATGCCCTACCCGCTCCCGTCCCAAAGAAACAATAACTTTAAAAGGAATTCCTTCACAGTCCTATTTAAGTGCAGTAACTGTGTAATGAGGAAGGTGAGGTTTGTGGGTATGACAGAGGGAGATGGAGTCACTCCTTGGTGTGAGCTCTGGACTTCTCAGGATCATAAGCACTAATGTCTAACTTCTGTCGTGCAGTTAGATCAAAGTTAACATGTGGATGTTTTCAACATATGGATGTTTTCAGGGAATGATATCTGGCTAAGAAGGAGATATGTGCAGGGATGCTTGGAAGAGACAAAGATTTTTGCTTCAGAAAGGAGAGAGGGATGGGAAGAGAGAGAGAGAGAGAGAGAGAGAGAGAGAGAGAGAGAGAGAGAGAGAGAGAGAGAGAGGATGTTATTATTGGTGGGAATGCTGACTGGTCCAGCCTTTTACAGCCTTTTAGGAAAACACTATGGACATTCCTCCAAAAATTAGAAATTGAGCTTTCATGTGACCTATCAATACCACTCCTGGGAATATATCCCAGAGATGAAAACACACACACATACACACACACAGTTGAAATGACATCTGCACTTATATGTTTATTTGAGCACTGTTCATAATAGCCAGAATTTGGAAAAACCCCGAGTGCCCAAGAATAGATGACTGACTGAATGGTTAAAGAAACTTTGGTACATCTTCACAGTGGAATACAATGCAGCTGTTAGAGTAGACGAAATCATGAAATTTGTATATAAGTGGATGGATATGGAGAGTATCATGCTAAGTGAAATGAGTCAGAAAGATAGGGACAGACATAGAATGACTGCACTCATTTGTGGAATATAAAGTAGCATAATATGAGACTAACACCTAAGGATAGTAGAGACAAGGCCCAGGAGGAACATGCCATGGTTTGGAAGCTGGCCCCATGTACTGGGGGAAAGGGCAGTTGGAATGGAGAAGGGACCACTAAGTAAATGATAATTGGAGGGATGGCCCAGGGTGGGAGATATGTGCTGATAGTAGACCAAGGACCCAACATGATGGTCTATTAGTATCTGTATTGCACATTAGATATCTGTTTGCCCAAATTAGAGGGAGATTAAGAAAGAATGTACCTGTCACAGAGGCAGGAGTGGGATGGGGTGGGAGTGGTGGGAGGGAGACTGGGGACACTGGTGATGGAAGATGTGCACTGGTACAGGAATAGGTGCTTGAACATTGCATAACTGAAATGTGGTCATGAAAGTTTGTGACTATACTTCATGGTGATACAATAAAATTTATTTAAAAAGAGAGAGAGAATGTGTTTATATGTGTTTTCTTTTTTCAGATCATGTGAGTGTTAGTCCCACATGAAATTCTTCCAGTTGATTTCAGTTTCTAGTTCTCCACTCACAGAGTCTGTGAGAAAGGAAGTGTCACAGGAGAGCCATCGTCACGAGAGGACTTGGCTACCAACCAGTGGCTGTGGCACTGATTAAAAGTTATGCTGTTCTTTCATTACTTCTTTGTGTAAAAAATTTTTTCATTTCATTTCATTTCATCATCCTGTTAATCGTCGATTGCCTTGAGCAGGCCCCAGTAACGTCTCTTTCATCCTAGCCCTGAGATTATATTCACGGCTCTTTAGGAGAATGAGACCCATCAGTGTTACTGGTATTTGGCATATTTGGTAGGCCACGGGGAGTTTGCCAGACTCTGCCCTGTGGGCAGGCTACATTCTAATGACTTATCATTATTTCTTCTCTGAGATCTGCTCTCTCTCCCACTAAATATTTTTCTTACATGTTTTTTACAGACATCTTTGAAGCATACTACTATAACCTTGTATACACTTGCCTTAATTCCTTCAAGCTCTCATGGTTGCTTGTTAGATGAATTCAAAACTCCTTGGCATGAAATAATTAAGATCAGGAGGTCAGTAAACATGTTCTTCCACCATATGTCTTTGAATTCAGTACACTTGTTAGGAAATAATAAAATTTAGTGTTCTTTTTAAGGTAACTTTATCTCTCCAGAGCAGCTCCCTTATAGGAAGTGGCTCAAACAAACAGTCATCCACGTATATCTGGAAATCTTAATTTCTATATGGCAGAGGAAAAGAGAGATTGAGGATTATAAAAGGAACTTTTAAGTACTAGCCAGGAAGACCACACTCACAGGTCATTGACGAGACTAGATATATGGTTCCAGTCTAAGTGCAAAGGGGATCTGGAAAAAATTACATTCTTGGGTGTCCAGGAAAAGAAAAATGAAATTAAACTTTGGTGCTATATATAGTTGTATCTGCCATGGCGTTATCTAGCAATGGACAACTCAAACTTCAAGGAAACACACTGTGTGGTAATAGCTTTTCTGTGCCATTGAGGTTGGGAATAAAACTGTGGGTGGGAATAAATGATTCCCCTGCAGGCCGTGGATATTTGAACTCTCACTGTTGCTGATGGAAGAGAGAGTTTTGGAAACAGGGAGAAAAAAGAGTAATCTTCTCTATCTGAGTGAGAGGAATAGAAGCTCATAACAATGGGTGTAAAGCAGTCTAGAGAATCCCATTAAAATTTAGAATGAAAAATAAATGATGAATTGACCTCACCATTATATTAGAATTACCTGAGAGCAAGGCAGGAAGTCTGAACTTGGCTTTGGGGTCTGTGACCTCTAGGAATGACAATAAAATGGAAGAATAAATTATTCTCAGCACTAACTTCTATATATGCCAACTTTCATTGTATCTTAGGTCATCACCACTGGCGAATGGTCTTAGTTAGGCTTCTAAAGCTATCAGGGAGAGAGCAAAGCATGTTTGGATCAAGTCTTCAGAGTGAACAATCTGAGAGAATTCATTCTATGGTGACATGATGAGACATGAAAGCTCTAGCTTTGTAGCATTTGGATGATTTGGAGGAAGAGGGACAAATAATCACTAGCACTGATTTGTGAAACAAGTTCAATGTCTAAACAGGCCTAGAAATTACTTGGGTTAGGGGGAAAACTACAGAAACTTGTGACATTTAAGAGCCTAGGATCTTTATGGTGTGACATGAAAAGAAATATGACCTTATTTGACAACAGAGTTGGTGGAGTGGGACATTTAAGTTACAAATATAGTGAGCATTAGAAGGATGCTTCACAGCTTCCACTGACATACATTAGCCCTGACTTTTTTCCTCTGTAAACAGAAATTATACTTAGCAAAAAAGATAGAAAAGCACTTTGCAAGAAAAGTTAAATAATGTTATTCATCAGTGCTGCTGATAAATATTAACCACAACAATAACACCAACAGCAAACTTATTATGACAATAACGGACACTGTAAACTTCTTTGTTCTTGATAGTTTTTGAATGCTCTCCTCTTTTATTTTAATCTTTGTTTTGCTTTTAAAATTATCCAACTCATTTTAGTGTCAACTTTGGTTGCTGTATTCATCAACTTAGAAAGCCTGTAGCCTTGGACAAAAGTGTCACTCGATATGTTTGATATATTCAGCTCTGCATCAGTAATCTATTTGCAAAATTGTCCAATTTGAAAGTGACACAGTTGATTCACTTGACTTTTCTTTTTCTAGCACAGTAAAATTTGAAGGAATTCAGGAGGCACTGGGCACAAGTCACCAAGGAAAAAAGACAATAAAGGCATGTGTAAAGTTCTCAAAAGAAGATTGTTGTGTGTCATTAGCAGTTGAACTGAATGAAGAGTCACATAATGCTGAACTTTCCCAGACAAAAGACAATGATAGCTGGATGAATGGAATCTTTTAAAACTTTTTTTTATGCGACCTGTTTAAATTAGATTTTTTAAACTATTAAAATATGTTAATTTTGGTGGCAACGAAACTCTTCAGTGCCACCCTCGAGAACATCATGCGATGACTGGAATAGGAAGGAAAGGGAGTGAAGATAGATGGTCGGCAACTACACCACCTCAGCTTTGCTGATGACATCGTTCTAATAACACCAAACATCAGCCAAGTGGCACAAATGCTGACCAACTTCGACCGTGAGTGTGGAAAGGTCTGATTACAGTTGGATCTCACAAAGACAATGTTCATGAGAAACAGTCTTGTTCCTGACGTTCCATTCACTCTCAGTGGGACGAACATCTCTGAATGCACCAGCAACGTCTCCATTGTGAGACTTGCTGTTACTGTTTTTTTGGCAGATCGAATTTGCCACAGGGAGATTGCCAGGCTCTGCCGTGCGAGTGGGATACTCCTGGTAGCTTGCAGGTTTCTCCGAGAGGGAGAGAGGAATTGAACCTGCTGTGCTATTGCTCCAGCCCTACCATTATAGACAGAGAATTAATGAAGGGACTTCTTTTTAGTTTGCCACTGGATTTCTTAAGGATTAGAACTGACTGGAAAGTATAGCAGTTGGAATGTACTGCAAATACACATGAGCAGTGTTCTAAAATGGTGGTTGGGCCAATATATGTCTGAAGAATTATATAAACTAAGGAGTAAGCATTACATTCTGAAATATAAACACACAGAATTCATAACTTTTTAGATATTCAAGGAAAGTTAACAACTCTCAAAGCATTTTTTATGTTTTAGGGTTTATTTTTTTTATTTCATTGTTATAATCAGAAGACATTTTGAGTTTATACGCTAATGAGAATGTTTATGCTGAAAATTAAATGAAGATAAAAAGTGAGCTATTATATACTAGCTGAGCTGTTTGTGAATTTAGGTTAACCAGCAATGCTGCCAAAAAGAAAGACCAGTCCATCAATGCAGAGGTGGACTGGAGAATTTTGAGTATTTTTTTGATTCTGCCTCTGTATGTGTTCTTTGCTTGGATACAACACAAATCATTACCACTTCCTGTTTAAACAAATCTAGTTGACTTCTGTTTACCCTTCAGGTGGACTTTTCTCTTCCCCCAAATCTTGGTTTGGGGTCTTTTAAATGTATTGTCTTCTTTAGTTAATGTTGCTCTTTTCACATTTATGGAGGCTAAATTGAGGGAATGTAGCTGAATGATATAAACTATTTACACATTCATACTATAAATATTTAGTATGAAAGTGCTTTTAGCTAAAAGAAGGATTCTCCTGTCTCCTAGGTCCCAGCTGTTTCTAGCCTTTAGTAAAAATGTAACTTTTGCAATTCAAAAAAAGGTAAGATCAAAAATGTTCCCAGCAGTTTCATTACGCTTTATTCCCATCCCTTCAGAAATCAGCTTTGGAGTCTAACAGCAGTGGAGTTTCCAGATGGTCTGTATAATTCAAGTAAATCATGCATGCCATATAACATAACCTAAAAAGGATATTTGAAAGAGTTTTATGGACTCTGCCCCGAAATCCTTCCATGAGAGTAAGTCTGATATCTTGGAATTCTTTTGTTCCACTACAGATGAAAAGTTCCTCATTTACCCACCACTGCAATGGGAGTAGCAGGAATATTTTCCTGGTCCTCTGGAGTAGAAATGTTTGTTTGGGTATTTTCCTTAGTTATGGGTCCTTGAGAAGGGTCAGCCTTCACTTTGCGATAGCCTCTGAGTTAGTATAATGCTATAATCATATAGTGTTTGTTTACAGATTTTTTTGTTAAATGAAAGAATTAAAAATTCATCAGGAAGAACTTGGATGATTCTTCTGAGAAGCTGGGGAGGCCAGAGACACAGTCCAGCAAGTAAAACACTTGTCTTACACTCTGCTGATGCCACAGAGATCTCTGCACCATGTGGGGTGCCTCCTGCTACGACCACAAGTGATCCCTAAACACAGAGTCAAGAGTAAGCCCTGAGCATTTCTGGGTGTGGCCCCCCAAACAAATAAAACCACACATAAATATCACAATAAAAACCAAGTTATTAGAAGCTGAGGGCTAGTTTCTCTTTTTCAATGGTTGGGATGGCTCATTCTTTAATACATTATTGTTTCTCAATTTTTTTCCCGGGGAAGGGATGGTATCTATTTTTCTTGACCACAAAAGTGGGCCAAAAATTTTTTAATGCTGCACAGAAAAAACAGAAAAAAACTGTTCTTTCTGTTTAAGAGTTACACTTTGGATTAAAGATCTTTTGAAATAGTACACAAAATGTAACTTTTTCCCTTCAGAAAAAGGGTTTTTTTTTTAAATCACATTCTCCAATTTTTTAAAAATTTGATTAACAAAGTTGTGTTTGACCACATTCTACCCCCTCAAAAATGATGAATCATTACTCCAGAGTTCTCCTTAACATGGACTCCAGTTTTCACTTCTTCTATCAGGTTGAAAGCAACGAAAATACCTCTGTTGGAATATTTTCTTTTCCTCCAGAGATCAGTTCTATTTCTAAGTCTGCTAGTGTTGATTTTGCCAAAGAGGTCTCTGCAAGACATCAATCAGCTTTCTTTAATTTGACAACAGAGGGTCATGGCTTGCTTATATGTCCTGCCCCATGTACCCAGTTCTATCAACTTGTACTGAAACCTGATAGAATTTTGGTTTCATCATATAGAAGCATTGTGCCTCAGTAAATTGTTTATCTTTTTTGTTTGTTTGGGGGCCACACTCAATGGTGCTCAGGAATTATTCCTAGCTCAGGACTTATTCATATTCCTAGGGATCACTCCTGGTGGGTTCAGGGTATCATATGTGGTGCTGGGGGTTGAACCTGTCTTGGCTGCATACAAGAGAGGCACTCTGTCCACTGTACTATTATTTCAGCCCTATATACCTTTTCTAAGACATAATTTTCTTTCTTTCTTTTTATTTTTTGTTTTCTTGGGTCATACCTGGCAATGCACAGGAGTCACTCCTGGCTCTGCACTCAGGAGTTATCCCTGGCGGTGCTCAGGTGACCATATTGGAAGATGGGAATCAAACCTGGGTTGGCCATGTGCAAGGCAAACACCCTACCCACTGTGCGATTATTGCTCCAGCCCCAAGACATGATTTTTTTTATATTTAAACACAATGTTCTTCTCTTTTTATAATTTTCTTAGCTCACATGGTTTTTCATTCATCCATTCATTTATTCATTCACACAGCACATGTTAATGGAAGATCTATTACATTCTAGATCTTGTTTTAGAACAGTACAGAGAAGGAACAAATAGATAAACAGGACAATAAGAATAATGAGTGCAAGGCAAAGAATTTAAATGGTATGATGCAATGAAGAGTGACTGATGACTGGTTTAGACTGGGTCATCATGGAATGCCTTTCTAAGGGGTGACATTTAGGATCTGAAGATCAAGGCAAAGGAAGTAGTGCTACAGCCCTGTGGCAGGCCTGGGCCTGATGTGTCTGAAAGAATGCCAGTGGCGCTGATGGAATCCCAGAGGTCAGCGGGTATGGCTTTGAAAGTCACGGTAAGAAGCTTGGAATGGATTTTAAATACAGTGGGGGACTTTGGAAGCATTTTAAGCAGGACAGTGGTATGCTTACTTTATGAACGACAGTTCCAGCTGCTGTGTAGAGAACGCATGCATTGTAAGTATGAAAGCAAGAAAACTAATTAGGAGGCTACTCCTGAAGTCCAATTTAACAGACAATGGTGGCTTAGGCAAGGTGGGTGTATAGATAGACATAGGAGGAAGTGGCAGGTTGTAGAACTGTGTGCATTATACTTGGAACCCTTATAATGCATAGTGAGCACCAAACGCTTACCATTACTCTTATTGCTATTATTATTATTATCAGAATTATTACCATTGGATTAGTATAATGAAATTGGACCAAGTAATGGGGTGACATTACAGTGACATTAGGAATATTTCTAAGTTTAGAGAAAATTAGCTAGGATGAGTCAAATATTATTTATATGCAGATATTTAATTAGTTACTTTCCTGGCTCTTTCTCAGACGTGGTATTTTCAATACTTTTTTCTTTGTTTGGAAAAAAAAACTCATCATTTACTTCATCCAGGACACACTGTTTAATCATTTTGTAGTGGAAAAAGTCCTGATTATTTTCAAATGACAGATGTGAAATAGTGGTATAGTGGTTTCTAAATTGTGTGTAAGATATTGCATATTGCATTGCTCTGGAATTTATTGTGAATGAAGAGTTGAAAAAAATTAGGGAGATAAAAAATCCAGGAATAAAGCAAAACTAAAACCAACATACATAGATTAATATATTTATGAAGCAAGTCATGCAGTTTGGTGCCAGAAAAGCCAAATGAGGAAGAAATGTTCTGAAAACAACTCACAATTACCAAGAACACTAAGTTCTGAATCAGAGAAACATCAAGACTAGTGATAGTCATATATATATATATAACTATATATATATGACTATATATGACTACATATATATAGTTGCTATGGAGTTATTTAAAGTTGCAAAATAATGAGTGTGAGAGAAGGAGAAAGGGAATGTTTTCTTTTTCTTCTTTTTTAAACCTTATCAGAAGTAAGTCTTTGGTTCTAACCTTGAACAAAAGCTGAGATCTTTTTCATTCTCCATTATCAAGTAAGTGCATATTTATAAGTTAAATTATTCTGACACTCAGACATCTTAAATGAAAGACACACATCATTGGGATCCTTTAAAGCTATGCTGATCTCTTCAAATGTTAGAATTCACTAGAGTGAGGTTGGCTTTTCAGATAAGTGACCCTATCACTTTAGAGTAATCCCTATAATGAATAAAAATGTCAACACTTTCTAAGAAAACACTAGGCTCCAGATGATAATATTCTACTAGGCCAGAGAGAGTTTATTTTCAAAGTATGGACACCAGTATTCTCCAAACACTGTAGTTTTTTTTGCTTTACTGAAATAGTTATTTTTTAAAAGAATGAACACAAATATTCTTGAAGCAGTGTGGATTTTTGGCTATACTAAAATAGTTATGTAGGTTTACTGAGCACTCACAGTGGGATAATAATTTTGGCAGTGCATTTTTGTTACAAAATGTTTTCGTTTGGGGGCTGGAAGAGAGCTCAGAGGGTTGGAATATAAAGTCCTGGATGTGATTCCTGGTTCCCAGCACCTCTGAGAATCACTCCTCATCTCCACACCTCCAGAAGTGTGGCAGGAATAGCCCCCACTGCCAGGTAGGCTACCTAAACAGTAAGATAAATACATTTTTTTTGTTTTTTTCTTTCATTTTGAGGAAAATTTAAATGATAGAAATAAAAGTACCTATCATACTATAATAGACAGTTGACTCATTAGAGGTAGGCCTTTTAAGTCAATTGAACCAATTATTTAAAACGCAAGCAAAAATAGCATTCCCAAATCACATGTATAGATCACTAGTTCTTCAAAGAATCACTTAAAAGTAAGGAAGCTCAGACATGCAGACTCCTGCACTGCCCCTCAGATCTGCTTGGACCCCACTTTTGCCTCATTCTGCACTTCATGGCTATGGCTCATTAAGGTTATGGATAACCACCACAATCTCTTTTGAACTATTCAAGAATGTTGGCAGAATAAATAACTGCGCTGCAGCTGCTCTTTAACCTGTAGTGAGCAGTAGTTACTATCTCTCTTCTCCACCACCCAATCTAGATTTCCTCTCCCTAGGCCTTCACTTTGACTGCTCTAGTTTGTTTACCTAATGAAATAGCTCACACCTCGACCTCCAAGGGTTTGACTCTCTGGTTTCCATGTCTTGTGAGGCCACAATTGCTAGAAACTCCCATTCACCATTATCATCAGGATTGGAAACACTAAAAACATCTCTGTGAATCTCAAACTCCTCCCTGCTCCACTGTAGAATAGTGACCTTAGTGTCTCGTGATAAAGACTTCATCTGCCAGCTATAAATCCTCCACCAGGAGTACTTGCCCCTTTGGTTGCTTATCCAGAGGCATAAAATGCTCAGAGGGACCAGGTGAGTCCTTAGAGGTTCAATCTCTCGTGAAAAGAAAGCCCCCTGCTGGTGGGCATGGTATAGCAACACTACAGGTACAAAACTATAATATTGATACTACTGGGAAAAACATCTTTTTAAAATAGAAGAAACAGAAGAACAGTGGTGGAGGCTCTTTGCAATTTTTGGTGTTGTTGTTTTTTCAAAAAAACATATTTTACTCCAGAAACACCTGGCTTCTCATCTTTTTTACCCTCTCATTAACACTTCCAAGGCAACTTCATAGATTTCTGGCCAACTCTGTCAACCTTATATTTGCTACTGCCTGCCAATCCCACCATGCTGAACCACATAATTCAAGGGTAGAACTTCTGTACCACCAAATTCTTCTTCCGTCTAGACCTCATTTCTGTAACACAGGTGAGAATCTCCATATTTATAATGTTCTATTATGTTACAACTTATCTCTACGACTTATCGCCAGCATTGGAACCTTGTGTCCATTCACCATCAACGAGGCCAGTTCAGGAATTCCCTCTCTTGAATTTTCTTTCTGGGTCACTTCCAGAATTAATTTAATTTGTCGTCCCTACCCCACTTGTGCCAGTGCCCAGCCACAAGCAGAGCTTGAGATGACCACTTTTTATTCTCATATTTTTTGGGAAAGGTGGTCCTACAAGCAAATGTGAACTAAGAAAGAGTTAGATGGGGAAGAAGAAAAAGCCAGCAGTAGTGTACATTTAAGGAGGATGAAGATGTAACTGATGAGTTTGGATTCCACTAGGACTATAGCAAAGCATGTAGAATCTCTCTACAAATGACAGACTGGAGGGGGTATGGTGCCGCCAGCAGGTCAATCTCTACCTGTGAGGCTAGTGCGTCAGCAGCCTGATGGCACCATCAGAGTTTCAGATACCCCAAAATTGCTGCTGTGCCTTTGGCCAGACCCCAAAAACTTGGGGCAAAGTTTACCAAGAAAGTAAATGGCCAAAAGTTAGGTATGTGGGAGACACACCCACAAACCGCCTCTGGCTCAGCTATATAATTGGAGGCATGGCCTCTCTGGTTCCTGATCAAACTGCTTAAAGGCCATGATCCCAAAGACTCAGAACTGAATCTCGGAACCCAAAACACAAAACCCAAACCATTTCTGGCTTTTGGCAGAAATGCGTCCTGTACCGGCAGTCGGTTACTGGTGCTGAGCCACTCCAGGTGGGAATAGGTTTCGTGCCTTTGCCTGTTCCCCCTGGCGGCCCAGTGACCGCCATCCTCCAGAGGCCACAGGACAGTCAGGTTTGGGCTTGCAGTGATGAGACACGTGGGGCCTCACCAGATGGGGGTGGAACTGGCCCTTTCCTCCCCATCTCATCAAGACCCCGAGTCGCTGCCTAGAAATGGCCTCTCTGGCTCCTGATCAAACAGATTAATGGCCATGTTCTCAGAGACTCAGAAACAAATCTTGAAACCCAGAAATCCATCTGGACCGCATACAAGGTGGCTGCCGCCTCAGAACTTATTGGAAAGCCAGGTATGAGCTGGTGGTGACGGGGCAACTGCAGTCTCATGGGTAGGGGGGCGGTACTGCCTCGTCCTTCATGCCCTACTGAGGTCACGAGTTGCCCCCCACGAGTGGCTCTCCAGCACAGCCATAACACCAGATGCACAGAAACCAATCTCGTAGTGATCTGGCTCTTTCCAGAAATCCAAAATCATTATATGACATTATATGATTCTTATACCAGCTATAGAAAACAAAGTATTTCACAATGCCTTTTCAGCAATTCTGATTGTTGGGGGGAAATTATGAACAATAATGGTGCATATTCTGTCGAAATAATGAATGCAATCAATGTAGAGAAGAGTTAAGTAGAAATCATCTGCCTCACAGGCATTGGGAGGGGTGGGAGGAGGGTATATTGGGGTTCTTGGTGGTGAAAAATGAGTACTGGTGAAGGGAGAGGTGTTTGATCATTGCAGGACCGAGACTTAAACCTGAAAGCTTTGTAACTTTTCCCACAGTGATTCAATAAATAAATCACTTAATCACTTAATCACTTAATCCCCGTTATTCATCGATTTATTCGAGTGGATGCCAGTAACGTCTCCATTCATCCCGATTGCGTGCTAGCGTAGCCCAATGGTATCTGTTCGTTTTAGGAACATGTAGAGCCTCAAACCGATCATTTAGGGTCTTGACGAAGAAGTCTGACCATCTTATAGGTGGGCGTCCACGTGATCTTTTGATGTCTCGTGGAATCCAATCAGTAATGGCTCTAGTCCAGCGGTTGTCTGTAAACCTCATTACGTGTCCAGCCCATCTGATTTTTGATGTCTTGGCAAATGAGACAGCGTCCCTGATTCTTGAGCGTTGACGAAGATCAGAACTCCGGATTCTATCTCTCATTTGAGTGAATCGTGATATTCCAAGCATAGTTCTTTTGATTCCTCTTTGAGAGACCCGAATAGTGTTCTCATCCTGTTTTCGTAGGGTCCAGGTCTCTGAGGCATATGTTAATGCAGGAAGAATAGTGGAATCAAAGAGATGTGCTCGTAGCTGGAGGTTCTTTGTCCTTTTAGTTATTTCTTCAATGCTCTTGAAGGCATTCCAAGCCGCTCTCTTCCTCCTGCGCAACTCAGGTGCCAGGTCATTCATCATGTTGATTTCTCGACCTAGGTATATATAATTGTTGCATTCGGAGATGGTGGTTCCGTTGAGGGCGAATGGAGCATCAGGAACAAGGCTGTTTCTCATAAACATTGTCTTCGCAAGATTCAGCTGTAGTCCGACCTTTCCACATTCACGGTCAAAGTCGTTCAGCATTTGTGCCGCTTGGTTGATGTTTGGTGTTATTAGAACGATGTCATCAGCAAAGCGGAGGTGGTGTAGTTGCCGACCATCTATCTTCACTCCCATGTTTTCCCATTCCAGCCGTCGCATGATGTTCTCGAGGGTGGCACTGAAGAGTTTTGGTGAAATGGTATCACCCTGCCGAACCCCTCTCTTGATATGGATGATTACTTCTTTGTAGAATGGTGAGATCTTGGTAGTGAATCCGCAATAGAGCTCACGAAGGATCCTGATGTATTGAGTTTGTACACCCTGATTGGCTAGGGCTTCTATGACCGCTTCCGTCTCAACAGAATCAAAGGCCTTCTTTAAATCAATGAACGTTAGACAGAGTGGCATCTTGAACTCCCGAGATACCTCAATGAGCTTGGTTACTGTGTGGATATGGTCGATGGTACTGAATCCTTTTCGGAATCCAGCTTGTTCACATGGTTGTCCTTCATCTAGTGTTCTGCTAATCCTATTCAGGATGACTCGAGTGAATAGTTTGTAGATGACAGACAATAGGCAGATTGGGCGATAGTTGCCAATGTCGTGGATGTCTCCTTTCTTGTATAGTAGTACAGTCTTGCTGGTTTTCCATTGGGATGGAACCTTGCATTCAGACAGGTAGCGTGTGAAGAGTCGAGCCAATGTATTGATGAGTACTGATGGTAAGTTCTTCAGGTGTTCAGGTCTGATCTTGTCTGGGCCAGGTGCTCTTTGTTTCTTTACCGACGAGATGGCATGTTGGATTTCGGAAGGGAGAACATTGGGAACGACATATCCATCATGTGGTATGTGGTATGTGAGCAAGTGGATGTGGCTATTAAAGAGATCTGAGTAGAAGTCATGAATAATCTTCTCCATTGCCCTTCTGGAAGATGTGATAGATCCATCATGATGTCGGAGGGCAGTCATCTTGGATGACTGGATAATAATAATAATAATAAAATAATAATAATAATAATAAATCCATTAATAAATGGATCTCAATAAATAAATATAAGAAAAAAAAGACAGACTGGAGAAAACAAAGCTGGGGGCACTATAACTCTCATTCCCATCTGTCACTGGTAGAGAAACACTCCTGAACTCACCAACACCCCTTACCTTCAGTCCTCTTTTGTCCCCTTTCCACCTGCAAGTGCAGTCATGAGATCCAAAATGATTCTCACAGTGAGCTTCAAGGCATTAAGTAATCACTTGCTTTGGATGCAAACAAGTTGCTGAGATAAACTTATAGGGACAGTCTAGTGCAACTTTGGCTAAATCAGAGGTGTGGGACACCGATTTATCTGTTAGAACAAGAATATCAGAACAGGGGCCGGGGAGAAAGTACAATGGATAAGTCACTTGCTTTGCACATGGCTGACCCAGGTTTGATCCCCAGCACTGCATGTGGTACCTTGAGCACAGCCAGAAGTGATTCCTAATCACAGAGTCAGGAATAAGCCTGAGCACTCAGCACTTCTTGGTATGCCCCCATCTCCCCAAATATTGGAACAGAATGTTAAGTGGAAGTTGGGTCATTGTTCCCTGTAGAAGTCTTGACTTGATTACATTGTCTGCCTCTGGGCTTTTCTATGTAATGAGACAATAAATTATTTATTTATTTAAGCCAAGTTGATGAGGTATTTTCTGTTCCTTAAAATTGAATGCAGAGAGAAGAAAGGCCGCTGGGAGGCTCCACAGCTCCCAGAGAATGCTCCAGGTCCCAAACAGAGCCGAGATCACCGGGAAGTCCCAGATGGGGTAGGTGCTGCATCCTGCCTCCTCCAGATGGAACCCCGGTGACCATGAGCCTCTACAAGCATAGCTCGAGCATGTGGGAACCAGGATTTTTACTCCAAACCGTGCGGCCACTTACGAGGCCACGTGACATCTCTTTATATACAAAGTGATCAATGGAAAGTAAATCATCCAACGTTTCTTCATGAAAATTAGGCTTAACTCTTTTACAAACCACAGCACCCAATAGGAGAGAGAGAACAAAAGGGAATGCCCTGCCACAGAGGCAGGGTGGGATGGGGGGTTGGGGGTCTGAGGGATACTGGGATCCGTGGTGGTGGGAAATGGTCACTGGTGTAGGGATGGGTATTCAAAATAAATAAATAAATTTTAAAAAATTGAATGCAATTTTGATATTTATATTAACATTATATAAAATACTGTAGAACTTCATTTGAGAAATCCTACTTTATATGAAAAACTAGGAAAAAAGTTTTTTCTATAGCCTTAACAATCTTCTTTCATATTTTATTTTCTCCATTAAGCATTCTGAATTTTGAATTCTGCCATCATTTTTAGCATGATACATTTATTCTTTGAGAGATTTGGCATAAAATATAACATAAAGTAATGAATATTTCAGATTAGGACATGGGTAAATTGTGAGATAGGGGTTAGTCTACTTGAGATCATTAGGAATTTGACTTAATTCAGAAAGCTAATTATTTGCAGGATTTGTGGTGGGGTAAAGGGTTAAGAGGAAAGATCTTTAGGGGTTTCCAATTTATAAATGCTGTATAATAGTGTCCCATATTGAAAAAGAATGGGGATAGAAATTTCATATAGTGTGATCTATTTTTTAAACTGATACAACTAAGAAATTTCATATAGTGTGATCTATTTTTTAAATTGATACGACTATTTATTATGGATAAAAAGGAAAAGAAGCATCAACATCCTTAAGATGAGACAAAATATTGCTCATATTTATAAGATTTATTCAGACCTAAGCCCAAAGAGGTGATCTAGATGCATTTCTTTGAATTTTTGATTTTGTATATTTCTAAGATAATCTGCAATTGCAGATGTGGTATGTGGTCATTATGCATGTTCAATTTAAAAAATATAAGTTTTTTGGTCTGAAAATATATTGTCTACATAATCAGCACCATATTATTTGTAGAGGAATCACAGCTATTGATTTACTGCTAATGTAGGTTCTAAGATGTCAGGGAAAGAAAAAGGCCAGGTTATGTTTGAGATCAATACTACTCGTCAGCATCCTTCCCCTAGAAGAGAAAGTTCGAGGGTATAGAGGAAAGGTGGGTTGGACCCCATAGATGACATTTCAGACCAGTTTGGATGACTGTTTGACTTCGGCTTAATTGATTCATGGCTTATTGTTTTATAATTATTGGATGTCCATGATATGTTAAACTTTCAAGTCTTATGGGAAAATGTTTACGTTAAACAATGAGCTTTTGTTCCTAACACTCAGATTGCAATGAGACAAGTACTTTTGCATTTTTGAGGATGTTGTTTTTGTGTAAAGTCACCATAGGAAATTGAAGATCTGATAAGCAAATAAATAAATAAATTGTTATTTTATTGTCTGGTGAAACTAATTAAACACATAAATGCACAAAAAGTCAAATCAGTATGCTCCTCTATTTCATCCAAGATATCCCATGAGATTGAGCTCTGTTTCTATTGATGTCTTAATTGCTATAACTCACCCTAGCTCTTTCAAATCTAGAAAAATAATAATCATAATACACCAGAGTTTTTTTGCATAATTTTCTTAGGCTATTGACTCAGAACTTACTTTTTTATACTGGGGAAAGAATATTTCTATATTTAAAAATACAAAAAACATGGTATTAGGCAATATCATTCTATGGACATAAAATTAATAAATACTGAAGATGACATGGCATTTGAGGGTTAGTGTGGAAAATCAAGATACGTCTGTATTGCCTCAGAGAGAAATCTATCTCAGCAGGCAAACACTCATATCTGTTCATTTGGGAAGAAAATGGGCACTGATTAGAAGACATATAGAACAATCTAGGTAGTTTCTTCCTGTACCCATTATTCTCAATTTTGGGTGGATAAAAACTATTCTCAAAATCGGGAATCACAAAACCAGGTTTCAGTCTGATCACTTAGAGGTCTTTAGAGCAGAGAGTGAGAAACGGTAGAGTGGCATTTCTGCTGACCCTGCTTACAAGCAGTTTAAGCTCCTTGTCTCAGTTTTCTCATCTGTGAAATGGGGACAATATTAAGTTATCTATTCTATAATAGTTACTGCAGTCTTAAGAAAAGTACATGGAATGTGATCGGAAAAAAATACCAATGAGAAGGGTAACACAGCACATGTACTTAACCTATCAGCTCCTTGAAAGCTTAGCTGTTTAAATGCTGAAGTTATCACTTTGTTTTCTCTGTTTTAACAAAAAAAATTTCATCAATCTGATATTTATTTACCATTTGAATTTATATCCAACGCCTCCTTTATATGGAAAAGCCTTTCTTCACCATTGCATAAGTGGTAGGCTTATAGACATATTCTCTTTCCTATCAGATATTTGAACAAATTATGTTATGAATAGTTATTCTTTCATTTATTGATTCATTAATTCATGTCTTTTTGCAACATAACAGTGTCAAAATAATAGATATCTTTGTTTAAATTTCCTGAATCACATCCATATCTGTTATTAGAAACAGGGGTGAATATCTAATCTTTTGGGGTCATTTTCCCACCATAACTTTTCTTTTTCTTTCATGCAGTTTCAACACCGCTAATTATTTTCAGAAGAAAACTAGTCTACCTCTGTGCCGTGGTGACCCTTCCTCTGCCAGCACCTCTTATTTTATACCACTCAAAATTTCCTTGTTCTAAAAACAGCTATTTTGCACAAGTCATTTGCAGGGCCACAAAATCATTTCAGAACTAGGGTAGTCAGGTGAAAAATTGTTTGCACTTTCAAATACATTTCCTACCTGATGACCTGTAAAATTATTTCAGAATTAATAATAATATGTCCTATTATTACTTTAGACAAATGAAAAATCATATTCCAAACCTCATATGTGTGTCATCTGAAACTAATGGAAGTAGCAAAGTTTATAAAACTGTCTCTAGCTCACTAGCCAACTTAGCTCTTGACTTATGTTTACTATCTCCTAAATTCTACAGGATGATTAGGTTTTGTTCAAATCACCAGGCCTATTTTTTTGGTGGTAGTTTCCATGACCACTCCCCCAAATCAATACATAAAAGTATTACATGCAAGAAGAATGTAATGCCTTAAAATTATTTATCATGTAATGGCAATATTAAATAATATAAAATTTTAGTGGTACACCTGTACATGAGTATATGAATCATCAAATTCACCATCAGAGTTCTGGTGCTGCTCCACACTGAAAAGATCTATCTCTACCACCTGCCCTCTTTTTCTTCTGTCAACCACCACAGTTTTCACCAAGTCTAGGAGTTACTTTTCTTTTTCTCTCTTTCTCTCTTTCGGTGCTACTTTGTTTTAATTATTCGTATTCCATATATGAGTGGAAGCATCCAGTGATTGTATTTCACTTTCTTATTTCACTTAACAGCATGATCTGTTAAGTGAAATAAGCATTACACTCTTCTCCATCAATGAAAATGAACGACTGCTTCTCATTCCACCGTGCAATTTAGTAACCTATATCCAACATAAAAGTGGATTTAAAAATACGAAGTATGTTTTCTCTGAAACCTTAAGCAAGGGCATGAACAAAGGAGTGTGCCTATGCAGCAAGAAAGAGCCTGCTTGTATATTTTAAAAGAGAGAATTGTTTGAGGAGCTCTAGTGCCTTCTGCTCCTTGATTAAATCTTGATTAAAATCAGTGCTGCAGTTATAGAAGGGAAAGCAGTCTTCTTCTTCCTTGCCCTGCTGTAGGTAACATCACTTGATTGCTTGAGACAGTTAAAGGTGCTTTGGTAGTAAAAGGACAGCAAGATTAATGGGCAAGCATTTCCATAGTAACAGCAAAGCACTCTGGGAGACGGAGCCACATGGGGGCGGAGCTACACAGGCCAGGATTTCTGCTTCCATGGCAACAACAGTGTGGGGTGGGGATGAACATGCTGCAAAACTTGCAGAGGTCTGTTTAGTAGAGACAATGTATAATCAGAATTGTCAATCTATTTTAAAATCCAAAGTTAAATCAAATTTGAGACCACAAGTTGATGCAAAACATTTAAAATATACTGTACAGCCACTGAAAATTTCTGAAGCATAAGCACAAATAGTTTAAGAACTATCCAATTGTGACAACTTGTTAGTTAAAAAAATCCAATTACCAAGATTTTTGTCCCAGAGTAGTTGCAGAAAATTACACAATTAGAGCAATTTTTCTCAGCTGCTCCTCTACAGAAAATGAAAGTAATTATACAAAAATAGTGTAAAATACTTTTCACAACTGCAAGTTAGATTTCTCTTTCTTTAGAAGAAATTCTGTTTTTCTCTGTAGATAATCGTTTCAACCAAAGTTGAAGAGAGATGTAAGTAAAAAGAGGAGGCAATAAAAGAAGAGCAAAGAGGACAGTAAAAGGTGAATGTGAATGACATCCCAGATGATTCAGAAGCGGAAAAAATCTGAAATATCTAAAAATCTTGCTTTCCAAATAAAGTTATAGAAAGAAAATTGTTTTTCACCTGCTTTTATTAACATCAGAATTAATATATATATATTTATTTATTGAATCACCGTGAGAATAGTCACAAAGCCTTTCAGTTCAAGTCTTGGTCAGTCATACAATGACCAACCACCCATCTCTTCACCAGTGCACATTTTCTACCACCAAGAAACCCAGTATAACCCCCTCCCACCCACCCTCCGCCTGTGTGGCAGATTTCCACTTTACTCTCTCTCTCTACATTGATCACATTCAATATTACGACAAAAGACCCAACATTGTTATTTGGAATTTTCCCCAACATTCAGACCTGTCACAAAGACATCATTAGATAATTTGTTTTCTATTGCTGATTATGAAGAGCACACGATGTTGTGTGGTCACAATAGTGGCCACATGAATTTGGATTTCTGATATTTTAGTAATAAACCTAGAGGGATTACTGCCAGAAACCCCTGGGTTCTGAGATTGGTATGTGTTCCTCTGGGTTCATGGTCGGTCAGGAACTAGAGGAGGCATTTGAGGGTGGCAACCCGGAGCATTGTTGTGGTGGGGAGCAGGGCCGATTCCACCCCCCATCCCATGAAGTCCCACAAGCCTCGTCAATGCAATCTCTCACCTGGCTGTTCATTAGGCTCTAAAAGATGCAGGCCATCATGCTGCCGCCACAAAGGGGGACAGGTGGAGGGACAGACACCCTTCCCCTCCCAGGGTGGCATAGCACCATAGTTAAATACACAGTCCAGATGCATTTTGGTTGGGCATTATATTTTGCTCAAATTTCCCCACCACCATTCAAGCCTGTTTTTCAGGGACAAATGCTAGATCATTTACTTTCCATTGATCACTTTGCATATCAGGAAATGCGGCTGTGCAGTTTGGAAAATAGTCCTGGTATCCGCATGCCAGAGCCATGCTTGTAGAAGCTCATGGTCACCGGGATTCCATCTGGAGAATGCGGGGAGACAGCACCTACCCCATCTGGGACCTTCCAGTGATATTGGCTCTGTATGGGGCCTGGAGAATTCTCCGGGAGTTGTGGAGCCCTCCAGCCGGTTTTCCTCACTTCTGTGTGAGAATTAATATTTTTAAGGTTCCCTTTGTCCTATCCAAAGTTGTAATGTATTCAGGAAACTCACTCACTATACATTTAGGATTACACACTATTTTCTATTCTAGTCTGTTGAGTCAGTTCCTACAGCCAGTAAAACAGAAGGCTGAAGACTACATGGTGAATGGGATTCATTGACATAAATATTTAAGTCTGAATCTTCTCTATCCTATGACACTTATTATCTGGAAATATTTAGTAAGTATGTTCTATAAATTTTGAAAATATAGGAATGATTCAACCCAGCACTTGTTTTAGTGTCTCTTTTCTCATTGTACTTTGTCCTCAATTGTTTCTGAATGCCTAAATGTCACTTGGCCCCTGTATCTTAAAGAAGAGTAATGTCATTTGCTAAGCATATAACATTATTATTCAATAACTGTGTGTAGGGGAAAGTTTACTCTCAGGAATAAATATCAGCCTGCTTGAGTGAGTATCAACCCCCATGCTCTGGGGACTGTCCTCTTTTTCTACCATTAACCTAGTTATCATTGTTTTGCTGTGGTCCTAATTTTATCTACAGCTGATTGACTTGTAAATAGATATTTAAGTTTGATTTGGTCAGTCTGGGAGGTCATTTTCTCTAGTCACAGCAGCTGTAAAATGTAAATCTCTATAGCTATTAATGACCATGTTTTTTGTCATTTGATAAAATCTCAAGAGAAAAGAAAGAAAACACAAGAGAAAAGCAGATATTAGAAGCAGAATCTGGATTTAAATGCTTTTCTACTCACTAATTCAGTTGTTTCTGAAAACTAGCAGAATCTGCATTCCTGGTGATTGGTTGTACCCAGCCAGTAAATTTCTTTCTTTCTTTTTGATTCTCAAGGTGCTCAAGTTGGATTTTTACCTCTTTCATCTTCTAATTAATTTTCCTTCCTTCCTTCCTTCCCTCCTTCCTCCTTCTCTTCCTCCCTCTCTTCCTCCCTCTCTCTCTTTTATAAGGAGTATTAAATAATTTATTGATTACACATAATAATGGATAATACACAAGCTTCATTTCCATCCATATTTTTATCTGGTTCCATAATTCAATTTTGATATATTTAATAGGATGTGCCAATATCATTAAGAACAAAATAAACTCTATTGACTGTATTTGAGTGAACCTTTTAATGTTTAACTCTGGGGTCACAACACAGTTACAGTCAGTTCAACCACACCAATATTTATGAAGACAATGGATTCTCCTGACCATGCAGGATATAAATAAATTTCAAATAGAACCTGACATCACCCTGAAGAATTCTTTCACACTGTTGGGTTAAGTTTACCAATGTGGCCTCAGAGTAGACTAACTTTACACAGCATATTACCAAAAAAGACACATTTATTCAGTGTCATAATCAGACGATTTCATTTAGCAATCAACAGTGTGGGTGCAAAAAAAAACCCCCAAAGCCAAAAAACACCTTGCATTAAAACTCTTTGTTGGAATGCTTTACACTTTTCACAGAACAGAAACTAAAATAACCTGTTCTACAATTAGTCACAAATAGAGTCCTCAAGTTCTTGCCCATACACATGACTATTGTCTAAAACATGTCTTCTTTGTAACAGAGAGGCCCTGCCACCACTGTTCGACTGAATTCACAAATCAGAAACCTGTAGCTTCCCTATCACTTCTCTGACTCTTCTCTCCTGCTAAACTTTCTTTCCTGGCAATTTAAACATTCTGCCACTGCCACAGTTACTGCTATTGCTGGAACCACAATAGCCACCTTGGTTTTGTGATTCCGTGAAGTATTGGCCTCTACTGCCATAGGAGCCTGAACTTCAGTCTCCAAAATTTCCTCCCTTCATGGATCCAAAATTTGAAGAATTCATGATGTAGTTGCCAAAATCATTATAACTTCCAACATCTCCAAAATTGCTTCCATCATTGCCAAATCCATTACAGCCATCCCCACTGCCACTCTTTCTACCATCACCTCAGCTTGCCACCTCATCCACTGAAAATTTCTGTGCAACCAAAGTTGTCATTCCCACCATAACTGCCTCCGTGACCAATACCAAAGTTTCCAGAACCACTTTGACTTCTTCGGCTGAATGAAACATTGGCAATCTCTTACTTACATGAGGCTTTCCTTGCTTCATAGTTGTGGCCACTGACAGTATGGTAGTTCTTTTTTTTTTCTTTTTGGGTCACACCCGGCGATGCTCAGGGGTTACTCCTGGCTCTTCACTCAGAAATTACTCCTGGCGATGCTCGGGGGACCAATGTGATGCTGGGAATTGAACCCAGGTCAGCTGCGTGCAGGCAAACACCCTACCCACTGTGCTATCGCTCCAGCCCCAGTATGGTAGTTCTGAATGAAAATCTTGTCCATGGAATTATGGTCATCGAATGTCACAAAAAGAAAACCTTTCCTTTTGCCACTACATTGGTCAGTCATGTTTTCAGTCACCTCACTTCCCCTATTCTGTTCAAAATAATCTCTTAGGTGAGGATCTTTCATGTCTTCTTTAATGCCATCAACAAAAGTCTTTTTCACAGTTAAGTGGGCATCAGGTCTTGAGACTTTTCTCTTGAGATGGCCGTTTTTAGTTCCACAACTCTTCAGTTCAACATGTGTGGCCTTGCATTCATGGCTGCATCCACTTCCTCCACCCTGGCAGGTGTAAGAAATCCAAAGCCCTGGGGGCTCTTGGTAAAGGGATCTCTCATTACCCCGAAAGTCTGTAAGCATACCCCATTGCTTAAAATGAATTCTCAGGCTTTCATCAGTAATTTGAATGTTCAACCCTTCAATGAAGAGCTTCTGTAGTTGTTTGGGCTCTTTGAGCACTTTGACTTAACACATGATGGCTGTTAGAAAATGAAATCTCGATCCTCCCTCCCTCTCACCCTTCCTTCCTTCCTTCCTTCCTTCCTTCCTTCCTTCCTTCCTTCCTTCCTTCCTTCCTTCCTTCCTTCTTTCCTTCCCATACCTGGTAGTGCTCAGGGGTTCCTTTTGGTTCTGTGCTCAGGGATCACTCCTGGTGGGACTCAGGGGACAATATAGAGCAGAGAAGAGAATATAATATGTTTTCAGAGGGGAAAAGAAAAAGGTCATATGCAGTTACAGGAATCAGAATTTCTTCTGTTATTTTCAAGCTAAACATCTATATCCAGCCCAACTACTAAATAGAGTTTAGAATAATATATTGCAGATAGGCAGAATCTAAAAAATATTATTCCTGCGTATTCTTTCTTTTAAAAAATTTAATCATAGTAAGATAGAATGTTGTTCATGATTGGGTTTCAGTCATACAATGTTCCAATACTCATCCCTTTGCCAGTGTACATTTCCCACCACTAATGTCCCCAGTTTCCCTCCTGCCGTCATGCGTGCTTTATCGGCAGGCATTCTCTCTCTCTCTCTCTCTCTCTCTTTCTCTGTCTGTCTGTCTGTCTGTCTCTCCTTTTGGGCATACTTTCCAAGGAAACAATTTACTTCCTTCTTTGAAGGAAGAAAATCAAGGAGAAATACATAGGAAACAGGAATAAGAAGTTAGAGGGATCTTCAGAACCTGTGAGGAATATTAGGATAATAGTTATGCATCAGACTTAATTTTCTAATTCATATTATGATATTTAAACACAGTTAAATATTACACAGTTGTAAGAAAATATAAAATCCTTCATTTTGTTCCAACTTGGATGAAACTGGAGGGTGTCATGCTAAACAAAATAAGTCAAAAGGTAGGAGGATAAATGTGAGATGATTTTGCTCATATGTGGAGTATAAATAAACAAGGCAAGAGAATATACAATGCCCAATGGAAACAGAGATTGGGGTATTTCTAACCTTACTGAGTACTGAGACTCTGGGAGCTAACAGGTAGGAAGGGACCTAGGGATATTGGTGGAGGATATATTGGTGCTCTAGGCATCAGTGTGGTACACTGTTGTAAACCAAGAAACCCCTATAAAAACTGATTAAAATTATGAAAGGCAAGTCAAAGCATAAGACATGATAATTATATACAGACAAACAATAACAGACTCATTTTGAGAATATAAAAAGAGCTCATATAAATAAATGAGGAAAATACAAGTAATCTTTTACAAGGAAAAATCACAGAAGACTTAAACAGGAACTTAGTTCTTCAAAAAAGAGTCTTAATGGCCAACGAACATATGAAAATGTGCTTATCATTACAGATTAAAAAGGTTTTGGCAAAATTATAAATCAAAGCTACGAAACTACTACACATTCATCACAAGTACAAAACAGAACAAATCAAAACTAAGGCTTGCTCGTAATTTACAAGCAAGCTCCCAAATCACTGGCAGTTCAAAAGAGAAGTTCTCAAAATTATTTGGCCTACCGTGCCCATTTCAGAAATAAAAATTACTCAGTGTCCCTGTAGAAATCTTTAAGGGGAAAAACAGAAAGCACATTCTACCTGCACTTGAAGCTACTATTGTACCATTCCCCCATACTCCTTTTTCCCCTCTTGCTTTCTAGTGCTAAAACAGGCAGTGTTCTCTGCTTTGGGAAACACAGTATACAATAGAGCCTAGCTTTCTAAATTGTTTGTGGGTCATGGGGGATTGCATAACTGAATGTAGGCTTGTGGAACATACATTTGTTTTAAAATATTTTCTTTAGTTTCGGAGAAAGAGGAGAAATGGGAAATAACTGCTAATGAGTATGAGGCTGCTGGCTGGAGGGGGAGGAAAATTAACTAAAATTGACTATGGTGAAGTCACGCAAGTATTTGTACTAAAAACTGCATATTTTACATGGGTGAATTGTATATGAATTGTTTATTAGTAAAGATTTTTAAAAAAGCACATACGAAATCAAATAGAATACATTTGTTTATAATTCATTATCAGTTAATGCTTGTATACCAGTTTGACATGCCAATATACCTGGGGTTGTGGAAAATTTTCTTGGGCGGTAAAGAGTCTCTTGAGTGGGAAAAGTTTCAGCAGGCCTGCTATAGAGCAACTGGGAACTTCTGTGCATTGCTGTGGGACTATAAACTGGCACACACAGTGAAGCCTGTTGGGCAGTAGCTAATAAAATATATGTATCCAATGAGTCAGAAAATTCATATAATGCAATTATGAATAAACCCAACCCTCCCAAAACCCCATTTATTGCGTGTTGAGAGTAGACTATAGGCCAAACAAGACTGCCACTCAATGTCTCTTTTGCAAACCACAGCACTCAAAAGGAGAGAGATAACAAAAGGGAATGCCCCGCCACAGAGGTAGGGTGGGATGAGGGAATGGGGGTGGGAGGGACACTGGAACTGGTGGTGGTGGTGGAGAATGGGCGCCGGTGGAGGGATGGGTATTTGATCATTGTATAATTGAAACCCAAGCACAAAAATTTGTAAGTCTACAACTGTACCTCAACCCGCTCCCCTCCAAGGGGTCCCAGCGAGCGAGTACTGTCAGGCGCGGGGGCAGAAGACTTCACTCTTCTCTTCCGGGATCTGGTTTTTATAGTCTCTGAGTCTTGGCCGCTGATGGGATTACACGGCGCCAGGGGGCCAGTTGGTGGGTGTGACCCCCGCCTACTGGAATTTGGAGGATCTGGGTGGAGGATGCTCGGCCCCAATCCGAGTAGGCTTAGAGATCTCGGCCCCGGAACCCGCGTGGCTTTGTCCCTCTGCCAGTACCTTCATGTGTGCGGAGAGTGGTCTCAGCATGGTGGTGGCTGGTCCTGGAGGTCTTCGGCTGCCGGAGCCCTGGTCAGGGCGGGGAGGAAAGCTCAACCCGCTCCCCTCCAATGGGCCCCAGTGAGGAACAGCCAGGCGCGGGGCCAGACTGCACTGTTCTCGTCCGGGAGCTGGATTTTATAGTCTCCGAGTCTTGGCCGCTGATGGGATTACACGGCGCCAGGGGGCCAGGTGGTGGGTGTGACCTCCGTCTACTGGAATTTGGAGGATCTGGGTGGAGGATGCTCGGCCCAAATCCGAGTAAGCTTGGAGATCTTGGCCCCGGAACCCGCGTGACTTTGTCCCTCTGCCAGTACCTTCATGTGTGCGGAGAGTGGTCTCAGCATGGTGGTGGCTGGTCCTGGAGGTCTTTGGCTGCCGGATCCCTGGTCGGGGCGGGGAGGAAAGCTCAACCTGCTCAACTTCCACTAAATAATTTAGGGAATTTTGTTAGACTAATTTAGGTAGACTCACCTAGAGTCACGTCAGTGCTGGGTTTGGTTTGGGAAGAGAAGAAATGGCATTGGCTAGATCGGCATCATTGACCTAGTCCCTCACTCCGCCTCAGTAGACGCAGTGTGAGGGAAGGGCATTGGGCAGCCTGGGGTGACTTTGCAAACCCCTCTCAGTACAGGACCAGTAGTGGTCATGTCCTTCCTTTCTCACTCCTATTTAAATCTGGTGTGTTTTTCCTACCATCTTGCTTCCAGATATGTATTTACTGGTTTGCTCTTCTCTCTTATTTCCAGTTTCTTGCCTTCAGTTCCCTCTTCCGGGCCTGAGAATCTCATTCTCAAGCTTCCCTCATAATCATCAAATGCTCAATTGTTGAAGTGTGGCTTGGGGGACACCATCTTCCCCTCAAAATATTTTCTCCCTCTGAAACTCCCAGGAGAAAGAATCCCATTAAGAAGGGAGCACCACAGTGGAGGATGTAGTAAAGTGGATTAGCAAGAACCTGCAGGTCCCTAAGTAATTGCACTCCACTTCAAAGACCATTTGACCACTGAACCCTCCTTTCATTCATGGCCTTGCATGTGCCATTATGCTCCCCTAGAATATTCTGAAGTACTGCGGAAGAATCTTGTGAAGCAAGACACAAAGAGCCATTCTGTTCTCAGAAATGCCTACGTTTATACTCCGGAGAGTCTCGCACTTACATATTGTATCTCCTGCACTCTATCCTGCTGATTTCAATCTGGCGGGACTGCCACATGTCTTTGTGCTCTGTACCGCACATATGCATATGGTTCGTGCTAAATATAAATGCTGTTTGGCAGCGTCCTTTCTCTCTCTTCCTTTGTTTCTGAAAATGCAGCGAAGGAAATGTGGAATGCCCTCTCCGAAACGAGAGACTTTCAGGAAGTGGAATTATCTCGACAACAAGCCATACATTTTGCATATCATTTCTGTAGTGGCAGCAGAGACTATTTGGAGTTTTGTCCGGTCAAATTTGGGCTGCAGTTGCAGCACTATTTAAAATAGTCTGGAAAAAGCCCAAGTGTGCAATGAACTAGCGAATTAAAATGTGATATATAGACACAATGGAATACTACTAGGCTAACAGGTTTGTGGCAACATGACTGGAACTGGTGGGGGTTAGTACTAAACAAATAAGGTCAGAAAGAAAAATACAAATACCAGGTTTTTCATCTATGGGTATAAAAAACAATGCAAGGGAATAGATAAAACCAAGCAAAAGCAAACTTGTGAACTCTGATCTTGGAAGTTAGATTAACAATGGGAGAGAAAAGCTTCAGAAGTCAGAAGGGTAAATGGTGGACAGCAGTAAAGGGTTATTGATACTATGGTAATGGAAATTGCATCAGTAACGTACATCTTGAAGAGATATTAAAATGTACATCTGAAACATACACAGTCCTGGAAGTCAATGAATGTATGATGAATGTATGTACAATGAACTATATTTATGAGTGTGTGTGTGTATATACATATATATATATAATGTATTTGATATGCCAAACACAGTAACAACAAAGTCTCCAGTGGAGACATTACTGGGCCCGCTCGAGCAAATCGATGAACAACAGGAGGACAGTGATCAGTGATATATGTATAATTGTGTTTCATATATAAATATGAAACTTTGAGAGAGTGGGTTTGTTTGGTGTATATATACAAATTTGAGCTTCTGTTCCTTGCATTGTAGAGTTATTTGACTGAGATTCAAAGGCTAGTTTTCTTTTTTAAAAAGTTTATTATTTTTAAAAATTTTTATTAGTGAGACACCATAAGGTACAGTTGTAGACTTAAAAATTTTGTGCTTGGCTCCTGGGAATATATCCCAGAGAGGCAAAAAGGTATAATCGAAGTGACATCTGCAATTGTTTGTTCATTGCAGCACTCTTTACAATAACCAGAATCTGGAAAAAACCTGAGTGCCCGAGAACAGATGACTGGTTAAAGAAACTTTGGTAAATTTACACAATGGAGTGCTATGTAGCTGTTAGAAAAGATGAAGTTATGAAATTCACATACAAGTGGTACTACATGGAAAGTATCATGTTAAGCGAAATGAGTCAGAAAGAGCAGGATAGACACAGAAAGATTGCATTCATCTGGGGAACATAAAGCAACAAAACGGGAGACTAACACCCAGGAATGGCTCAGATTAGTACCAGGAAGTTTGCTCCATGACTTGAAGGCCAGCCACATGTGCTAGGTGAGAAGGAAGCTCAGATAGAGAAGAGAGCACCAAATAAAGGGTGTTGTGAAGACCCTCCCAGGGTGGGAGAGACATGCTAAAAGTAGTCTATAGACCAAACATGATTGCCACTCAATGCCTCTCTGGCAAAACACAGTACCCAAAAGAAGAGAGAGAGAACAAGGGGGAATGCCCTGCCACAGCGGCAGGGTGGGGGGGGGATGGGGGGTGGGAGGGATGCTAGGACCCGTGGTGGGGGAGGATGGGCACTGGTGGAGGGATGGATACTTGAACATTGTATAACTGAAATCCAAGCACAAAAATTTATAAGTCTATAAGTGTACTTCATGGTGTTTCACTAATAAAAAAAATGATAAAAAAAAGAAAGTAAACATTGCCGATTCTGTAATAACCTGAATAATGGAGCAGCCTGCCTTGTGCTCCCTGATGGCTCTATCCGATTACTAAATATACTTGCCTGGCATGAAAGGATGAACGATGGAAAAAAAAATTGTGCTTGGGTTTCAACTATACAATGATCAAATACCCATCCCTCCACCAGTGCCCATTTCCCACCACCACGGATCCCAGTATCCCTCCCACCCCCAACCCCCCATACCACCCTGCCTTTGTGGCAGGGCATTCCCTTTTTTCTCTCTCTCCTTTTGGGTGTTGTGGTTTGAAAAAGAGGCATTCAGTGGCAATCATGTTTGGTCTATAGTCTACTTTCAGCATGCTTCTCCTATCCTGAGAGGATCCTCCAAACACCCTTTATTTGGTGTTCCCCTCTTTATCTGAGCTCCCTTTCCCCCTAGTATGTGTGGTTGGCCTACAAGTCATGGAGTAAAATTCCTGGTACTAATCTCGGCCATTCTTGGGTGTTAGTCTCCGATTTTGTTACTTTATGTTCCCCAGAAGAGTGCAATCTTTCTATGTCTATCCCTCTCTTTCTGACTCATTTCGTTTAACATGATCCTTTCCATGTAGTACCACTTGTATGTAAATTTCATGACTTCATCTTTTCTAACCGCTACATAGTACTCCATTGTGTAAATGTACCAAAGTTTCTTTAACCAGTCACCTGTTCTCAGGCACTCAGGTTTTTTCCAGATTCTGGCTAATGTAAAGAGTGCTGCAATGAACAAACAAGTGCAGATGTCACTTCGACTATAATTTTTGCCTCTCTGGGATATATTTCCAGGAGTGGTATTGCTGGGTCAAATGGGAGCTCAATTTCTAATTTTTTGAGAATCGTCCACACTTTTCCAAAAGGGCTGAACCAGTTGGCATTCCCACCAGCAGTGAAGGAGGGTCCCTTTCTCACCACATCCGCGCCAACACCGGTTGCTTTTGTTCTTGTGAATGTGGGCCAGTCTGTGTGGTGTGAAATGATATCTCATTGTGGTTTTGATCTGCATCTCCCTGATGATTAATGATGTGAAGCATTTTCTCATGTGCCTTTTAGCCATTCGAATTTCTTCTTTGAGAAAGTTTCTGTTCATTTCATCACCCCATTTTTTGATGGGGTTGGATGTTTTCTTCTTGTGAGTTCAACAGGTACTTTGTATATCCTTGATATCAACCCCTTGTCAGATGTGTATTTGGCGAATATCCTTTCCCATTCTGTAGACTGTCTTTGTATTTTGGTCATTGTTTCTTTTGAGGTGCAGAAGCTTCTTAGTTTAAGATAGTTCCATTTGTCTATCTGTGTTTTCACTTGCTTGGCCAGTGGTGTGACATCTTTGAAGATACCATTAGCTTCAATGTCATGGAGGGTTTTGTCCTTGGCTAGTTTTCGTGTCCTGCATATTCCTTCCTCTACTTATGTACTGGTAAGGTTATGTCCATGTATGCTGCAATAACAAGTAACTTAAAGCTCTCAGGAACACAGTGTATCTTTATTTCTAATTCGTGTTTCATGCTATGTGTCTGTTGGCATCAGGATTACTCAGGTCCAGGTTGATGAAGACTTTGACTTGACATATGCCTCCACTTTCATGCCGCTGTAGGTCAGGAAGAGTCACACTTTAGCAATGAGAGCTTCCCTGGAAGTGACACATCAGCTTTGTTTTTATGCTATTGGATAAAGTAAGTCCTGTACCATGACTATCTTCAGAGAAAAGCAGGATGCATAATTTGAGAGGTTACGATTAGCAAGATTGTAGTCACCTACAGTAATAACTGCCATACCTCCAACTATAAATATGGAAAGAGTAGACAGTTGCTCAAATTCCTGTTGTAGCACCCATGTACTCCTTAGTTGTACCAATGGTGCTATTGAAGAAAGAGAACAAGGAGCCATGTTTCCGAGTTATTCCATAATGGAATCTCATAGAATAGCACTGTTTTAAAATAGTGTTTTAAAGGCCATGCCATAGATTCACTGGAACTTTGATGATGGGTGGGCCACTATATGCACAGAGGTATAATGCCATAGTCCTGAAGTTCTAAGTTTTACAATCCAACGATAAGTCAAAGTATCTTTAAAATACTGTGCCGTAGCTTAAAATGCCTTGGATTAAGGATAGTGAGGTGAAAGACATAAAACACACAGAGGCTCACCTTTCAGTCTCTGATGCTGAACCAAGTCTCTCTCTCTCTCTCTCTCTCTCTCTCTCTCACACACACACACACACACACACACACACATGCATATACACACAACAAACAAACACACAGTGTACTTCTAGAGTAAAACAAATGTGAAAACCAGTAAAGTGCTACTGTGAGTCTTTTAGGTACTGGAGTGCTTCCTGACCCTTCTGCCAGGCTTCCAGGTATCCCCACAGCTCTGCAACTGCCAGTTAAGCCTGCTCTCACTTATTTTGCTGGTGGCAGGGACCTCAGCAGAACTGTGATTGCAGGGAGCATGGTTTGTTAGATCTTAAGGACTATGGAAAGTCCCAGAGCCACTTAGCAGGTGAAGAATCATGACTGTGTCTGTGCCAACTTCAAGGGCCTAATGTTGCTGGACTGATTGCTGTGAGCATAGGAAAGGCCCGAAGGAGGATTTCAGATGCAGAGGGCAGTAGGGAGGGTTTTGCCTTGTGACACTGATCATAGTTGGCAGGGACCACTCGAAGGGAGGCAGCAGCCTTGTTGCTTCTCATCACTTGGCCCAGACAGATCACTACTTGTATCAGCAGAGGTGAGTGGAGGAGGAGAGCAGAAACCTCTTGGGAGAAGCCAAAAGAGGCAGCAAGACTGATTGGGCCATCCACAACTGCTTGGTGCAGTGTGAGTCTCAGCAATTTTTAGCAGGATTTTGCTAATGAATGTGAAATCAGGGGACTGGCAGCTCCATTTCCTCTGGTACTAACATTTTTTTTACATTATTTTAATGAAGGGAATGAGATTATTCTCGAGTTTTTGTTTTTTTTTAATCGCTGAACCCGGTTTGGGAGGGTATGACATTTAACAACAGTGCTTTGAAAGATATTAAATATTATACAAATATGAGGAATTGTTGCTCTTATTATTCTGATAAAGCACACGTACAACTTTGAATCAGCCTTAATATTGAGGGGATATTTAAAGGATTAGGAGGGACTCTATAACTGTAGGCTAGCAAGGCAGGATGGCCTTCACAGAAAGGGCCAACTAATCTGGTCATATTAAATCCATTTTTAGAAGCTAAATACCCAAACTCTGAATCAATAAACCACAAACTCAGACATAGATCATAAAAGTTGATTATCTCACATCAGAGGTGACACTCTCATAAATTATAAAGCATGTCAGACAATTAATTCTAATTCAAGGCCATAACCTGATTATTTTCCCAGAGAAAAGCGGATATAGCTTTGGGCAAAAGTGGTCCCCAATTTCTGAATATACAGATGAAGCACAAGTGAAGGGGTTGGGAAAAAGGTTGTTAGATAATAAAGTTGGTGTTGATAATTTAGTTTATTCATGAGAAAAAGATGGAGATGTGTGAATTTCCAAGAAACTGGAGCTATTGGTAGCCGAGAACTGCTTCCCTGGCTAGCCCATGGTGATAAGGACAAAGGAACAGAGAAATTGGGTTCCAGCCCCAGGCTGTCAGTAGATAGTTTATTTCTCTCTCCTCCCCAGCATAGTCCAATCTCTCCCCTTACAGCCCAATTGTAATTATAGTTTTGGTCATAGTCCCAGTCATCATAGTTCCATCATCCTAGTCTCCTTGTAGATCTCAAAGTCCTCTATCTCATTACATTTTCTTCCTCCTCTCGTTGTAGTCTTCTAGTCCTCTACTTCCAGTCGTCATCATCTAGTTCTCCTTCTAGTCTTCTAGTCCCTGACTTTCTAGTCCCCTTTTATCCCTTATAGCATAGTTATATAGAAACCATGAAGGGTGGGGTACACATAGGTGTGGTTGAACATTGTCATAACAACAAACAGAGATAAAGCCACTCCTTCAGGGAAAGTTCTAGGAGATTAATTCAAAGATTAATTCAGCACTCCAGACTAGTAGATCCACTCAAGGGTGGGATTCCATCCAGGGTATATTGCTTTATCCTTTCCTCAGCTAGTAATCCATTTAAACAATCATAGTTCATAGTAAATTTACTTCTTAAAATATTTCTAGTCATTTTGTATGTACACAGTGAGATATATATAAAGATTAATTTTGGCTCTTCCTGGCAACATCTCATTATGTATTCCAGACTATAGTCCTCAGGCCAGGTTAGTCTTTCCTAACCCCAGCAGGGTCTTAATTCAGTTACTTCTTTTTGGGTAATGACAGAGTTTGTTCTATGGCTGTGCTCTTAACTTACTATACCTCTGGCACTTATCTTGTCTCCTTTTAATGCCAGGGTAGCTTACAATTTGTCCTGGATCCACCCAGTCCCATCCTTAGGACCCTGCTTTTGGAGTGCTAAAAACTAAGGGTAACTGAGGCTTAAGTCAAGTAAATATGGATGCCAAGGAGTAAATATTATTTTGGAATCAATCAACTCCCATGTTACAAAGCATAGTATGAACTGTCTTCCTGTGTCTATAAAAAAAGGATATTGCTAAATAAACCATGCAAATGCTATAAAGGAAAGAGAAAAGCAATATAGGAAAAGCAATTATTAGTGCTTGATGGAATTGGGTGTACCTCAGGGACACTGTTGTGGAAGCAGCTCAATAAACCTTAAGCTCACTGTAGGAGTAGTAAGGACAACCAGTGTCATCCAACAGAGGTGTTTTTAAATCAGCCAAGCAGTTAAGCCTTATAAATTAGGATGGATGGGATTAAGTTAATATAAACTAGTGAACATTTGAATTAATGATTGAAAGACTTTCACTCAAATAGTTTTTCAAGAAGAAAGAAATGCAAAGCTAATAAATAGGAGATGGGGCCAGATAAAGGTGCAGCCAAGCCTTCTTATGATCTCAAGTACTGTTCGCATGCAAATAACACTACTCATTCATTCAAATTGGTTTACTATTTGCCTTTACATTTAAAAATGGGCTAGAGCAATAGCACAGTGGGTAGGGTGTTTGTCTTGCACGCAGACTCAACTCGAGTTCTATCTTTCTGCCTTTGATTCCTCCGCCCCTCTCAGAGAGCCTGGCAAACTACCCAGAGTATCTCGCCTGCACGTCAATGATATGCCAAACACAGTAAAAACAAGTCTCACAATATTACTGGGCCCGTTCAAGCAAGTCGATGAACAAATGGGAGGACGGTGATATTATTTTGGAATCAATCAACTCCCATGTTACATTTAAAAATATTTAGAGAGTGACATTTAAAAATATTTAGAAGGGCCCGCTCCTCTCTGGAAAGAAAGATGGCGGCCGCACGGGAGCCTTGTGGAAAGCAGGCTTGAGCCGGGCTCGGTGGAGCGGCTGGGACCTCATGGGAAGGGGGGCTTTGTGGGCCGTCCCCCACGCCCCACCGAGGTCGCCAGCTGCCCCCCACGAGCGGCTCTCCGGCACGGCCACGGCCCCGGAGGCACAAGGACTTAGCACAGAGAACCAGCCGCTTGGAGCAGAAAAGCAAATGGACTTGTGTTGATCCGCGCCACCAAGCCTGCCTGGAGGGGGAAGGGCGTTGACCGGCCCGCCCGCTCCTCTCTGGAAAGAAAGATGGCGGCCGCACGGGAGCCTTGTGGAAAGCAGGCTTGAGCCGGGCTCGGGGGAGCGGCGGGGACCTCATGGGAAGGGGGGCTTTGTGGGCCGTCCCCCACGCCCCACCGAGGTCGCCAGCTGCCCCCCACGAGCGGCTCTCCGGCACGGCCACGACTCCAGGGCACAGAAACCAATCTCTTAACTAGCTAACTTTTAATAGAAATTCTTCCAGGGTCAATAAGTAAAATAGCAGAAATTCAAAACCGCGCGACATCATTTTATTCTTAAACCACGTTGTAGAAAGCAAAGCATTTCACAACGCTGTTTCAGCATGTCTGATTGGGGGGGGGGGGGTCGTAAACTCTAAACAATAATTGTGCATCTTCTATCGAAATAATCTATCTAGTCAAAGTAGATAGAGTATTAACTAGAACTCATCTGCCTCACAAGAATTGGGAGGGGTGGGAGGTGGGGGTCTATTGGGGTTCGGGGTTAAAAATGAGTATTGGTAAAGGGAAATGTGTTTGGTATCTACATGACTGAGACCTAAACCCGAAAGCTCTGTAACTTTTCCCACAGTGATTCAATAAAAAAAAAAAAAAAAAAACAATAAACTTACATAAGGGAAAAAAAATTATCTATGATTTATGGAATGAGGATTTCAGTGTTTTAATAAAGTGCTTGTTATGATAAAAAAAATAAATAAAAATATTTAGAAGGATTTTTTTTTATTGTTCTTGTGGAAATTTCTACCATACTGAGAATGAGAAACCCCAATTTTTGTTCTGTTTATATAGATATATAGATAGGGGCCATCAAGAAACCAAAACATCTGTCCACACGATCATACTTGTCTCACTGTTTCATATACAGTGGACAGGCCCTACACATTTTAAAAAAGATTTCAAAACCATTGCTATGTAAAGTCAGATACTAATGCCAAAAAATATCCTTAGATTTATTTAAATGTACTAAATTTACTAAATGTACTAAATGTACTAAATTTCCTCATATACTGACTGATCCAGGGCAATCTATGCAGCAATGCAAGGTGTATATAGTTCTCATTGATACCCTTTAACTTTTCAGAATTTAGTTGCTTTGTTTGACTTTTCTTCTGTATTCTATTTTTCTCTCAAGCTAACATATGATGAGTCTGAGGCCCAAACTCTTGAACTTTTTGAACATCTTAGTAATTGTGTTGACTTAGAGAGTATCTAGACCATAACAATGCCTTAGTGCATGATCGCTAGAAGGGTGAACGAAAATATTGGCTAGTTATTAGGAGGACTGATAAATAAATTCACACTACGTGATATATACTGATAGAACTTTCACGTGTTAGGCATTATAATATATTCAATCCCTTAAACCCATGGGAATGAAGTCTCTGTTGAATTTTAGAGGGTTGGATTAGCCTTCCCAAAAGGGTAAGCTAGACCAGAGAAGGCCTCTTCCTTGGTGTGTGGAGCTCCTGGTCATCGCATCCTTATGAGCTTTTGAAAAACTGTTATCAATACTTCGGAAAGCAGGTTATTTTCAGTTAAGGGCAATGAAACCCCTGGAGGCTGAGAAGTTCTTGTTCTTGATCCTGTCTCATTTCTTGGCAATTTTCCTAATCAATAAAGCAACCTCTCTTTCCCTCTTTTTATTGCCTAAAAGAATATATTTGGGGGAGGGGTGGGCAGAGAGATAGTAAAGCAGATAGGGTCCTTGCCTTGCACTCTGCTGTCTGGGGTTCAATCCCCACTTTCTCATACAGTTTCTTGAGCACTACCAGGAGTTATTCCTGAGTGCAGAGCCAGGAGTAACTGCTGAGCATCACTGTATGTGGCCCAAAAAGGGGGTCTGGAGGGATAATATAATTTTTTTTATTAGTGAAACACCATGAGGTACAGTTGTAGACTTACAAATTTTTGTGCTTGGGTTTCAGTTATACAATGATTGAATACCCATCCCTCCACCAGTGCCCATTCTCCACCACCACCAATTCCAGTATACCTCCCATCGCCCATCCTCTCATCCCACCCTACTTCTGTGGCAGGGCATTCCCCTTTGTTATCTCTCTCCTTTTGAGTGCTGTGGTTTGCAAAGGGATAATATAATTTTAACATTATAGAGGTTAAGGTCCATGCCTGGCATGCAGCTCACCACAGTTTGATTCCCAGCACCACTTCATCTTCTGATCAGTTCAGCATACAGTTTTTGAGGCCCCAAAGCACAGATTGTGGCACTGGAGGACTCTGGTTACCTCCATGGTGACCTGGGAAATCCCTGGCACTGCAAGGCCTTAGCTACACTCCATCCTCGTGCTGCACATAGATGATGTCACAGGGTGACAGAGTCTCGAGAAGTAGCCCCCAGGTCTCTTGAGAACAATTTTGGAGACCCCCTCAAAAATTTAATTTGGAGATTTCGTCTAGGTGGAAGTTTTTAAGTGAATATATCTTTTCTAAATCAGAGAAACTTTCATTCCCCACTATTTTGGTTTGCTTTCAGGTCATATCTGTGATGCTAAGAAATTACTCCTGGCTCTGCACACAGGGATCACTCTTGGTGATGCTCAGGGGACCATATGGGATGCCAGAAATCCAACCTGGGTCAACTGCTGGCAAGGCAAATGTCCTGCCCTCAAATGTACTATCATTCTGACCCTCATCTTTCTACTCTTAAAGAGCAAATGTAGTCATTTCCCTCCTCGCTGCATGAAAGTCATCCATATACTCTTTGATAGTTCCATTAATAAAGGGTAAATAGACCAGGTCAACCATTTTTTCTTCAGAATTTTTTGTCCTGTAAATCTACATATATTTGTTATTAAATTGATTTTTCCTTTACTACTTTGTCTTGATTAGATGCCTAGCTGGAGATGATACCTGAGGTGTGAGGATTTTTCCCTGCACCTCGGCCGACCCTAGAATAGGCAGGGTGCCCAATTACCCTGGTTGGGTAGTATTTGATTCTGCTTCTGTGGGCACAGTCTATTTCTAAATGGGAACAGCAACCAATACTTCCAGTTATGAAGCACCTACTATATGTCAAACATTTAATGTAACAATAACTTATTTTATGTGAATATCACATTAATTATTGAAATAGTTCTTATCTTTCTTTTACTTACCACATATTGATGCTGAGTAAAGTCAAGGTCGTACAGTAAGTGGGGCTTTAAAGATTCAAATTCTGAATAGTTCTAAATCAGTGTTAGTTCCACATTATTTCTCTTTGTATCTTTTATATAATTGATACTTAATAAATGTACAGATGAGATTGAGCTTTCCATTGAGATACCCAAGTGGAATTCCAACTATTCTAATTCCATGATAATCATTATCATCAACAACTGTCAGCTATTGAGCACCTGTAATAAGCAAGGCTCTCTGTTCTTCTAAAATAAACAGGTGTTCACATCAGCATCATAACCCATTACTGCCTTGGAAATCTGGATTGCATGTAATTTCTCTCTTCAAATGACATTCGTTAAGTGCCTACTTTTCATATGAATAAAACCAGAAATCAGAAACAATTTTTTTCCTGAGCATGTTAAAGTGGTCGTATTGTAGTCACAGCCATGGTTCTTGCTAACAAAAAATTTACAATTCACTTAGAGGCATATTGTTTATATTTGTAAATATGTAACAATATGCATGCATGTAAGATAATTCCAGATTTGGAACTTAGAGTTCAAACTCAGGGGGAATTTTGTAGACTGAGAAATTGAAGGGTTTTATTGTGGAGATATTATCTGAGCTGGATCCACAAGTAGAAATATAGGAATGCTTTAATGAATGTGGTGTGGGGTGTGATGATTGAACTGTAGGTAAGAGAGAAGACAGTCCCTGTTTCAACATCTGCATTCACTGTGGTTTCTACCTCTTTTGGTTGCAAACTGGGCTATCAAGGGCTCTTATGTGACTCTTATTTGTGCCTCAAATTCTCTTTTGTATTAAACATGTCAACTTCTGTATATTTGATCAGTGAAAAGGAAGCAATGCTTTCTCAGTCAATGAAATTTACAATTGCAGGAAACTGGAAAGTTCAATGCTGTTGCTAGCTGGATCAGAGGATTGAATTAAATTTTTACTGATAATAACAGCAAAAATACATTAATATAAACATTAAAGGTCAAGTTTTATGTTGTTACTCTTACAAGAATATATTTTGTGGTTTATCTTAGAATTTTATAAATATTGTGATATTCACCAGAATTGCCCCAATCAATAAATAGTAAATAAAAAGAACTGCCTTTACTGTCCACTTTGCTTTCTGTGAGGACCTAATTGGAAATGAATACTCTCTAGAATGGACTACCAAAGTTTTCTTATGTTTTAAATAAAGTATCTTCTATTGGGCAGGATAAGCACAACATCAGTTATTGCTTCTAATAATAGAATTGTTTGCCTGGGAGTTCCAGGACCTCCTTGTAACATTCAGCTATCTTTATATTTGCTCTTTGAAATTCTAATCTTACATCTGAGCTCAGGTAGAGAAGGGAGCACCAAATAAAGGATGTTGGGAGGACCCTCCCAGGATGAGAGATGCATGTTGAAAGTGGACTATAGACTGAACACAATTGCCACTCAATGCCTCTTTTGCAAACCACAACACACAAAAAGAGAGAGAAAACAAAAGGGAATGCCCTACCACAGGAGTGGGGGGAATGGGGAGAATGAGGGGTGGGTGGGATATTGGGAGCTTTGGAGGTGGAAAATGGGCACTGGTGGAGGGATGGGCATTTGATCATTGTATAATTGAAACCCAAGCACAAAAATTTATATGTCTACAACTGTACCTTGTGGTGTTTCACTAATAAAAATTAAAAAAAAGAAGTTCTAATTTTACAATTTCTTTAACACTACTGGGTCTGTGCATAATGAAATGTGGGAGGTGTCCTTAGGATATGTATAGGCTATGGTAAGTCCTCCCGTTGGAAATATTTTTTTGTTATTTGATTACAAATAACTTCCTGAAAGGTGGGGGATAAGGGTGGCATTTTTGCTCTTAGAAATACTTATTGCACTCAAGGGGCAAATCAGGGATCCAGATGACATGGCTGCTTTAATAGGGAAATAGAAGATGCTGTCTTGCAGGCACTGCAGTATTAAAAAATAAGGAGAAGACATGTATCTTGCAGTGATTGCAGGATAAGAATGAGGCTGGGGTCTTCAGAAGATAGAAACTTCAAGAAGGGGCCCTGCAGAGATAGGACTGTCCCTCTCGCCCCCTCCTCTCTGAGGATGGAACATCTCCCAGCTATTTTCAGTTGAATATTGAAGGTAAAACTGTCTAACTACAGAACCAGGGGTGGGCTTTTTACTGCCAGGACTGCTGGACAGGGCACGAATAATAGCAATAATATAAATATATATGATAATATATTGTATGTAATAATGGCATCATAACTGCATAGTCAACTATTTTAGCTATAAAATGTCCACAAACACAAACACCTTTTGGTACATATGTCTAACAACTCTACATTTTTGCACTGTCACTGTCACTGTCCTCCCATTGTTCATCGATTTGCTCGAGCGGGCCCAGTAACGTCTCCACTGGAGACTTTGTTGTTACTGTGTTTGGCATCTCGAATACGTCACGGGGAGCTTGCCAGGCTCTGCTGTGCGGGCGAGATACTCTGGGTAGCTTGCCGGGCTCTCCGAGAGGGGTGGAGGAATCGAACGCGGGTCGGCCATGTTGGCTGCGTGCAAGGCAAACGCCCTACCGCTGTGCTATCGCTCCAGTCCTACTTTTGCACAATCTGATGAAATATTTTTCCTATTCTTCCAAAGAGATCAAAACAAAGTCCTGGCTGTTATTCACTCCCCTTCTGAGAAATGTTAAAAATTTCCAAATTCAGTCATGATTCCCTCTGTAATAAGTTGTAAATGAAGAGAAATTTTTGAAGTCATTTATCACCAATAACATTTTTTAGAAAATCACAATAAGTAGAAAGGGCAATATAAATCTGCTTAATTACGTTAATAAACTTTGGGGGGGGCAGAGAGAAAATACAGGGGTTAAGGTGCTTACCTTGCATGTAACCAAACCTGGTTCCATCTTTGAGAACCTCCAGGGGTCACTCCTGAGCAAAGTCAGACATAATCCAGAGCACTACCAGATAACTGCACTCCCTCTCCCTCTGCACCAAAGTAAAAGCTTCTTGAAAATGTTAGGAAGTACTATGTTCTTAGTGACAACTCCCCACATCCCTCTCTTTTCCCTTCCCTTGGCTGGTATGGTTGTTGAAAAGCAAATCACATACTTGATTGTGTTGTTCAGCTTCTTGACAGTGGTGATTTGTGGCATAAACTCAGAGTTGCAAGTGATAGTCAGGACCAGCTCTTTATTTATGCTGTTCACACATGCTTGGTTGTAGATCACTGACGATCTTATAATCTGTTGTGGTGCTGGGAACCCCTAAAAGCAGTGACACTGGGATCACACTTGGCCTGTGGAGTGATGCCAGGTCGTGGACTTGCAGTTTCACACTTGCATGGTAGGTACTCTACCATCTGAGCTTTCTCCAAACCCATACCTAGCTAGAGTGATAGAATTTTCTTCAGGATTAGCTCATACAGAAATTGTCTCAATTTTATTAGAGCCTAGTTATTTCTAGGATAAAATAAAGAAAGAGTTGCCCATTCATCATTAAATTTAACTCCCCATAAGCAGTATACAAAGTTTATTTAGAGCACAACTTTTTTTCTGGAATATACTTGACAGTGTTCAGGGTTTACTCTTGACTTTGTGCTCAGGCATCACTCTGGTGGGGATTGGGAGATCATTATGTGGTGCAGGGAATTGAACCTGGATAAGCCACATGCGAGTCCTACTAGCTGTACTATAGCTCTGGTCCTAGACCACAATATTTTGGTCACAGTTGTTTCAAATGAAAATTACCTATCTAAGGATTAAACAGAATCTCCCCCTCTGTCCTCTGAGTTCTTAGATAAGTTTGACAATCAAATTAGCATCAAACAAATTAGTAGGAGAAAAGAGCAAACTTTATTACATATATATGAATGGTCTATGTAGATATAGATTCTAAAGTCAATGGAAGCAAATTGAGATATATCTATTTATAATGATATAAAGAATGGTATAGAGTCCTGATGCTCTGTTATTATGTGTTTGCTCTTCTATATAGATAGGTTTTTCTAACAGAAAGATTACATCTGTAAAAATCCTAATTCTGGGTAGTACTTTCAAATTTTATTCTTCTCTATAGTTAAGGGGGCATAAAATTTTTTTGTAAATCTGCAGGATTTTGGTTGACCTTAGCTTGAAATAAGTCACATGCCAAGTAATATATCTTGAGAAGACCCATTCTGGACCATATTCTAGGTCTATCTGAACATTAAGAGAAGGCGTATCTTTCCTTTATAATTGATTCAGTATATTTGAGATCTGAATCTGTATGAATATATCACTTGTAAGCTTTCACACTATTCCTGAGTCTCTTGAGCTGAAGATTTCTACTGCTGATATGGAAAACCCTAGCAATACGCAAACTGGAGACTTGGGCTAATCTGGATGTCAAAATATAGTCCCTAACATTGGAAGTATTGTTTATTTTAAAAAATATGAGACATGACCTTCATAAGCACACCTTAAGTTCCCAGAGCATTCTAACTTTCTTTGGCGGGGAACAGAGAAACAAGCAGATGCCTCAATTTATTTAGCAAAAAGGTCCACAACCCAGGGAGTAAGGAGAAAAGGCATAATGAAATCCTGTAACTTGGTTTCAGCTATAACTGGTAACATGTCACCCCCTGCAGAGAGGAATTTGCATCTTAATATACCTCACCTGCCTTTTAAAATTGATCTCAATTATCACACTGTGCCGACTTTCCCAGCACCCAGGATAGATATCATATCCTAGGGATCTAGCTAGTGTCTATTGGAGACAGATGGAAAATTCCAGCTACAGTCAGTTTTTCTCACAAGGTTAATGAATTTTTTGTTGGGGCTCTAGGTCCTAAAATGACAATAGATTTTTAAAAACTTTATTAGAAAAGAATAAACAAGGCATGACAACTCATTAGTTAGAGCCTCTAAATCAAGCACTTTATCCAATAAGCAGTTTGAATACTGTAGACTCACACAACATACAAACTGGTTTAAGAAAGGGAGCTCAAGAGAAAGTAGTCCTTGAATACACAGACCACAAAGAGGGTAAGAACTGACCCTGGGCTTTGCTACAGTTGGTTCAGAAATTTTGGAGCTGGAGTTTTAAGTCTTCACTAGTCTGGGAAGTCCTAATCTAAGTTTTGAGGCTTCTCCTGTCATCGAAGAATTTGCAGCTCTCTCTTCTAGGATACCTCATTTCAAATGAACTTACCTGGTTTAGGTCAGCACCCAGTAACAATCTAAATTGAGTGAGCACTTTGGGGGTCAATTCATTGTCATGTGGAATAGTATGTCCACAGTCTGAAATACTCTGTCTAAAAACTCCCTGCTCATAATACCACTCCTGGGAATATATCATCATAAAGGTAAAAGGTAAAGGCCCTCCCGTTGATCGTCGATTTGCTCGAGCGGGCCCAGTAACGTCTCCATTGGAGACTTTGTTGTTACTGTGTTTGGCATATCGAATACTCTCGGTAGCTTGCCGGGCTCTCCGAATATAGAGAGGCAAAAAAGTATGGTTGAAATGACATCTGCACTTGTATGTTCATTGCTGCACTGTTCACAATAGCCAAAATATGGAAACAACCCGAGTGCTGATGACTGGTAAAAGAAACTTTGGTACATCTACACAATGGAATACTATGCAGCTGTTAGAAATGATGAAAAAAATTGCAAACAAATGGTTCTACATGGAAAGTATCATGCTAAGTGAAATGAGTCAGAAAGAGAGGGACAGACATAGAAAGACTTTACTCATCTGGGGAATATAAAGTAACAGAATGGGAGATGAATACCCAAAAATAGTTGAGATAAGTACCAGGAGTTCTGCTACATGGCTTGGAAGCCGGCAGCACATGTTGGGGGAAAAGGCAGCTGAGATAGAGACGGGAACACCAAGTAAAAGGTGTTTGAAGGACTCGCTCAGGATGAGAGATGCGTGCTGAAAGTAGACTATAGATCAAATGTGATGGCCACTCAATACCTCTATTGCAAACCACAACACCTAAAGGGGCTGAAGGAATAGCACAGTGGTAGGGCGTTTGCCTAGCACGCAGCCAACATGGCCGACCCGAGTTCGATTCCTCCGCCCCTCTCGGAGAGCCCGGCAAGCTACTGAGAGTATCTCGCCCACACGGCAGAGCCTGGCAAGCTCCCCGTGACGTATTCGATATGCCAGACACAGTAACAACAAAGTCTCCAATGGAGACGTTAGTGGGCCCGCTCGAGCAACACCCTAAAGGAAAGAGAGCAAAAGCAAATGCCTTGCCACAGAGGTAGGGCCGGGTGGGGATATGGGGGAGTGGGAGGAATACTGGGCTCATTGGTGGTAGAGAATGGGCACTGGTGGAGGGATGGGTACTTGATCATTGTATAACTGAAACCCAAGCACGAAAGTTTGTAAGTCTACAACTGTACCTCATGGTGTTTCACTAATAATTAAAAAAATAAACCTCCCTGTTCATTTGTTAATAGTCATTAAGCGTGGTTTTTTTTTTTTAATTTTAGACATCATGATTTACAGTGCTGTTAATAATTGAGTGATAGCACAGTGGGTAGGGCATTTGCCTAACACGCAGCCAACCTGGCCGACCCGAGTTCAATTCTTCTGCCCCTCTCGGAGAGCCCGGCAAGCTACAAGAGTGTCTTGCCCACACGGCAAAGCTACCCATGATGTATTCGATATGCCAACCATAGTAACAACAAGTCTCACAATGGAGACGTTACTGGGCCTGCTCGAGCAAATCGATGAACAACGGGAGGACAGTGCTAGTGCTAGTTAATAATTGGGTATCATGTGTGCAATGTTCGAACCTTCCAGCCCCGCCTATTGTCCCCTCCTCTCACCTGTCTCCCTCATTCCCATCCCCTCCTGCTAAACTCAGTACAAGTTCTCAGGCTCTGCTACCTTTGGCCATTTGTTATTTCCTATGTTTCTTTATATTCCCACACGTGAGAGAGAGAGAGCACTCTGTTTCTGTACCTCTCCTGAAAGTCCGGAGATCTAATTTAAATGTTAGATCCAATCACTCTCGTGCAAAATATGGAATGGAATTAAAACTGAGTTAGGGATGGTGTGGTTAGCACTGATAGGCCCCATAATGGGTGCTTAATACGTATTGCTACTACAGCACATAGGCCATAGTAAAAGGGGCAGAATGTCCTACTGGCAGGACAATCTAGAATAATCAGCACAACCTAATAACTATATAGGTTTCTCCTACAGACCCCATGGAGAACTCTCATTGTACCCCATCTAACAACTTTGGTTCACATTTTTGTAGATTTCTGGGGGATCATAACAGGACCTTAGCTACCTTAGACACCCTCCAAATTCATCATGGTTTACAAGGGGCCCAGGGTTGTATGTACATCTAAATGTTGATGGACAGAAGTTCTGTGTCACAACTACTTTTGGGTCTATAAGTGTCCAGTATAAGTCACTGCCTTTGATGCACTTTCCCAGTCATTACAAAATAAACAACAAACTGTTTTCAGTCTTCTCATACCTTTCATGTGTGATCCTGAAGACTTAAGACTGAATAAACAAACTGATAAGAGAAAGGACAAACTTCTGTTTTTTAAACTATGATCTCTCATTGTGAGAACTATTTTAAACTTTACTCTTCAATCATGGTCCATCTGGAGTACTTTGATCAAAATCACAAAAGGAACTTATCAGTAGAAATAGCATGCCCTACTTATTTATTCAATCAACTCATGATCTCTGATTGTTGATATTATTTTTCTTCTCTGCTTGTCTCTCTTCCCCCCCTCCCAACCCCCCCACCCCCGGTGGCTGCATTAACAATTGTACTGAGTTCCCATTGCATCCTTGACTCTGAGCACTGGAAATAAAATGGTGAACAGGATAACATTCAAACCTAGTTGGGGAGACAGACAATAAGGAACCATGCATGGTGGTGGGAGATAAAAATGAATAGGGTGAGGTCTTCTGCCCCCGCGCCTGGGTGTTCCTTCCCGGAGCCCCTTGGAAGGGAGCGGGTTGAGCTTTCCTCCCCACCCCGACCAGGGCTCCGGCAGCCGAAGACCTCCAGGACCAGCCACCACCATGCTGAGACCACTCTCCGCACACATGAAGGTACTGGCAGAGGGACAAAGCCACGCGGGTTCCGGGGCCGAGACCTCCAAGCCTACTTGAATTGGAGTCGAGCATCTTCCACCCAGATCCTCCAAATTCCAGTAGGCAGGGGTCACACCCACCACCTGGCCCCCTGGCGCCGTGTAATCCCATCAGCGGCCAAGACTCAGAGACTATAAAATCCAGATCCCGGGACATCTTATCAGAACTTTTTTTTTTTTTATGATGTCTTATTGTCTCATTCCTATTTTGGACAAACTTGCAGGCTATCGAATGTAGCCTGCCCACAGGGCAGAGTCTGGCAAACTCCCCGTGGTGTACCAAATATGCCAAATACCAGTAACAATGATGGGTCTCATTCTCCTAAAGAGCCTTGAATATAATCTCAGGGCTAGGATGAAAGAGACGTTACTGGGGCCTGCTCGAGGCAATCGACGAATAACAGGATGATGAAATGAAATGAAAGGGTGAGGTGACAGAGAGTTACTGTAATGGGTAGTTCAGACATCTGGAACGACTAGTGTGAGTAGTGAGACCTGGTTTCTGAGAAGGAACCAGCCACGTGAAGGGCAGCACATAACTGTTTCCAGAAGGAACCAAATACAAAGCTTGGAGACTTTTACCCAGCAAGGCCCCAATGAATGACACATACAGAGAGGTTTTCTAAAAGCCCATGTGAGCAGGATAGATTGAAGAAGACTGAGAAATATCCTTTGGTCACCTGTGAATGCCTGTGAACGTAATTGGAGGTTCTTGTTGATAGATGTGCCTTATGTGCTCTATATACAGACTGGGGACTGGGTGATTTCCTTGAAATTTTCCCCCATAGTCAAATTTTTCAAGAACTAAAAATAACAAATTGGCAATCAACTCACACATGTTCTTTTGTAACATCCAAGGACACTACCATAGCATGATGGATAATATTATAAGCTGTCTTAGTTATTTGATGTGTTGTGTGATAAAAGTGAAGCAGATTTCATCTTGGTGAAATGCTTACTGGAGGGAGCAGTATTTTCAGTCTGACTGGTAATTTTTTTTTTGTTTTGTTTTTCAGTTCTGTTTTTGCCTTCATGCACATGTAAGTACAAACAATATATCCTCTTAGAATGAAACAAAAACTTTGTATGCTTGCTACTACTGAATAAGAGGGACTGTTGGAGAGAAGGGGGTTCTGATAGATTTTGTTGATCTTGGCACAGAGACTAGTATGAAAAATGGGAAATGATAATTTATGGGCATTTTGTAGCTGACAAAGCAAGATCTAGAACATGTCCTACCAACAGCCAAGTTTCCCACTTATACCATCCCATGCAGTCTCAAAGATATAGACAAGTAGGTACATGCGTGACCTTTACTACTTTTAAGGTGGTCAATGAAAAATGTTATGGTGCCCTGGAGAGCTAGGCTGGACCATGTAGTAATCTGGTACCTGCTTCTCAGTGTACTTGTATTCAGCTATAAACATTTACTAAGTCTGGAGGCAGGCTTTTGTGACTTAGAACAAATGAATTAGATTGAGTGATCTCCTTAATTCTTTGAGTCATTACAGAATAAACAGGCATATTAAAAATTGAGAAATTATTTGAGCAGAAAGTTATTTGAATTAGGGAGCACCCAACCTAGCAAGCAGAAAGGAGTTCCAATTAGTATACAAAATATGAGGCTTATAGACAGAAGGGAGAGGGAACAAGGAAGTTAGGTCTGGCAAAAAAAGGCCAGTTGGTTATTGCAGAGGTACTTTCCCTTATGAGAGGGAAGGTTCTCTTGGATTGTTTTTAACTAATATTAATAGGTTGATTATTTTATTGACTTGTCAAGCAATCTACTTCAAGGAAAGAAGAAATTATAATACAGTGTTAATTTGATGAAATGGGACTTAGCATAAGTGACACCATTTGGAGACTGTCATTTTGTTTTTTAACATATTGGAAATTCTAAAACAAACTTTCCCAGTTTCACTTGAGGGTTGAGTAGTGTCCCCAACCAGTCTTCAGAGAGCCTGGAGGTCACTCTCACAGACAATAGGCCACCTGGCTGGCTGGTTCAATGCTAGGGCCTTGCCCTGTTGCCTGGGCCAGTGGTGCTAAGTGACATTAGGGCCATACTTGGTGATGCCCACACCATGTGGTGCTGGAGCTCAAATTCACGTTGCTGCACATTGCCAGGCATGCATACCTGATCCCTCAGCTATTTCCCAGCTTGCTCTCAGTGAGAAAAGGCCCCCCCAAAAGTAGGGAAGGAGATGGAATATTTCTAGCTCAGAGTTAAGTAGAAAGCAAATCTTATTTGCTCAGTCTCTTCCGTAATTCTTCCAGCAGACAATACCCAGCAGCAGAGCTAGTCTACTTAATGCTGGCAGCAGAAGCAGCAGCATCCTGGAGCCAGGATAGTCTGAACCTGTGTCCTGTAGCTGTGACAGACCTTTCTGAACAAGTGTTCACTTTCATATCTAATTTCAGATTAGAAATATTACTTTCTTTTTCTTAAGGAGCATCAATCAAGACAAATATGCTGTGTATAACTAGTGAGATTATATATAAGATAAAATGCTGTTTGAGGTGTATTTATTAAATGAAAGGCATCCCTCTAATACAACCACAATGCACCCATCTATATAATCATGGTCACGGTCCTCCCGTTGTTCATCGATTTGCTCGAGCGGGCCCAGTAACGTCTCCATCATGAGACTTGTTGTTAATGTGTTTGGCATATCGAATACGTCACGGGTAGCTTGCCAGGCTCTGCTGTGCAGGTGAGATACTCTCGGTAGCTTGCTGGGCTCTCCGAGAGGGGCGGAGGAACCGAACTCGGGTCAGCGATGTTGGCCGCTGTAAGGCTATCGCTCCAGCCCATCTATATAATATTTACTCTAATTTTATGCTAATGTGTCATTCATTTAAATTTCATCCCTGTTCACAATCATGTACTTATTGGTTAAGAATTCAAAGCCAAATCACAGATTGTTGCATTTAGTCATCATTACTCTATAATACCTTTCTATTTGGCGTAATTATTCAAATTTTCCTTTTCCTTTAAGACATGGATAATTTTGATGAGTCTAATGCAATTACTCTGTAGTATCTCCCTAAATTTGTATTTGTTAGATAAATAGATAAATAGAATTTATGGATTTGATGTACATAGCTATACACTTCAGTTCCTCCCAGACCTTCCACTACTGTTCTTATGTTACTTGTAGTCATCAAGTGACTCTTCATTTCCTTCTTTTTCTGTTCCCTGACTTGTTAATCTCAGTTTTGTTGACCAAAGCTAAGGGTTTGTGATTTTTCAGTGTTTGTTCCCTTGTTTTGTTTCTTTATATACCATAGATGAGTGAGATCACTTGGAATTTTCCCTTCTCCCTCTGACTTATTTAGTTTCACATGATTTTCTCCAGTTCTATCCAAACTGCAGCAAATTGAGCCTATAGTAAGAGTACAGCAGGTAATGTGCTTGCATTGTATGCAGCCAACCTGGGTTGGATCCCCTGGGACCCATGTTGTCACCAAGCACCCCTTGGAGTGATCTTTGAGCACAGAGTCAGGTGTAAATCCTGAACACTACTGGGTGTGGTCAAAGAATATCAAGAACCAAATTGCAGCAAATTGCAATATTTTATCTTATCTTACAACTGTGTGATATTCCATATACATGTATATGTATACCATAATTTCTTATTCATTCATCTGTTGTTAGAAATTCTTTTTACATTAGCCACCTTGATCTTTTTCTCCCCTAACTTGACTCTAAAACTAACTCAGTAAGTTGAGACTCCTGAATAAATTTCCTATAGAAAATTGGAGCTGTTGTAACCAATGTTGTGTTTGGAGAAAATGTATCTGAGAATGAAACCAAAGGGAAAAAAATAAAGTTTGAGACACAAAGAAAAAGAACTTGGTGACTTTGAGTAGCTTGATCAACCATTATCTGTGAACTTTCATTCCATGAAACAACTTTGTGTACTCATCCTAGTAGTTACATATTTGTTTGGGTGTCTTGACTGTAAAATTAATTATAAATTATAGGTCTTTGATCTATGCAGACGACTCAGGTCTCATTTTAAAGTTATCTTTTCTGATGGAATGATATTTCATTGTGTGATTTACTTATTTGTGTTCTTAAAAGAGATTTTCCTACAGCTTCTCCCTTATATTGATATTTCTGTCTTTTAGTGTATGATTCCACTTTTCTTTTCTGAGCTGCCATATTCTGACAGGGTCTCACACATCCACTATATCAGAGGAAGGGACAAAATAAAAAATTTATGTCATCCACATGACAGACCTGAAAAACTAGCCTCTCATTTAAATATTGCAAAAAATTGAGTTATATGCTGCATAAGTGACAGGAGAATGGGGCTCTTAATCTATGTGAAAGGAAATTGGATTCAAGTTGTTTTATCTCTTGCAGATGTTCAACATTATTTTTGTCAGCTAGTAGTTAAGTTGAAGAGAGACATCTTTCTCAGAATAGAAACATGAAATAATAATGTCCTCCAGCATCATCTCATCATGTTAAGCCATGAGATGGATGATATCCTGATGTGAAAAGATGCAAATGATACTGAGTTTTGAAGTATTTGTTGAGTGCAGAAGAGAGGCTAAAGTTTTGTTCTACAACATACTGCTGCTACATAAGAAAGATAAAGAATCCAAGAGAATATTTGGTAAAGTAATATGAAAAAGAATTCCGGGCACAGTGCTTCTTCAGAGATTTATCTTGGACAACAATTCAGTAAAGATTTGTCTTGAGGGCTGAAGCCATAGCACAGTGGGTAGGGCATTTGCCTTGCACGCGGCTGGCCCGGGATTCCCAGCACTCCATATGGTACCTCCAGGGTAACTCCTGAGTGCATGAGCCAGGAGTAACCCCTGTGCATCACCGGGTGTGACCCAAAACGCAAAAAAAAAAAAAAAAAAAAAAAAAGATTTGGCTTGAAGTGTCCTTACAGAACACTGGAGCCAGCATGGGGGGAGGGGGGAATCAAATATATCTGGAGTGTAGCTCTGAGTGTTGATTAGATTTGTTCCAATCTTTCTGTGGAGATTACTTCCCAGAGTGGCTTGGAGATGTGTGTGATGTAGCCTCTGGTCTTCTACACATTCTTCAGTACGTGTTCTGATCTCTCCTGACATAGGTTCATTTATCACTGCTGTGGCTTTTATTTTTATTATTTAAGTCATTTTATGTCTTTTGTCCACAAGTTCAATCTATCCCATAGTAATCCAGACAAACTAGGAAGGTACTGTATCAGCCCGTGATCATTGGGATCTATGGTTAGATGTGCTGTTTGCAACATGAGAGATATAATAGAGCACCTTGGAGCTCTGGAATGGTGATTTACTCTAAAAAGTGGGCATCTGTCTCAGTTTCTTAATCTGTTACTGTACTGCACAAACAGGGATGAAAATTTCACTCTGTATGTCTAGGTTCCTGAGGCTTTAGGGGAGAGAGATATTTTCCTCCTCCTAATAGTCTCCGTTGTTCTTCTCAAGTAGAGATCTCAGGTTGATTCCTTCGAATCATAGACCGCTTTGTCCAGATTCTTGGCATTCTACTTTTCTCCATTTTCCTGTATTACTGATGTGTCTACTTGCTACATATATAGTTAGAGATATTTTGGATGGGACTGGGCATGCTCAGGGTGGTACAGCCACAGGCACTTTGAAACCATGCCTAAAGACATAATGAACCCATGAATGAAACACTCCCTACTTATATCTAAACTCCTAAGTCTTCATTAAAAGTGTTTTTGGAGGTTGAGGACTGAACCTCTCCTGGAGGTGCTCAAGGGCTATTTCTGACTCTGTGCTCAGGAGTGATGCTTGGCAGTGTTCAGGGGACCATATGTGGTGCTAGAAATCCAAGCAGGTTGACTTAATGCAAGGCAAGCACCTTATCTCTCTTAATATCTCTTTAGCCCTCACTAAAAGATGTTTAAATATTACTGTGACTTGATTTGTAATATATATCATGATCATGAGAAACATGGCATATAAATCATGCTTTTGGTTCTGCACCCACAATCTTTCGAAAGTGCATTGGGGGGGGGGTAGTATTGAGTTGGAGGGTTAGAGCCACACCTGGCAGAGTTCAGGGTTTACTCCTGGCTCTGAGTTCATACCTGGCTATGCTCAGGGGACCATGTGTGGTGCTGGAGGATGAACCCAGGTTGGCTGCATGCAAGGCAAGCATCCTACCTACTGTGCTATCACTCCAGCCTTCTAAAGTGTACTTCTAAGTAGTTTAAGTTAATGATTGAAAATGAGTCTTAAGAGTTGTAGGGCATGTTATAAATATAAATAAGGAGGAATAGAAGAAATTTATGGATTAAAATAATTTTCACTGCTTTCTTTATCCTGTATTACTTCCCTTTTAAGATAGCCACAGTTCTCAATATTCTCCTTAAAAACCTTTGTTGTGGGGCTGGAGCGATAGCACAGCGGATAGGGCGTTTGCTGTGCACGCAGCCAACATGGCCGACCCAGGTTCAGTTCCCAGTATCCCATATGGTTCCCCGAGCACCGCCAGGAGTAATTCCTGAGTGCATAAGCCAGGAGTAACCCCTGAGCATCGCCGGGTGTGACCCAAAAAGAAAAACAAACAAACAAACAAAAAACCTTTGTTGAGTAAACTACAAATTGAGGAACACCCCAAAGACAAAAGAAGACAATAACCAACAAAAGTCTCTGTAGGCTCAAGGTGGGAAGGAAAGTACCTCAAGGCAAGGGACATAAAGATTTAGTGTGAGTGTATAATTCCTACTATAGTTCCAGCAAAATGTCCATAATTTTAAAAATCTTAATATAGTATAAATTTTTTTCTTTATTTGCTCGAGCGGGCCTAGTAACGTCTCCATTGGAGACTTTGTTGTTACTGTGTCTGGCATATCGAATACTAGAATTTTTCCATACATTGCATTATTTATAGAAAAAATTGTTCTTAGATTCTGAAAAAAGGTTAGTCATAAAAATTGGAGAAAAAATTGAAAGAAGCAACAGAAAGTTTTAGAAAAAAATCAAAAGATAATATGAAAAGATAGGAATGCATTAAGAAACGAAGGGAAAAACAATAAGAACAAAAAATGACTGAAATCACAATTATATATGTGTAGAAGTTTTAACAACATCATCCAAATGAAATAAATAAATAAAATCCAGCTCCTGGAACTGCGCGGCCACATTTGCGGCCGCGCGACATCTTATCAGGACATCTTTTTATGTCATCTTATTATCTCATTCCTACTTTGGACAAACTTGCAGGCTATCAAATGTAGCCTGCCCACAGGGTAGAGTCTGGCAAACTCCCCGTGGTGTACCAAATATGCCAAATACCAGTAACAATGATGGGTCTCATTCTCCTAAAGAGCCTTGAATATAATCTCAGGGCTAGGATGAAAGAGATGTTACTGGGGCCTGCTCGAGGCAATCGACGAATAACAGGATGATGAAATGAAATGAAAGAATCCAAATGAAATGGAAAAGAATAAATACATACAAAGGTTCATAGACAAATCTCTGTATATAGAAGATAAAGGCCCTCCCGTTGATCATCGATTTTGCTCGAGCGGGCCCAGTAACGTCTCCATTGGAGATTTTGTTGTTACTGTGTTTGGCATAGGATATCTAATATGTATATAAATTGAGATTTCTAAACAAAGGATTCTAACATACATAAATTGAGATTCCTAAAAGAGTAGATAGAATAAAATAATAATTTTAATAGCATAAAAGTTTGTCAATAAAATCCTGACTCAGTACATTAAAGGCTGACTGTACACCTAGAAAAGATTGACATTATACAATTAACACCAAACCATATATCCTTGAAGAACTAATGAATAAGAGAGAAAGAAGATTTATATAGGTGTGAAGAAAATAGAAGTTTACAAAAGATGAGAAAACATTCAGATTTCTTCATACAATGGTCAGTGCTAAAACATGATGAATGAATGCCAAAAAAGTTCTGAATAAAACAGTGTTACAAATAATTTATTAACTATGCAAGTTCAAGCCTAAAGACAACAGATAACTTAAACAAAGCAAGTACTTTGGCAATGTGGTTGATAGAAATCCTTGAATAAAATAAATATAATGGTCAAAGAGAAGACAAAGTATATGTAACTAGCATATTGAGCAAGGACTAAACTTGAAGTGTCCACAGCATTTCCAATGTTTAAAACATCCAAATATCCAAACTATCATATTAGAACTTCTTTTTTAATTTTTGGTTTTAGGGTCATACCCCAGCAGTGGTCAGGGTTTACTCCTGGTTCTACTCTCAGGGATCACTTCTGGGGTTGCTGTCTGGGAATTGAACCTCAGTCAGTTGAGTGCAAGTCCATTGCCTTACCTGTTGTTCTATTTCTCCAGCCGTCTTTTCTTACAATAAATCAACAATAAATCAACATAATCTCGCTGCCTTTTCCCAGTAATTTCAAGTATTCAGTTAAATAAAGCCTCTACTTCACATTCAATTGAACTCATTTCTTTGTACTCCAAGGTTATACACCTGTGGCAGATGAAGGGTGTCAGGATATGCCACCCCCAAATATGCTTCTTTGGATAGTAATTGTTTTGAACTAAATCAGCAGATGTTGATTCCTTACCTCCAACTGCCTGAAAAGTGCACAAATTTTTCCTGTTGTAAAAGGAAATTTATATTTTTAAAGAAAATTTCCATGTGTAAGGATGTCTCTATCGTAGGAAGAAAGCTTCTCTGAGAAACAACTGTTATTACTTGAGGCAACTGCTGTTTATTATATATTTCCTCTATAATTTCTCTTCACTCCAAAGACTCAAAATACCTTTTCCTTTGGGGCTGGAGCGATAGCACAGCGGGTAGGGCGTCTGCCTTGCATGCAGCCAACATGGCCGACCCGAGTTCGATTCCTCCGCCCCTCTCGGAGAGCCCGGCAAGCTACCAAGAGTATTCGATATGCCAGACACAGTAACAACAAAGTCTCCAATGGAGACGTTACTGGGCCTGCTCGAGCAAATCGATGATCAACAGGAGGGCCTTTACTTTATTTACTTTGTTTAATCTAAGATTATATATAAACCTCAATCATCTGGCTACCTTCCCGAGCAATGCTTTACTTTGTGAGCTTCCATAGTTCATAGTTAAGATCTTTTTCTCTTGTTAACCTGTCTTTTGAAAAATTAGTTTTGTTTATAGGGATTGCTCCCAGCAAGGTAGCATGTGGTATCAGAGGTCCAAGTATGACTCCCACATACAAAAGCATTCTCTTCAGTCCTTTGAACTATTTCCCCACTGCTCCTAAAAGCTTAAGTTCTGAAATGGTTCAGGTGTGAGTTTTTCAAGGACTTCTTCCTCCTGGACAAGTGGCTGGTACTCCCCTAAAAACCACTCTGACTACTCCAGATTCATTTACACTACTCTATGGCCTCCCATTGCAAGATTTACAATGCCTGGAAGGTAGTCTAAGAATGTGGTACTACTAAGGTGCTTCAATTCAGCTGTTTTGTGTGCATCTGACTCCCAGAAAACTCATCCATTGCTAAAGAATCTAGAAAACAGATTGTTCCACGTATGTTCTCACTTTCTGCCCTGCTCTCTTTTTCTGGATATTTTTTATTGACTTTACTTGGGCTGGAGCGATAGCACAGCGGGTAGGGCGTTTACCTGTCATGTGGCTGACCTGGGTTCAATTACTCCATCCCTCTCAGAGATCCCGGCAAGCTACTGAGAGTATCCAGCCCACACAGCAGAGCCTGGCAAGCTCCCCGTGGTGGTATATTCAATATGCTAAAAACAGTAACAACTCTCACAATGGAGACATTACTGGAGCCCACTCAGGCAAATCAGTGAACAACAGGAAGACAGTGCTACAGTGGTACTTGAACACAGAATGAAAGGTCAACCGATATCAGTGTCCAGATAAATAAGCGCTTTGTGATTTTTTTCAGGTCAGGCAAAATGAATTGCTACTAGTGATTCTTTGTTCTCTTTTTGTTTTTGTTTATTGGAGGGAGTATTCACAAACACACAAAGTTCAAGGTGCCTAGGTAATCCTAGTACCTAGTACCTAGTACCTGGCCAACTAGGTCAGAGAGTTTAATGCTAGGGTCCTGTAGGATAACATTGGATTGTGCTTTCTCCTCTGCCACAAGGAGCTTAGGTTTACTGAGTAACACCCGTCACAATGCTCCTGAAGCACTCCCATTTCCTCGGTATTCATCCTTAACTTCTCTGTCCTCTGCTTTTTCTACCTGTTAAGCACCCACTTCCCCTAAGCAGTACCTGTGACTTGTAAAGTCAAATTCCTCAGAAATTTCTGATTTTGTATTTGCAAGGGAAATACTGCTTTTCTCCTTCCCTTATGTCCTTTTGCATAGTTTACTTCCGCGCAGTGTCCTTTTCATATAGACGGGAAGACAGTTTATGCTATGCTTGTTGTAACTTGGGAGTTAATAGTTAATTTAACTCAGAATAATATTCTCTTGGGGGCATCTGTTTTCTCGATTTAAGCCTCAGTTGCCCTTAGTCCCTAGCACCCCAAAAGCAGAATCTCAACAAGGGACTGGATGAACCCAGGGCAAGCTGTGAGCTACCCTGGCATTGAAACGGGCCAGGCCAAGTGCCATAATACTTAAGTATAAGTTAAGAGCACAGTCATGGACAAATTCTGTCATGATCCAAAGAGTAACAACTGAATTAGGACCCTGCTAGGGTAAGGAAAGACTAATCTGGCCTAAGCACTGTAGTCTGGGATCTATAATGAGATGTCCCTATAACGTATCTCTTACTGCATCCATACAAAATGACTAATATTATTAAGAAGTAGTATTACGATGAATGTTTAAATGATTGTTGGACTATGGAAAGGAGAAACACACCCCTAGATGGTATTTCACCCTTGAGCTGATCTCCTAGCTGCAGGAGACCTTTGTCTTATCTTTAAGAGCTTCCCTTGGTAGGAAGGGCTTTCTTATGCTGACTGTGCCACCTCACCTAGGTGCAGTTGCTAACCCTAACGCTTGGAGGTAGTTTGCTACATCAAGACTGCAAGACGGAGCATGGAGAGAGTAGCATGGGGGATAGGAGAAGACTGGAATGAGGGGCAGTGTGAGACTGGAATGGGACGCTTAGTAAGAGGGAACAGGCATGTGGGGAGAATGGAATAAACATCAACTGATCACCCACCAGGCTGTCAGTCCTGTTTTCTCCTTCATGTGTCTGTTGGCGGTGGCTGCAGGCCAGGGTGGGTATACGGCTCACCGTCACTGAAGGCACCTGGTGGGTGAGAGAGAGCCCACACCACTGCCACCGCCACTCTCTTATTTATTTTGTGATTACATAGGTCCAATGACGCAGTGCTTCTCTGGCACATGCTGTCTGGGTGTCACCAGTACTACACCCTGCGTGCTCTGGGATATGTGATGCTGGGAATCCAACTGGGATTCCATACATGCAAGGCATGTGCCCTAGACTCTTATGCTTGCTCCCCAGTACCTTTGTCCTCTCTCTTTCTTATAAAATGTTTTATTTATTTGTTTGCTCTTCCCTTTGTTGTTTCTGTCATGACCAGGGGTTGCACATACTTGTATGTGGTGCTTCTCAGGAATCACACCCTTTGCTGTGGTGCCCCTGAGATGAACATTTTTTTTGTGGTGCCAGGTATACAAACAGCAGAACCTCCTGGATGCACTTGGGCATGGGGGTTGCTGCTGGGGATTGAACTCTTAATGCTTCACCTTTGCAAAACTGCTGTTCCATCACTGAGCTCAGGCTCCTTAACTTTGTCCGTGTGTGTGTGTGTGTGTGTGTGTGTGTGTGTATACATGTGTATGTATGGGCATAAGGGAAAGCATAGAAGAGGAAAAGTATTGTGTAATTCTTCTAATGGACCTCTAAAATCTTGCGTGAGTTTTATATCTTCTGCATATGGAGGTCACAGCAAGAGATGATAGCAGGGGTGAAATTGTCATGTCCCTTGGGTATTCTAAAGGATGTGATTTGGGTTTCTAAATCATTTTTGTCTACGATGTGAGGTACTTCAGACCCAGATGTATTTGGAGGCTTCTCCAATTTTCAGACAAGGATAGATCCCATTGAACATCTGCTCTGTGAATTCAGGAATACATGGAGATACTGGGCAAAAAGGATGGAAGGTGAACCTGGATTTCTTTTGATAGATTAATAATTTTTAGAACAATAGTTTAAAAAATAAGGTGCAAGTATCTTACATCTTAGAAACAAATGTATTGGAAGTTGATGAAAGAGAATGTGAAAAGAATTAGAAGTGTCTATACTTTCATCTTTTGTGGCAAGAAGTTAATAAATATTCAAAATTAAATAGCATAATTAAAATTATGATTTTACTCTATCAGTGGGGTTTCCCCTAATTATTTATTAAAAAAAGTTCAAATATTGGAGACTTACATGTAGTTGACCTAAACCTTGGTCCTCTGAGCATTGCCAAAGGCACAAAACCAAGAATGCCGCCTGAATACCACCGGGTGTGGCCACTGAAACTAAACTAATGATGGGTCTCATTCTCCTAACCCTGAAGGAGCCTTGAATATGGCACTTTTTTAAAAAATCTCAGGGCTAGGACGAAGGAGACGTTACTGGGGCCTGCTCAAGGCAATCAACGAAACTAAAAAAAAAAAATTCAAATGGTGGTTCTGACCTAGAGGCAATTTTACCCTTTCTCCCCTTGGGGACATTTGGTTTGGTTTGATTGACTCACTGGGGGAGGGTTTTTATTAAAGTGTTTTTTTCTACTGTTTTGAAAATTACTTTAAACTGAAAACATCAGAACAAATTGCAGCCAATAAAGTAAACACAACCTAAATGTAAAGCAGAGTTTCTAGAAAATACAGGGGCCATTGCTGCTGCTGCTGGTGCTGGTGCTGCTGCTGCTGCTGCTTCTGCTGCTTCTGCTGCTGCTTCGTAGAATTTAGTGTGTGTGTGTGTGTGTGTGTGTGTGTGTGTGTGTGTGTGTGTGTGCGCGCGCACGCAGGAGTTTATTGAATCATCTTAAGATACACAGTTACAAACTTGTTTCATGATTGAGTTTCAGTCATATAATGTTCCAAGACCCATCCCTTCACCAGTGCACATTTCTGTCATCAATGTCCCTAGTTACCCTCTGGCCCACATCTCTGGCCATTGCTTCTGTGGGAGGTTCCTGTTTGGGAGGAGACAGATGTTTGGTGCAGGGAAGTTCCAATTCAGCTGCCATGTTGTACCAAGAAGCACAAAAGAATACTCTGTACTTGCCCTTTCATGTTCAATCTCACTCCCTATTTGCGAAGTTAGCCTATAAATCTTTAGCTCTGGCCCCTCAGTGAATATTCATTTATTGAGTTACGTGTTTTCAAGTCTATGTGAAAACAAACCCACATTTTCTCATTACTCTGTATGTTGGAAAGCAATCTGTGGCATGTTCCTGTGATTTAAACGTAGAGGCAAAGTTTTTTCTTAATACCTACAGTGCATTGAACAGCTTCTGACAAGACATGTCTTAATTATTAAATAACTTGTTGGGGGGTCATAGAGGTAGTACAGCAAGTCAGGAGCTTGGCTTGCGTGTGCCTAATCTGGATTGGATCCTGGCACCTCACACCTACCTGGAGTGATCCCTAAGTACAGAGTCAAGAGTAAGCCCTGAGCACAGTTGTCCATAGCCCAAACACACACACACACACACACACACACACACACACACACGCTTACACACACGCACAGAAATGCACACACACACATGCACACACAGAGTAATTTGTTGGGAGAAAAATCTTTCTAGATTCTATTTGTTTATTCACATTGTTACAGGTTTTTGTTGTTGTTAAGATAAAGAAAAAGAAAACTGAAGGTTTGAATATATATAGTTCTTATACTCTGACTCTGATTTTGTAGAATGATCCCAAGATTCTTTCACTACATATATGCATGGGCTGGAGCGATAGCACAGCAGGTAGGGTGTTTGTCTTGCATGAGGCCGACCTGGGTTCTATTCTTCCATCCCTTTTGGAGAGCCCGGCAAGCTACCAAGATTATCCCAACCGCACAGAAGAGCCTGGCAAGCTCCCCATGGTATATTTGATAGGCCAAAAATAGTAAGAACAAGTCTCACAATGGAGACATTACTGTGCCCACTTCAGCAAATCGATGAACAAAGGGAGGACAATGCAGGATAGTGCAGTGCTACATATATGCATGCAAAGATATTTGGAATTGTGTTTACAGAAAGTGTAATGGATGTTTGTGGTTTGTGACATTTGAAATATTCTCCATCTTTTATTCTTTGATTTCCCCCTCTCTCAATTTCTTAAAAATATATATGTGTGTGTGTGTGTGTGTGTACTTTTTTTAAAAAATAATGTTGAGTGAATGTTTACAAAATCAGCTGGTTTGCTCTACCTTCCTACCAGAAAAGCAATAGTAACAACAAAACCTTTTCAGTGGCTCTCCATAAGGGCCACAAGAAAGTTCCAACTGCTTACCTGTCCTGTTGATGTCAGTGGGCCCCATGGGTGACTTATGTGAAGTGGGAAGGAGAAAGACAGTCACTTTCTCCCCATCCACCTCTGCCATCCTGGACCCAGGGTTACTGGGTTCTTGTCTCGCCTCGCAGAAAGGAATTTCAGGAGTAGACAAGCAGTAAAATAAATAGATTTTACTTGGAGGGTTTTTAAGGTGTGGAGGGGAAAGAGAGAGAGAGAAAGAGAGAGAGAGAGAAACACGCTCAAGAGAGAACAAGGGCTTCTCCAAGGGTGGAGAAAGCCCCTACACAAAACCTAGCATGTGTAGTGTGAGGATGAAAGTCACATCTCAAGAGGGGAGGTGCGGGTGACACATGTGCTCAGACTTGGCCATGTGGGTGCAAGCAGCACATGGGCTCGGGTAGCACATGCGTGCCCTTCCTTTGTTAAAGTGTGAGGAACAAGGTCCTGAACCAGATGAACGCTGACCAACTTGTCTTTCCTAGATTAAGAATGTGAGGAACAGGTCTAGATAGCCTTTTCAGATCCTCTTTACTGGAACCCGCATTGCAAAATAACTTGTTTTTATGCCCCTGAGCAAGGAACTCGGATACAGGTGCCCCGAGTTGCAAGTCATGAGAAGGGTGGGGGTCAGATCAGATAACCAGATGTCGCTCACAAGACCAAGGACTGCCCTAAAAACCAGGACGTTCATAAGTACTGACGCAAATGCTGATCTTTTAACTATAGGCTAAGGAGTGATGTACTTTTAAATGGATTGGTTAGGAAAGTATGTGTTGTTACAAATCTATTGGCTATGAAATGCACGGGCTTTGCTGTAATGGCCAGTGAAGGCCTATATAAGGTCTCCTTTGGAGAAGCTCTGGGTCTTGCCCAACCTGCTAGATCTGCGTGTTCGCGTAGGTGGCTTGACCCTGGCTAGCCAGTCTTACAATAAACCCTGCTTGCTGTTTGCAGTTTCTGAAGTCTCTTTGTCATTAAAGGGAGATTTCGATCCACACCCTAACACAAGGTGGCCTTTATAGGATTTCTCCAATCTGCCCTCATGTGGGGCTTCTTCCCAGATAAAAGTCCATTGCTTAAAAAAAAAAAAAAGTCCATTGCTAAGGAGGTTACCAGGGAGTGGAGTTGGGAGTGGTGGTGGTCTTCTTTGGCCTGAATCACTAAAGTTAATCAGATTGAGGGAGAGGTCCGAGGGAATTCGAGGAATTTCCTTCATGGGGAGGGACTCCAATCTCCTCAGGGTCCACTACTCAAGGTCTCATCCGTAACCACAAAGTGGATCAGCCTTGGAATTTTCCTCCCAGAACTTTTGCTGACCTGTTTCATTGTCCAGGGCCTTTCCCTATCTACCTGTCTACATCACTGTGTCCACAGTAAACAAAACACTGAACTACCTACTGGCACCATTATTGGTAACCTGAGTCTGTGCCTGTGTCTGTATGGTTGAAGGATACCCAGGGTATGCTTGAAGGGAACTTTCTGAACTGAAAGGGGCAGGACAGTCCTACTTTAAACTATTCTTGCTTTTTACCTTTCAAGGGTGAAAACACACACTGAAAAATGACGTCTCAGAATATCCTTTAATAAAAATCTCTCTCCCCTCTATTATGTGTCACTCAGGTGATAGTTAGCCTATGTCTTTGAGATAGTTTTGTTTTCTCTTTCACTTGGCTGGCTCTGGTACATCCTGGGCGCCCTCACTGGACACATGCCATGGAATGGCAGGAGGGCGAGGCCTGTCCTTCACAGCAGAACAAAGCTCTTTCACTCTTTCATCTCCTATTTGTACAATTAAGTTGAAAAAATTATATTAAGGCCAAAAAATTTCCCTGAAAAATTTCCTGCCAGTGCAGGAAACAGTGACCCCCTCCCCCAACACACACACTTTTGTTTTGAAAAGCACGAAAGAAAGAAAGAAAGAAAGAAAGAAAGAAAGAAAGAAAGAAAAGAGTAAATCTCCCTTCTTTATGGGCACCAAAGCAAAGCATATGTGCTCTATTTGGAGAATGCAAATGCCTCAAGCTGCAGCATTTCTTTCTTCAGCTCTCAGCAAGTGGCCATTTAGGCTTAATTGCTCCTCACAGCATAGTCCAATTAAGAACGGGCATCAGCAGGGTAAGGGCTATTTGTTAATCCATAAAAGGTATGAGAGACAGTACTTGTTTTGCCTGCGGTTTTTATTCACATGTTTGGGTGAAAATCGAAACAGCTGGAACTCTCTGGCAAGTGATATGTGTGTGTATTTAATCTGTTGGTTATGAGCAAGACAAGTGTATGAATGTATTTCTCAAAGCCAAACTTCGCCTCCTAATGCAACGTTCTCCTTTGTTGAATTCTGCCTCCTAACACAACATTCTCCTTTGTTGAGTATTGCTGAAACTGACCCTAAGCATGTATCTGAATTTGAAGGGGTCTGGGGGAAGGGATCAGGGTTTAGAGAATCAACCCCCACCCCGCGCGTGGCATGAGGATGGCTTTAGTCTCTGGGGGAGCAGTTTCCCCATTAAAGTGCAAAATTCCTTCACATTTTACGTTGTGGGTTGTTTTCAGCGCCCCTTTTAAAATACAGATTTATTTTTGAGATTTTGCCTTTTGTACATCATTCAGATGTGGATCAGGGAGAATTGCCGTTCTCCGCTGGGGACGGGATAAACTGACAAGAAATGGGAAGTGTGGGGGTGATGATGTGCCTCCTGTGATGCCATGAAAAGAGGCAAGCAGAAAGAGAAACATATATATTATGTTGTTAAATAGTCTCAGCTTGCCTGGGGGTTTCCACACTGCTTTTGTTTGAGAAAGAATCCCAGGAGCACCAGTCTGTCTTGCTTCCGGGTCTAGAGGACGGCAGGGCAGAAAAGCCCGGAGTCCGCCTGCTATCTGGGACCTCTCATGAAATCCTGGGCTCCTGAGACCAGATGGGTTTGACTGGAACAAAGTTCTGTACTGATAGGGGGTGGGGTGGGGTGGGGTGGGATGGAGTGGGATGGCCCTAGCTGTCATTGTGAAACTGGTTTAGATTCTGAGTGGTGTGGAAGATTTGCATACAGAACTCCAGATGCTTCTAAAGTTACAGTTATTTCTTTTACAGCTATTAGAAGGTTGTTAGGGATGCCCCATGTCCTCTGTCCCACCCTGCCTCGTGCAGGTTCCTTGCTGGTATCCAGGTGCGCTATCCTTGGTTCATGCTGGTCTCCCCCCATTCTGTCCCTCCAAGTCCACTGCTGTCCTCCTCATCTGTCAGATGCTGCTTTGTAGTGTGTCTCTGGGGCTCATAGTCCCTTTGGCTTTCCATGGTTCACCAACCTTGTGCATGTGGGTGAGAATTCTTGCTTTCTGGCCTTTGCTTGGGCTCAGGTGAGGGAAAGAGAAGCTCCTGACCATCAAGGTGTGAGTGTGGAGTCAAAGAGGAAGTTATCTTTGTGGGAGGTGAGGGAGGTAAATGCTCTGATTTGGCTTATTATTTCCCATCCCCGGTTCACTTGATCACTTGATCACTTGACATCCCGTTACTCATCGATTTGCTCAAGCGGCACCAGTAACGTCTCCATTCATCCTTGTTGCATGCTATTGTAGCCCAATGGCGTCTGCTCATTCTAGGAACACGAAGAGCCTCAAACCGATCATTCAGGTTCTTGACGAAGAAGTCCGACCATCTCATAGCTGGGCAGCCATGTGATCTTTTGACACGTGGAATCCAGTCCCTAACAGCTCTAGTCCAGCGGGTAGTCTCCAAATCTCATTACGTGTCCAGCCATCTGATTTTCGATGCCTTGGCAAACGAGACAGCGTCTCTGATTCTTGATCGTCAATGAGGTCGGAACTCCAGATTATTTCTCTCATTTGAGTGAAGCGTGATACTCCAAGCATAGCTCTTTTGATTCCACTTTGGGAGACCCGAATAGCATTCTCATTCTGTTTTTGTAGGGCCCAGGTCTCTGAGGCATATGTTAATGCAGGAAGAACAGTGGAATGGAAGAGATGTGCCCAGAGCCGAAGTTTCTTTGTCCTCTTAGCTATTTCTTTTGCACTCTTGAAGGCATTCCAAGCCACTCTCTTCCTCCTGTGCAACTCAGATGCCAGGTCATGTTGACATCTCGACCTAGGTACACATAAGTGTTGCATTCGAAAATGGTTGTTCTGTTGAGAGCGAATGGAACGTCAATGTTTCTCATAAACATTGTCTTTGTGAGATTCAGCTGGAGTCCGACATTTCCACACTCATGGTCAAAGTCGACCATTATTTGTGCCACGTGGCTAAAGTTTGGTGTTATGAGAAGATGTCATCAGCAAAGTGGAGGTGGTGTAGTTGCCGACCATCTATCTTCATTCCCATTCCTTCCCATTTCAGTTGTCTCATGACGTTCTCAAGGGTGGCACTGAAGAGTTTTGGTGAAATGGTATCACCCTGCTGAATCCCTCTCTCGACATGGATGATCACTTCCTTGTAGAATAGTGAGATCCTGGTAGTGAAATCGTAATACAGCTCACGAAGGATCCTGATGTACTGAGTTTGAATGCCCTATTTGGCTAGGGCTTCAATGACTGATTCCATCTCAACAGATTCAAAGGCCTTCTTTAAATCAATGAACATTAGACAGAGTGGCACATCTTGAACTCCCGAAACACCTCAATGAGCTTAGTTATCATGTGGATATGGTCGATTGTGCTGAATCCTTTGCGGAATCCGGCTTGCTCGCATGGTTTTCCTTCATCTAGTATTCTGCCAATCCTATTCAGGATGACTTGAATGAACAGCTTGTAAATGACAAACAATAGACAGATCAGCCAATGTCATGGATGTCTCCCTTCTTGTACAGTAGTACAGTCCTGCTGGTTTTCCATTGGGATGGAACCTTGCATTCAGACAGGTAGTGTGTGAAGAGCCGAGCCAGTGTATTGATGAGTACCGAAGGCAGATTTTTCAGGTGTTAAGGTCTGACCTTGTCTGGGCCGGATGCTCTTCGCTTCTTTACCGACAAAATGGCGTGTTGGATTTCGGAAGGGAGAATGTTGGGAATGACACATCCATCCTGCAGAATTTGGTATGTGGGCAGGTGGATGTGGCTATCGAAGAGATCCAAGTAGAAGTCATGGATAATGTTCTCCATTGCCCTTCTGGAAGATGTGATAGATCCATCAGGATGTCGGAGGGCTGTCATCTTGATCTTGTAGTTGGCGAAGGACAGGTGAACGTTGCGAGTGCTTTTCCCGGCTACTGCTGCATCTACCAGCACTGCTCCCCAGTTATTTCTGTCAATCATTTAATGACTGCCTTTTCAGTGGGTGAGATTTTAGAAAGACCAATTAGATTAAGTAGATTACCTGGCACCCTTCCCTGCTTCTCTACTTTCACTCTAACAGTAGCCTTGGGTACAATTGGGGACACTGTTTATTTGCTTAAGGAAAGTAGAATTCAGGGGCAGGTGAGGGAGGACTACTGAGTGTTTATTTTGTTTTTTTGCTGAGAGGAGAGGGTTGGCCAAGTAAGTTTAGCTAGCTCAAAGAAATTAAGAATTGAATTCAATATTAGAAACCAGAAAACCTATCCGGTTAGGGATGGTTGAAATCTTTTCTTAAAGGATACGAGGTCGGAAACCTTAATCAGAAATCTCTGTTTACAGTTACATTGAAATGTTCTCAGGGGACTAGCCTGAGTAGATGTATTGATCACCCTGTCACCACCAGTCTGTAACCCACTCTCCCTAGAAATGTGTTTCACTGTTTCCCTTTCTTTATAAATACCCTTCCTGTGACCAGTTCAATTAGTGTTTCTCAACATTTTTCTTTTTTTTTTTTCCTTCTTTTTTGTTTTGGGGCCAAACCTAGCGTTGCTCAGGGCTTAGTCCTGGGGCTGCACTCAGAAATCAGTCCTGGCCATGGTCAGAGGCCTGTATGGGATATTGGCTGTGTGCAAGGCAAGTGCCTTACCCACTGTACTATAGCTCTGACCCTGCTCAACGCTTTTCTGATGGCAGACTGTTGTTTTTTTTTTTTTTTTAAGAAAAAATGTAAAACTTTTAAGTTATTTCAATGTAGGAAAAAGTCACAACTGTTGATTCAATTCTGGAATTAAAATTGATTAGATAACAAAGCTCCAATATTAAAATAAAAAAGTACTAGAAAGTCAAAAGTTTTTTAGCAGCTTGGCATGCAAATCCTGGGAGGCTTAGTTGGAGATCAATAGAGCAGGACTAACAGATAAGTCAAGATGGCAGCAACTGACATTGTAGTCCATTCTTAACCTTGTTTCCTCTCCATTGCCTGCCTATTTCACCCATTGACTTCGTCTTATGCTGTGCTTACTTACCCCATCTTATTGCCCCCAACCCACCTCATTTATCAGTGATTTTCATCTCTGGTCCTCTTAGAATATACTGGTGGCCCACAGGGAGCCACATGGCCCCTGGTTGAGAAACGCTGATCTAGACAAGGTGATTGTCTTGATGAAGTGAGTCAGCCTGCTGACTTCCAAACAGCCATCTTCCAGCCGTCGCTCTACCTGCTGGTTCACTTAATCACTTAACTTCCCGTTAGTCGTCGATTTGCTCGAGCGGGCGCCAGTAACGTCTCCATTTGTCCCTGTCGCGTGCTAGTGTAGCCCAATGGCATCTGTTCGCTCCGGGAACATGAAGAGCCTCAAACCGATGGTTCACGATCTTGATGAAGAAGTCTGACCATCTGGTAGGTGGGCGGCCACGCGGTCTTTTGACATCCCGTGGAATCCAGTTGGTAAGAGCTCTAGTCCAGCGGTCGTCTTTAAATCTCATTACATGAACAGCCCATCTGATTTTTGACATCTTGGCAAATGAGACAGTGTCCCTGATTCTTGATCATCGACGGATGTCAGAACTCCGAATTCTTTCTCTCATTTGAGTGAAACGTGATATTCCAAGCATAGCTCTTTCTATTCTTCTTTGGGAGACCTGAATAGCGTTCTCATCCTGTTTGCGTAGGGCCCAGGTCTCTGAGGCATATGTTAATGCAGGAAGAACAGTGGAATCAAAGAGATGTGCCCGGAGCCGGAGGTTCTTCGTCCTCTTAGTTATTTCTTCGATGTTCTTGAAGGCTTTCCAAGCCGCTCTCTTCCTCCTGCGCAGCTCGGGTGCCAGGTCATTTGTCATGTTGACCTCTCGACCTAGGTACACATAGCTGTTGCATTCGGAGATGGTCGTTTCATTGAGAGCGAATGGGGCATCAGGAACGAGGCTGTTTCTCATAAACATTGTCTTCGTAAGATTCAGCTGTAGTCCTACCTTTCCACACCTTTCCACAACCTGCTGGTTGGTTGCCAATAAAGCTCTTCATCAACTTGTCTTTCTTTCTCTGCTTGTTTAGTCCTTGAGCGACAGTGCCATTAAACCTTCACAGAATTTGGGAAATTCTGATCTAGAAAAACCAGATTTCAGGGGGCTGGAGCGATATATTGCACAGCAGCTAGGGCGTTTACCTTGCACGTGGCCAAACTGGGTTCGATTCCCAGCATCCCATATTGCATATGTTCCCCCGAGCACCACCAGGAGTAACTGCTGAGTGCATGAGCTAGGAGTAACCCCTGTGCATCGCCAGGTGTGACCCCCCCCAAAATAAGAAAAAACAGATTTTAGTAGTATTGGAAATGTGAGAAGAAAGATCAGTTGACATTTTTGCCTTCCCAAAACAGTGTGACTGGGAGCCAAATATTTTCCATGATATTTGAATATCTGTTGGGCTTTGAAGACAACATTGCCATCAATCCATTTCCTGTTTCTTACTCCCCATTTTTCCTTTTCTTGACCTTTAATCCCCCAGGGCTTCCTGCTCTATTCAGTGTGTCCAGCCTTCTTGACCTTCCCAATACCAGCACTGAGAGTGAAGGAAGGTCGAACAATTATTCATGCATCAGGTCTGTTCAGTGGTCAATCAACCTGGTTTAGGAAAGGCTAGAGTTTACCTGTTCTTAGCTAAAAGAAAGCTTATTTTTCTGCTTGATTTTCCTCATATTGTCAGTTGTTAACCAACATAATACTGATGAGTGAAACCTTTGCCAACTTCAAGACAGTACCTAACATCAAATTAATGATTCTCCTCTGGAAAATTTCCACCCCCACCTGCCTCTCAGCCTGCGTCCTGGCAGGCTGCTGGCTTCAGGTAATGATATTTACCCAGCTCATTGAAATGTCACACTTAGGACTGAGCCCTATAAATTATTATTGTGCTCATGTTATATTGTAAAGATAAAGGTCAGATCAGAGCTCAGATTTATTCACACCATGCTGCCATGCTGCATTTTTGAGAGTTAGCAGAAAAATAGACTACTAGGTCTTTCAGTTAAAAGTACAAGGAAATGAAAGTTCTTTTCCCTCCCTCCCTCCCTTCCTTCCTTCCTTCCTTCCTTCCTTCCTTCCTTCCTTCCTTCCTTCCTCTCTCTTTCTTTGCTTTTTTTTTCTTTCTTTCTTGTTGCAGTACATATTCTGACAGTGTTTTATAAATAATTAGACCAGGCGCAAAGGTCAGGGTCACATTCAAAAAGATTAAGGAAGTTGATTATTGCAGAATGACTGAATAGGTCACCTCTTCCCTGGTAGATGTCAGGTGACCTCTCGGTTCCCCACAGAAGGTTGTTTGGAGACTGGAAACCCCATTCTTGGGGCGCAGTGCATTTGTGCAGTCACAAAGCATGTGGCTTTTGCCTTGAACTGCAGATTTCAAAGAGCAGGACTGCTAACTAATACTGGACCCTGCGAGCCCTCTCCCCGAGGGGCAGCTGGGAGAGACGGGGATGATGTACGAGGATATTAAGCACCAGAGGTAGTCCTCGGTGTGGACTGAAGGCAGCGTGAAGCACATGTTGTTGGTGTCTTTGCAGCACCAGCTCTTTGAATAAATCACAGGCTGAGTGTTGGGAGCTGTCAGGGCAACAGCGCTCACCAGCACTTAATAAAAAGTCCCAGGCCATCTACATCAAATGATTTTTCTTCCATAAAATTTGGCTTTTGAGCTTTGAAAGAATCTACTGGGCTCACCCCTATTTTTTTTTTGCTCACTTATCCTTTCAAGGATTATCTCCACATGGAGAGTGATGTTTGAAGGGTTTAGGCTTCCAAACTATCCGAACAAGAAATGGTGGATAATTTTTTACTTTCTGCACCGATTTCTGTGACTTCTGTTTCCCTCTGTCCATTTCTCAGTGCCTTCCTGGGAATATTCCCTTCTTCCTATGTTCTTGCACAGTGTAAAACATTTCTTATGGATTCATCCAGAATAATGAGCACGGACTCTCAGTGCTGACTAGGTGTTGGGCACTGTCCTTGTACACAGGTGGGAAGGGAGAGTTTGTGATTACTGTTATTAGGGGCATTTGCTAATCTTCATTTTAGTTGGAAAAGATGGAATGGTGCATTTAGTAGGAAAAAAATGGAATGGTGAATTTAAAAACTTATATGTATAGAGAAAATACACGTTCAGGTCTTCCCTATCCTATTGTGTCCATAAGACAACATTACATTATTAATGTTCCTTTTTTTAGTATTTCTTGTTTGTCATTCCTCAGTGTTTCCAGATATAATTAAGGAAATATATTGATTGATTTCTGAGTCTCACCATCACTTTTTCTTTGGTCCTACTTTTAAAAATTCACATTTTTAAGGGGCTGGAGAGAGAGTACAGAAGGTACATTGCTTCCCTTGCATGGAGCTGATGCTGGTTTAATCCTACTCACACATACATCCCAAGAGCCACACCAGGAATGAACTCTGAGCGTAGAACCAAGAGTTAACCCTGAGATGGTCTGGTGTGACCCTCAAACCCTTACTGTAAACAACCCCCTCCCAATCCCAAATCCACCTGTCCCCCTCAAACACCAATTACTACTCCTAATAGGTTTCTTTGCATGAAATTCAATTTATCTTTTTTGTTTGTTTGTTTTGGGGCCACCCAGCGGTACTCAGGACTTACTCTAGGGGTTGAACTTGGGTCATCTGTGAATAATGCAAGTGCTCTACCCGCTAGTACTACCACTCTGGCCCCTCAGTTTATCTTTAAGGAAAACAAGAGTCAAGAAAGTTATAATCCTGCTCTCCAAAAGTTCTAGTTAAGCCACTTCACTTTATGAAAGACCTACATGATTACCAGCTTTTAATTTTATTATTTCTGGGTTTGGGCCCATATTCTTCTGTGCTCAGTAACCACAAAACTTCTGATTTGACATGCAAAGATAACTCCTAGAAGAATTTGGGGATCATATGGGGTATGCAGGATCCAACCTGGGTTGGCTGTATGCAAGGCAAGCGCCCTACCCCCTATAATATTGCTCTGGCCCTGAGTACCAGCTTCACCTATACCAAAATGCTTTTGTTATTAACTTTTACAACAATGAGAGAAAATGAGAATCGTGCCAGTTTGTTTCATGGTAACCGAGAACCACTTGCAGCAGAGTGGCCTTACCAAACTCCTTCCTGGGAAATGCTTCACACAGCAGGTGTATGTGTTGTATTAGCCCAGTATCTGGGCTATTTTAAAATTGATGTGTAATTTGGTATGGTTTAAAAGGTTGCTTTTTGGGCCTGGGGAACACTCAGAACTTTTCCCACATAAGTTAGCAGTAATTGTTTCTTCATTTTTTCATCATTTAAGCTTAGGAAGGTTTCATAGGAATATTCTTTTTTTTCTTTTTTTAAATTTCAAAACCAGTTTTATTGAAATCTTCAAGGAATAACTTTTGGGGAAATGAAAATAAACTGAAATAGATACTCTCCTCTCTTTTTCAATAGAACCAACAGTCTAAAGATGTTAAATAAATGAATCCTATATAATGATCATCTAACTCTGAAAATTTAAATCCATTTAGGTATTGTGAGTCATAAGAATATTCTACTTTCAGATGTTGGGGGTATTGGTTCTGAGGAGGAAAGGTTGAGGACTTGTCTCTGAAGGTAAAGGAGACTCACTCCTCTCTCAGCTTGGTTATTTCCTTCCTCATTTTCATTTTCCTGATTTCTTCTCTTTTCCTCAAGGTGGAGAGTTTTAAGCCATGGAAGAGTTTACTTTATTTTTTTTTCTTAAAGAAACATGAACAGTGAGTTGGAGCTACAGCAGATTTCTTCATTCTGAACTGTGAAATTTAATTTCAAACTAGGAGAAGAAAAATAAGAAATGTTGAATTTAAGTCTTTGAAAATCACTTTTCATTTATTTTTTAAGAATTATTGGTTATCATAAGGTACATTGAAGATAAAGTTGGCAAAACCCTCCATGACATTGAAGCTAATGGTATCTTCAAAGATGCCACGCCACTGGCCGAGCAAGTGAAAACAGAGATAGATAAATGGGACTATCTTAAACTAAGAAGCTTCTGCACCTCCAAAGAAACAGTGACCAAAATACAAAGACAGTCTACAGAATGGGAAAGGATATTCACCGAATACACATCTGACAAGGGGTTGATATCCAGGATATACAAAATACTGGTTAAACTCCACAAGAAGAAAACATCCAACCCCATCCAAAAATGGGGCAATGAAATGAACAGAAACTTTCTCAAAGAAGAAATCCGAATGGCAAAAAAGCACATGAGAAAATGCTCTACATCATTAATCATCAGGGAGATGCAGATCAAAACCACAATGAGATACCATCTCACACCTCAGAGACTGGCCCACATTCAAAAGAGCAAAAGCAACCGATGCTGGCGTGGATGTGGTGAGAAAGGGACACTCCTTCACTGTTGGTGGGAATGTCCACTGGTTCAGCCCTTCTGGAAAACAGTATGGACGATTCTCAAAAAATTAGAAATTGAGCTCCCATTTGACCCAGCAATACCACTCCTGGGAATATATCCCAGAGAGGCAAAAATGTATAGTCGAAGTGACATCTGAAGTTCATTGCAGCACTCTTTACAATAGCCAGAAACTGGAAGAAACCTGAATGCCCAAGAACAGATGACTGGTTAAAGAAACTTTGGTACATCTACACAATGGAGTACTATGTAGCTGTTAGAAAAGATGAAGTCATGAAATTTACATACAAGTGGTACAATATGGAAAGTATCATGCTAAGCGAAATGAGTCAGAAAGAGAGGGATAGACATAGAAAGATTGCATTCATCTGGGGGATATAAAGTAACAAAGTATGAGATTAATACCCAAGAATAGCTGAGATCAGCAGCAGGAGGATTACTCCATAACTTAGAGGCCAGCTGGGTATCCTAGAGGAAAGGGCAGTTCAGATAGAGAAGGGAGTACCAAATAAAGGGTGTTTGGAGGATCCTCCCAGGAGGGGAGATGCATGTCGAAAGTAGACTATGGACTGAACATGTTTGCCACTCAATGCCTCTTTTGCAGACCACAACACCCAAAAGGAGAGAGAGAACACAGGGGATTGCCCTGCCACAGAGGCAGGGGGGGATGGGGGGATGGGGGTGGGGGGATATTATCCATGGTGGTGAAAAATGGGCACTGGTGGAGGGATGGGTATCTGATCATTGTATAATCGAAACCCAAGCACAAAAAATTGTAAATCTACAACTGTAAAAAAAAAAGAAAGAAAGAAACAAAAAAAATTTTAAAAAAATTAAGTAGCACTCGGATGGGGGAGATGGGGGGTGGGAGGGATACTGGGATCCGTGGTGGTGGGAAATGGGTACTGGTGGAGGGATGGGTACTTGATCATTGTATAATTGAAACCCAAGCACAAAAATGTGTCAGTCTGCAACTGTACCTCATGATGTCTCACTATTAAAAAAATTTTTTTAATAAAAAAAAAGAATTATTGGTTATTTATATTTCCAGCCTTTATTGTTTGCCGTTGTTATAATGAGTGACAAAAAATCCTAAAATCCTTGCCCATATGTGTCTTAAATTCTAATGGGCATTAGAATTCTAATGGGAGATAAAAACATTAAACCAATGAAGAAGTGAGTATTTTGTCCAATTGTTGGGGAGGAAAAATGTTCTTTTTCTCCACCTATCTTGGGTTTGTTGGATGAAATTCTGTGCAATTTTTGAATTGTAACAAAAGAAAAAAGACAAGAGAATTTTATTAAATTTCATGTAAACATGTGAGTGTTTAGTAATGAGTAACTTAAAGAGGTGATTAAAACTTAATCTGTAGAGTATATTAAGAAAGAAATAATGCATTTTTGAAGTAGTGAGAAGACAAAGAATAACTTTAAGTTTTACACGAGCAAATTATGGGAAAGTAGATAAATGGTGGAATTAATGAAGATAAGGGATAGTTAGTAAGTTTGTTTTATGGTTATCTCCAGTGTCATTTCTTGGATGTTAAGGGTGTATTCTTGTCTCTGTTGGTTAAATTCTTTTTGGTAGAGAACGGCAAAGTCTGGCAAGCTCCCTGTGATGTATTCGATATGCCAAATACAGTAACAACAAGTCTCACAGTTTGTAGTGAGACGTTACTGGTGCCCACTCGAGCAAATCGATAAACAATGGGAGGACAGTGCTACAGTGCTATAGAGAAGGGTTGGGGATACTTAACACGAATGCTTTGCATTTCATAGGCAAATAGTTTGGAAAATAGAGAGCTTTTCTTACATTTGCATCTTCTCATTGTCCTTAGTTCCAAATAATCCTTCAACCAAAGTCGCAAATTTGGGAGGGAATAGTCTGCTATCTATCACAATTTATTTGAAGAGAAGTATTCTGGATAGAAAGACTATGAGAGCCAGATAAAGGTGTCAGAAGTATTGAGTGTGTTGTAGTAGCAGTTGCAAAGTTGGAACTGGAGTCGTTGTACAGTAGGTAAGGCATTTGTTTTGCATGCAGCCTACCTGAGATCGATCCCTGGCACCCCATATGGTCCCCCAAGTTCTTCCAGGAGTGATCCCTGAGTGAAGAGTTCGGAGTAATCCCTGAAAACAGCTGGATATGGCCCCCAAACAAAAACAAAATGAAACAAAACAGTTGCAAAATTGATCTCCCTTTGATGACACAAAAGATGATAACAACTCCCTAACTACTCAAAAATGCTCACAGAAATAATAGGAGGATTGGGGCTCCATCAGCTTTGCTATCGAGATGAAAGATCATGACATAAGAACAGATATATTCAAGGTTTTGCAAGCTGAGAACATAGTGTATTCAAGTCTTTCCCACCCCTACCCCAAAATCTTGTCTGCACCATCCTAAGAAGCAGTTCTTATAGAAAAAGAAAATGGAAAAGCATGTTTTTAGGAAGGATGGTCTAAAGACTGCTGGGCGCCAGGGTGATCAATACATTTCCTCATGGGTTGATCCCCTGAAGCACACTTAGGATATAACTTTTGATAGAGATGAAATAATTCTGATTAGGGTTTCTTCCCTCTTATCCTTTAGGTCAAGGTCAAGGGGAGCATTTTCAACCATCCATGCCAGTAAATTTTCTGGTTTCTAATATTGAACTAGCTTTCACTTTCTTGAAGTAGACTTGAAAAACAGGGTCACAGTTTTTATCTGGTTCCTCCTAGTGTAGGAAAAATGCCAGTGGACAGAATAGTTATGCAAGTAAAGATAGAGGAAAATTTTAAGACATACCACAAATTATATGCTCTCTATTTTTCAGTATAATCTACACACACTTTTGTTGTTGTGGTTGATGCCTCATTTCTGGACCACTAGGTGGTATCTATCTAAAACCATAGTTATAATTTAGAGATGACTCTGTGAAAGATTGTTGCAAGTGTCTGTAGTTTTGTCCAACCCTCTTGAGATTTGTGATTGTTTGGGTCTGTATGTGTCTGTTTTGGGCTATGTGAATAGAACTTGTTAGTAAAAGATGCAATCTCTAAATTAGTGTATTGTAAGCTTTTATTTTATTTTTATGTTTAATAATTTATAATCGTTAACTTATTCATATATACAGCTATGTTGATAATTAGTTTGTAATATTTCTAAACTATGAGCCAATGACTTTACAAGATGTATTTTTGGTGATATCTAAGGTAAGGCTTTTAAAATTGTTTAGTTGTTCATAGCATTTCTAATGGAGACTGACTATTTAATTCCCTTCTTTGAGAGAACTTGGAGCCTGATAAGTAATATGTCAGAAATGATTATGGAAAAGCAAACCACGAATGTGTCCCTAAAGAATAAGTATATCTTTGGGAAATGAAAAGAATCTCTTGAATTTCCATTCTGTCACATGTTAAATTGAGAGCCATTTAGATGAGATCACACCCTATGCAGTAGGTATTTTAAAACTGATTGTCTCATCCCTTCCTCACCCCTCGCTCCAGCCCCCCACCCCTGCCCCCTTTCTAAATATTCAGACAAGAATACCTTCTGCTTTCCAACTAACTTTTTGTGTTGTTTGATTAAGGGTGGGGAATTTAGAATGACTGGTGGGAACTTTTTTTAAATAGTAATATATCTTCCTAAGTGATCAGGCTGTGAGGTAAAGGAGAAAAATGTAGAACCAGACTTTTGCTTAGAGGGAATGAAATATTGTAGGTAGTAGGTGTGGAATTGCAGGTAGCTACTTCTTGCAAGGGGAAAAAGAAAGAGCATGTGTTAGAAGGATTGTGATTGTAAGTTTTTAAGGAGGGATGAGCAATTGCCAAGAATGGGGACATTAACTAAAGAGTCTAGTTCTTAGCCCCTATCCTATCCTATCCCTTCCCAGTCTGAAACAAACAAACACCAGGAGTGTTTCTCTGTGCTCACCAGGGTAGCCCCCAGCCTCTGCTGGCCTTGGATCCTGAGTTGGAATTCTGGTCTATCCTGCCTTAGCTTGGTCTGAGATACTCACTAAGTTTTTCTTTCCATGTGAATGAAAAGTGAAGACAATATTATTTGTCTCCAAAAACAAAGTGTCAGAAATCTATGTTCCTCAAGGGAAAGAAATTAATGCCATTATTCTAGTCTCATTATAATAAATACAGAGGGAAAATTAAGACTGTCTAGAAGATTACAACATTTACAAAAACAAATTTAAGAAATGTTAAAAAATTAGCATTTTTTTTCCTGCCTATGTGATGCAGTGCTTTTGTATTCAGAAGAACACATTTGATTGAAATCATTATAGGACCAGAAATCATTAAAACTTTTTTTCTGGTGAATGTTGGAAAAATAAAAATTATAAAAATGATTATAAAAATTATGTTGAATGATAAAAATTTAGAGAATATTTTGTGATAGATTGGAGATCTTACCTGGTGCAGACAGAGGGATAGAGGCAAGTAAAGGTGAAGAAACAGGAGAGGCGTATTGGGGTGCACTCCAGGCATCCTCTGGCAAAGCTGGGGTAAGGCCATGCCCTGGGAAAAACTAAGCAGGCTTTTAAGTTGTCTTGGGTGGGGAAAAAGGAACAGCAACCTGTGAGACTGGTGTGTTTGGGCTGGCCTTCTGTTATCTCTAGGGGCTGCATGTAAGGAAGCATGGAATGCAGCCTGGTGGCTTCCTGTCATCAGATGGGCCATAAGTCCAATCTGCTAGGGCCAGGGTGATCTTGGATTCTGGGAACGTCACTATTTTATCAGCTGGCCACCATTCCATCTTGAGCAAACCTTACATTTTGGACTGTAACATATTTTTGACTAGAATAAATATTGATTCAAATTTTTTGTTTTGCTTTTCAAAACTAAAGTGTGTCAGGAATTGGAGAGATAATACAGTAGGAAAGGTGTTTCCCTGTGCACACGGCTGACCCAGGTTTGCCCTCTGGCACCCCGAATGATCAAGGGCCTCCAGGAGTGTTCCCTGAGCATAGAGCTAGGGGTCAGTCCTGAGCACCTCCAGCTATGGCTTCAAAACAAAAATAAAAGAATAAAAAAGAACAATCCTACTCAGCTTCTCTACAGGATCTTCTCATTTATAAGTTCCTCTAATATAAATTTAAATGTATGTCACCTGTAAGAGGCATGGAGTAAAGAACTAAGTTATGATGAAGGTAGCAAATTTATTATTCACGTATTTTCTTTTATAGTCTCTGGGTCTTGGCCGTTGATGGGATTACACGGCACCAGGGGGCAGTTGGTGGGTGTGACCCCTGCCTACTGGAAGATGGAGGATCTGGATGGAGGATGCTCAGCCCCGATCCGAGCAGGCTTGGAGATTTCAGCCCTGGGACCCGCATGCCTTTGTTCCTCTGACACTAACTTTATGCTTGTGGAGAGTGGTCTCAGCATGGTGGTGGCTGGTTCTGGAGGTCTTCGGCTGCCAGAGCTCAACGGCTCATAGGCAATCAAAGATACATGAAAAACCCAGCTATAAGACCTAGCTCCCGGAAGCAACATCTTATTATCTCATTCTTACTTTTGGACAACCGAGCAGGCTACCGAATGTAACCTGCCCACGCGGCAGAGTCTGGCAAACTCCCTGTGGCGTACCCAATATGCCAAATACCAGTAACAATGGTGGGTCTCATTCTCCTAGCCCTGAAAGAGCCTTGAATATGGCACTTTAAAATCTCAGGGCTAGGACGAAGGAGACGTTACTGGTGCCTGCTTGAGGCAATCAACGAACAACAGGATAATTGTGACCGTGATCTTGACCGTATTTTCTTTGTGCAGAAAAGAATTTCAGGAGGAGACATGCAGTGAAGTAAAATAGACCTTATTTGGAGGTTTTTAGGGAAGGGAAAGAGGGAGAGCAAAGGGAGAGAGAGTAGCCTGCTCAAGGGAGAATGTGGGCTTCTTCAGAGAGGAAGAGAGATCCCCAGTACACATCTCAAGAGAGGAGATGCGGGTGACACATGTGCTTGGGCCACGTGAGCACAAGCAGCACATGGGCACAGGCAGCATATGTGTGTGTGTTTCCTTTGTTCAAGGTGGCTTTTATAGGTTTTTTTTCCCCAAGGTGCCCTATATGGGCCTTTCTAGCTAGTTAAGAGTTCGTTACTAAGGTGGTTGTCAAGGGGGTAGAGTTGGAAGTGGTCCATGGCCGTCTTTGAAATTCCTTTCCTGGCCTTTGTTCCTGCTGAAGCTTTACTCAGAGGGAGGGTCCAGTCTTCTGTGGGTCTGATGACACCAGAAAGGTCTTACCAGGCTTTATCTGCTGTGCTCACAGCTTTTTGTAGCTTAAGGGTCATTGGCTTCATTATTTTTCATTGCCAAAGGAGTCCTTCCCTTCCCTTTCCACTATTTGGTCTAATTGCCTACATCAGAATCACTTGCTTTTAACAAAACATAAAAGTGATGGAAATCACCTTTATGACTGCAACCAACAACATATGGAAATGTCTATTTTTTCATGGTCTCACAAATACTGAAAGTGATATACCAGTTGATCTTTATCTGAGTGATGAATGGAAGATGATCTCTCTGTAGTTTAAATTTAAATTTCTCTGGTGGAGAGATGGTATAGCAGGTAAGGTGCTTTTCTAGCTCACAATCAGTCTGGGTTCATCCCCCAGCACTGTGAAAGGTCCCCCAAGTGCCTCAGTATAGCAGTGATCCTTAAGAACAGAGCAAGGAGAGAGGAGAAACCAGGAATAAAGCCTGAGCACAACTGAGTAAGACCAAAAAAAAAAAAAGCAATAAAAAAATTGGATTTCTCCTAGATTATAAGGATGTTTTTATATGTTTAAAAGCTAATGTGCTTTATCAAGACTTGATTATTGAGGTCCTTAAAACAATTTTTTAACTTTTATTTACTATTTGTAATAATTCCTTATACATTAAGAAAACTAATTGTGTCTACAAGTGCTTTTTCTTCCTAGTTTGTTTCTTCATTTTATTTTGCTTGTGGCATTTTTTGTTCCTGCCTTGAAAATATTTTTGTTGTAGTTGAAAGCCACTTTCTTGAAGATATCTGGATTTTGTAATGCCTTTAAGATGCTTCTCCATGAAGAGATAAAAATAAGTTCCCTATGTTTTCTTCTATAACTTTTGTAGTTTTCTATATATTTTTTATTTCCCAATGGTGTTCAGTGGCCTACGCAGTGGTAGTCTTCAAACTCCAGACTCTGGCATGTAAAACATGTGCTCCAGGCTGTCGGACTATCTCCTTGCCCCTTATTTGTTTAACATTTTGAAATTTGTTCTGTCTAGAGTTAATCTTTAATATGTGTCTATTCAGTTATATTTTATCTTTTTTAAAAGATGTCTACTCATTTTATCCCATTATCATTTATTGAGAAATCCATTTTTTAACCTTGGTATTAAAATGCCACCTTTATCATATTTTATATTTGTATTCAGCCTTATTTCTGGGCTTTCTATTCTGTTTCATTCACTTATCTTTTCAAGTACTTTCCCTATTACAGCTTTATATAATCTTTTTAGTGAAACTATTTATTTTTAAAATATCCTGAATATTCTTGTTTATTTCTCCACTTGAACTTTACCACTATCATATCTTATGTGCAAAACCCATGGTCTTACTAATTTTTAGAGTTTGCATTATATTTATAGGGTAGTACTGGGAGAACTAATATCATTATAATGTGGGATCTTCATTACAAGAACATGATTTTTTTTTTATTGTCAAGTATTCTTTTCTGCCTTTTAAAAGCAGATGAGCTGTTTTATATAAGTCTTATACATTTCTTGCCTGGTACTATGCTAATAGGGTTTTTTCTTTTTTTTATTTCTCCAAGCTGGTATTACCTATAAAGGCTATTTATTTCTCTATATTGCTTTTATTTTTGTCATTTTTCAGGTTTTTCAAATAACTTTTTTGTTGCTTCTTTTGGCTTTTACTGCTAGCTATTCATATACTTGTAATAAAGGCACTCCCCCTTTCTTTTCCAATTTATATCCTAGTCAGATTATTTTTTGGTCTAAATATATACATCTGTATCACGGTAGCACTCTACTCCCGATGTTTATGGATTTGCTTGAGCAGGCACCATTAACGTCTCCATTGTGAAACTTGTTACTGTTTTTGGCATATCGAGTATGCCATGGGGAGCTTTCGAGGCTCTTCCGTGGAGACGGGATACTCTCAGTAGCTTGCTGGGCTCTCCGAGAGGCACAGAGGAATCGAACCTGGGTCGGCCGCATGCAAGGCAAACATCCTACCTGCTGTGCTATAGCTCCAAGCCCATTTATATTCATCAATCCTCTCAAATAATTTTAAGGAATCATTCTGATGGTGGGAAACACTCTATTTTTAAAGTGTAACACAAAGTACGTACTTGGGGTTTCTATTAAGAAAGACACTGTTTTTTTAAAAATTTTTTAACGAATCACTGTGAGGCACAGTTACAGACTTACAAACTTCCGTCCTTACATTTCAGCCATACAATGATTGAGTACGCATTCCTCCACCAGTGCCCGTTCTCCACCACTAATGTTCCCAGTATCCCTCTCATGCCCCCATTCCCCCAACCTCCACTGCCTCTGTGGCAGGCACATTTCCTTTTACTCTCTCTCTCTCTCTCTCTCTCTCTCTCTCTCTCTCTCTCTTTTAGGATGTTGTGGTCTGCAATGCAAGTACTGAATAGCCATCATGTTCAGTATATAGACTACTTCCAGCATGCATCTCCCCTCCCGAGCCAGCCCTCCAAACACCATTTACTTAGTGGTCGCTTCTCTATCTGAGTTGCCCTTTCCCCCCAGCATGTGAGGCTTCCAAGCTGTGGAGCAAAGCTCCTGGTACTTATCTCTACTGTTCTTGGGTGTTAGTCTCCCATTCTGTTACTTTATATTCCACGAATTAGTGCAATTTTTGTATGTCTGTCCCTCTCTTTCTGACTCATTTCACTGAAGGTGATACTTTCCATGTTGATCCACTTATAAGAAAATTTCATGACTATCTTTTCTAACAGCTGCATAGTATTCCATTGTGTAGATGTACCAAAGTTTCTTTAACCAGTCACCTGTTCTTGGACACTCGGGGTTTTTTTTCCAGATTTTGGCTATAGTAAACAGAAGACACCAACTTTTAACAGCAATAAAAACACTATGACAATCTATCACATTTTAGTAACCACATTTTAAATATCAAGAATGGATATTGAAATTTATTTCACAAAATTTTTAGATTTTATGGGAATGATTCATTATTTTATCTCAAGAATTATTAGTTGGTAAGTTATCTTAGCAGTATAGTAAAAATGGTAAACTAAATAATGGATTTCAGGATATTTTACATTGTAATCCCTGGAACCCAAGCATGTTACTTTATGTTAACTTATGTGATTAAATATTGAAGTGGATATTTTTCATGGAAAAGAAAAGCAAACATTTGTCTTTTCAATCACTGGAATTCTGGCCCACATGGTTAATATTTGAAGGTAAAGTTAAACTGGTAAAATTGAGTTGGAAAATTCAGGGAGGAGTTTACTCCAGAAAAACTTTGACAGCTCTGAAGGGAATGGTAGATTTGATCAATGTGCTTTCCCCTGGAAGGACCAAGCCTTAGAAAATGATACTGGGTTAAGAAGAACAGCACCTTCATGCTGCACTATATGGGTGAACCCCATACCAGTAGTATATGGAGGACTGGTGGAAGAACCAGGAAGGTTAAACCATCAGCTTTGGTATGAGATCATATGCTTTTAGTTGACTTTCAACTTGTATGAGAATGTAACATTGTAGGGTTACTTAGCAGCTGGCAGAGAAAAATTATATTGTTTGCTGACCACTGTGAGAGAGCCTTCAAGATTTAAGGATTCTTCTACTCCTTATTTGTTTAGCAATCATCCCAGTGACCTGTGACAGCTTGTGAAATAAGACCTTTTGAATTAAAAAAAATATTGAAGTGGAGAGATTATCCCAGGTTATTTGGGTGGCCATAGATATAATTACAATATGCTTAAGAAAGGAAGGCTGTGGGAGATTCATTCTAGAAGTAAAAACGAGCACTCAAGCAAGAAGCCATGCTGCAGGTTTTAACGATGGAGATAAAGACCCTAGACACACTATGCAAGCAGTACAGACCTTGATGCTGAAGAAGACAAGGAAAGGATTCTCCTCTAAGCCCTAAGAGGACGTGCAGTCTTGCCGACACATTGAATTCAAAGCTGGCCCAGAGACGCTGCTTTTAGATTTCTGTTCTCCTAGACTATAAGAGAGTAATATGCCTTGTATTGTCTTAAATCACCATGAGTGTGTTACCTTGTTACAGTACCATAGGACACAAATACCATATTGCATATCATTCAATTACTGAGCTTATCTTATATTCTTAGACTCAGTTCTACATATATATGATGTTCTATTCTTTCAGTATATAGCTGTATTTTGCATTAAGAATCAAAAACATGTTATCCTATGCAGTTTGAAATAAGTGCACCAGAACTATTAAACACTTAGACCCTTATGAGAAATAGCATTATTTCATGATTGTGTATCCAAAGATAGCTTTGGAGCTAGAAACTCTATCTTATTACATACAAGCTATGTCTTAATCTTTCTGCAACCTATTTTTCTAATTTGCAAAATAAATAATATTGAATTCTTCTTTAATAGAATGTCTGTGAAGATTAAGTGAAGAAGTGCATGTAAAGTCCTTCAAAGAGTGATGGATATAAAACAAATGTTATTTAGTATTTGCTGTCATCATTTTGTCACTGTCATTTTAGTGTAACATTTATAAATTGCTGTGCTCCTGGTAACATAACATGTACCTTTTAGGAAACTGACATTCTCATGAAGATCAATCGCACTGGGTATGATGTGCCCATGTATTGTCCTCTGGAAGAAGAGATAAGGGTTTCTCTGTCCTCTTGCTTGCTAGTACTGTCAGTTGTTTCAATTACCGATAGATGAGAGGCAGCACCCCTAAAACATCAAGCTAGAAAGCAATAACAGTTTACTGGTTTTTATAGCACTGCAGGTGGATTGGGATCAGGTGGGTGGTTTTCTGGTGCATGGGCTGAAAGAACTCTTCTGGGAGTTTGACTGAGGCTGATGTCCAAGATAATCTCTCCTCTTCCAGATTCTCTGTTCATGTGGCTCCCTTCAATAGTCTAGTCTGAACTTTTGTGAAACAGGGTGTCTTATTTTCAAGGTAGTAAAGATAAGAGCTGCCTGCCTTAAGGACAAGGCCAGGGTCTGATACAGATTCACTTATAATTAATAATCTCAAAGGCAGTTTCATTAAAATGATTGGTCTTTAAATTTTTGGTTTTGGGCCATACCTCGCTATGCTCAGGGCTTACTTCTGGTTCTACAGTTGGGACTCACTCCTAGCAGGCTCAGTAGACCATGTGGGATGCCAGGGATCAAACCCAGATAACTGCTTCAAAGCAAACACCCACTCACAGTTCTATTGATCTAAGTCCTCAGAGGCAGTTTTAAGGCCAGATCAGATTCATGGGAAAAGGAAGTCGATTCCTTTTCTTGACAGGAGGTGCTTATATAGAAGGAAGGAATTATTGATGATATTATTGGAAACTATATATCAAAGGGTCCATTCTATACCATCCTGAGTACAGGATTCTTTTGAGATAAACCAAGAAGATAACTTGATTTTAGGTATTTCTGACAGTGACTTTTCCACCCTGGGGAATCTTGTTTTCTTATTATTACAAGTTGTGAGAATGCTGCCATTTATCCTCTCATTAAAAAATACCCCAGTTTATTCATGTGCACTCCAGCTTTATTGATTATAGATAGAGATACTCAGGGTTCCCCGTAATAGTAAAAGTGGGGAATGCTCTAAGGTCAACTTAAGGTGTTTGAGTGATTTTCTTAGGGAATCTTTTCTTCCTTTGTTTTGGAGAAGAGGAATCTTCCTAAATTTTGTCTTCTTCCACTGAGAATAAACCAAGTAGTGATAGGTAATCACTAGCTAGAGAAACTGGCTAACAAAAGGTTGGGGGAAATGGGTGATGCTGGGTAACTCTCCAATGTTTCCTATTCCCTCTCCTATCTTCCCGGAGTTCCTTATAATATTGAAACAGAATTACACAATATAAGAACTGGAGTTCTCTCTAGAGGTGGTCTAATTTTAGTGGTCTCACAAATTATTTGATATTTTTGTTGTTCTCCTCCCCCAAATAAGAGCAACGTTAGGGAGGGGTGAGGGGAGAGAGCAAGGGAAACTCTAGGGACTCCATCTCTTCTCTACTGTTTTAATATAGATTTTGTTTGAAAAAGAATTCCACTGTTAAAGCCAGTTTAAAATCTCCAAGGAGAAGGTCTAGAGAGGGTAAGAAACATATTTAGGAACATGGAGCTAGCTCAAGGGTAGATAACAAACCTTGCCTGTGCAAGGCCTGAGTTCAATTCTCGGCAACCATATACCTCCAAGCCCGCTACCCAGCACCATATTTTCATACCAAAATCACCAGGTATGTTTCTGGGTCCAAACATTGTGATGTATGGCCCCATTTTTTTAATAAAAAATAGATATAATATATATTTATATATTTTGTATACAAATATAAAAAGAAAATAAAAAGAACTGTTTTGCAATATGAACGTTTCTCAAAAAATTAAAAATTGAGCTCCCATTTGACCCAGCGATACCACTCCTGGGAATATATCCCAGAGAGGCAAAAATGTATAGTCGAAGTGACATCTGCACTTGTTTGTTCATTACAGCACTCTTTACAATAGCTAGAATCTGGAAAAAGTCTGAGTGGCCAAGAACAGATGACTGGTTAAAGAAACTTTGGTACATCTACACAATGGAGTACTACGTAGCTCTTAGAAAAAATGAAGTCATGAAATTTACATACAAGTGGTACAATATGGAAAGTATCATGCTAAGCAAAATGAGTCAGAAAGAGAGGGATAGACATAGAAAGATTACATTCATCCGGGGGATATAAAATAACAAAATAAGAGATTAATACCCAAGAATAGCTGAGATAAACACCAGGAGGATTACTTCATAGCTTAGAGGCCAGCCGGGTATTCTAGGGGAAAGCACAGTTCAGATAGAGAAGGGAGCACCAACTAAAGGGTGTTTGGAGGATACTCCCAGGAGAGGAGATGCAGGCTGAAAGTAGACTATGGACTGAACATGTTTGCCACTCAATGCCTCTTTTGCTGACCACGACACCCAAACGGAGAGAGAGAACGGGGGGAATGCCCTGCCACAGTGGCAGGGTGGGATGTGGGGTATGGGAGGGGAGGGATATTATCCATGGTGGCGGAAAATGGGCACTGGTGGAGGGATGGGTATTTGATCAGTGAATAATTGAAAGCCAAGCACAAAAATTTGTAAATCTACAACTGTACCTCATGGTGTTTCACTAATAAAAAAAAAGAACTGTTTTGAAGGGCCCATACATGAAAGCAAAAGAGCCTGGGTATGGCCTGAGTAGCAATGTATAGAGAATGCTATATCCATGCCTGGCAGTACAAGGAGACGCAGTAAATGATGTTCATCAGACCTCTACACAATTTGTGGGCTTTGATAGACTATGAAAATGAAACATATGGGTGTGATAACCTCAGAGGTCTATGTGAGATCAAACAGGGTTGTGAAATTGCCTTCGAGTTGATGGAAGCAATTAATGCATTTTTTATTGTGACAACTAGGGCATTAGCATATTTATTTTGCCTCTTCCTAAACATAGTTGTCATACTTTCACCTAAATTTTGGACAAGTATTTGAAGGCGCATCAAATTCTTTTCACCTGCCTGTAGCACTAATGAATGTCTGGCTTGGTACCCTCAGGAGTTTGACTACCTGATGGCTAAGCAGGAGTAAGGAACCAAGTCTCCAGACGATAATTCCTGCATCCTGTCTCACCAAGCAACCCATTCTCCTTAATAAGGAAACCAGCATGACGATGCTTCTCAGTTTATAAAGGACACGCACGAGGAACTTGTCTTTTCATGCCTCATTTTCTTTGTTCAAATAAATCAAAGATATGGCTTCTCTTTTTTTCAGCTATTATGAGACTTTCTTATATAGTGTGTCCGACCCTTTGACTAAAAGCATAATGTAAAATAAAATTGCATTAATAAGATATTGCTGATATTAATCAATATGAAATGCAATTGTATTCTGGGGTGAGGAAGTCAGAAAAGAATGCTATAAACTCCTCTGGGGTCTGCAAGACCAGACACTTCTCAATGCTTCTTGGTAAATACTCAGCCTAGAAATGGTCCCCCAAAGTGCAGTAAAACATGCAACTCTAATGTTTGTGTTAGGTGGAAATTATGGCTTGGAAACCTCTAGCAAATCTCTTTAATCATGAAAACAGTGAGAGATGTTAAATTTCATGTAATTATCCAGTCAGAATGGAAGCTGCATCACATTCTGTGCTCTATGTGATAACTATTGAAAAAGGTCAGGGTTCTTCTATTCCTGGTCTATCAACCATATTCTAATTGAACTTTTTAATGTGTTTGACAGATGGAAAATAGCTCATTTTGACCCACTATGTCCAATCATTGGTTCACATAATCTAATAACATGAGATTATTGCTTTTGTGTTTTATACTAGCCTATAATAAAGATTCTAGTTCCAAGAATAGTAATCAAAATTTTGTTTTTTTAATATCTTTTCATTTAGTGAAAAGGAGCTTATAGTTATTGTCATTCTCTCATTAAACCAAGTGAAAATGATTCTATTATTTTCATTTTGCAGAGTGAGCTACTGAATTACAAGAGAGTTGAAGAACTTCCCTGGGTTCAAATAAACTCTAGGTAGAACTGGGAATCAAGTCAGTCTTCTTTTTCATTGGGTTTTCTAATCTTCACCAAATCACAGAAGCCTTTCAAAGTTATAGAGTCCCAAATATAATTTAAGAACCCAAAGAAATAGCCCTGTTGTATAAGAAACATAATATCCCCTTCTATTCTGAGATATCCAGTTCCACCCACCCTTGGACCCTGTGAACTCAGAGAATATTTCAACCCTCATGTAGTTCATTAGTTCACTTTGCAAAAGGAAAATAAAACAATCATATTCTTTTAGTTTTGTGAAAGAGTATGCATAATGATAAACCTCTTATAGCTAAAGGAAAAAATATATACTTCCCAAATTTCTATAGGGAGAGGGTTTTTATCATGCTTTTGTTGATCCTTTCAGTTTTTGAAGTCTACCTCTCCACTGACTTTTGTCATTCCCCATTTTATCTACGTTATGTGCATTTCCCCTCTACACTAATTCTTTAAATTCTGGTAGTCCTTGGAGTGATATCTCAAGCTGAAGACATGCCTTCACGTTCCTTATTCCTCACTTGTCCCACCTAACATATTCCTCACCTCTCCCACCAACCGTAAATTCCTCTTAACACTTACTTTTTATAAAGACATCACCATACTATTGGTTTAGTCAGCCATAAACAGGGTTAATCTTAGTTCTCCTGTGTCACTTGTGACATCTGAAAAGTCTTATCAATTTTATCTCACACAACTCTCATCCTCTTACCTTCATCCATCCACATGGCCCCCTTCATGATGTAAGTTACTGATATTATATTTCTTTGTTTGCTCCAGTCATTCTTTTTCGCAGTGATATATCTACTGCCTCTACCCAAGATAATAAACCAGATGATAGAAATAAACCAGCTGATAGAAACTCTCATCTAGGCGATAAGAGTTCTGAGCTCTTCTATGTTATTTGATTACATCCTCTCTTCCCAGTAAGTTTTGAGGGCCTAGTTATGTCTCTCTGTGTTCTTTTCTCTTAACATTTAGCATATCACGATCACGACCACCCTGTTGTTCGTTGATTGCCTCGAGCAGGTGTCAGTAACGTCTTCTTCGTCCTAGCCCTGAGATTTTTTTTTTTTAAAGTGCCATATTCAAGGCTTTTTCAGGGTTAGGAGAATGAGACCCATCATTGTTACTGGTATTTGGCATATTGGGTATACCACGGGGAGTTTGCCAGACTCTGCCGTGTGGGCAGGTTACATTTGGTAGCCTGCCAGTTTGTCCAAAGTAGGAATGAGATGATAAGATGTCGCGCAGCCGCAAATGTGGCTGCGCGCTTCTGGGAGCTCAGTGTGATAATCTCTGGATCCTGGCCGTTGTTGGAGTTACACGGTAGTTGGTGGGTGTAACTGTCTAGATACTGGCAGGTCCAGTCCCAAACCGTGCAGGCTTGGAGATCTCAGCCCCGGGTCCCACACACCTGGGTTCCTCTGCCAGTTCTTTTATGCGTGAGGCTCATCCAAGTGTGTGGAGAGTGGTCCCAACATGGCCTTGGCTGGGCCTCGGTGGTCTTCAGCTGTTGGGCCCTGGTGGAGACAGTCAGGCATAGGGTAGGAGACTCTGCCTTGTTCTCTCTCAGGAGCTGAGTGTGATAATCTCTGGATCCTGGCCGTTGTTGGAGTTACACGGCAGTTGGTGGGTGTAACTGTCTAGTTACTGGCAGGTCTAGTCCCAAACCATGCAGGCTTGGAGATCTCAGCCCCGGGTCCCACACACCTGGGTTCCTCTGCCAGTTCTTTTATGCGTGAGGCTCATCCAAGTGTGTGGAGAGTGGTCCCAGCATGGCCTTGGCTGGGCCCCGGCGGTCTTCAGCTGTTGGACCCTGGTGGAGACAGTCAGGTACAGGGTAGGAGACTCTGCCTTGTTCTCTCCCGGGAGCTGAGTGTGATAGTCTCTGGATCCTGGCCGTTGTTGGAGTTGGTGGGTGTAACAGCAGTTGGTGGGTGTAACTGTCTAGTTACTGGCAGGTCCAGTCCCAAACCGTGCAGGCTTGGAGATCTCAGCCCCGGGTCCCACACACCTGGGTTCCTCTGCCAGCATATACTATAGCAAATTATAATCACTCAATGGATGTTGAATCAAACTAATGACATCTGCACTGTCCATTGTAGCGCTATCCTCCCATTGTTCATCAATTTGCTTGAGCGGGCACCAGTAACGTCTCCATTGTGAGACTTCTTGTTACTGTTTTTGACATATCAAATACACCACGGGAGCTTTCCAAGGCTCTGCTGTGTGGGCGGGATACTCTTAGTAGCTTGCCAGGCTCTCCGAGAGGGATGGAAGAAATCGAACCCGGGTCAGCCATGTGCAAGGCAAACACCCTACCTGCTATGCTATCACTCCAGACCAGTAACATCTAAATGTTTCATTTAACAATGAAAAAAGTTTTATTCTTTTTTTCTCACTAGAGATGGTAAATACCTGCTCATTATCCTAATTTTTTTCTTTTTCTTAAGAATAGATAAAGGATTACCCAGACCAATGAGAGATTACTAGAATTGTTGGATATTAAATTTTATTGATTTATTAAGTATTCTTGGGTTTCTTTTAAAAAAAGAATTTATTATAATTTAGGTGGTCTGGTTCTTCAGTCCTTAAAATTGCATTTCTTTGAGATTTCTGCTCTCAAAGACAAAGAATTTTTTAGGCAAAGATAAGTAGATTAGATATTTACTCTTTATTCATGAGGACCTACAACATAGTGATAAGAAATTAAAAGTCTAAATCAAAAGTACAACATCAAAGATAAAAAGAGCATATGATTATATTAATCATATGAAGGAGGGTGCTAGATATGTCAGACCAAAAGAAGTCAGAGTCTGGGCATTTATAGGATTAATGTGCCATAGAGATTCATGTTTGTGGTGTAGCATCAGACACAGTAGAAAAGTAAGGGTGTGAATTTGCAGTGGTGAGATGATAAAAATTTCATTAAGTACCTCTTTGACAAAGAAAGGAAGGGATAAAGACAGGGAGGAAGAAAGGAAAGAAAGGAAGGAGGAAGGAAAAAAGGAGGGAGGAAGGGGAGGGAGGGAGGAAGTTCAGAGAGAAGAAAAGAATGGAAGGATGGAAAGAGGAAGGAAAGAATGAAAAAAGGAGAGGAGGGGATGAAGGAGAATTAGAAGGGAGGAAGGAGAGAGTGAGGAAGGGAAGGAAGAAAGGAAGGATATCCAGTACTTAATAATTTTTGTAGTAGGGATACCACCACCATGACCAATTTCAAGCTACAAAGTAGCATCATTGAAATGTGTGATATTGGCTCTTAGGATAGGTAGAAACTGGTTTTGGCACATTAATGGTATAGAATCAAAAGTTACTAAGCTTTCAGGTTTAAGTCTCGGTCCTACAATGATCAAACACCTTTCCCTTCACCAGCACTTATTTTTCACCACCAAGAACCCCAATATACCCCTCCTCTCACCCCTCCCAATGCCTGTGAGGTAGATGATTTCTACTTAACTCTCTCCCTACTTTGATTATATTTATTATTTCCACAAAATTGCGCCATTATTGTTTAGGATTTTCACCCAACAATCAGAACTGCTGAAAAGGCATTGTGAAATAATTTGTTTTCTATAACTGGTTATGAGAACCACATGATGTTGCGTGACTGCTATTGTGGCCATGTGATTTTGAATTTCTGATATTTTACTAATTAAGTCTGGAGGGATTTCTGTCAAGAGCCAGATAATTACAAGATTGGTTTCTGTACGTCTGGAGCCATGGCTGTGCTGGAAAGCCGCTCATGAGGGTCAACTTGTGGCCTCGGTAGGGTGTGAAGGATGAGCTGGTACTGCCTCCCTTTCCATTATGCTGCAGCAGGGCAGTACTGTTTTGAAGAGTGACTATGAATGAACCAGGAGGATGGGACATCACAGGAAAGGATTCTGTGATGGTAATATAAAGATTCCAATAGTGTAAATGAATATGCAACATAGTTAGAACTGGCAAAACTGAAAGTTTATCAGGAAAGAAATTGTAGTCATAATAGTGATTCTGTGGTGAACAGAACTTACGTGACCAAAATTGTATCATTACTTTTTGTATGAAATTGTATCAAAACATTAATAATTGTTTTATTCCAGTTGGTGGATAATAATATTAAAAGTATGGGAGATTCCTCCGCCCCTCTCAGAGAGCTCGGCAAGCTACCGAGAGTATCTCGCCCGCACGAGATATGCCAAACACATATATATGCCAAACACAGTAACAACAAAGTCTCCAATGGAGACGTTACTGGGCTCGCTCAAGCAAATCGATGATCAATGGGAGGGCCTTTATTTATTATTATTGTATGGGAGATTAAAAGGATAGGTTGTGTGATCACAGAGAACAAAACCTCACCTACCTTGACAAGACCATAAGAGATAGCAATGATTGTTGGTAAAATAGTATATTTGTGTTTGGGATATTGTTGAGATGACTATCATGGGAAAAGAGATTGAAGGAGTTTTCCTTCAGGGAGTAGAAATAGAGGTTGGGTGGGTTAAGGTAGAAAGTTGCTTGTTATCATAAATATTTTGGAGTTATCTGATTTTTAAAAATGTACATATTGACTAGATAAAATATTTACACACAAAAAATCCAGGCATAATTCTTTTTTTTTTTTTTGGCTACATCCAGTACCCAGTGGTGGTCAGAGCTTACTCCTGGTTACATACTCAAGAATCATTACTGGCAGGATGTGGAGACCACTGTGTACCAGGGATAGAATGCAGGTCAGGAGCATACAAAGCAAGCACCTTACTTCCTGTACTATTTCTCCAGCTCCCCAGTCAGAATCTTAATTCTTATTTTTCCCTTTAGTATTTAGTTATGACTTTGAAGTAGCAAATGGGACCACCTATAATTTATGGAGCTTCTATATTATAATAAAATCTACTTAATGTTCTATAAAATATAAATGAATATAAATAATATAAAGTGATAAGTATATAAATTGCATTGTAAATAATACAGACACATTCCAAAAGTACATGGGAGGATTTGTCTATAGAAAAGTCACTGGTTCCCAAGAGTATGAGAGAAAAATAAGCAGAGTGAGATACTGTATGGCCTTGCATCTAAGGTGGAAATGGAACTCGTGGTAGAATAAGAATGTGAGCTATATCTTCTTCCTTCCATGCTGTGGCTAGGTCCTAAGTGTTTAGCCCAGACAAGATAAATTTTCTACCTGAAGAGGGTGAACCACAGTTCAGGGAATTTGGGCTCCAGAACCTGTTCAGAGAAAAATATCTATTTCTCAATTACACTTGGGATTGCTGAGAAAACTCTGGTTCATCGTCAAAGGTAACTGGGGTAGTAGCAGGGTCACTTCAGGGCATGTGAGTGAAGTGAGTTCTTACTGCAGTGATTCTCAATCACTTTGTTAGTATGCAAATGAACATATTGTAATTCTTAATAACACAATTGAAGAGATTAAAGAGATGAAATAAAATCAAAAGGGTGGCAGTAATTTAAAAGTTAGGGATTACAATTCAATCAGGTTCATCAGTGGTTGGATAAATAGCAGTACTCCTACACCAGAAAATAAAATAAAATTAAAGTTTGGCACTATAGAGATAATAAAGTGGGTAGGGCACCTGTCTTTGCACTTGGCCGACCTGGGTTCAGTCCCAGCACCCCATAGAGTTCCTTGAGCACAACCTTATGTGATCCCTGAGTGTAGAGCCAGGAAGAAGCTGAAAGCTTCTGGATGTGCCCACCCCAAATAAAAAAGAACATAAACAAGTTTGTATCACTACTATATAATATTTTCTCAAGCTCTAAGAGGACATCCAAAGTTTTGTGCTTTTTATTAGAAACCATTTTCCTGAGCAGTGTGTTCATCTTTGAGTAGAAGAGCCACGATGATTATATACACAATCTTGGAGCCAAACTTTCACATACTGTAGGGCACCATCTTCACTTTAATGCTGACTTGCCTTTTCGCTTTCTTTCCTACTACTCTAATGTGCAGCCAAATTGTTCCCAGTTCTACATCTTGCAATACAGCCCATTCAGCAAAAATGCTCCATCAGGTAGTTAACGGTCTGAATTGTCTGCTCAGAAGCTAAGCTCTAACAAAAGGCAATTTTATACCTGGATCAAGATTTGGAAAAGCCCCAGAAAAGATTTAAGGTTCACAAACATGGTGTACTGTACTAGTTGGCAGTCATTGGCTTATCCTCACTGACAAATGTCATTTCTGAACCAGGTTCTCTGCCGCTTGATTCTCCCTCATAATGCTCTTTGGGGTAAGTATGAAGATTTCTGGGTCTCTAAGCAGACACTCTGTTTAGAGAGGTGAAACCAAATGGTTCAATTTAATGGGGACAGATTTTTCTGCATTGCCACTCTGAGTGCATCATCTCTTTATCTCTTTTCGTATACATACATATATATGCATATATATGAGTATGTATACATATGTGTACCCGCATATATAGCCACTAATCTAGAAATGTATGAGGCCATTTGTATTCACAGGAGGGAGAGAACCTGCCTTATCATTGCAGATTTCTGAATCAGATATCTCAACAACTGAGTAATTATTGGGAAACAATAAAACAGACCGCAGGCTGGAAGTTGTGAAATGAGAAGCCAGTCACCAGTAATCACACAAAGTGAATAAGCAACACAGAAGCAAACTTGGAGAGAAAAGGTTCTAAAAGTTGCCTTTCTTTTATTGTGATATTCTTCGCTGGGGCACTTGGAAACCTTTGGCGTTTAGAAGTTGGGTCCTCTCTGTAGTGCTATCAGTATCTGAATCATAAGTCTGGGAATTTCTGTAGACTCTCCCCCCCACATTATTGCCACTCTTCATCGCTTTCTTTTAGTTCCTCATGTAGTCTGATTGACCTGAATTCCAAAGTTTCTCGACGATTTACATCAGACTGTCACTGTGAACGTGGCCTGAGGCCATTAGGTCTGAATTGAAACCCAGCCCTGTCTGGGTGTGGGAGGCCTTGTCCTTCCATGTAGTTGAGTCTCCCACTACCCTGCATGCAGCAGCAGTGCATACCACCTGTTTCTTAGAAGCAGGTGCAAATTTATGTTTCTCCCAGAGAGTTGTGAGTGCCCCTATATTCCAAATAGTCTCTTGCGTTAATGTCCAGGTATTCTTTTCTAATAAAGCTAAACATTTTGTTGATGTTTAGTCACCCCGCTTGCTTTTTCTCTTTGCAATATATCCTTTCCCATTTTCAAAATCTGGATAATTAGTATTTTTTTTTCAAATTTCATTTAAAAATATCCACACTCAAAAATTTAAGTTTATTTTTAGAAGTAATTTATTTAAAATTTCATTTCCTGCTTCAAGACGCCTTTGGAAGTAATAAAATGTGAGCAAAACTAGTGAACTAAGTCTGTCAAGGCCTAATTATCCCTCCAAGATGAAATTGTCCTAAAACTGATCTTTATGAGGTTAACAAATGTTGTCATGGAGATGTTAATGTTGAATTATAGGATCATCAATGTAAGTTATTATTTGTTTATAAGTAATATTGAAAGTCATAGAATAGAAGTTAAGGGAAATTATATTGGTTAACTTTATTTATTTGTTTTGATTGAGTTTTGTGTAATTTCTTCAGTGATTTGGTGGGAGGACATAAATTAATTGTAATTTATGCCAGGGATTGAATATGGGCTTCCCATATGCAAAGTATGTGCTCCAGCCCTTGAGCCATCTTCCTGACTCTAGGCTAACTTCACTTCTTTTACCCTTTACCCTCCTCCGTGGAGATCCTATATTAAACTTTCCCGAAGAATGTCAGGTTCAATTTAGCATTTCTTTTGCATGTCCTTTAACTATTCAGGATGACTCGAGTGAACAACTTGTAGATGACAGACAATAGGCAGATCGGGCGATAGTTGCCAATGTCATGGATGTCTCCCTTCTTGAACAGTAGTACGGTCCTGCTGGTTTTCCATTGGGACGGAACCTTGCATTCAGACAGGTAGCGAGTGAAGAGCCGAGCCAGTGTATTGATGAGTACTGACGGCAGGTTCTTCAGGTGTTCAGGTCTGACCTTGTCTGGGCCGGGTGCTGTTTGCTTCTTTACCGACGAAATGGCGTGTCGGATTTCGGAGGGGAGAACATTGGGAACAACATACCCATCCTGTGGAATTTGGTATGTTGGCAAGTGGACATGGCTATCGAAGAGATTTGAGTAGAAGTCATGGATAATCCTCTCCATTGCCGTTCTGGAGGATGTGATGGATCCATCAGGACGTCGGAGGGCAGTCATCTTGGTCTTATAGTTGGCGAAGGACAGGCGGGCCTTACGAATACTTTTCCCGGCTTCTGCCACATCTACCAGTACTTCTGCTCTTCTCTCTTTGAGGTCTTCCTTGATCGCATCTCTGCACTGCTTTGCAAGCTCGGACGTTAGCTTGCAGTTGCCTGAGGCATGCGCCAAACCACGCTGGCGAATTAGCTCAAGAGTTTTCGAAGATAGGCGACTTTTTGTGGCTATCTCTCTCTTGGCGTTCCTCGCACATTCATGGAGGTGCTGAACCAGTCGATCGTATTCCTCATCAATGTTGTCAACAATGGCATCTTCCCATGTTGCCACAATAGTACCAAAGAGTTCCCAGTTGGTGGTCATTCTGGGAGCTTTCTTTTTGAACTTTGCAGCCCTTTCTCCCCGCTCTGTGAAGTAGAATTTTGCACGAAGGAGACGGTGGTCCGATCCCGTTCGAAAATTTTGGGACAACAGCGATATCAGTCAGGCAAAACCGTCGATTGAATATGATGTGGTCTATTTCGTTGTGGAATCGTCCGCCAGGAGACTCCCATGTCCATCGTTTAGATTCTGCCTTCTGGAACTGTGAGTTACCATGGATGGTCTTGGTCGACATGATGAACTCTGACAGTCTCTCACCCTGTTCGTTCCATTCTAGGCCATGGGTCCCGATGTGAAGTTCTTCAGCTGATCTTCTCGGTCCTATCTTGGCATTAAAATCACCCACAATGATCTTGTAGAAGGTGTGGTCTTCTGTATAGAACTTCTCTAGCTCCATGTAGAACTTCTCGATTTCTCTTTCATCATAATGAGATGTTGGTGCGTAGACAACGAAGATAGAAACTGCAGGCAGTGAGCCACATCTATTCAAATGTAAACGTCCGATTCGGGTTGTTAGGCATTCGAATGAATCAATGCTCTTGGCCAAGTTTGTGTTGACAAGAACACCGATGCCTCCAACACCTCTTTTATCGCATGTTCCGAGGAACAATTCTTCTCCAGTGTCGAAAACGGCGTGGTGAGATTCGTGCCTTCTTGTCTCGGTCAGACCAATGATGTCGTACTTGATCATTCGCGCTTGTACCATCAGGTCCTCGATGGATGCATCTGATGCTAGCGTACGTGCATTGAAAGTACAGACGATCATTTTTGTCTTCCTTCGTTGTGGCAGCCTAGGTCGGCCTTGAGATTTTGTCGGCCTCTCCTTTCTCATCCTTCTCAGTGCTGCCATGTCGGTGAAGCCTTCAGGGTCAGGTGAATGAGACCAGTTGTAGTTACTGGTTTTGGCATATCGAATACACAGCGGATAGCTTGCCAGGCTCCTAGATGAAGGACAACCATGCGAGCAAGCAGGGTTCCGCAAAGGATTCAGCACCATCGACCATATCCACACAATAACCAAGCTCATTGAGGTTTCTCGGGAGTTCAAGATGCCGCTCTGCTTAACGTTCATTGATTTAAAGAAGGCCTTCGATTCTGTTGAGACGGAAGCGGTCATTGAAGCCCTAGCCAATCAGGGCATTCAAGCCCAATACATCAGGATCCTCCATGAGCTGTATTGCGGATTCACTACCAGGATCTCACCATTCTACAAAGAAGTGATCGTTGATGTCAAGAGAGGGGTGCGGCAGGGTGATACCATTTCACCGAAACTCTTCAGTGCCACCCTCGAGAACATCATGAGACGACTGGAATGGGAAGGAATGGGAGTGAAGATAGATGGTCGGCAATTACACCACCTCCGCTTTGCTGATGATATTGTTTTAATAACACCAAACATCAGCCAAGCGGCACAAATGCTGGCCGACTTTGACCGTGAGTGTGGAAAGGTGGGACTACAGCTGAATCTTACGAAGACAATGTTTATGAGAAACAGCCTTGTTCCTGACGCCCCATTCGCTCTCAATGGAACGACCATCTCCGAATGCAACAGCTATGTCTACCTAGGTCGAGAGGTCAACATGACAAATGACCTGGCACCCGAGCTGCGCAGGAGGAAGAGAGCGGCTTGGAACGCCTTCAAGAACGTCGAAGAAATAGCTAAGAGGACGAAGAACCTCCGGCTCCGGGCACATCTCTTTGATTCCACTGTTCTTCCTGCATTAACATATGCCTCAGAGACCTGGGCCCTACGCAAACAAGATGAGAATGCCATTCAGGTCTCCCAAAGAAGAATAGAAAGAGCTATGCTTGGAATATCACGTTTCACTCAAATGAGAGAAAGAATCCGGAGTTCTGACATACGTCGACGATCAAGGATCAGGGACGCTGTCTCATTTGCCAAGGTGTCGAAAATCAGATGGGCTGGTCACGTAATGAGATTTAAAGACGACCGTTGGACTAGAGCTGTTACTGATTGGATTCCACGGGATGTCAAGAGACCGCGTGGCCGTCCACCTACCAGATGGTCATTCTTCTTCCTGAAGATCATGAACGATCGGTTTGAGGCCCTTCATGTTCCCGGAGCGAACAGATGCCATTGGGCTACACTAGCACGCAACAGGGACAAATGGAGACGTTACTGGCGCCCGCTGGAGCAAATCGACGACTAACGGGAAGTTAAGTGATTAAGTGATTAAGTGTCCTTTAACTAATGGTAGCTAAAAAATTAGTGCATTGCTAGTATATAAGAGAACTGATAATGCCATAATTTACACTAGTGGAGGAAGAGTAATATTCTTTTGGGGGGCACACCCAGTGATGCTCAAGGGTTACTTCTGACTCTGTACTCAGGAATTACTTCAATGGTACTTAAAGAACCATATTGGATGCCGGGAACTGATGCTGGTTGACCCTGCCAGTGCCCTACCAGCTGTACCAGCTCAGGCTTAAGAAGGAAAATTGTTTTAGGTTGTCTTTCCCTCCCTTCCTTTCTCACTCTGTTACTGAGGCATCATGATTTACAATGTGTTTGTATTTTTGTTTTAGAAGTCAATGTCACTACCCTACATCCGTAACCAGAGAATTTACATCCCTTGATCATTGACTTTATGTGCCTTCTCATCCCTCATTCTCTTTAGTCAACTTATTTCTGTAGGCAAACTTTCATAAGTGACTGTTTATTCTCTTACTATGTTTCTTTATACTCTGCATATGTGTCTATTTATATTTAAAATATTTCATTAGAGAGTTATTCAGGGACAGTGAGTATCCCTCCATTTTTTTTGGTGAAATTTTTTGTGAAATTGCTTTGTTAAACTATTTTCAGTCTTTCCAATCTGTTTTAAAAACAAAGCTCCAAAAGTTGCACTTCCTTCTCAATTAAGGTTCTCTTATTTAGGGTAGATAAAAATCACAGTGAATTAGCCATCAGTCACATGAAAATACTCTGGATTCTTGATGCTCGGACTTTCCCCCAATTGCTTGTTGATTTCTTTGTCAGGCCTGGAGACCAATTGCTTCCTAAATGTGGATCTGTGTGTTTTGCTCAAGTTCCTCTAAGTCCTCTTAGGTTAAAGCTGATCTGCATCACTTTCCATTTTCAGCCGCCAACTGTATCTGTAGCTGCAGTGACATTTTTACACAAGGAAAGAAGTATGCTGCCCATCTGTCATGTAAGGACATAATGTTGCTGAGCCATCTACCCTGTTTTTTATGACATTGGGAGTGATGAAAACACAAAACACTGGGTTCCATTTCTCCTGGGAGAATTGGTAGCAAGAGATAATCATTTTCATGGTATTCTGCCGAGAAAATGAACATGAGGTGAGCCAGGAGCCCCTGACTGCAGAAGTGTTTCAACAGGAAGATGTGGTTCTGGACTTGTAATGCATTCAGTAGCCTCTTTTGAAAGTGCTTGCTCAAGAAGGTGTTTGATTTTAATGTGTGATTAAATGGGCTAGGGACAGAGGGCACATGATGGCAGGGAAGCTGGGTATTCTAGACATTGTCCTACTGACTTTGTTGTTGATGGGCTGGGTCACCCTGACAAAACTTCACAAGTTAAGTGTGGATTTATTCATTTTTAAATGGACTGAACTAGGCCTAACAGCCATTTCTAGCATGCTGCATAGTATGCTGCACTTAATTTAGGTTTTACTGAATAAAGATGACACACACTGTTGCCTTGTTAAAGGGCTGGACCAATTGTTTTTAACTGCTAGTCCTCAAACTGGTGCTACTTTTGTGCAATTCATTTTCCATTGCAAAAAGAAAGTTGTTGCCTCTTGATAAGTCTGCTCTTTGTACCATCCACAGGTGCACAAATGTTGAACATCACCGGATTGGGCTATGGCTCTTAGGTGAACTTTAGCTATTCTCATCCATCTGCACTATCTCTAACAGACACCACCACCTCTCCCCCCCCCCCCCCCCCCCCACCGATTTGACCAGCAGCACACATTCATCATGATAAAGCGTAGATCCTAGGTAGAGTCAGACAAAGCTAACATTTCACCAGAGATCACAGCCTAACTTATGGCCATGAGACCCCTCAATACGGGACTTGAATGATACAGGTACTATATTGACTTGTTTAATTGTTTGGATCATCTTCCCTATTTTTAAATTATCTACCCTTTGTCACAGAACTGTGCCATAACTGTAGAGTAGGCAGAGTGCTTTCTGCTTTATTGAAGTTGGGCTTGTCCAACAGAAGCTGACCCCTTATGCTACACAGCAGAAGCCTTTGAGTTCTAGCATCATGGAACTTTCCTTCTTAAAGTCCTATCATTTCTCCGAGGAATCCCAGTGACTGCTGCCCCACAGAGACTGAGAGACTTATAGAACAAGTTTAAACTTGGCTGGTAGGCAGAAGTCAACAGACTTGAATTCCATGAACAGGCAAAAACTGACCAGAATATATCTATCTAGGAACTTAAGAACCTATACAGTATTTATGACTTTGGTCTGATTTTATATAAAATAGTACCTATTTGTTTATTAGTTTGTGTGTTAAAATATGTGCATTTTTTTAAAATAAACAAATTTCTCTTTGATAGTTTCAAAATTGTTCATGATTGAATTCAGTCATACAATGTTCCAATACCCATCCCTTTCCCAGTACACATTTCTGTCACCAATGACCCGTTTTCCTCCTGCCCACTCCCTGCACTCAGAGCCTTCCACTACAACAGACACTTCTTTTTTAAATTTTTTTATTTTTTATTGGTGAATCACCGTGAGCTACAGCTACAGACTTACAAACATTCATGCTTGTGTTTCAGTCACACAATGCTCGAGTACCCATCCCTCTACCAGTGTCCATTCTCCACCACAGATGATCACAGTATCCCTCCCACGACCCTCCCCTCGCCCCACCTCTGTGGCAGGGCATTCTATTTTGTTATCTCTCTCCTTTTGGGTATTGTGGTTTGCAATAGAGATATTGAGTGACCATTGTGTTCGATCCATAATCTACTTTCAGTGCGCATCTCCCATCCCACTAGTGCGAGTCCTCTAACCACACTGTACTTGGTGTTCCCTTCTCTATCTGAGTTGCCTTTTCCTCTAGCATGTGAGGCCAGCTTCCAAGCCATGGAGCAAACCTCCTGATACTTATCACTACTATTCTTGAGTATAGAAGACACTTCTACCCCTTCCCTTCATCCCCCTATTTCCCTTCTTCCTTTTGAACACTGTGTGTTTGCAATACTGTTACTGAAAGGGTATCACATATAACAGATTACCTCCTTTCAGCACTCAGTTCTTGTCCACAGCGATCACTTCCTACTATCATTGTCATAGTGGTCTCTTTTCTGTCCTAACTGCACTACCCTCCCTTCTTCATGGCAAGCTTCCTACCATGGATCAGTCCTCCTGGGCCTTGTCTTTTGGGTATTATTCATAAGCTATATATTTTTTTAAATTGTATCCTGCAAAGAGTGCAATCATTATACTTTTACCCATTTTTCTTTGACTTATTTAAACAGGGCGCTCAAACTCAATACATCAGGATCTTCCATGAGCTGTATTACGGATTCACTACCAGAATCTCACCATTCTACAAGGTAGTGATCATCCATGACAAGAGAAGAGTTTGGCAGGGTGATACCATTTCACCGAAACTCTTCAGTGCCACCCTCGAGAACGTCATGAGATGACTAGAATGGGAAGGAATGGCAGTGAAGATAGATGGTCGGTAACTACACCACCTCTGCCTTGCTGATGACATTGTTCTCATAACACCAAACATTAGCCACGTGGCACAAATGCTGGCCGACTTTGACGGTGAGTGTGGAAAGGTCAGACTCCAGCTGAATCTCACGAAGACAATGTTTATGAGAAACAGTCTCGTTCCTGACAATCCATTCGCTCTCAACGGAATGAACATCTCCGAATGTAACCGTTATGCGTACCTAGGTCGAGAAGTCAACATGACAAATGACCTGGCACCTGAGTTGTGCAGGGAGAAGAGAGCGGCTTAGAACGCCTTCAAGAGTGTCAAAGAAATAGCTAAGAGGATGAAGAACCTCCGGCTCCAAGCACATCTCTTCGATTCCACTGTTCTTCCTGCATTAACATATGCCTCAGAGACCTGGGCCCTACGAAAACAGGATGAGAACGCTATTCGGGTCTCCCAAAGAGGAATCAAAAGAGCTATGCTTGGAGTATCATGCTTCACTCACAAGAGAGAAAGAATCCGGAGTTCTAACCTCTGTCAATGGTTGAAAATCAGGGATGCTGTCTCATTTGCCAAGGCATCGAAGATCAGATGGGCTGGACACGTAATGCGATTTGGAGATGACTGCTGGACTAGAGCCATTTTTGATTGGATTCCACTGGATGTCAAAAGATCAGGTGGTCACCCACCTACGAGATGGTCAGACTTCTTCACGAAGACCCTGAATGATCAGTTTGAGGCTCTTCATGTTCCTAAATCAAGCAGATGCCATTGGGCTACGATAGTATGCAACAGGGACAAATGAAGACGTTACTGACGCCTGCTCGAGCAAATCGATGAGTAATGGTATGTCAAGTGATCAAGTTAACAAGTGATCATTTTATTCAATATGATACACTTCACTTCAGATACACATCGAAGATCAGATGGGCTGGTCACGTAATGAGATTTAAAGACGACTGCTGGACTAGAGCTGTTACTGACTGGATTCCACGGGATGTCAAAAGACCGCGTGGCCGCCCACCTACCAGATGGTCAGACTTCTTCGTCAAGATCATGAACGATCGGTTTGAGGCTCTTCATGTTCCCAGAGCGAACAGATGACATTGGGCTACACTAGCATGCGACAGGGACAAATGGAGACGTTACTGGCGCCTGCTCGAGCAAATCGACGACTAACGGGAAGTTAAGTGATTAAGTGATTAAGTGACACTTCATGTTCATCCATGTTTAACTTTTTCCCTTACAGCTGCATAATGTTCTATTGTGTAGATGTACCATAGTTTCTTTTTTTTTCATTTTATTATTTTTTTTTAATGAATCACTGTGAAATATAGTTACAGGCTTACAAACTTTCATGATTGCATTTCGGTCAAACAATGTTTGAATACCCATCCCTCCACCAGTGCCCATTCTCCACCACCAAACTGTTCCCAGTTTTCCTCCCCTCACCCCCATAGTTTCTTTATCTACTCATCTCATCTTGGGCACTTGGGTTGTTTCTAGATTCTGGCTATAGTGAATAGTGCTGCAATGAATATAGGAATGCAGATGGCTTCTCTGTATTGTGTTTTTGGGCCCCTAGGGTATATTCCCAGGAGCGGTATTGCTAGGCCATGTGGAGGCTTAAAAATGGTACCTATTTAAGATAAGTATTTTTTTATCTTTTAAATCTCTGGATATTGGAGAAATGGTGTAGGGGTTAAAGTGTAGTATAGGGGTTAAAGTGCTTGCCTTGTATACTGCCAACCCTAGTTTGATCCCAGCACTGCAACCCTAAGCACAGAGACAGTAGTAAGCCCTAGGTACTGCTGGGCCCTAAACCAAACTTGAGCAAAAACTTCTCTATTTGTGTTTCCTACCATAGGGTGATCAACTTATTGTCTTTTTGGAGAACATTATTGTAGGGAGAAAGGAGGGAAGGAAAGGGCATGAATTTGCTAATGGCAAGAGAGGAAGGATAGAAGGATGTGTTTATGGGATGGGTGGATTGGAAAGAGGAGACTTTAAAAACCAGTGGCAAATGTGTTCGAATATATACCTTGATCCAAGGCTTCTCTGGACCTGAGAAACTGTTTGTCTGGACTGAAGAGCCTTTATATGTTGCTACTTCTTCGGGAGAGTTATGAGCTCTCCTCTTCCCTCGCTCTGTATACACTCTCAATTGAGGTGGCAGTTTCATACATCTGCACTTCATATGCACCTCTCCTGCCATACTTTTCTCTGTGAAAATAATACAACACAACAAACACAACAGAACTATTTGGAATTTTCTGGTTGGTTGGCGGTAGACTCTCAAATTCGACAGTGCAGACTGATCTTGTTAAGTCCATCCCATGCTCTTTGCTTTCTCTTAGTCATCAGCCCAGAGCATCAATCTTTGCCCATAGCTGTGATCAAATCAGAACCAGGGTGTTGGTTTGATGTTTCTCTCCTCCTAGCGCTTTTATAATCATCCAAACCCTCTTTAAACTGTTCACCTTGAACTCGTCAATGACAGGACAGACCTCTTTCCTCTCTGACTTCATCTTCCGCTGCTCCTTCCTCACACTTTCCAGTAGAACTCTGGTGAGTTGCTTCTAGCTCTGCTCTAGTTGAACAGTGTTCCCCTTATTTCTGGGTTTTTGTGCAAATTTTTGCTTCTACTTGGTCTGCCTCCCCACTATCCTCTTTCTAATTCAGTTTTCCTACTAACTCTCATTTTTCTTAGACTAGATCACTGGTTCTCTTCTCCCCCCGCAGGACATTTGGCCCATGTCTGGGGACATTTTGGATTGTAATAGCCAAGGTAAGGTATACTGGTATACTCCTTGTATCTAGCGGATACAAGTCAGGGTCACTGCTACACATCCCATAAATTCTTCCCCACAAACCCTCACTCTATCAGCTTCCCAACTAAGGCACTTATATCCAAGAATATTGGTTCAAATGGTAAGTTCTGAGATAGCAAACACTTGTTCTTAATTTAACTTTCTCTGGCCGTTTCCTGGAGTGGATTATGTGCCTCTCCAGTGTGATTTTGTGTCTCCCCTCTTAGACGTTACATAGCCCTTCCCTTGTTGTGTTTATGTTTGTGTTACCCTGTTTCCTCTTCTAGAGTGTGGATTTAGGTACTAGAATGGGATTCCAATATTGTAGGATAGTTCTTGGAAAGAGACATGTAATACACACTAGAATTGAAAAAAGACACAAAAGTAATTCTAAAAATGAGGGTCTCACCCCTGAAAACGTATTTGCACATGGTATAAACCTATCTTTAGAAATTTAGCCATGGCAAAGAAAACTAGCCTGAATGATGGAGACCCATTCCTACCCTGCCAGGGGAAAGCAATCTTTTAGAATTGTTTTGTATATGTGAGCCACACCAAATTGCTACCCTGTCCAGGAAAATTAGAATTTGAATAACTTTCTTTTTGAGCAGCTTCTTTGACCAGTAATACCAGGTCATGGGAGTATTCGATCCACAATGTAATGTGTATTGCAGAGTTATATTGTTTATATTTCTATGACCTGATTTTTTAATATTAAATAATAGGTGAAGCCTTTTTTTGTCATGACTTCTATTTGTAGATGAAAATACCACATAATACAAGTTAAAGCAACATGAGCCAATATATTTCATCACCCAGCACCATCATCTATTAAGCCTGAGATATTTTCAGGGAATTGCCTTAAATCCTTCAGTGGTTTAAAGTGGCTTCAGAGGGATTAGTGGCTTAGAGGTAATTGTTATTGCTAATATTTTATTTGAAATGTCCTGTTCAGCAAAGGTAATGTGACATTTTGCTCACTGGAAATGCTGAATATCTAGGGAAGGGATGAGTCAAAAGGTCAGTATCGGGGGAGGGCGGATGGAGAAGGGAAGTCAGGAGACAAAGGGCAAGGGCCCAAGTTGAGATGAATAACATAAGTTAGGTCAGTGGACCCTGACTTTTATGCAGACCTTGGGGGAGTTGGAGTTTTAATTTTATGTCAATTGTGAGAGTAATCTAGACACTTAACCAGCTCTAAAGAGAAGCTTGAGCTATATTTTATTTTTAACAAGGAGAATGAAAGGTGGAGGTAGTACTACCATTTCTTTGTGGGTTCCCCCATTTTACAAGGTAGAATATGTGGGAACTCCTTGCAAGCATCCGTCTCTAGAAGCTCAATGGATCTCAACCAGAGAGTGGTTGAGAAATCACTCAGGGTCCTTGTTAAAATTTTTTTCTTGGGTTGTACTCTCACCAATTCTGATTCTGTCATGCTACGATGGCTTTTAAGTCACATTTTAACAAGTTTGTTCCAGGGAATTCTGTTACAGGCGTTCCTTGTGTCTTGAGAAACACTAGGTTAATCTATCTCTTTCTTACTCATGATGTTTTTCAAATTTCTATTTGGCCCCAAAGTATCCTTTGATTTCAAGATTCATATATCAAAATGGCAGCCATGTCTTCACTTGAATGCCTCAGAGATACTTCAAATTCAGCCTGCCCATGCCCCGAATTTTCTCTTTTCTAGTAAATCAAGTTCCATCTAATTCTGCACACAAAATCTTGGCTGTCACCTGTGTTTTTTCCTGCACCTGCTCCATCACTTTCCCCACAGTGTCCCCAGTCCTATCATCACTGTTATCTTTTGTCTAGCTCCTGAACCATTTGCCTGGCTTTATGCTTCATTTCACTCTTCTTATTGGCCAAAGGGGCCTTTGCAAAATGTTATTTTAATATTACATTTCTCCCTATGAAAATAATTATATGATTTCCCACTGTCTCTTGGATTAGGACCCAAAAAGTTCTTTGTTTCACTTGTAAGCCCTACTTGATGGTGGCTACCCAAACCATCACTGCAGTCTCATCTCACACAACTTTTTCTCTGGCTCTGGGCTAGCCACACTATCCTTTCTCGTGTTCTTCAAAAGTGCCCTGCTCAGATGTTGGCACAGGGTGGTCTTTTGCCTAAAGCGAGTCTTACTGTGTTCTTTTTCCTTTCTCTTTGTCTAGTGATCCCCTACATTTTCTGCTGATGACACTCCACCTTTTGACTTTGTGATCATCTAACTTTGCTTAGTTTACCTTAAAGTTGAGTTTCCTTCACACTCTGGAACAACTATATACTTCTTGTATTGATAATTTTGGTTTTGTTTGTATTTTAATAATGGGTGCCTTTCCCTAATGTCTATAAAGGTGACAGTTAATTTTTTGTTCACACTTTTAGATAGCACTGGTGTTTTGGTCAGTACTGGATACCCGTGGGTGCTCAATTAATGTTGAGTGAATGATTGTGAATAAGTAAATGTATAGTGTGAAACATATTGTTGAATGAATGATTTTATTTAAACTTCTTTAGCTATTGTACATACAGAAGCTATAAATGGCTTCAAGACATCTTTAGTTGATTTTAATTTATAGAATAAGTGTGAAAATTAGGATGAAGGATCTCTGGGTGAGAGAGCAAGCTCCTCAGATTCTTGCCACAACTTAATTTAATACTGTTTTAAGAACCAAGATCCAGCAGGATGGCACCTATTATCCTACTCTAGATAAAGTACTAAAGTACAATCATTATTCTAAATATTCTTTTTTTTCTTTTAGGGTCACACCTGGTGATGAACAGGGATTACTCCTGGCTCTGCACTCAAGAGTTACTCCTGGTGGTGTTCGGGGGACCATATGGGATGCTGGGAATTGAACCTGGGTCGGCCACATGCAAGGCAAACACCCTACCAGCTTTACTATAGCTCTAGCCCCTAAATATTCTTTTTTTTTTATTTATTGAATCACCGTGGGAAAGGTTACAAAGCTTTCAGGTTTAGGTCTCAGTCATGCAAATATCAAACACATTTCCCTTTACCAATACTTTTTTTTACCATGAAGAACCCCAATAAAACCCCACCCCCCACCCCTCCCAGTCCCTGTGGGGCAGATGAATTCTAGTTAACACTCTATCTGCTTTGATTAGATTCATTGTTTCAATAAAAGATTCACCACTATTATTTAGAGTTTACCCCCCCCCCCAAATCAGACATGCTGAAAAAGCATTGTGACGTGATTTGCTTTCTACAGCTGGGTTCAAGAATTAAATGTTGGTTTTGGATTTCTGCTATTTTACTTATTGACCCTGGAAGTATTTATACTGAAAGTCAGATAGTTAAGAAATTGGTTTCTGTGCTCTGGAGTCATGGCCGTGCTGGAGAGCCACTCGTGGGGGGCAACTGGTGGCCTCGGTAGGGCGTGAAGGACGGACCGGAACGCCCCCCTTCCCATGAGGTTTTAGTCGCCCCCATACCCCCGGCTCATACCTGCTGTCCAAGGCTCCCATGCGGCCGCCATCTTTCTTTCCAGAGAGGAGAAGGCGACTGGGGCAACACCCTTTCCCCTCCGGACAGACATGATGGCCTGGATTAACGCATAGTCCTTTCACTTTTCTGCTCCAAGCTGCCGGGTTCTGCATTAAGTCCCTGTGCTTCTGGGGCTGTGGCCGTGCTGGAGAGCCGCTCGTGGGGGGCAACTGGTGACCTCGGTAGGGCGTGAAGGACGGACCGGAACGCCCCCCTTCCCATGAGGTTTTAGTCGCCCCCATACCCCCGGCTCATACCTGCTGTCCACAAGGCTCCCATGCGGCCGCCATCCTTCTTTCCAGAGAAGAGAGGGCGAATGGGGCAACACCCTTTCCCCTCTGGCAGACTTGATGGCCTGGATTAACGCATAGTCCGTTCACTTTTCTGCTCCAAGCTGCTGGGTTCTGCATTAAGTCCTTGTGCTTCTGGGGCTGTGGCTGTGCTGGAGAGCCGCTTGTGGGGGGCAACTGGTGGCCTCGGTAGGGTGTGAAGGACGGACCGGAACGCCCGCCTTCCCATGAGGTTTTAGTTGCCCCCACACCCCCGGCTCATACCTGCTGTCCACAAGGCTCCCATGTGGCCGCCACCTTTCTTTCCAGAGGGAGGAGGGCGGAAGGGACCAACACCCTTTCCCCTCCGGGCAGACATGATGGCCTGGATTAACGCATAGTCCTTTCACTTTTCTGCTCCAAGCTGCTGGGTTCTGCATTAAGTCCTTGTGCTTCTGGGGCTGTGGCCGTGCTGGAGAGCCGCTCGTGGGGGGCAACTGGTGACCTCGGTAGGGCGTGAAGGACGGACCGGAACGCCCCCCTTCCCATGAGGTTTTAGTCGCCCCCATACCCCCGGCTCATACCTGCTGTCCACAAGGCTCCCATGTGGCCGCCATCTTTCTTTCCAGAGAGGAGAGGGCGAATGGGGCAACACCCTTTCCCCTCTGACAGACTTGATGGCCTGGATTAACGCATAGTCCGTTCACTTTTCTGCTCCAAGCTGCTGGGTTCTGCATTAAGTCCTTGTGCTTCTGGGGCTGTGGCTGTGCTGGAGAGCCGCTTGTGGGGGGCAACTGGTGGCCTCGGTAGGGTGTGAAGGATGGACCGGAACGCCCCCCTTCCCATGAGGTTTTAGTCGACCCCGCTCCCCCGGCTCATGCCTGCTGTCCACAAGGCTCCCATGTGGCCGCCATCTTTCTTTCCAGAGAGGAGAGGGCGAATGGGGCAACACCCTTTCCCCTCCAGCAGATTTGATGGCCTGGATTAACGCATAGTCCGTTCACTTTTCTGCTCCAAACTGTTGGGTTCTGCATTAAATCCTTGTGTTTCTGGGACAGCCCCTAAATATTCTTAATGCTGAGTGAATTCCAAGTAAAATCAAGATAGTTAGCAGAGAGGATAACAAGGGGTAAAATTATGTTTGTAAGGTAGATTACACACATGACACTATTAAATCTATCGAATAAGTTCAAAATCTTAAGTGCTTTTTGTCTTAATTTCTAATATTGTATAATCAAGTCAAAGGATGGAAATAATATAGTTTTATTCAACATTTCTGTTTCACAGGGAAGAAATTCTCTCATTTCTGCAGTGCCTAAAAAAGCTCCAAGTCCTGATACCTGATGGAACTGCCTTCAAAATAGCACCACAGCAGAGGGGGAAAAGACTGAATCTAACATTTTTGGCTGAGCATCTGCTGGGTCTGACACTGTGCTGGGCACTTTTTTTTTTAAATCTGAACTTATAAACTAGAAAATAGAATCTTTATCCTAGAAGACTATCTCTGAGGAATCTGAGCATCCTGGGAGAAAATTCCTAAAGAGGCTAACATAAAACTATCACCAAGAACAACACAGTCAAATCAGCTTATACATGACAAGGCTCACCAGTGACTGGCCTGCTGATGCCCTCGGCCTCGAAATAGCTCTGGCAGAGTCCAAGGCATTGCAAGAGTTTCTATGATGTGAAAGACAGAGTCTATGACCACTGGAGAAAATAAATTTATAGAAACTAGAGACCATGCAGAGGTCTAAAAAATATTTCGCCTCTTCAGAGAAATAAAAGAAGATATCAAATCTATGAAATAGAAATTATATGGTAAAAATGGGAGAATTATAGGACAAAGAGTTTCTAGGAAAAATTGTGAGAGCAGAAACAAAACCTCAATGGCAGGTTAGAAGATAAAGTTGAGTAAGTCTCCCAGAAACATGAAAACATGAGAAAAATTGAAGATAAAGTATAAGAGAATTAAAAAATAATTTCAGGATGTCCAAATTATAATAGAATCTATAACTAGAATTCTAGGTAGTAAAATAGGAAAATAAAGGGGAAGTTGTTTAATATCTAAGAATTGAAGGACATTATTTTCCAGATCAACAGAACACAGTGCCTAGCATAAGACCAATACAAAGGTCTTTGCAACAATCTCCAAAAAAAATCAAGATTATTCAAAATCTTTTTAGAAAGAAAAAATACATCAATTTTCAAAGAATGAGGAGTCAGATTCTTATTTGAATTTTCAAAGTTACACTAGAAACTAGCAGAAAATAGAGAAATATCTTAAAAATTCTGAAAGTCAATGATACTATCAAACTAAAACTATGTACTCAAATGAGCCATTGCTTAATAAAGATGAAGACCAAATAAAACAATTTTGGAATTAGAGTTTTTCAGTTTTTCTCCTATGTGATTTTGTCTAGGTAAGCCACTACATGAAAAACAAAATCAAGGTAATGCCCCAAAGTAGAGAGAGAATAAGAGGAAAATTGTCTGCCATAGATACAGGTGGAAGGGTGGGGTAGGGGAGGGGAGGGATACTGGGGACATTGGTGGTGGAAAATGTACACTGGTGGAGGGATGGGTGCTCTATCATTGTATGACTGAAACTCAAACATGAAATCTTTGTAGCTGTAAAAAAAATAGGTAAAAGAGATGGGATTTAGGAAGGAGGAACTAATATAATACAAAAGCAAAGTAATCTCCATAGTTGACATGGAATAGTCTTCGAAGGGGCATTTCAGGGATAGCACAGGGATGATTGGAATCTGGGTCAGATTGGATAGCAGGTCAGAGGATCTGGAGCATTGTCAGCAAGATGATGAAAGTGAGGAATCCCTACTGTGTTTGGAATTCTGGGAGTGAGACTTCTAGGGAGACCTTTTGATTGATTCATTGTTAAGTACATATGATGACCTGAGCACTGTCACATGCTGTCTGTCTCTCTTTCTCTCTTTCTCTCTCTCTCTCTCTCTCTCTCACACACACACACATACAAACACATACACCCCACCCCCATAAAGTTATTAAACTTCCTTGGGGTTAGAAAGTAATTCAAGAAAGAAATCAAGCTCCAGAAGTTTTATAGTTTCAATAACATCAATGTTAAAACTGTTCAAACCAAAATTATAGTGTAGCTCTATAGTTCTGATGAGAGAATTGGGAGATGGGAAAGGCACATGACTGAGTGGGGAGGAGGGGGGCTGTGAGAGAGTGGAAAGTGACCAGATAATACCTAAACTGGAGAAAGGAATAAGACATATTGTAAACATGTTTTGAGTTTTTTTTTTTAAATAATGGGAGTATAAATACTGAAAGATTGATCTCCATGACTGTCTTTTTAGAGCTGTGTGGATCTTTAAACAATGGAAGATTGATCACTATGACTGCCTTTACAGAACTCTCTCTGTTTGTGCGTGTGTGTGTATTTGTGTGTGTGTATGAGAGAGAGAGAAAGAGAGAGAGAGGGAGAGAGATTAAAAAGTGATAATAAGCTTGTGATGTCAGAAAAGAGCTTGGGAAGATGGCTCAAAATGTTGGACTGTATGCTTTGCACGTGGAAGATTTAAATTCTAACCCAGGTACCACATGGTCTCCTGGGCACCACCAACTGTACTACCTTGACCCCCAGCAAGCAAAAAAGTATAGGGAAAGCAAATCTATAAGAAAGTGAAAGCACTTATTTAATGAGGAAGTAATGCTTGTTCCAAAGAGGTCAGGGTTGGGTGGTTTTGCACAGGGCTAGGGAGTTAGTCCTCTGTGAAGTACCTGGTTAGGCAAGTCTCTGTAGGCACTTTTCTAAATCATCTTTGTGACTCAGGGAAATTTAATATTCTGCCGTTGTAATCATAGCAGAGGTACTTCATCACTGGGGAATGCTGCCTAGAGCTTTAATGATAAGAAAGTAATGGTTATGCTGATTACTCAGAACTTCCTCCTTCCATCTAACAAGAAACAGAATGAAAGTCAGATACATGTACATTCTTTGTAGATTAAAAAAGAAAGAAGTAATAATAGGTCTCTGAATTGTGCTGCTGAGTTACCTTTGGCTAAATTCAGCCTCTTGGCCATTTATCACTTTGCTCCCAAGCCCTGGACTCAGATGGGAAGCAGATTGGGTCATTTGTAAATCCCATTAATTAGAGATGTACCAGGCATATCTTCTCTTATCCTCTTTTCTTCAAAAGGCAACCTGTTTTCCCCCCTCTTTTCTGTGACCCTCACAAAGTAATCTTCCCAAATAAGATTAACATTTGGAATACAGTTCTTCAGGCGATTACTCGACTCATTGCTCACTCTTCCCAAGCAACAGATATTAATAATATTTTAAGTATGTCCATAACTGACTTACTGAGATCTCTCAGAGACTCACAGGTAAACACTGAAAGTACCAAAAACTTATTTTGTTCTTGAGAAGACTTGATAACAGCGATTTTTAAACATTGGAGGATCCTTGAAATACAGACATTTCCTTAACTGCCATATCCCATACGCTTGGGTTGACCATATTCTTATCGGAAGCATTACAAACAGACTCAAATACATGCTGGAAAGATAAGCAAATGACCAAATGACCTTATTGATGTTAGTGTCCACAAACTGATTGATAGAGGACGATGTTTTCTGGATTTTTACTCTATGCTCCTCTCCAATATGGGTTCCATCATGTTTTGTATGCTACAAGCCATTGTATGTTACTGTAAGAAGCAAAAACAACAAATAGAACTCTTCAGAGGTAAAATGGTCAAGTGTGGCCTTGATTTCTTGACTTCCATTATCTCTATTACATAGGACTCCTTTAAGGCCATTATATATAATGCTGTTACAATATGGTATAAGAAATTGACAGAAAACAGTTGAACTCAAGAGACAAATGTCACAGACTTGAAGTAGAACCTCTGATTTTGGCTGCAGATCTATAAAATTGATCTAGGAGCAAAAAGTAGCCTATCAACATTTAGAGTATTATATTTCCAGAGAAACCTTATACATGGCTAATGACAACTTATAACTGCTTTAGGTATTCTCCAAGTCCCATATATGGAACCAATAAGAAATAAGATCCTAAAATAGTTCTGTTTCTAAAATGAATGTTTTCTTATACTTGACTGACACTGATTTGATTCCTGGCTTTGCATATGGTCCCCCAGTGCTGCCAGGAGTGATCACTTAGCACAGAACCAGAAAGAAGCCTTGTGCACTACTGGGATGACCCAAAAACACAAAGGGAATTTTATCTTTTAATTTTGTGATGTTGTCATAGAATGTGAGGACCAAGGGAGATCCTCTTAGCAGATATATGGGCATTGGGAGATCTCACATTCTCGTCACTACCTTAAGAAAAGAGTTCTTACAAGAGTCAGTATATGTGATAAACTGGTGTCTATTTGTGTTTTCTGTCAGTATTTTCCATTCTCCAAATATGTGAAACCATTATTGTTAGTCTCATCACTTAAGTGATGAATATGACACCTTCAGCTTCTGGAAAGAGCCTTGATTACTTGTCATCAACAAAGACAATCCCATAGTCCCCACTCCAATGATTATTAAAGAAATGTCACTAGGCAATACTAACCCAAATAGCATTTCATTTGTTTTTTAACTTGTGGATATTGTGGTTTCAGCACTGTCTCTGGGGACATAACTGGGATGTTATTACTTTTTAGTTGTAGTAGAAGAAAATTCATTGTTGTAAGGGATAGGTAAGCTCAACCATCTCATTCATCCATGCTCAGAACTCAGATTTTCCAGTAAAGCATCTGCTTGGCTTTACTTGGTGACTTTTGTCACTAGCTTTGGCTTATCTGGGCCAGGGGGCATGGCTCTTTAGATTTTGAGTGGTGAGTGAGTACCTACATTACCAACCCCAAGTATCTCTCACCCATCCACATTTTACAAAAGGGAATCCAGGTGATTTTAGGAAGAAAGCATAAAATATCAGAAATCCAGTAAAACCCACTTTTAATTAATTAATTAATTTATTTATTTTTGCTTTTTGGGTCAACCCAGTGATGCTCAGGAGTTGCTCCTGGCTTTGCATTCAGGAATTACTCCTGGCGGTGCTCAGATGGGATGCTGGGAATGAAACCCTGGTTGGCCGCACGCAAGGCAAACGTCCTACCCACTGTGTTATTTCTCTAGCACCCCAACCCACATATTCTTAACCATATCCCTTTCCTCTCAATCACAGGCATTGTTATATCTGACAATTAATAAACCCTTAAAATGTACTCAGTGGGGACTGGGAAGATAGTTCAAAGGGCTGTAATGTGTGCTGTGCTTGTAGTAGCCCCAGGTTAAATCCTCAAAGTAGACATAGATGGCCAATAGGCATATGATAAAGTACCTATTCATTGTCACAGAAATGTAAATCAAAGCAAGAAGACTGGAGTCAACCAATGTTGGCTAGGATGTGATGAGAAAGGATGATTTGTTCTGTTTTGTTGGGAATGTCATCTGATTCAGCCTTGATGGGTTGGAGACAAATCCCACATACTATTTACTACCACATGGAGACTTCTCTTTGTAATTATGTTACCTCAATAATAAATAATATTTTAAAAAATGTTAGCTGGTAAAGGTTTAAAGTGTTAGTTTTGTAAGTTTCCAACAAGTATCTATTAGGCATGAATAATTCGCTTAGTTGTCCATATAACCCAATAAAGTAGAAATTATAATCTTCTTTTAAGGAAAGAAATATGAGGCTTATTTTATGCAGATAAAAATTATTTTCCTTAGCCAGCCACCCAAGCAATAAGTTGAGAAACTGGAATTTAATCTCAGTTGTTTTATTTGAAACCAATCTAAGTGCCACAATACCAGGGAAGTATCAAATATAAGTGTGTCAAGGACAACTAATTGACCTGATATTTTTAGGGACAACATTATCACATTTAATTAGGAGAGACTATATACGATTTTTAAAAATATTACACTAGCCCTGGAAGAACTGAGTTCTTATGTCACAGAATACAGGTCATATGTTATTAATGGGGGAAAAAATCCCATTTAAACCAGCTTTTTAAAACCTAAAAATTGAAGGCAGGTTTTCCTAGGATCTCTCATAAGGAGAGGCAGAAGACTATGGGCAAAGAATGTTCTAGTCTGAGTGACATGAGATCAAAGCATTTGGAATTCTGTGCATACACTTATGGATCATTCACTCTGCTAGACAAATTGAGTGTTAAACTAAAATGAAAAAAATGAAAGCATAGTGCCTCATTTTCTAAAAGTATGCGCTCTAGAAGGAAGCCGGTTGGGAGTGGGCCAAGCGGGTGTTTCATGGGAATGCCAGTCTTTCTCTGTTACAGAAATACCCAGAACCTGAGAAATAACAGATTTTTTAAAAGATGCGTACTTTTTTTTGATGAGGGGTAGAAATGAAGTCACAGCTTTAGAGCAGTTTCACAGGTAGTGTTGCTGATATTTTGAATCGCCAAAGCTACCCATGAAGTGTGAGCCTGGGGGGAGAGAAACCATCACCATCTGTCTTAGCCACGAGGGACTGATGAACAGTGTGTGAACTAGGCCCACAGGGAACCTTGACCTCCCTTGGAAGTGGGTGGTTTTTTTTTTTAATCCTCAGCACTAATCTGAAATTTCTAATGAGGCAGTTGAACCCTGAAAAATATTTAGGATTGTGAAAGTACATTCTCATGAGGAAACCAATGACATTGAGCTCAGATGAAAATGCATGCATGTGTTCCATACGGATAAAGTCACTTGTTCTTGAAAATAGTCTAATTAAGTGTGTTAAATTACAATATTGTTATTAACTTGATAAAAAATTCTCAAAGCTTAGTCATTTTAAATAACTAATGAGAATACATTGACTTTGCAATATTTTCACAGTACTATGAAAGTTTGAATTAGATACTTAACAAGGTTTATGCATTATTTATAAATTAAAACATCGTGTGGCTACGTACATGTTTATATTTTAAGTTGTGACACCCTTTCTTTGAATAAACCTTCTTGCTAACATTCTTGTGTAGTAGATTTTAGGGGAAGACATCTGCTAAGTACCAATCTGCTATCTGCCAACCTCTATAATGTTTCTCAATTTTAACAAATATTCTTAAAACTAGAATTCCTTACCACTCTTATCTATGAATTTGTGGTGAATCTTCAGGCTCTGCGTGTATGGGAGAATATATTGTAGTTGGAATTATCACCAAATGGACAGCAAAACCACATGACTTTGAGGAGGCTCAGTGAAACCACTCTATTTGACATTCTTAAAAATATGACTAATTTCTTTGTACTACTAGTGGGAAACTGAGACATGAGTAAATAACATCTTTTTTTTATTAGATTTCATAGCATATGTAACTTCTAACACCATAATTATAATTGAGTGGCTATATGCCTAAGTAAGTTTTCAGTTCTTGCTTCCCATTTAAAGTATAAATTCCATGCATTTATGTTTATGTTGTACACACTATATTCTGTCTGGAGAGCTAGCACAGTGGGTAGGACATTTGCCTTGAACTTGGCCGACCCGAGTTCCATTCCTCCGCCATCTCTTCCTCCTCCCCTTTCAGAGACCCCGGCAAGCTACGGAGAGCATCTCGCCCGCACGGCAAAGCCTGGCAAGCTACCCATGACGCATTCAGTATGCCAAACACAGTAACAACGAGTCTCACAATGTTACTGGGCCCGCTTGAACAAATCGATAAACAATGGGAGGACAGTGACAGTGACAGTGTTGCTATTTTTCCACTGAGTCTAGCTTCTGAGACAAATATGGTCAGTGATTGTTAGTTAACTGAATGAAAGAATGAATGGGAAATACTTATTCATTATTAGTTTAAGTTATTGTGAGTTAAATGAGTGAATTGGAAGCATAAGTGAGTAACAGGGAGAAGTGACCTGCTCGACAAACAGAACCAACAGCTGAAGGAAAATCAAGGGAATAGCTGATCCATTTGAGAAAGGAAGTAAGAAGTTCTAAGTTGAATGCAGTTCCTCTATCTAAATAGAACTAGGATACTTAAAAAATGTTTTGGGCAAAACATTTTGTTTTTGAAATAAGATTGTGGATCAATGGTGGATATTAAAGATAAGTTAATCAACAGATAATAGACTATTGATAATAGACTAATTGATTTGGTAAGATAGTTCTGTACTAAATGAGAAAACTGGTTGGAGCAGATATAAGACTGTGGACCAGAAAAGTCACTATTAAAACATCTACAGAGCAAAACAAAAACATGCACACCAATACTACAAGTAGTATTATTCATAACAACCCCACAGAAGAAACAAGGCAAAAACCCAACAATTGGCTAAAAAACTGTGAGTACACAATATGAAATATTATGCACCCTTAATAAGGAATAAACCTTGAAGACATTATATAAGTAAAAAAAGTCTGATGCATAGGACCGCAGGTTGTATGATTCTATTCATGTGAAATATATAGAATTAGACAAATACATCAGAATATAGTTGATTGCAAGAGATGGGGGTGGGAGGAAGGGGATAATAGGATAGATTGCTAAATGGATATAGAGTTTATGTTTGGACTGACTTAAATATTCTGAAATTAGGTAGTAGTAACTGTTGCAGAACATGGTGAATGTACTAAAAGCCACAGAATTAAATACTTTTAATTAAAAATTAAATGGCAAAAAACCTCCTAAACTCTATTCACTTTTATATTTGCTCCATGATACTGTTTGGATAAATAAAAATGTAAATTTAAAGTCTTTTTTGGCTAGGAACTAATTTTCAATATATTAAAAACATAGACTTAATTGAATAGTTGTGTATTCAGTGTGCACTCTAACTTCATTTATTAATCATCATGATGGTAAGTAGAAGTATCTATTAAATAAATAGTAGCTTCTCTGGGTTTCATTTCTGCATTTCAGCCACATAATGTATTATCTTTTGCAAGCTAGAGAGCCTGGCAAGCTACCGAGAGTATCTCGCCCACACGGCAGAGCCTGGCAAGCTCCTCGTGACGTACTCGATATGCCAAACACAGTAACAACAAAGTCTCCAATGGAGACGTTACGGGGCCCACTCGGGCAAGCTAGCTAGATTCTCTGTAATTCAGTCTCCTCATCTGAAAGCGAATGTACTTCAAATAAAATAATTTTTGCATTTTTCAAACCATGATTTCCAATTAAGATGCTGACTTTTGCAAAAAAAAAGACAAGTTTCAGGTAATTCTAATATATAACCAGGATAGAGACAGCTGGACCATTGGTGTATGAATGGTATGTAGCAGCCTGGAATGATAGCACAGTGGGTAGTGTGTTTGCCTTGCACGCCGCCGACCTGGTTTCAATTCCTCTGTCCCTCTTGGAGAGCATGGCAAGCTACTGAGAGTATCCTGCTCTCATGACAGAGCCTGGCAAACTCCCCTGGCGTATTTGATATGCCAAAAAAAGTAACAAGTTTCACAATGGAGACATTACAGGTGCCCACTGGAGCAAATTGATGAACAATGGGAGGACAGTGCGACAGTGGTACAGCAGCCTGCCTGACACGGGAGAACAGTAACTAAATGATAGTTTTATAATGTTAGGGACTTATTCATCAGTTATAATTTGCTCGATTTGCTCGAGCGGGCCCAGTAACGTCTCCATTGGAGACTTTGTTGTTACTGTGTCTGGCATATCGAATACGTCACGGGGAGCTTGCCAGGCTCTGCCGTGCGGGCAAGATACTCTCGGTAGCTTGCCGGACTCTCCGAGAGGGGCGGAGGAATCGAACTCGGGTCGGCCATGTGGGCTGCGTGCAAGGCAAGCGCCCTACCGCTGTGCTATCGCTCCAGCCCAGTTATAATTTACTTTTAAAAAATAAATCATACTGTTATGACATAAAAAGGAATGTGGGATGTTGGGGAAGAAGAATGTAGAGGGGAAAATATACTTTCACATAAATATATGTTGTTTAATCATGTACATTATACCTTTTAAAATTAATATGTAGATATTTCTATTTTCATAGAAGCTCTATTTTTGCTTTATAAACTTTCCTTACTTAGTTAATCTGGCTACCATATCTGAAATACCCTTGGTGATGAACAGATTTTATTTTCTAGATTCATTCTCCTCCTTTTGGTATTTCATTGGTGTGAAAGTGTAATATCTTAGTAACCAAAAGAAAAACTTTTTTGAAGGACAAATACAAAACTTCATTAATTATATAAACATAAAACGCAGTGTTAGGGATTGAATGAAGTCCCTCCAAAGTTCAAACTTTGAATTGCTAAATTCCAAGTGCAGTCTTTTTTTTTCTTTTTGGGTCACACCTGGAGATGCACAGGGGACCATATGGGATGCTGGGAATTGAACCTGGGTTGGCCGCGTGCAAGTCAAACGCCCTATCCGCTGTACTATCGCTCCAGCCCCCAGAGTGCAGTATTAAGTGGTGGTAGACAAGTAGATCTTGGGAGTGGAGGCCTCATTAATGGGATTAGTGCCCTCGTATGAGAGGTCCCAAGTGTCTCTCCTGCCTATTTGGCATGTGAAGATACATCTGCAGTGGGAACAGGAGCCCTTACTGGACTTAACCTTCTGCCTCATTTTAGACTTCAATCTCCAGAACAATGAGAAATCAATTTCTGATACTTATAGGAATTTAAATATCGGTCTATTGCACTTTGTTATAGCAGCCAGGACTGTCTAAGACATTCTGTATCCCTGACTTCTCATGATCCCTCATCCACCGAACTACTATGATCATGTGGGCATCCCACTAACCCTCACTGGGGCTCTGTTTCACCTTTGTAAAACCAAGAGGTTGAAACAATTTGTAAGTTGCCTTATCTCTCCCATAGTTTGAGAAAAAGTGAGCAAGTGCTACATTCTGAGATTTGCTGGTGATAGATGGTTTTATAGGTATCCCAGGTAGCACAGAAACCCCTGTGAGTGCTCTTCCTGGTTATTGTCTGCTGAGTAACTTTCCCAGCTGCATCTCCTGGAAGCAACAGGTTCTCTTCCAGACCTTGTTTTTTCCTGATGAAATCATCTGGTTCTGATGTTCTTTCTTTCCCAAGGGTTATATTTTATTTGTATGAGCCGTATGACTTTTTTACTCGCTAATGATAATCAGCAGTTTCCATTGGCCCAGGTACTCCCCAGGGATTATGATAATTTTTGAACTTTTTGATCTTTTAGTGTAGTTAAATTCAGCCATTTACATCTTGGAGTATAGATATGTTTATTTGTTAGATTTTTAATTTTTCCCCCTTGAACTATATTTCTTTATGTAATAGGGAATTAACTCTATTTTAAATTCTACTGGGAAGTGGATATATTTGTCTGTGAATTTTTACTTTATGGTAGTACAAAAGGAATTGTAAAATGTTTATGATAAGAAGTATCTCTTATGTTTGAAGATCACTGTTATAAATATAGCTTGAGGCTCATTTTGTTTGCAATGGGAGAGCAAGGAAGGAAAGATAATGCTTTCATTTGTCTATTAATAGTTGGATACTCTGCCTTATTCTGTGTGCTTTCTCATCTTAATTATAGTGCATGGTAATATTATTCTCTCAGTGACAGGTAATGAGACTGAGGCTTAAGGTGTTTTATTGACTTCATCAAATTTTTTTGTGCTACTATGTACATTACTCGAGTTTGGGATAGAAATGGGAATGGAATGAACAATTTTTGTCTTCAAGGGGCTTCAGTGTAGCAGAGAGAGATAGTAAATCAAAGTAACAAATGAGATCTGTTGTGAGAGTTGTGATGTCATGAAGACCTCTGAATGAAATTACTTCAGAAAAATATGTCCAAAGTTACAAATTTGGTGAGTGATGGGATTCTTTTGAACATCCATTGTATTTTTGTTGTAGTAGTCATGATGTTACCATTAGTAGTATTGATTACAAGCTTCTCCTTCTAAGATTGTCTAGAAAGATCTCAGAATAATTATTTCTCAGAATAAATATTTAAATTATATTTAATTAAAATATATTATCTCAAATATTGTGTGTGTGTGTGTGTGTGTGTGTGTGTGTGTGTGTGCCAGAGCGATAGCATAATGGGTAGGGCATTTGCCTTGCACGCAGCCGACCTGGGTTCGATTCCTCTGCTCCTCTCAGAGAGCCTGGCAAGCTACCGAGAGTATTCTACCCGCATGCCAAAGCCTGGCAAGCTCCCTGTGATGTATTCGATATGCCAAAAACAGTAACAACAAGTCTCACAATGGAGACGTTACTGGTGCCCGCTCAAGAAAATTGATGAACAACGGGAGGACAGTACTACAGGACAGTACTACTACAGACTGTGTGTGTGTGTGTGTGTGTGTGTGTGTGTGTTTGGGTCACGTCAGGTTGTGATTAAGCCTTATAACCTTACCCCTGGCGGCTCTGCACTCATAGCTGACCCCTGGCAGTGCTCTATGGGACCATATGTGGTGCCAGGGATGGACCTGGATTGGCTGCATGCAAGGCAAATGCTACACGCCCGGCATTATTGCTCTGGTTTAAAAACTAAGAAGGAAAAGCTGTTTAAAGAAACGAATACAGAAAACATATTTTTCTCTCTTTTTTCCTGTTGAACAAAGTTTTCTACTTATGATTGCATTATAATAGTTTCTGGTTCTGTGTTTTTCAGTATTTTACTTTAAACTATTACAAATACTTGTTAAACTGCATTTCTAAGTATACAATATTAAAAGCTTTTCTGATTTCTCCAATGTGATTTGAAAAAAACATTTTAAATTTGTTTCTCTGTGGCAACCCAACTTATGGTTGGTGTGACTTTCTTACTCCATGAAATAAGAAAAATGTATGTTGAAAGCAAATTTAAAATGAGATAGCATGGGCTTTAGATCAGACATTTGGGAGGCTAATTATCATCATTCTAAGGACAAGTAATAGGGAGTTAAAACAAGTTACTGTTAAAGAAATGGCAACAACAACCAAGAATTGAGAAGTGGTGACCTACAAGCTCAAGGACTGTGAGACTCTATGGGGTAAATATTTTTAAAGCTAAAGCCTTTGACAATTAATGGCCTATTTGCAATCCTTCAACCAGTGTCTCGCAGACTGGTGCTGGTCCACAGGTGTAGAAAGGTTGAAAATCATTGGAATACTGCCTTGATTACAGCTGTTGTGGACTGGCATGCGGGACAGGTGCGAGTCTGCAACTGTCCAAAGGTTGAAGAATGCCAGTCTATGCATACTGAAGAAAAAGCATCAGCATTAGAAAATTTAGTGACTACTGATAGTAAATAAAAATAGAGAAATACAGGTTTAAAAATGTAAAACAATACTTAAATTTTTTTTAATTTAAAAATTACTTTTTATTGATGTTTGGAGGTTCTAGCAGGGGAGCGCAGCTACTCGTATACCCTCGACCGAAGACCGGTCCGTCTCTATCGGGGAAGGCCGTCCTCTTCGACCGAGCGCGCAGCTTCGGGAGGGACGCACATGGAGCGGTGAGGGAGGAAGGGGACACCCGCCTAGCCAGCCAGATCAGCCGAATCAACCCTGGCGATCAATGGGGTGACAGATGTCGCAGCCAGATCGCCCTCACATCCATAGCACAGGGGTAGGGCGTTCGCCTTACAAGCGGCCAACATGGCCGACCCGAGTTCAATTCCTCCGCCCCTCTCGGAGAGCCCGGCAAGCTACCGAGAGTATTCGATATGCCAGACACAGTAACAACAAAGTCTCCAATGGAGACGTTACTGGGCCCGCTCGAGCAAATCGACGATCAACGGGAGGGCCTTTACCTTTACCTTTACCTTTTATTGATGTTACTTTGCTTAGCAGAATGTAATTGCTTTAGGGGTACAAGGTTGCCACACTACCTATTTGCTTTTTACAGGATTTTCTTTATACACAGAGATAAATAACCTTTGATTCCTGAAATAACTTTCAAATAAATACAGCTTGAGGCCAGAGCAAGAGTACAGCTGGTGTGGCACTTGCCTTGCACTCGTTCCATGTGGTCCCCAGAGCCCTGCCAGGAGTGATCCCCAAGTGCAGAGCCAAGAGTGGCCCCAGCCGCCAGCCCCCAAAGTTTCAACCCCCCCAAAACTGAAACAAGTAAACTGGGTACAGTAAATAATAGATGATTTTGCAAACACATATGAAACATGCATATTTCTTTTTTTTTTTCCTTTTGGGACACACCTGGCAATGCACAGGGGTTACTACTGGCTTATGCACTCAGGAATTACTCCTGGTGGTGCTTAGGGGACCATATGGGATGCTGGGAATTGAACACCGGTCGGCTGCAACAAGGAAAACACCCTACCCGCTGTGCTATCCCTCCAGCCCCAAAACATGCATATTTCTTAGAAAATATCATATTCATATTATTGAATGTTGAATGTTTATAGATGTATAATATTTTATTGAAAGAAAGTCTAACATTTCTATTTAAACTATATTTCTTTAAAGACATACTTCTCCCTAACAGTGATATGCAATCTTATAATGAACAGCTCACTTAATTTCTCAAGCAGTGTAACTTGCACTGATTTAATAAATCTGAGGGTTAAATTTAAATTATTTCTATAATAACTTTTTAGTATTCACCACCAAGTTCACACTGGTCACCTCAGACTCAGGGGAATTCAGTTTCTATCTCGTGCACTCGGTTCATCTTTTGCAACTATATTGGCCAACTTGTGAATTTATCTGTAATATGTCTGGATGGTTATGTAGAGAAACCAGCTACTCTCTGGGGGCTCATGTCTCTTTTCCACCAATCAGAATGCAGTTCATGATTCATTAGGTTTGTTGGCTAGATTATTTAACTTAATTCAATATAAATTATTTAATTCCTAAAGCCTTCCTCGTATTCAATATGAATGAAACAATTATTCGTGGACACAATCATCCAAATAACACCACACAGTTTTACCAAGCCCCAAGATAGTCATTAAATCCCAGCTCTCCACTGCTTTACATAAACTACTCATGCTGAGTTTTTGAGGGTTATAACATTACTGAAATTGTTTGGATTCAATAAGGGACTATATGTTATTCTATATTTAATGAGAGAGCATCCCAATTACATAGCAATGTGAGAAATCATAAAATATTTCTAGGTAGCAACTTTGCCCTTGTTTTGATAGCTTCCATTCTTTTTACATCTATTCTTGTCCATGGGGAAAGGAAAAACTTATATATTTTTTCCATAGTAAGTCTGCTGCTTAGAAGCATCCTTGAGCTAATCATCTCTTGACATTGTTTCGCTCTGATCACTGGATGGTGAAAATAGCATCTACGACCAGTATATTTTCTCTCATGAATGTAGCATATAATTTGTGCCCCAAATATAGTGTCCCTTGTCTCAGATTGGGCCCTCCAGAAACTCATTTGCAGGCAGAGAGTAGTGTGCTTCCTGTAAGGGGATGAGGAAGTCAGGATCTGTAGAGGATGCTGTCCTGGAGGCTCAGCTGATCCTATAAGGCATGCGGGAGGTGGGATGCCTTACATAAACTAGTTAATGGTTGTGGTCTACTTCCTGGGAGGGGCATAGTCATGTGACCAAAGGCAGTTTTCAGTAGTCAGAAGTTAATGTCAGAATATTAACTTATTAACAGGATATTTCAGAAGTTAGTATCCCCAGCTGCTAGGGAATGAGATCTAAGTCCAGAGTGAAGAACGCCACCTATCCACTACCCCTCTGCCACAGAAAACCTGCATGAGGAATACTGAGTGATTGAAAGGTGGAGGAACCACAGTATTGCGCTTATTTTCTCTCAACAATATATACAATATAATATGTCACCGTCACTGTCCTCCCGTTGTTCATCGACTTGCTCGAGCGAGCCCAGTAACGTCTCCATTGTGACACTTGTTATTGTGTTTGGCATATCGAATACATCACGGGGAGCTTGCCAGGCTTTGCTGTGCAGGTGAGATATTCTCGGTAGTTTGCCAGGCTCTCTGAGAGGGACGGAGGAGTTGAACCTGGGTCACTGGGGTCGGCTGAGTACAATGCAAATGCCCTACCTACTGTGCTATCACTCCAGCTCCAATATAATATGTATATATAATTTGTATGGATTTATCTATTTATCTATCTATATATTACACTTGTTTCCCCTTTTCCTTTTCTCCTTCATTTGTTTTAAATAAGGCCATACATGGAATTAGGTAGGTAGATCCCAAAGAATTCCACCCTCTAGAGAATAACAAACAACGCCTTGCATTTCCTGTGAGACCAAGCTGAAGAGAAGAGGAACTACTTAGAGACCTGAGAATGAAAGTGCACTTGACAAAGGAAGTGAAGCTGTTTCAGTGTAGGAGGTGATGTCATTATGGGCAGCAATTTGTTTCTCTGTTACTCTTTACTGAGGCAAGCAAGATGAGCTTGTGGACTGACACTGTCAAGTCTTTATGCAGCCTCACAGAATCACCCTACAATTCTTAAATAATTCACCCAGTAGCTCTCTGGTAGAGCAACAGAGAGGCTTTGTCTTCAGGCATGGTCTTCATTTCCTTCTCTTGTTCTAATACTTGTTTGTCCACATTCTTTTCATTTATTCACAGACTTTAGCTAATTCAGTCACTACTGACTTCTTGCTTTGTGCTGCTTCTATGCTGGCACCCCTGGGTTTTGGCAGCTTGCTGGAACTTCTGATACTTTGCTTGTCTTGTTTTTGTCCTACTCGCCTGATTTCTGACTCGGAGCTGACCCTCATTGTACATGTGCTGGATTGGGTTGCTCCTCTTGGTCCTTGTTATCTGAAACCATCAATATCTGCTTGATAGGCTGGGTTTGATGGCTTCATCTCTACATGAGCCCTCTTAAGTGGTTTTTGGAAACTGGTTTTGCCTTCAAGTCACAACTCCTTTCCTATCATAAATGCTTTGCTGGCAACTGTAATTTGCTCTTACTAAGTCCACTGTGAGTAAAAGATAAAAATGCCATTAAATAAAAATAGTTTTGATCTGAATGTAGCAGCCAGATCATGGGAGCTAAGCACAATAGTTAGGAATGTGGGAAATTGAATAATAAAATTGGACTCAGTTTGTCATCAATGTCAAATGAATAACTTGACTTTGTATACAAATTTTGCTTCATTTCATTTCTGGCTCAGTAATAAGCCTAGTGAAGTAGTTGCTCTAATTTTAGTTAGGAAGACATTTTAATATTTCTAATTTTATTCTGGTTCAGTGGCTTCAGGTCCATTTAGCTATGATTTAGAGTGGTTCACTTCATTGTTGACATTTTTTTTGAGGTATTTTTCCCTATTATTCCCTTGCTTAAAAATGTTGAATGCTTGTTTTATGATTTGGTTTGATGCAAGTTCCTTATTTCAAAGGGAGTTAGTCAACAAATTGAGTATGCGTGTTCTGAAATTCAGTAACTATTTAGACTTTTCAACATGTCAATCTTCCTTGCTGCCAGCACAAAAGATAAGAGTGTAATCACAGTCCTCTTAAGTGTGTGGCTTGCATTGGCTTCTTTAACTCCACAATGGCCATTTGATGTGGGCAATGGTATTTCTAATTTACAGATAAGGAAACAGAGGGACAGAGTAGCTTGTCCTTGATCACCAGAAATTTGTCTCCAAAGCCTGTGTTCTTATCCATTAAGTTATACCACCTTAGAAATGCACTCAGAGAAAATTGCAAAACCCAATTATAAACACCCATTTTGTTTCCAATGCCTGCCCGCTACTGCCTCCTGTTATAAAACTTCCCTCCACAATCTCTGTTCTGTTTATTCAAGTCAGTAGGCCATGGCTGGTGAAAATACACTTGCTATGCAGTTTAAATAGGGGAACCTGCTGTTCTGTCTCACTTCTTTATTGACTTTCCATATATCTTCTGTTTTCACTTGAAGATGTATCTGGAGTCCCTAGACTATGCCTTTTAATTTTTCCCCTTGCAGTGTTTTGTTTTTCATTTAAATCTTGTAGCAGTTTTATTTGAGTTAGCAAAGATAGAACTTTTATAAAAGACTCAATATCAAAATTAAGTTGTACTGCTAGGTATTATGGGTAAAATTGGAAAGGAGGGCATTAAATATCTCTATTGAGGTTCTCTAACTAAGTCTTTCTGAGACTAATGCAATAATCTGGGCTTGAGTTATGATTATGTATTCTGATGTATAAAACGGTGTTTGTAAGTAGTTTAATAAAAGGCTATTGCTTTAAATTCCAAATTAGCAGTGAAGGTGATTTCTATTAGAGAAGACATTTGTGGAGAATTCTGTTCTTGATGCTTAATAAAGTGAGTTCTTTTTCTCAATACAATACATGCTGTTGACTTGTAGCACAGCTCTAGGGACCTGGTGTTGTATTCAAAGAATAAAAACATATCTCTGCTCATTGTTTATTTACTACATTTTGGGGTACATATGGCTAAATTATCTTCCTTACAGTTCCCAGTTCAGCTTTTTCTCTTGATTATGTATTAAAAATATGTACATATGGTTCCTCAGCAACTCAGCTTAACAATGTGAATCTTCCAGCCTCTTTTATTAAATGACATTTCTAGTATTTTAATGAGGATTTGACATTTTCACATGTTACAATTTTGCTATATTTTTATATTCATCGAAGTGACTTTCATGCTGCCTTTGTGTTATCGATTTACAGTTTCTAAAGCTACTTGGAGACACCTTTTGAGAAGGAAGGAGAACTTCAGGATATCATTCACAATTCTAAATATTCAAAGAAAGTTATTTTTAAAAAATAACTTGCAATGCTTTAAGTGTAGCATTTTTGTTCAGAACCACAAAATATATTATATTCTTTTGAAAGGACAAAGGCCAGGGATGATTTTGACTAGAGTTTGCAAATTCAAAGTTTGGAAGACCCGTGGGTGGCTGAATAAATGAAGTGGGTCCAGCTGAGTGGAGAGGACTTTGGCATGCTTCCTTCCACAACCTCGTAAAAGATGGAAGCTATGGATTTTTCTTTTCTGATGGTAGCATGAGAAGGTTTTCAGGTCCACCTGATTTTTCAGCATCCCAAGGCAATCAATCTGGGTGCTTAAGCACTGAAAACATTCTGACTTTCAAGTTAGGCTATTTCTGGACTATAGTATCTTGCACACAACTGGGAAATTGTGTGCATACTCTATGATCATAGTGAAAGACCAATGCTTTTTAATAATCAAGAAGGAAAGTTTCTGATTGGTGGTTGCCTTTCAAATGACTCAGGAAAAAAAGAACTTCCTTCCAGCACTTTTCAATTGCCTATTATCAGCAGAATCATGTGTGGCATCATTCAGAAGCAGCAAAATGACTCTGATACACCCTCATTTTTCAAAGAATCTGTGGTCTATCAGGAGGTCCAAGATACTACCTACCTAGCTAAAATGTGAGTTTGAATGAGATAAATTCCAAAACGATGTCACCTCTGTTTGTTGAGATCAAGGACAAATTTTTGTCTATCAAGATAAGCCTTGGCAGAAAATACAGGATTGTGGTGAATGTCGGCAAGAGGTGGAGATGTGGGCAGAGGTATGGCAATACCAGATGTTAATATGGGAAAATAGAACCATAAGGATGTTCAGAAAGTAGAAACTATGTAAATACAAAGCTAGGTGAGTTGTCAGCAAGAAGGCAAGGCAGGAGGTGGGTTGAGCGTATGTTATGGAAGACATTGCATATTCAACAGAGGAAATCATACTTAGAAATCATGACTTGAAATTCAAAGACAGCATCAGTGCCTTTTGACTTGGAGAACACTTTCTTCTATGAGAAGTTAAAGAACAAAATGGCAAAACAGGAGGCCAGAGGGGTGTTTTGAACTTGCTCAGAATCTCATTCAAACACACTGTTTGCATCATATATATGTTTGTCCTCTTTTGGGGGGAAGATGGTGGTGGGAGACACTGGTTCTGTGCGAGAGAGGTCATTCATGATGGCACTCAGGGGGAACGTTCAGTGCTGCAGATAGAACCTGGGCCTCCACAAGCAAAACATGAACTTAGTCCTTTAGGGTCACTCTCCATTCTGTTTTCTCTTCTCTTCCGTAATTCACAGTTGTTTTTTCTTCAGTGAAACACTCAGAAACTTCTGGACCCAGAGATGAGATTCATCCTCAAGTGACTCTTTCAATTTCGTCAGATAGATCAGCAGCCTCGGGTATTTAGCCCCGATGGTCTCTCTGCTAAGGAACTTGAATTCCCAAGGACCTTGCTTTCTTTTTTCTAGCTATGAGAATTATTTAAGTCATAGGAAATAGTCAGGGCAAGAGCCCTCAGGAAGGAATATGCCTCATGGGAATATCTTGGGTGAAGTTAGAGCAACATCAGTGACATGAAGAGCAGTTCAATGGGTATTTGGTAGGGAATAAGTCATTTACGGGAAACTTCAACAATAAGCATTTATATTTTCATATATGTGGAGCCTTGGATATCCAAGATCAATGAGCCAACAGATGTGGTTGCTGGTGAGGACCATTTTCTTGGCTCCCTAGAGAACAAATTTTCATTGTGTCCTCTTGTAGTGAACAGAAAATGGGTTCTGATTTCTTGTTATAATACTAAACTCATGTTGGAGTTCTCACTTCCTTTAATTATTTGTCTCAACCAATTATTCCCCAAAGAGTGCAATGTCAAATTATACCCCAATGGGGATTAGGATTTCACTGTGATAGTTCGGGGGGTAGGGAGGGACGGAAACAAGCATTCAGTCCATTGTAAGTGAATTTGGGAAGAATTCATGAATTTCTTCCTTTCTCTAAAGTGATTGGAGTCATATTTTCAATAGTTTTAATATAACTGAGATTGAAGTGAGGGACTAAGAGAAAATACAGGGTTTAAGGCTTACATTGATTTGAACCCCTGGCCCCACATGGTTCCCTAAGCATTACTTGGTAAAGCTGTGTTTGGCTCTGGTGGTTGCTGCCACTGATGGTTCCAAGCAATGCCTCATCTTCAGGTCTTAGCACTGAACCACTGAGCTGGTTGACTAGGAATGGTCAGAGTGCCCCCCCCCCACAGACTCCATGAGCACTGCATTGGAGGTTGCTCATCCCCAAAAGACATATTTAAATGAATTTAATATGCTGATGAGAGCATTATGATGAAATTATAATGTAACCAGTGGCTCCCATTAAAAGAAACAGAAAAAAACTGCGTTCCTTTTGCTTCTTTCTATGATAAAAGTTATTATGTTATTTCCTCTGCACCCTACTTTCTAGCACAAAGTATATCTCATAAATGCTGTTAGAATGGAGAATGGTACCAGATTGGGTAAGTCATTTGCCACGAGCATGGCCAAACTGGGTTCAATGTCCAGCATCCCATATACTACCCTGTGCCTTGCCAGGAGTGATCCCTGAGCATAGAACAAGGAGTAAGCCCTCAGAACAGCTGAGTATGGCCCCCACAAAAAACTAACAAAACCCTTCATATCTTGAAACCCAAACATCCTATTCAACCCCTGTGTCTATTCCATAGCTTTGGAACTTGAGAGCAAAAAGTGGGAGACTCTATGGAGGGATGAGAAAAGCAGGAGGGAGTTCTTCACAATTATTTTAATATAGTGCCAATGAAAGTTTTACTTGAAGTTAGGTTTTAGAAGCAGAAGGCAAAGAAAATGTGTCAGATAGTGCAAATCATCCTTGAAAATTCTGTAGGAAGTACCACATTGGAGATATTTAAAAACACATAAGTTTTTCTTCCAGCATTGGAACAGCCTACTATATCCTTTTGTTCAGCTTCAGTTGAAGTTGGCTCAAATTGCAGGGTTGTGTTGTATGAAAAAGATATATTTAAATGCTAGAATTAATTCCATGTGGGGGTATGCCATCATAATAAAAAGTTTCCCAGACTAGGGACAACCTGAGGATGGCAACTTGCTACCCTCCCCACATTTCAACTGCTTCCCCCCTATCCCAGTCCTGTATTAGGACATTTGACCAGTGAGTAAAACCATAGAAGAAAGTATAGTTTTCATTTATCTTTCCTTTTCTCTACCTCAGGGCTGGAGCGATAGCACAGCGGGTAGGGCGTTCGCCTTACAAGCGGCCAACATGGCCGACCCGAGTTCGATTCCTCCGCCCCTCTCGGAGAGCCCGGCAAGCTACCGAGAGTATTCGATATGCCAGACACAGTAACAACAAAGTCTCCAATGGAGACGTTACTGGGCCCGCTCGAGCAAATTGACGATCAACGGGAGGGCCTTTACCCTTTACCCTTTACCCTTCTCTACCTCAACACTATTGGATATGGAGGAGTATGTGTGGTCGATTTCCCTCAAGGTTAAAAAAAAACCAAAAACACTTTTTATGAGATTCCTTTATGTTCAGAAGTATAAAGTAAATTTCTATCTGACCAAAGCACAGGTGTTTGTTGCTTGTACTGACTGGAGATCGGATCTTGATAGCAGAACAGTGCTTGCTGGGATATCATTAAGGAAGAGTGAGTTAAGAAGGGGGGCCAACCAGCATCCTACAAGGGTTACTCTGACCATTGGTGTCATGACGGGGATGACTGTTGTTCAGATATGGAAAAAGTGCAATTATGTTTACCTACTTTGATTTTAGGTGTTTTCAAGGTATCCTGGGCATCACCATGAGCTAACAGTAAGACATGCATTTGCATAGTGAACGGATCTTGTTATTGTAAGAAAACAAGGGTAACTTTTAGCCTCACCTCTCTTTCTCCACCAATATCTATCTACAAACCAACTACCTATCTGTTGTTACTATATCACATAGCCCAGTTTTATTGAGCTATAACTGACAGATAACAATCTTATATGCTGAATATATTCAATGCAATATTTATAGGTAGTACAATAACCACAATCAAACTAATTAATTTATCCACCACCTTACACCTTATTACCTTACCTTTGTGAAATGAGACTCCTAGAGATCTATTCTCTTAGCATAGTTCAAGCACACAATTACAGTATTCTTGGTATACTTACTTTGCTATATTTTAGATATCAAAAATGTTTTTATTCTGAATAGCTGAACTTTCTAATTTTTGATCACTATCTCTCCACTTCCCTCTACTTCCTCTACAACCACTTTACTCTCTGCTTCCCTGTTTTTCCCCCCAAATTCCACATATAAATGAGTAAAATAGTATTTGTCTTTCTATGTCTAGCTTATTTTGCTTAGTATAATATGCTATAGAGTAATCCATGTTGTGGCATACGTGGGAATGTTGGGAGGAATAAGTGAGGAAATGTATAAAGAACCTGATATGTGCTAAATATATCCAAAATTTAACAATTTTCTACTTGTATTCTAATAAAATTAGCTAACTCCATCATGAGGTGGGACTATGGGGTCTAGGAGATAAAGCAAAAGCCAGGAGTTCAGGCATGCACAGGATCCCAGATTTAATCCCTATACATCAAGGCCTCCCGAGCACTGCTACGTATAGTCCTGGTCACCCCTAGAACTGCTTGGGAGGAAAAAAATAGTGGGAATATATTTTTATAAAGCAACAAATAAAAAGTCACCATAGCTATTACCTTAGCTGCAGTCAGACATAACTAGACTGGCCAAGTGGAGGTAATGGGTGTAGAGAGCCCTGGGCTGTGAGCCAAGAGCGTTTAGTTCTAGGTGAAATGGGACCAAAACTTCTTTTCTCTTTTCTTTTAACAGCGAAACGATAGACTTGGGTGATCACTAACATTCTTTCCAGTTCTAAAAGAATAAAATCCTATATCATGTCTCACCTCAAAAACTTTCAATAGGGGGTATGGTGCCGCTAGCAGGTCAATCTGTACCTGTGAGGCGAGTGCATCAGCAGCCTGATGGCGCCTTCAGACTTCCAGATACCCCAAAATTGCTGATGTGCCTTTGGCCAGACCCCAAAAACTTGGGGCAAAGTTTACCAAGAAAGTAAATGGCCAAAAGTTTGTGGGAAACACACCCACAAACCACCTCCTGCTCAGCTATATAATTGGAGGCAAGGCCTCTTTGGTTCCTGATTGAACTGCTTAATGGACATGATCCCAGAGACTCAGAAACAAATCTCAGAACCCAGTGGCTTTAGGTAGAAATGCGTCTGGTCTCTGCAGTAGGCTACCGGTGCTGGGCCAACCCAGGTGGGAATAGGTTTCGTGCCTTGGCCTGTTCCCCCTGGCGGCCCAGTGGCCGCCATCCTTCAGAGGCCACTGAATAGTCAGATTTGGGCCCCCAGTGACTAGACACACAGGGCTTCACGGGATGGGGGTGGAGCCGGGCTTGTTCTCCCCACCCCAACGAGACCCCAAGTCATCCCCATGAATGGCCTCTCTGGCTCCTGATCAAGCTGCTTAACAGTCATGATCCCAGAGACTCAGAAACAAATCTCAAAACTGAGTGGCTTTTGGCAGAAATGCGTCCGGACCCCACAGTACGTTCCTGTCGCCGGGCCACCCCAGGGAGGAAAGGGTGTTGTCCCTCCGCCTGCTCCCTCTTGGCAGCTTGGTGGCCGTCATACTCCAGAGGCCATTGGACAGTCAGGCTTGGGCCTGCAGTGACGAAACTTTTGGGGCCTCACGGGATGGGTGGGGGAGCCGGGCCTGTCCCCCCCACCCCAACGAGACCCCAAGTCATCGCCCACGAACAGCCTCTCTGACTCCTGGTCAAGCTGCTTAACGGCCTTGATCCCAGAGACTCAGAAACAAATCTCAAAACCCAGCAGCTTTTGGCAGAAATGTGTCTGGACTCCGCAGTAGGTTACTGTCGCTGGGCCACCCCAGGGGGGAAAGAGTGCTGTCCCTCTGCCTGTTTCCTTCTGGCAGCTCGGTGGCCGTCATCCTCCAGAGGCCACTGGACATTCAGGCTTGAGCCCGCAGTGATGAAACTTGTTGGGCCTCGTGGGATGGGGTGGAGCCGGGCCTGTTCTCCCCATCCCAACGAGACCCCAAGTCATCACCCACGAACGACCTCTCTGGCTCCTCATCAAGCTGCTCAACGGCCATGATCCCAGAGACTCAGGAGCAGATCTCTAAACCCAGTGGCTTTTGGCAGAACTCCCTCCAGATTTAAGTGTTAAAATTTCGTAATTTCAAAACCACATGGCCCTACTGCAGCCACGCGACATCATATGTTATTCATAACCAGCAATAGAACACAGTCTATTGTTGCCTTTTCAGCAGATCTGAGTGTTGGGGTAAAATCTCAAATAATAATGGTGGGTCTGGTGTTGAAATATTGAATGTGATCAGAGTACAGAGTGAGTAATGTGGAAATCATCTGCCCCACAGGTGGGGGAGGGTTTGGGATGGGGGTATACTGGGGTTTTTGGTGGTAGAGAATGGGAACTGGTGAAGGTACGGGTGTTTCATTGTATGACCGAGACTTAGACCCAAAAGCTTTGTAACTGCTCACTCGGTGATTCAATAAATAAAATTATAAAAATGAAAAAAAAAAAGAAAGGTGGAGTTCATGCACAATTCAATCAGCTAATCAGTGGCTGAATAAATAGTAGTACTCCTACAAAAAAACTTTCAATGGTTTTGTAATACCTTATAAATTAAACACATTTCTTTGGCCCATCTTAAATGTTCAAAACAAAATAGTTCATTTCCCTTTATAGTTTTTTTTCCTCACAAAAACTAATGGCAGACTTTCTTTCTTGCTCAGTCTCTTGGTTTGTTTTATTTTTTTTCCTGTTTACCCTTTGTTCTTGCTGTTTTGCCTGTTCATAATCTTCATCCCTCTTCATCTGTGATCATATTTTTCAGTTCTTCATGCCATGTGAGACCATTTCCATGAATCTCTTCTTTATTTTCGTATTCATGTTGTATTCTTCGGTTTGTCCCCAGTCACTGTCCTTTACGTACCAACTGACAGTGGGAGTGCAGTGGAGCAATGCGGATCAGGAACGTCTCAGCCACCTTGTAACCACATATCTGTTTATTCTTACCATTACTGGGCCTAGAAGCGGATGGCATATCTGCAGGGAAATGTTTGCATTTGGCTGGTAATTGAGGGAAAGAGTCTTAAATGATACGTTTGCAGAGCTCTGAAAGGAAAGTGCTGCTATTCACAGTCAGGTTCTGGAAACAGTGAGGCGTAGATGACATTTCTTTTAAGCAATATGCAAAGTTTCCCCTAGAGGAAAGAGATTAGAAGACAACATTAATTATTCTCAAGACTGTGAGTCCTGATTTTCACTAATTGCTTAAATTTGCCACCTGCCTATTCTGACTGGTGGCAATCCACTGGTAGGAATTCAGACCTATGGAGAAAAACCCTCTCTTCCTGAGACTTCTCTAAATATACCTAGTGTGCAAGAATGAAGATTAGGAAGCCAGCAGCTTCAGTGAGAAAGTCTGAATCTGGGACCCTCAATCACCATTTCTCTTCAATGAAAGAATCCAGGAATTTCATTCTACCATGCTCCATAATGTAGCATGGGGCTTAGAGCCATTTTCTGGTTTGAGTCCCAGTTTTCCTCACAGCCCAGCCCTCAAACTTGGCCAGTTTCCTGACATTGGGTAAATCACCTACCCACTCAATGCCTCTGAGTTTAATCAGATTTGGAAAAAAGTTGGAATAAAGGCCCACCACTTCTCCTCTCCTCTTCTGAGGACTCCAGGGAATGTTGTCAATGTTTCCTGATATGACCAGGGTCAAGCCACTCCTAGAAATGCCTGTTCCAAAGGCTTCCAAAGCTTCTTCTCCTTTTCAACCTCTTCTCAGCAGGTATGTTTCTTAAATGATCTCTAGGTACCTTGATATCCTAGAATCAGTTTCTTTGGGTGAATAAGGATGGATAAAATGACTCAGATCAAGAAACTACTCAGATTTTGCCAGATATTTTTTAATATGACTAACCCAATGTTTCTCTATGGACGTTTAATAAATGCCAGGCAGCTCTGGTTCAACTCTGTACAGTTCAAGGCCAAGCTGAGAGCAAAGGCAGTAACGAGGAGTGGAAAGACTGCTCAGGACTGTTAAACTCTAATGTGATTGTAAACAACTCATTGTGGCTTTGCACAGCAATTTTGCTTTCTCTGATTCTAAGGGTTTTATTTTCTATAAAATAATGATTTCTAAGTCATAGAGGTATATTTCAGTGTAATTTTGAATCCATACAATTAATATGAACTGATCCTTCGTTTTCCATTTATTTTTTCTCTCCTTTCTGCTCTCTTTGTCCACAGAATTCCACTAGGTATGCCATGAAAATACCAATGACTAGGTGGCTTAAGCAGCAGACAATAATTTTCTTATATAATTTGAGCTTCAAATTAGAAATAGGGGAGACACACTCCAACCTATAAAGCTCTTTTTAAAAACTAATTTTGATATCAAACGTGTTGAAACCAGAAAATCTGGGCTTGTTTGGAGGCACCATGTTTGATCCTCATATCACGTACTGATGATGATTATAGAAGCCATACTTTTATGGGGAAAGCCAAAGGTAACTTTTCTTCTTTTATACCCCACTTGAGATTTTTTTCTACAGTAAAACATTTCTGAATCCTATTCTCTACAATATTAAGTTTCGTTTCTTCCCTAGGTTCTAGTCTTTATGCTCCAATGAGATTCTCTCTTTGTGGCTAGATCTTTGCTTTCCCTCACGTTGTATTGGCTGCCCAGAATAACTTCCAAACAAGTCTATAACCTTTTATGTCATTTTTCAAAATCAAAGCTAAAGCCCACCAGAATCCTCAAAGGCTTATTGCATTAATGTTCTCCCACATTTCTTGTCATCAACCAAACTGGACTTGCTCACACATTTTAGCAGCATTCTTTTTAGAACCAAGATTTCATTTCATTTTGTTGCCTTTGTCCACTGTGTTTTAGCAGCTCAAAAGAGCCAAGCCTCCCTGGCACCCCATGAATAAATGAAATCGCACACTGTAATAATGACAGTAGGGCATGCACTCTTCTACCTGCCTACGGAGCAAACTGCTCTTTTGACTATTTTGCAAAATCATAATGACTCACTAGAGGTTTCTTCCCACCTACCTGATTCCAAGCCCAGTGAATTATAAACATATTTTATTTAACAAATTCACTTTTATTACTGTAGTCAGCTCCTATCACAATAGTTAAGGTTCTGTTTGCAGGTTCATAACTTGGCCATAAAATTTTGCTTCAGGCAGATACTTTGGTCTAATGACTCTTGGCACAAAATATCATTATTAGAATCTTTTTAACACCAAAGAAAGTAAAATAAAATCCTTTGACTTAAAAGAAAACTTTTCAACTCTATTATTTTGTATTAAAGAAATGCTCTTTCCCTACTCCAGCAAAATAAAAGAAACATTAAATTTCAGCCATTGAGATTTGTAAAAGCATGAAAAAGTACAAACTTCTTCCTCATGTTTCTCTATGGGGGCGCTATTGAAATTTGGGTTAGGGCAGGATAGTTTTCCTTGTGTGCATCTCCTGTGCAAAGAAAGGTATACACTTGGTATTTCTAGCCTTCAGGTACCTGCCTCCCCACTCTCTGTCAAACCAGAGGTATTGGGTTAGCCAATAGTTTACATTTTGTAAGTTTTGTGAGTTTCTGGCATGGTGCAATTTTCATTTTCCCTGAAAGAAGTTCACAGGAAGAAATAAGTTGACCCAGTTACCTGGTGAACCGTTGGCAAAATTATTAATTGGGGGTAGGTGTCTAGATCCAGGAATTTGCAGCATTCTTTTTTTCCTTTTCTGATGGCTTTCTTTCTAATTCTGAAACTATCAGTTGCCCTTCAAATGCCTAAGACACTATTAGTAGCCTCTAAGGTGAATCTTATTCCCCTATCCTCACCTCCAAGTGCCCATCAAAATGTATCTTACTCACCTGTACTCCTGGGCCTTATCTTCTTCCCTATAGAGAAGTTACTACATTAATTAAAGCTTGATAACGACCCAATTTGTCATATCTCTTCACTGTCACCGTCCTCCCATTATTCATCGATTTGCTCGAGTGGGCACCAGTAACGTCTCCATTGTGACACTTGTTACTGTGTTTGGCATATTGAATACATCATGGCTAGCTTGTCAGGCTTTGCAGTGTGGGCGAAATACTCTCGGTAGCTTGCCAGGCTCTCCGAGAGGGGCGGAGGAATAGAACCTGGGTCGGCCAGGTCAGCCACTTGCAAGGCAAACACCCTACCCGCTGTGCTATCGCTCCAGCAGTCATATCTCTTAGCAGGAACAATACTTCAAAGTTGTAACAATTGTGTTGATATAGGTGCTGATGGATCAGAAGGCACTCAACTGAAGCCTGATAATCCTTTCTGTGCTAAGATTCCTCTAGATTCTGGCTTTAGGTGTTATCAAGAATCCTATGAGAGGGATTGGGGTGGTTTAGGTGATGCCAGGAAGGCACTGAGTTTTAGGGAAATACTGGTTTTGAATTAGAATTGAATGGCTTCAATGTCTTAATATGTGATATTGCTGTTTACTGTGCATCAATTAATATAATTTCTGATTCTTGAGGGCTTTGCATTTTGACAGATTTGCATGATTCCTGGATACCTTATTCTAAAACCAAGAATGGAATTTTAAGTATGGTGGCACAATAGCACAAAATGACTTTTGACCGGAAAAAATTCAGCATTTATTTCTAAAATTATTGTTATCATTGACTTCACCAACTTATTTTATACTTAATTTCCTTATTATACTCATATATTTCTTCTAATGTAAGTGAAATTTATTCAGGATATTATGATCTAATGAGTGTTATACAATATAGAGGTGTGAAACTATACATCTATCATTCTGTTGTATTGTAAACCAATGATATAAATCAATAGAAAAAAGTTGCTTGAATAGTTAACTTTCACACAGTATTTGTTGAAAAAAGGGGCATTGGCTAGGATGTCAGAGTTGTCTAAACAATTCAGTTAAGTTCCTCTTTATATTGTTCCTTGTACCACCTGCATGGGTTACTTTTGTTTTTGTCTTTTATTGTTTTTTTATGTATGGGGGTGGCGGCAGGGGTCACACCTGGTCATGCTCAGGGGTTATTAGTAGCTTTGCACTCAGGAATTACTCCTGGTGATGACCAGAGGACCATATGAGGTACTGGGTTTTGAACGCTGGTCATCCGTGTGCAAGGCATATGCCCTACCCACTGTACTATTGCTCTGGACAGAGAGAATGAAATATGTAGGGCAAGGAATCTGGGGAAATAGGCTGCAGAGCTACCATGGCCCCTACAGTTTCTTCATCCTGTCAGCACTGCCAGTGTTCACCCACCTGAAAGCTGTATAAACCCTGTCATTCAGGGCTCTTGTAGAGATTTTGGTACGGTGTCATGGTTGTTTAAATCATTCTACTATTGGTAGACTCAGACTTGGCTCCCTCTCTTCCGGAGGTAAGTAAGGGTGTGGGACTGAAGGTTCCAACTCTAATAACTAGGTGGGTTCCCCTAGCCATGAGTCCCCAGCCTCAGAGACTTTCAAATATCACCGCGTTCACACGAACTCGCCCCTCTCGGAGAGCCCGGCAAGCTACCGAGAGTATTTGATACGCCAAACACAGTAACAACAAAGTCTCCAATGGAGACGTTACTGGGCCCGCTTGAGCAAATCGATGATCAACGGGAGGGCCTTTACCTTACCTTACCTTACCACATGAACTCAGATGTGGTTGGAAAGGACTTGTTTGTACTAATAGTTAGGACCTAACTACTTTATCCCTTTGGATTTTAGGAGCCCGGGGTCAGGAACTGGACAAAGGGCAAATAATTTTTTAAATAAATTAACATATGAAAGAGATAAAAATTGGTATTTTTACTTTATTCAATCTTTTCACTTAGAAATACTACAGATTTATCTTTGTGTAATATGTTTCTCTGTGACCTTGTGTAGTTTGATATAGGGACTACGTGTTTCTTTTTGAGTTCTGCATGGTATTTTTTTTTTTGTTGTTGTTGTTAGTGATGCGGTTTTCCTCTTGTAACAAGTACTTATGGCAGAGATTGGGATGGCTGCAATTCCTCAACTTCTTCACCTGTTCTGACAGGTTCTACTTCTGACCACTCCAGTATTTTCCCGGCCACCTCTCCCCATGGATTCCACGAGTGCTGTTCAAAGCTGGTAACTGACTACGGTGCTTATGAATGTATTTTGGAATTCTTTTGAGGTTACTTCTGGTGAGTAAATCTTTGGAAGAAATAAAATAATAATGGTCTATTTTGATTAAAAATGCCTTTTCTTAAAATGCTAACAATGGGACCTATCTTCTGGAAAGACAGGAACCCTGTCTTTTTAGAGAAGTTCTTGTTAACACATACAAAAAGACTCAGAAAGCATGTTCAATAATGGTTTCTTTTAAATGCCAGTTATTTAGTAAAAGGGTGAGTAGCTGTAGAAGGATTAAAAGATTTATTTTCTTTTGAAATCTATGGCTTCTTTAAAGTTCAGGGATAAATGTGCAATTGCCTGTAGCTTTCCTGTATCCTTCTAAACAACCAGCAAACCTGCTCCGGAAGAAATTCAATTTCTCCCTGAAGGAGTCTAAGTGAAGAAAAGCTCACTCAAATTCAGAGCCGATTGGCTTGATAAACTATCCAACAGGGAATGAAGCCAGATGGGGATTGAAATGGCTTAGGGGCCACCAATTGTTGCCCAGTTAATTGTGTTTGCTGTGCTCAGGATACAAGAAAAGAAATTGTGGCTAAAGAAGAAATGGTCTTAAAAGACTCGGGATCTTGCCTCATTGAAAGAGTATTATGGCATGAATATTCCCAGAATGTAAATAAAAAAATTTATATCTGCCATTCTCTTTTTAACTGACTGGAGAAGTATATTATTCCTATTTTTTTTTAGCCAACTATTGCATTCCTATGCTTTGCATTGACAAATTATGTCACTGTCTTCCCGTTGTTCATTGATTTGCTCGAGCGGGCCCAGTAACATCTCCATTGTAACAATTGTTACTGTGTTTGCTATATCAAATACGTCACGGGTAGCTTGCCAGGCTTTGCCATGCAGGCGAGGTACTCTCAGTAGCTTTCCGGGCTCTCCGAGAGGGGCAGAGGAATCGAACTCGGGTAGGCCATGTTGGCCGCTTGCCAGGCAAATGCCCTACCCGCTGTACTATCACTCTAGCCCAACAAATTATGAAACTAGTAAATTGTTGGTTATTGGTGAAACATCAAAGATTGAGCATGTTGGTGACTACATAATTACCAATACATGTTTCTTTCAGTTTCTCTGAGCTATAAGATGTTCAGGGTTAGGATGCTTGGATATTGGTTGGCAACTATGGCTGGTGCTGCTTTGACATGGGCTATTTGACGAAGTCTAATGATTTCTGTCCTTAACCCAGGTGCATTATGAGGGTCTTGGAAGGAGCTGGGAATAAAGAATTGTAATGTTTGGACACCTGTCCTATTTGTTCTTTGACATCCCTAACAGCACTGTAACCCTTCATATAAAGCCACTGAATATACTACTTGAGTTAGAGTACTTGACTGTTGCCTTGTAGTATCTGTATAGTATCTGTATCTCCAGGAAATTTGTTTGAAATACAGATGATTAGCTCTACCTCAGATCTGCTGAATTGGAGGTTCTGGCTGTGGGACAATGTGTATTTGTACAAAGGGTCTAGGTGATTCTGAAGTCTTCACTATTGAAAGCCTCATTCTCAGAAAATCATGTCCATCTCCCACCGGTTTGGTGACTTATGCATTCTGAACTCCTTTGCCTTTCCTTGGCAACCTATAATGTATAACTGTCTTTGTTGTTTAGTTCCTTTTTATCAAGCAACTTATAGGTAAAAAGCCTTCCTACTCTAGAGACCTCGTCCACGGCATTGGGACTGACCTTGGATTCACATGTGAAACTTAGTTGGAGACATTCCTGTGTGTTAGACGTACTTCTTTGCTGTCTGGTCCTGGTTCCAACCTGGTCCTCAGAACAAAGGTTATTCTTAATATTAGCAAGATCACAATCTACATCTCCTGCACTGAAGTCAGAACTGTAGCTATTAAAGTAGATTAATTTATGATAGAGTAAAGTTAGCTGGGATCAGCAGAGTAGATTCAAATTCCAGCTTTACCGTTTATTATGTGAACTCTTGAACCAATAGTAATCTTTACTAAGAAATAGTAGTCTTTTACTCTAGTTATTCGTCGATTGCCTCGAGCAGGCCCCAGTAATGTCTCCTTCATCCTAGCCCTGCGATTATATTCAAGGCTCTTTAGGAGAATGAGACCCATCATTGTTACTTGTATTTGGCATATTGGGTACGCCAAGGGGAGTTTGCCAGACTCTGCCCTGTGGGCAGGCTACATTCGGTAACCTGCCAGTTTGTCCAAAGTAGGAATGAGATAATAAGATATCATAATAAGATGTCGCACGGCCGACATCTACTGGAATTTGGAGGATCTGGGTGGAGGATGCTCGGCCCAAATCCGAGTAGGCTTGGAGATCTCGGCCCCGGAACCCGCATGACTTTGTCCCTCTGCCAGTATCTTCATGTGTGTGGAGAGTGGTCTCAGCATGGTGGTGGCTGGTCCTGGAGGTCTTTGGCTGCCGGAGCCCTGGTCGGGGCGGGGAGGAAAACTCAACGCGCTCCCCTCCAAGGGGTCCAGGTGAGGGAGGACAGTCAGGCGCAGGGGCAGAAGACTGAATTTACTCTAGTTGTGAGAAATAAATAAATTTATCAGGGTAATAATATAACTTTTTGTATTACAAAAGGGATAAAGGTAGGTTGAAATACTGTCTGTTCAGCCTTCAGGGTTCTTGCCTAAAAGTGTTGGACTTTCAAACCAGTTTCTCCTGCTCAGGCAATCTCATCCATTTATACACTGAAGTGGTATGAAATTTGAATGTAGGCCCCATTGTGAAAATGATAACTACTATAATTCTATGTAATCAAGCATCTTTACAGACCAAAGAGCTTCAACTAATGATAGTGTGGAGGTGATGGCAGTCTGGGGCCCATATGAGGAATAGTGGCTAGGACTTTGATGGCTTCTCTGAATATTTTGTGGTCTCCATAGAAAATCCACAGGCCAACTTTACCTCTCCCAGAGGAAAGAAGGAACCAAGAACTCAGTTATTCCACAAATCTGGGATCAGGGTATATTCATTATCAAGCTACTGCCATCTACACCCGTGGTTACTTCTCTTCAACAGGCCTCTTCCTATATACAAGGTGACCCGATGTACCTCCTGGTCTACTCAAGTTTTACTTGTGTTGCTTGTCAGTAATCATTATGTTGTGATCTAAATTAGTTCTGTCTAGTAGAAATAGGCATACAATCCTGGTAAGTGTCATACAAGGCAAACACTCTTTAGGAAAACTAATATTTTCTTGTAAGAACTGATTTTTTAGCTCAAAGTAAATGATTTTCAAAGTGATGTGTGGTATTTTGTTAATTTTTAATTTACATTCACAATGTAAATGAATAGGATCTTTGATTTGATGCCAGGGTGGGGAAAGTACTTTTTGAAGTGTACACAGATTTAGAAATGGAGAACATACTGAGATTTGGGTGATTTGGTTTCATATTTTAGATGAAAATACTGAGGCTTAATGTTTTAAGTGATAAGTCTAAGATCACCCAGATAATAAGGAACAAAGCTGCACCCTAATGCTGTCCTGGTTCTTCCAACCTGAGTACATGGTTGTGCTCCCTGCCTTGAGACTAACATGGAAAGTGGACAGAGAGGCCACACTCAAATGGAGAACAGCTATTCCAACTGGTGGAAATAACTTAGTTCAGGACTTAGGAAACGTCCAAAGTATGTGAGCAATAGAATAAAGCTGAATCCCTGAGAATGTCTGAGTAGAATCAAGGTAATTAGGGAAGTATCCTGACTTAGTTAAATCATGGAAGTCCACAGCTGTTTTCTTCCATCAAATTATAAAGGGATCTAAAAGTAGCATGATAATTTCTTAAACATATTTTGACTAGACTATGATTTATATATATTTTAAAATTCTTATGTGGCTAATTTTAATTAATAGATGAGATAAATGTGACTTTATTTCAATGTGCTTTCTTACGTATGTAGTAGTATAAATTAGATGTAAGATATCACTTACCTATGCAAGGAAATGGAGACAGATGAGGAGGGAAATATCTTGAGGAACCTGTACTTGTCCACTGACTGCCCCCATCTTCATTCCCAATTTATCCGATACAAAATAGACATAATATGTGAAATATACTTAATAATTAGTGCACATAAAATTGAATAAATGTGGAATATTGAGAGAATGTTCTGTGATATCCTCATCATGATACGAAGTGAACTGAAATGGATCTTTGTTAGGAACAAAAAAGCAGGGCCTGCCTGGTAGACTGGAACAAATGAACTAATGGACTTCTTGAGAGAGGTAATAGATTATCTGTGAGCTTATGGATCTGTCATGACAAACACATGACACTCTCATCATATTTACTCTTATTACACTTACTCTTGGCTTGAGATTCATAGAAGAGAGCTAAGGTGCCACCTGAGTCCTTTCAAAGGCAGTGAATGCATGAAATCAGAGTGAAACATTTTCCCTCACTAGTTTACCAAGATGAGCATCAATTCTCTTGAAGGGTGATTTTTCTACTAAGAGGCACAGTCTCAGATGGAATTTCCCAGCACTGTTTTAACACTCTAATTTAAGTTGTAACACTTTTCCACACCATTTATTCTGCATGAACCAGCAGAAGGGAGTACCATGATTATCTGGGTACAATGGTGATAAAATAACATTTCGAAAAGAAGCATGGGCTTTGGTATGGAAACAAACAAGATATAGAAAACAAGCAGCAGGAAGACCCAGACTTGAGTGCAACATGGGTGGGAAGGCAAAGTTAGACTCCGGCTCTGAGTTCTACAATGTTGTTTGTGAGCTTCTCACTGGTGGTCCTCTGGTTGGGTTTCTCTGACAGAGCTTCATTTTTGACTCCATGGTAAAAATACTGTGAAAATAAAATCATTCTAGATGCACCACTGCTAATTCTGTTGATGTCCTGTCATATTGCCATGGCCTTCACTGTTCCTTACATGCGCTGAAGGACTACTTCTACTTACCTCATCCAACTCTCAGCTTGAAACCATTGTCAGGCTGGCAACATGCTACGCTCCTCTGGACCAGGCCCAAAATTTTCAATTCTGGAAGCAGCCCTCCCCTGTGACAGAAGGAAGTTAGATAAATAGCCAATCTCTTTACTATGGTCTCCCAATGTTCTCCACTTAGACCAAACCCCTCCAGTTCACAGTGACTCAGAATCATTCCTTCACTTTTTTCCCCTCCCATTTATTTCCTCTCTTAATGGTAGTTTTTGGGTCACCTTTCATTAAATCTATTGCAGTCAAGTCCTTGCCTCATGTTTTGGAAAGAATCTAATCTAAAACACTAAGTTGTCAGAAAGGAAATATTAAAGAACAAAGCTCAACTTTGAAACTCATGGCATTTTAGAATTAGAAGTTTTAGAGGTTTTCTAACTTAAATAGAAAAACAATTCATCAAAAACTGTTTATTTTGCCTTGGTTCTTGACTTTGGCTAATAACATCATTATTTTGGTTACTCTGGAAATCTAGAGTTTAGATCTTGAACACAGTGAAAAATTGCTGGAACTATGAACTGGAATAATCATCCAGTGGCAGGGATCCAAAGGAAACTGAAACTCATTTCCTATATCCTCAGTCCCAGATTGCTTTGATTTTTTAGTTTCTTCTTAGTTTTTCCTAAGAATTACTCAAAAGTTTTAATACTGTAGTTTTTGCTCATTTGTTTGTTCTTGTCTTTGCCAGTTAAAGTCTGTTTGTGTACCTTGCAAAAAACAATAGGCATATTCTGTCATACCACAAATCTAATTACTGCGTCATTTTATTTTTTTCTTTAAAATGTGTTGATCAGGGCCTGGAGTAGTAGTACAGGAGATAAGGCGCTTGTCTTGTATATGGCTCATGAGTGTTCTTACCTAGACACCAGATGGTCCCTGAACCCCACCAGGACTGATATATGAGTACAGAGCCAGGAGTAAACCCTGAGCACTGACAGGAATGAACCCGTAAATAAAACGTTGATCAATTTCTTCCTCACCTACTCATTTTTTCCCAGTGTGGGAGCATTTATTTATTGTATTTCAAAAAGTAATTTGTATCATTTTTTCCCTCACTAAAGCATGAGGTTGGGTTTTATTGGTTTGTTTGTTTGTTGACTATTATTATATCAGCTTTGGTACAAAAACCCTAATCAGCTCATATTTTGTGAGAAGAGATTTGAGCACTCAGATGAGACCCAGGATTATTTGAGAGCTGAGTTTCAAGAACCAGGATTATGTCTCTACGATAACTGGATAGTAATCAGAAAAAAACCAATCCTATCATTTAGAGAGTGCCTGTCGTGTGCTGGCTTATTAGAAACTCTTTATATAACTTAACAACTCATTCAATTCTTCCAAAATCCTATAGGGTTGTGTTAGTATTCCCATTTACAGAGGGAAAAAATGAGAAATAGTAGCTTGAGCAAAGTTATTTATTGGTCAGTGGCTTGGACTCAAACATCGGATATTCAAAATCAATACTTATACCAATAAAAGATTCCCTACCACTGGGACAATTTCAAAGCAGTTTTTTTTATTCTTATCCTTTTTTGGGGGGTGGGAAAAGTCAGCTATTATCAGGGCTTACTCATGTCTCTGTGCTCAAGGATCATCATTAGTAGGACTCAAAGGATCATATATGGTATAAAGGATCAAACCCAGGTTGACCATGTACAAGGCAAGTGCCCTAAAGTTGTACTATTGCTTCAGCACATTCTCTTTCTTTAAAAATTAATTTGAGGTAGTGTAATCTACAATACTGTAATGGTATGGTTTTGTGCATACAGTATTACAACTCCATGCCCTCCACCAGTGACCACAGTCTTCCACCACTAATTCAAGGTTCCACAACTCAAGCCACATTTTCCCAGTCCCCCAACTCTTTAGCGTGGTAAGCTCAGTCCTATAGAACAGCTTCCAAGGCAGTTTCTTTGAATGTAAATGTGTTCAATTAAAGCCCAGAAGCAAAATCATACAGAATTGATGAAAAGAAAAATTTTAAATAAGGCTAATAACATCAAAACGTGAGTGCAGTGCTTCTTGCCGAGATGCTTGAGCAGTCTGTTTCGGAAGGTGGAATTTGCTCTGGAGAAAAGCAAAGATGAGGCAGGGAACACTGGGGTGGGGAATATGGGAGCAGTTTAACAGAGATGGCCGAGGATGATCTTTAGCAGAAGGACACATTGGAGTAAAGTCCCTTGGAAAGTGGTGAGGGAGTGAATCTGAGATTCCCAGTGATTTCTGGGACGAGTGTCCTGGACAGGGAAATAAAGGCACTGAGGCAGGAGTGTGTTTGTCTCTTCTAGGAAAGGTGAGGAAGATAGAGTAACTAGAAATAGTGAGAACAGTAGTATATGGAGATCAGAAGAGAGCAGAAGCGCAAGCTTTATTAGGCCTGGTGGATTTTTTTTTAAAAATTTCTGTTTATTGGTAGTGGTGGGGGGAGAGAGGCAAAACCATAGGTCTTCAGAATCTACTCCTGGCTGTGTGCTCAGAGATAAGTCTTGCCATTATTTGGGAGACAATACACAGTGCCAGAATTGAACTGGGTTTGGGCATGTGCAAGGCAAGAGCCTTATTCTTTCCTGTACTATCTATGGCCCTAGTCCTTGAACTTTTTTTGGAAAGAACATATATACATCCTTCAGAGGAAACACAGAGCAGTCTTCTAGGCATTTGAAGTTGGCATGCTCCTCCTTCCCCTGGTATGTGAGGATGGCAGAAACCCATGGAGGTAACAAATACCCTCCACAACACTTGACCAGGAAGTTACCTGGCCAGGCAGTTATCTGCTTCTAAGAGTTATAGAGGTCAGACAATTTTATACGCCAGTTGCTACTAGTAAGTTTTCAGGACTGCTTCAAAGAGACCTTGGCCCTCCCGTTGATCATCGATTTGCTCGAGCGGGCCCAGTAACGTCTCCATAGGAGACTTTGTTGTTACTGTGTCTGGCATATGGAATACTCTCCGTAGCTTGCTGGGCTCTCCGAGAGGGGCGGAGGAATCGAACTCGGGTCGGCCATGTTGGCCGCTTGTAAGGCGAACGCCCTACCACTGTGCTATCGCTCTCTCTCTCTCTCTCTCTCTCTCTCTCTCTCTCTCTCTCTCTCTCTCTCAGAGACCTTAACTTCCCAGAATTTCCCTTCTGTTTCACTGGGGACAAAATGTGTCAGTATAGAGTACCCAGGCAAATCCTTGGGCAAAGAGTAGCCAGTAGTTGAAACTCTGTTGATTTCACTTGCTGAATTGGTAAAGAAGAGAGAGGGACTATAATTGTGCACTAACAGAGCTGCTAATCTTTCTGTAACACTTTTGAATGGTATCTCTTTTCCATATACTAGGAGAGGAGGAACTAGAAGTCTCTGCCATTTTCTACTACAACATGAAAACTTTGGCTGGAATTCTTTGCATGAGTGCAAACTTGAGATCCACATCTATTTTGTAGAAGCCTGCATCCACCTCTGTTTTGTAAGCATAAGAGAATTAATCTATAAAAAGCACATCTGCTTCAAACACCAATCTTTTGTGTGTATGCATGTGTGAGAGCTGGAAATCAAACACCAATCTTTTAAAAGGAAAGTGAGAGAACGTTTATTGCTAATTGCTATTGTCAGGGTGAGGATTATTTCTTGGCAAACAGTACAGGGAGCTTTTCCAAAGATGCTCATTAATATCATCTGCAATTCATGAAAACCTAGTCTGACAGATGAGCAGCTCTGTGATTCACACTGTCAGGGATACTGACTCCAGAGCTGGGGGAGGGAGGCTGCGTTCCTTCCAGGAACTCCAAACTGCTTACCTGATCCCAGATGCTCCCTCCACAATGAGATGCTCAGAAAGACTACCAAGTACCCCATTTTTATCAAGCCACATAGTGTGATTGGGTGGCTATATGACCCTTGGGATGTTAGGTAGACTTTGCATGGGGGTAAGGGTAGGGTCCTCTGGTATGTCCCAGATTGTTGCTGAAATTCTTGGAACTTAAAATAGTTTCATAAGGTCAATAGGCTAAGAACAGTTTTTACACTTTTTTAAGGGTTGAGGAAAAACAAAAGAAGATTAATAATTCAGGACCCTGAAGATTTTGATACTCAAATTTTAGTGACCATAAATAAATTTCTAGAGGAGCCTATTCATGCTCTTTATTTCTGTGTTGTCTAAGGTTGCTTTTATGCTTCTAACAGCAGAGTTGAGTAGTTGTGCTTCAGACTACATGGGCCACAGAGCTTAGGTCACAGAAAAGCTTGCTTGTCTTTGAAGTAAAATATGGATTTGTTGTAGTGATGCACATTTTGAAGAGGTATAAAATTGTAGCCCTAAAACATTTACAATTGTGTAAACCTATTACCTCAATTTTTTTAAAAAACAGGGTAAAATAGGAAAAAAAGCAAAAATGACTACCACAAAGCACCAAATATAGTTTGATTGGGAATCTACTCTCCTGGCTAAATGTCTAGTACTGAGAAGGAGATGCTTGTTCAAAGCCAAAGGACCATAGTGATTCAAACCACTCTCAAGGATTATTAGTATGGAAGAGAATACAGAAGTCATCGTAGTTCCGAAACAGATGCACACTGGCTTATTTGCAAGATTTTGATATTTGTCATCCTGATCTTATTAGCTCTTGAGGTGAGAAGGCTTCCACAAGTGCATACCAGCAGATGTAGAGAAGGGGCCTGGATACAGTTTGCTAGGGATAGATGGTAGGTTCGTCCTAGTCATACCCCCCCCCCCCCCATAGTTTTGCTTCTTCTAAAACTTCCACAATGAATTTGGGTAGTTATTGAAGTTTAGCTTTAACCAGTCCAAACATCATTCAGTAAATTTTGTATATGAAATCAAAAACTCTACGAAGACATTCTAGACTGTTTTGTGAGGTAGCAGAATTAGGTAGGAGTTCCTCTTAGTTGTGCCAAGTACATGGTTCCTGAATTCAGGTGCTCTACATTTAAATCCCACCTTGACCACTTGTTAGCTGTGCAGCATTAGGACCGTGTCTCCTTCCGTTCCTACCTCCACTTTATTTAAAAACTGTGGTCTACAAAGTTGTTCATGATGATTTGTTACAGGCATGTAGTATTCCAACACCAAATCCCACTGCTACTGTCACCTTCCCTCCACCATTGTCTCCATTTTCCCAAACACTTCTCAAGTCTACCCTCATAGCAGGCCCATAATAATTTATTTTATATAGCTTGTTGCCACTAAATGGCTAACAGTATAATCAGAAAATATTTCTATAGAAGGAAATTAGTGAAAATTGGTGTATCTTACCATAGGGACTTTAAGTCCTTGCCTGGGGGTTCACTAAGCTGTTGTTGCAAGTTAAGCTTTATGTGTTAATGTTTTTGTTGAGATTGGTTGGCTTCTATGTGACATTCCAATCCAATCTGGTGTGGTACTCCCAAAGATAGTAGAGACAAGGGCCAGGACAATTACTCCGTGGTTTGAAAGCCTTATGTGCTGTGGGAGAAGGCAGTTGGGATGGAGAAAGATCACTAAGTCAATTATGATTGGAGGGATCACTCGGGATGGGAGATGTGTGCTGAGAGTAGACTAGGGACCAAACATGACGGCTTCTCAGTATCTGTATTGCAAACCATGATGCACAAAAGTAGAGAGAGAGGGGAAGTAGAAAGGTGCCTGCCACAGAGGCAGGGGTGGGAAGGAGAGAGGTTGCTGGAGGAAAACTGGAGACATTGGTGGTGGAAAATGAGCACTGATGGAGAGATGGGTGTTCTATCATTGTATGACTGAAACTCAATCATGAAAGCTTTGTAACTGTATCATGGTGATTCAATTAAAAATTAAATTTTAAAAATCTGATGTGGTACTACGGAATATCAGTGTTGTAGTGTTTGGAGATATCGCTCCAGAAAAATCCAGAATATTTAACTGGGCAGTCCAGCCAAAGGTATGGTTGGTGGCTTTGGGGTGTGATTGATGCTGCTGGGATTTTGGTGAAGTGGGAGCTGGCCCGCCGCCCTCCCAAGACTTTCTTGGAGATCTCAGCTGGGAATGGTTACCTGAGAAATTTTTACAGCTAATTGGCCTTTCCAAAGATGTATTTATTAGTCTTTGGAACAATGCTGGTGGATGAGCTTAGGTGGCATTGGCGGTGGTGTGACATGGGTATATTTGCCCAGCTTCCAGAATTCAGGGAGGTTAGGGGAGGTTGCCTATCCTGACTCTGAGAATTATGCTTGTATTTTAATTCCTCTATTGCCAACTTCACTATTTAGAAAATGAAACTAGTAATAGTATTGTTTTCCTGTGAACTCTTGAGGAGTTAGTGACATGTACAAATAATTATGTTTGGCACATGTAAAGAGCCCGGGGGATATTGGCTATTGTTATTTTTTTCCAAACTGGAATTTGGGAAAGTTTAGATAACATATTGTGAGAAATTTGTGCGAATATTCTTTACAAAGAAACATTTCACCAGAATTTCCTGTCACCAAATGACAATTATGCGGTGTACAGATCTAACTGTCCCTTCTTTACTCTTAAGAGCTTTTGTATACATCTGTTGCTACTTACTTCAAAGTTCATGGAATTGATCTGGTAAGATGTTAGCTCTCAATTTCTTAGTTCTCTAAAATTGGAGCTTTTAGAATAGATTTTAGTTGTATTTTATACTCAGCTTCTAAAAATTTGAGTGAAAGTTGGGTTGACATCATAATAAATTTTTTCACACGGAATAGAAATAAAAACTTCTAAAACATTTTGCTATCATAACACCTAGACATAAAACCTTAGTCAAACTTTAGGTCTTTGATTGCTAAACTGAGATTACTAAGATGGGAGTGGGGGGATGGGAGAGGGGAAAGGAAGAGATAACAAGGACATTGGTGGAGGGTATTGGGCACTTGGTGGTGCTGAGGTGCAGTCACTGTACCTCAAGACGATAAACATTAACACTATTGCAAACAGCTTAACTCAAACAAGCATTATTGTTCATAATTTGCTTGAGCTGGCACTAGTAACATCTCCATTGTGAGACTTGTTACTGTTTTTGGCATATTGAAAATGTCACAGGTAGCTTGCCAGGCTTTGCCATGTGGACAGGATACTCTCGGTAGCCTACCAGGCTCTCTGAGAGGGATGGAGGAATCAAACCTGGGTCAGCCTCATGCAAGGCAAAAGCACCTGCTAGCGGTGCTATAACTCAAATAAATTGGCTAACTCTTTGTATGATTAAAAGGCCCTCCCGTTGATCGTCGATTTGTTCGAGCGGGCCCAGTAACGTCTCCATTGGAGACTTTGTTGTTACTGTGTTTGGCATATCGAATACTCTCAGTAGCTTGCCGGGCTCTCTGAGAGGGGCGGAGGAATCGAACTCAGGTCGGCCATGTTGGCCGCGTGTAAGGCGAACGCCCTACCCGCTGTGCTATCGCTCCAGCCCCTCAAATAAAAGAAAAGAAAAATCACCTTTTGTCTCTTGACAGTGCCCAAGGCCTCTCGGCAATATCATTTGGTGGATGATATTGGATGATTTAAATATACTGATATTACCTCTGTACACAAAATATCACTGTTGTGCCTGAATATAAAGATGAGAAAGGCTAAGTCCTGAAACCCAGGGTTAAATGAACAGTCAACAGAACATAGGGCTTGTCTTGAGATCAGCATCCCCCACACCTGGTCTGATCTGTCCAAATTGTGTAAGAATATAGTCATAAGCATGTTAAATATTGAGTAAATTAGAAGGGTCACCCTGGGAAAGCAGGGTTCTTTACTGTCCAGGAGAGAGAAGACCAGGAACTGTTATAACGATATGTCACCCGATATTGAGGAACTTGGCCATTCACCTATCAACAGTTCATCAGATCCTGGTTCTGTGGCTGTCCCGTGATTGAGCTGGAGTCCTGGACTAGATGCATCTACAGGTATTTCAGCCTGAGGGGTGAGTGTTGGATGAGCAATGACTGGGTATCCTGTCTTGTAACCAGCTCACCTATTCATCACAGTCACAGTCTCAAGGTGATGTCATAGCATTGTTGCTAGACCTTGTGTTAATATGCAATGTAGCTCCATTGTGGTGATCTCCTAAGGCAGCACAGGTCTCACTGGTTCCCAAGAACAGGCATCCAGTTCAAGAGAGCATAATATTTGAATATTGAAATGTGCAGAAGTTTTTAATTGTATTCATCTCAATGTGTTCTAACTTGCACTAATTTTCTTGAAAGCTAGAGTTATATAAGTTGTAAGTGAACAAATAGAACAGGGCTGGAACTCTAATACATTAAGTAGGGCGTTTACCATTTATGTAGCTGACTTGGGTTCAATCCCTGGTATTCTGTATGGTCTCCTGAGCCCACCAGGAGTGGTCCTTGAGTGCAGAGTCAGGAGTAACCTATGAGAACCACTGGATATGGCCCAAACCCCCTACTATTATCACCAAGAAAAAAGGAGAAGAAAAAAGAAAATAAAAAAGGAGGGAGACAAAAAAAAGAAGGCAAGCTTGCATATTGGCTTTACCCAGGGTTGTAGCTCAGTTTCAGTGTGTCAGTGTGCATGCCTTGCATGGGTGGAGCTCAGTTAGACACTATATATATACATATACATATATATATATACATTTCAGTTTTCCTCAAATCTCGTATTTTATAAATCTGGATTTTTAAGCTGTGTGGCATGTCTTGGTGACAAATTCAATAGTAAAAGATGAAAAATGGAGTCAAAGAATCCCACATCATGAATTATAACAGGTGTATATATATGTGTGTGTGTGTGTATGTGTGGGTGTGTGCACACGTGTGTTCGTGTGTATATGAAAAATCTGTAGTGATACCGGTCAGAAAACTGAGGAAAACTCAGCCCATCATTTATAGCAAAACAAGCATCAATTTTCCAAAAGCAAAGATAAAGGCATGAATGGGCCCTATGGAATCTCAAGGATGTGGCTTCTGGTTTAAGACATACAGACCCCTGTGTGGAGCTCCACGTGGCTCAGCTGTGATGTACAGCCAGAGTCTTAGGCACTTTTATAAATGTGAGCAATATGCCATCAGCTGTCAGGCATTTGAGGTAATGTGCATGAAATGGCAGGACAGGTGGAAGGCATAATAGATAACCCCCACAAGCAGCTGAAACTAATCCAGACAAAAGTTTGTCTACAATGGATCTAATGAACAATTTACTTTAAATGACAACTAATACTTAGGGACACATTTTCTGTTCCATGGATGCTATTAAAGTATAAACATCATGTAAAAATACTACTTAAGGAACTCAAAACATCACACAAATTGCTTGATGAAAAAGGGTAAAATAGTCTGTGATTATGGTTTACTTCTTGGCAGAGTTCTTTTGTTGAACATTAATATAAAGTGACATCAGCTTGTCACTTAGCAAATGGTCCTCTGCGTCCTAACCCAACCAGCAGATGTTCTACGTGATAGAGTGCACTGCCAGCTTGATCAAGATTTTCTAGCAGCCTCTATCTGACACTGATGCAATCATCCAGTCCTCCACCCCAGGTGACTGCTCCATATCACTGTTCATTGTCTCCACCCTCTCTTAGGTGCTTCACAGCCACAGCACAGAGTTCTGAAAGTGAATGATCCACTTCAATATCAGTTCCTGCCATGGTCTTTTTCTGCCATTTATTCTCTTCAAGGTTTGTCCCTCAATATTCCAGCAATTTAAAAAAAATAAGTCTTTTGCTCTGCAGAGCTTATGTACCATCTTTCTCTCTAATCTTTGATCTTAAAAAATATCCTAAAATTTGAGGAGAGAAACTTTAGAAACTCTTGGTTGACCCAAACCATCATAGAAAGAAGCTGTGCACAGATGTGAGCTATAACTTACAGAAATTTCTAAGATTCTGTTTGTTGTTCCTTGTACTCCTTCCTTCCCTGTACATAGAAATGCAGAAAGATGGAATTCCCAGACGATGGAAATTTTTACAATTGAATGTGTCTTTGGCCAGTTTCCATAGTTGATATTTTCTAGAATGTAGATATTTTTGTTGACTTACACCAGGTCTCATTTTTTATTGATGCATTACATATAATATTTTCTTACAGCTAATCCACAAACTAGTTAAATCCTGAGTAAGAAATGAGTACTGAGTATTTGTGGTTAAGAGATAAGAGTCATCTGAGGAAAGTACAGAAGCAAAGACCCTTGAAGGGTCAAGTTGCCAAATCTGCGAATGCTCTTTTCCTCTTCTCTTCTAGGGAATGTAAGTGTGAGATCATATCAGAACTAATCCCCTTCAGTTCTGAATAACTAAGCATATATATATAGATGGTTGATTTCAATGCATGTTTAAATTATATTGATAAGTAAGAATAACAGATGATCCTATTAGTGTTGGTTTCAGAATCATTACAAGAGTATGACCGTGAAAACAATCAGTTTACATGTACAATATCTGTGACCAGATATTATCTTCTTTCTTGCTGAAAGGCAAACATTGAGGGTTGTGGTGGTGGTATGTAATTCAGCCAGAGCCCTCATAACAAAATACCACCAAATAGGTGGCTAAAGTAACAGAAATAAATTTTCTCACAGTTCTGAAGACTTAAAGTCTAAGATCCAGTTTGTTTGTTTTTGTTTGTTTTATTTTGCTTTTTGGGGGCCACAACTGGCTCTGCACTCAGAAATCCCTCCTGGGGCCAGAGTGACAGTACAACGGGTAAGGTGTTTGCTTTGCACATGGTCAACCCAAGTTTGATCCCTGGCCTCCCCTATGGTCCCTCAAGCACCACCAGTGTAATTCCTGAATGCAGAGCCAGGAGTAACCCCTGAGCATTGCCAAGTGTAATGTCACCATCCCCTGAGCTGCCCCCCAAATAAAGAAATCACTCCTACCAGTCCTGGTGTGCTCAGGGGACCATATGGGGTGCCAGAGATCGAACCTGGGTTGGCCATGTGCAAGATAAGTGTCCTACACACTGTAGTATTCTCTAGTCCCCTTGGGTTTGCTTTTGTCTGAGGCCTATTACCTTCTCATTGGGTACTTAACTGGTCTTTTCTCTCTGTAGAGAATATTCATATCTTAGTGTGTCCTGGTGTTCTTATCTTCTAACGATATCAGTCAGATTGCCTTAGGGCACTCTATAAGGACTTCATTTGAACTTAATTTCCCTTAAAATATCTATCTTCAGTAATATTCTGAAATATCAAGAAGTAGAGCTTCAGTGTACAAATTTGGGAAGGTACACAATTGGTATAAACTAGGAGGGTTGGAGAATAGAGGATAACTTCATTCTAAGATTCCTAAGGAATATAATTATTTCTTGATAATGCCACATAAGAAAAGTTTAGAAATATTTATCAGAGATTAAAGTTAATACATAAAGAAGGTATTTATGTTTTCTGAAGACAACAGTCACTTGGGTTCCCAATGTGCTTGCTTTAGCTGGTACATAAATATAATATAGGGATTGAAATGACTGATCATGATGCCACTATATGCCATAATTACTGCTTCTCATTTCTACTGATCAGGAACTCAGTACTGTACTTGAACCCAACTGCATGACCAGACATGACCAAATAAGTTCCCAAACACCATCTTTTCAAGTCTCTCTTTTTCACTACTGACAGCTAATTTCATACCAACCGGTATCGAATTAGGGGAAAGAAACCATGTAGTAGCACAAACAATGGATGTTCAATACAATGAATTATTGGGGTTGGTTACCAAAGAGTGAAAAGAATGACGAACAATAGAATAGTCCATAGAAGTTACCACTACTCTTCCTCCAGACGAGACAGGGTGCTGGCAAAGACATCCCTTCCTCATAAAGCTGACATCCAGATTTTTCTTGGTAGAAAGCAGTGAAGGTTCACTGACTAGCAGAAAAACTCACTGAGATACTGTGATTCAAAATTTACTGCAAAGTAATTCTAGAGGGTTCTAGGGTAAGCCCCTTTTAAGGAGAAGCCTAGACCATGTCTCCCCACCAACTGGGAAATTAATCTCTGACATACTTGGGGAAGACCTTAGTGGAAGCTTCCAGCATTCCACGGGTGACATTATACTTTGAAGGCCCTCAGGAATGTCGTTGAAGAAAGCTGCCCCATGGGAAGTGGTATGCAGTTCTGGTCACTATGTGCTGCTCATAACAGATGCACAGGACCTTCATGCAGTAGAAGCTGTAGGATGTCTTTAATAATGCGCACTGCATGGATCTAAAGAAAAAATGATCCCTGATCCACTGAATCTTATTTGATCCAGTGCCCCTCTAGAGTTTTTTACCAAAAAAGGTTAACTAGGTTAACCAGCTAACTAGGGAGAAAAAATTGTAGGATCCAGCTGCATTATTACAGAATTGGAAAAGGGGTGAATTTGAGGATGAGAGGGAAAACATTGATGGCATGGGCCACAAGGTTAGTGGACAATAATTATTAGCCATTGGCCTCAAGGGAAGCTTTGTCAGAAGATGAAGTCTGAGAAACCAATGGAGTGCAAGGCTTAGTCTCTACTCTTCCTCTTACTAAACCTCATCTTCCTATTTTTCTCTTTCATCAGTGTAGGTTTATTCTTTCATAGTTAAGGTGGAAGCAGGTATCTTTAGGTGAGTATTTTCCATCGGAGCAAAGCGTTACTCTGGCATGTGGAGGTATGAGACTGGCCTGGATATCAATGCCTGATGCCTGATGAGGAATGGCTATTTTGTGGCACTGCTCAGGTCTCATCACCAACAGACACACACCACGTGGCAGTAAGAAGCAATGCCATTAGAACCCTGGGCAGGCTTTACATTCTCTCCGTTCCTTGTTTTGGAAACGGCTATGCAGTGAGCAATTCCCTCTGGCAATTTAATCAGGTAGTGGGGAGGCCTCAAGAGAGACAAACAGATTTCTTTTTCAAAGAAAAAGTGGGGATCTTCAGCAACTAATTGGGAAAAGGTTTTTGCATCCCAAGTAAGAGTGACACCAATTATACTAGGAATGAACTCAAATGTGGCAGTCTTTCTTACATGGTACTGAACACCATCAGATATTTTTCACGTGCCACAGCTCTGTGTTACTTGTCTCAGATCTGTTTCTTAATTCTATCTGCTCAGACAATAACTCAGATGGCATCCAAATTTATAGTAAGATATCAGCTGAGCCATATCTGCATTGTCAAAATCATTCCCCCTTACCCTGAATCAAATAGTCAGATTGTGACAGAACAAGGCTTAGGATGGTCATTGAGAAACGTTAAATATCATCTCTCTGTATATTCATTCTTGTCTTTCTGGAAAAGGATGGGGACATGTCGTAGCAAATAAAGGAAGATACATATCCTGACAATGATGGGTAGCTTTCTAGGAAGACAGGAAATGGTGATGGGGGTGGGGTGGGAGAGTTAAGGATGGTGACTAGTGAGAAAAGGGAGGAAAAAAAAATTTTTGTCGGGTATGTATCATGCAGGTAGTTTGATAAGCCAGATGCTTTTAAATACCTAAAGCTAGATTTATAAAGGTTAAGCTATGTACTTACTAGGAATTAGGAAGTAACAAATTTTAGACCAGATTTGCAAGACTCCAAAGGTGGTACTGCTTGTATAAAACCCCCAAAAGCTACTGTCGTGGGGAATCCTGTGGGTTTATTTCTAAAATTAGGTGATAGAAGTAGCTCTTGGTAGATTAAGATGCTATAACCAATGTATCTTTGCATATGTAATGGCTCAAGCACAGTAAAAGCTATTTTCTCACTCAGCTCATAGTATAAGGTGGGTTTTATTCGTCAACTGTTAGTTTTCTTATATGTGGTGGTTTGGGAGCAAAGATGTTACTCCCCAAAGATATCTTCAACTGAATAGGGTAAGAAGGAAAAAAAGCAGAAATATGTACCTGCTTTAAGAAACACAAAATTACTAAACATGGCAACAATAGAAAACATTGGCTGGAAAGAGCACTTGAAGTTTTTGAACTTATTATACTTAGAAGAACCAGTTATATGACACCAGCTTGATGCCAGGATAGTTTAGAACTGCAGCTGGACAGCTACTTCAGATTAAAGAGTGGGAGGGCACTCAGGGTTGGAGAGAGTGAAGGAAGCAAGACACTTGCCTTGCATGAGGCTCTGATGGCTGCAACCCTGAGTCCCGAACACCACCAGGACTCACTTCTGAGTACAGAGCAAGTTTCCAAATTCCTAAAGAATGGTGATTGATGGGACTAGGTGCCAGTTGTAGCTTTAGCAAAACAAAAAAATTTTTACACATATGCACACACAGAAAGAATCTAGGGAAGAGGTTTTGAATATCAGCCTATATGTGAATTTTCTGTTATTTTCAAAACTTTATGATATAGCATTTTTTTTAATTTGAATTTTACATTAGGTAAGGAGTTTGCATCAGTAGGACATTGTAATAGCTTATTTTTGGGGTTAACTTGTTGGGGCAAAGGAATACTCAGGTCACTGGAAAATCATTATTTCCGGGTATTTCTGTGAGGGGATTATTCGAGGAGCTTGTGTTGGAATCATTGCCTAAGTCCAAACATCACCCTCACCAACACAAGTGGGCCTCTCCCTCCTTTCCATTCTCACTGAGAAAAGGCAAAATCTCCACTTACTTTGGCCAGGACATCCATTGTCTCGGGTTCTTGGGTATTGGTTCAACCAGGTCTCAGGCCTTCAGTCTCTGGATCACACCTCTGGGGACTGAGGGACTTCTTGCCTTTATAATCCTGTGAGCAAAGTTCTATAACAAATCTCTCTGTTTCTCTGTTTCTCCTGTTGGTTCTGTTCATTTGGAGAACTCGACTAAAACAGGAAATGAAGGTATTCTAGGATGAAAATGCTAAATTAGAGTTCTTGAAGTGCTAAATACCTCTAAAAATTCCCGAGCTTGTTACTGATAGTGGGTTATCAAGGAAAACCCAGAGTAAGGATCGAGACAAGGATGTTTTCCCAGAGGTGTTGCACCAGTAGAGTCCATGGTTAGAGACCGGAGCTTAATAGCAAACTAATGTACCAGCAAGCTCTGAGTGACTGGAGTTCATCTGATGTGCTGGGCAAAGTTTGTCTCCCCCTGCATGGTCTGTCTTTATGAAGTGGTCAGGGCTCTAGTGGAGATTAGATGTGGAGCGAGGAGCTGAGCAGGGCTAGGCCATTACAGGTTCTTTGGATCGTTAAAAGTTGAAGAGGTCATGTGAGAGTCAGGGGCAGGAGGAGGGAGCCTCCTTGGTTATTTTTGACTATTACATTTGATATGTAATTTTTTTTTTTTTTTTTTTGCTTTTTGGGTCACACCTGGCGATGCTCGGGGGTTATTACTGGCTCTGCACTCAGGACTAATTCCTGAGTGCAGAGCCAGGACTGGGGATGCTGGGGTAACATACGGGACGCCGGGGATAGAACCCAGGTTGGCCTCAAGCAAGACAAACACCCTACCCACTGTACTATCACTCCAGCCCCCGTGGTCTGCTTTAATGGGGCAGAATCAGTTCAGAATTATTAATGGCAGCAAGCACTGTTTTCTTTGTTGAAGGTCAGCTTCTCTGTGCCTGCTGGCTACTGTCATCCAACACTCTAACTAATGGAAAATGTCCAGGGCTGAAGAAAAGAGAAAGAAAGATATGGGTAAAGGAAGAATTAGATAAAGGAAATTCTCCTGGAGCAAAAATATTCTGAGCCAAAAGGTAAAGCCCATGGCTCCGTTCTCAATTGCTGTACTGTGACTGCCCCCTAAGACTGAGTCAGAGGGACTTCTGGCTACAGCACCAAGGATGCCTGGATCCTAGAATGGCTAGAGCATCCTCTGCTCCAGGTAGCTGCAACCCCCTTGGAATCTGTACTCTCTGCTCAGCCTCCTTTCCTGTGGGCTGAGCTCCCTGGCAGTTGTGTAATGGGATTTTGCGGAGCAAGGAAGCAGCTGGCTGTGCAGGCTGAGTTCTGCCGCTCTAAGAACAAGCAGACACCAGTTAGGGATGGCTGCCCAGACCCCAGTCTATTTATCGTATCATGTCATGCATGTGAGGCATTGCTTCAGAACCACAGACTTAATTACAAGCTTGACAGTTGTGCAGCAGCCTATAAAATATTTACGTTGTTTTTCTAAATATATATTATTTACTTTACAGTCTATAAAATATTTACATGGAAACATTTTCCTAAAGATACTGTATCCTGCATAATTTTTTTTCCTCTTCTACTACATAGTATACCAGAAGCCAGGAGGTACGGATTCTGGGCCTGGCTTTCAGGATAAGGTTGTGTGACCTTGGGTGAGTCAATTTTGTTCTCTGATTTTCTCATGAATAGAATAAGAAGGGACTGTGGAATATCCACGCTGCCTTTCACCTGTCTCTCTGTCAGGTTCATTAGTATAGAAAGACCTAAGACAAGCAGCTCTCAACCCATGGCAATCCATGAATACCTTTGCCACAGAGTCTCTTGTTAGTATCTAATCATGGAACATAAAGAAAGACTGTCCTGAATAGTAGAACATTTTATGGTGGATGGGTGCAGAGTCTAATGTGTAAATTACAACAAGGAGAGGAAGTCAGGAAATGACTGTAGAGCTGCATTCTGGATGTGGGCTTTGAAGAAGAGCATATAGTCTAGCTTGAGGTTGATACTAGTTTGATTGTTCACTCTTGTGCTCTTGGGCAATTTTCTTAAACATATAAACCTGGTTTCCATGCAGGTAAGTTGGAAACTTAAAAGGGATGAATATTAAGTACTCATTGGTATTATTTTGAGATTCTTTTAGTTTGAAATGTAAGATGCATCTTATAATTGATATGGCATATGAAAAGGACTTAATAAGCACTAATTATTTTATTATTGATTTATCAAAAAGTCATATATCAAGAGACTGCAAATCTCTTTAATTATCTCCTCAAAGATGCATATTGAATGGTCCCTGAAGAAACTGTTCAGAAGTCAATCTTGCATATTTATAAATGTGTTCCTTTACCTATCAACGTGCAAAGTAGAAAATCATAGACAATAAATGATAATTGTGGAGAAAAAAAATCAGAATTTTGTAGTTTAGGCTGCTACTAGACCTAACATTTAAATTTAATTTTGTGATTAATCAGCATGTTATATTGTTCAGTTCCAAGTTCTGTGACGATATGGACCACACAGTGCATGAAGATGTCTTTTCAATTTAGGACATTTTGTCCTAATTTGCCTAGAGTCTTTTTAATACTTCTTGTCCTTGAGTTATTATGGAAAGTGTGCCTTTTTTTTCTTGAAAGTATCCTCTTTTAGACAATAAATTATATCTACTCTATTTAAGTTAATTACATGTTGGGTTGATGCTTATTTCTACAAAAAGCTATTTGGGAACACTTTCTTAGAGATATCAAATTAGACATATACCGTTTCAACTTTATTTTCTGGGATGATTTATTCTTACACACGTTAAGTGTGAGTTATAGAGATTTGAAAAATATTTTTATTAAAACACAGTGATTTTCTAAGTTGTTTGTAATACAGTTGTTTCAGGCATTTAGTAGTGTTCCAATACACCACTGTGACCTTCCTTCGACCAAAGTCCCCTGTTTCCCTCTCAACACCAACCTGCACACGTATACACTGTAGCACTGTCCTCCCATTGTTCATTGATTTTCTTGAGCGGACACCAGTAATGTCCCTATTGTGAGACTTGTTGTTACTGTTTTTGGCATATCAAATACACCACCGGGAGCTTGCCAGGCTCCACGGGGAGCACATAACAAATTTTACTTTATGTTCCTTTCTACAACAAAAGTTAAAGAAATTATTAGAAAACAAATTAGTAAGAGCCCATTTGCGATCACTATATGATTTTAACCTATGTAACTAAGGAAATTAAAACCATTTAGTACAATATAATAAAATGCCTATTTTCATTTACATAAGGAAGTTTTCAACTTTGTAATATGAAGTATATTTCATTAAATTTTATTTTATACTTGGATCTCGGGTCGGAGCGATAGCATAGCAGGTAGGGCGTTTGCCTTGCACATGGCCAAACTGGGTTTGATTCCTCCGCCCCTCTTGGAGAGCCAGGTAAGCTATCCCGCCTGCACAGCAGAGCCAGGCAAGCCAGACAAGTATTCGATATGCCCAAAACAGTAACAACAAGGCTTGCAATGGAGATGTTACTGGTGCCCACTCGAGCAAATCGATGAACAATGGGAGGACAGTGACAGTGACTTGGATCTCATTATGGTAACAACCATGCCTTACCTGTCATTAATAAAAATTAAAAAACATTCTGTGCTAATATGTTCTGGAGTTTACATGAAATAGGTAAGGGCTATATGTGTGAATTTTCCCCCTTTACTTTATTTAAAAACACTGTGGTTTACAAGTGGTTTACAAAGTTGTTCATGATGATTTGTTACAGACATTCAATATTCCAACGCCAATCCCACCATCACTGTCTCCTTTCTTCCACCATTGTCTCCAATTTTCCCAACCACCCCTCAAGTCTGCCCTTTGTAGCAGGCCTACAATATTTTATTTTATATAGCTTGTTACCAACAAATCACTAACGTAATGAATAAAAAATAGTTTCTTAGAAAAAAATTAGTGTAAATTGTTGTATCTCACCATGGAGACATTAAATCCTTATATGAAGGATTACTAAAATGTTATAAGTTAAACCCTCTGTGTTAATGTTTTGTTAGTTGAGATTCTTCGCCTTCTCAGTTACATCCCATCCAATCTGATGTGCTACTACTGGATTATCATGTTATAGAGTTTGGAGATGTCCAACCAGATGGGGTTGGAAAACCAACTTGTGGCATTTGAAGCAGCTGTGCTCCATGAGGGTGAGCAGCAGGCCAGTGGCTCCCATCACTTGGGGATGAACACAATGAGTGACAGGGGCTCCTCAAGCTCTCTAGTAATTTCTCAAAGTGAGTCAACTGCTGGCTTCCATAAGCTCCTTGCAGAAGCTCCAGAAGCTCCAGAAGCTCCTTTGGCTTCAAAGGAGTCACTCAGTGGGGAGAAGTCCAGGCAGGGCCCTCTAGAGTTAAAGGAGCCATTGGTGTCAGGGAAGGCAGAGCAATAGTGGAAATAGCAGTTGAGAGACAAGGTAAAGCACTCAAAGCTTACCCTGAAGAGTCAATGGAGGGTCCCGAAGATGTGCATGGGCAGCAAGCCATGCAGGCTCCTCCCCTTGTAGATACCATACCAAACATCATCTGGTACCATTGGAGAAGAAAACAGACTTAGGGCAGGAACCTCTTAAAGGCAGCTATAGCAGTAAAGGAGCTATAGCTTGCTGAAGTAGGTGTCGCTGACCGTGACCATCTCACCCTTATACCAAATGCAAACCACATTATTCTCCATATGCGTCTCCACACTGGGCATGCTGGGGGCTGGTGGGGGTGGGTATTGTGTAAACACGGCCAGCAGTAGAACTGAGTAGCAATACACTAGACAAGAACTGGGTAGCAGTACACCCAGGACACCAGAGAGGGGTCCACCAACTGCATTTGTGGCTATGCATTCCAGGAAGTCCAGAATTTTTGACCAGGCTGTACAGCTGTAGTTAAATTTTTAGCCAGACTGCTGCTTTGGGATATGGATGTAACTACCAGGGTTTCTGGAAATACAGGGAGGTTGGGGGGAATGTGTCAATCCTGACTCTGAGAAAAACTGGAGATTTCAGTCCCAGAGACCCACATACCTGAGTTCTGGGCAGGTTTATTTCTAGATGAGGCTTGGTTCTGAGATAATGGAATCAGGTAGGAGGCATGGTGGCAACTTTAGAGTGCGGGAATGAGCAGATGCTGGGGCTTTGTTCAGGCGGGAACTGGCTCACCCCACTCTGGAGTGACCCGGATGTCTCAGCCATGAAAGACTTTTGAAGCTACTTGATCTCTTTTGAGATTTATTTATGAGTGTCTGGAGCGAGGCCAGTCGATGAGCTTATATGACACTGGAGGTGGATCGTGGGCATGGCTACCAGGGCTTCTGGAAGAGTTACAGAGCTTTTCATCCATCTAAAATGACTATTTAAAAGTCTCTACATAAATCAATGTCTCAAGCAAGTCCAAAGTCTTAAAACCAATCTAGAACCTTAATTTAAGAAAGTGGATTATAGAGACTGTAGGTAGTATTAGGGAGATTCTTGTTATTCATCCATTCTTGTTGTACAAAGCAGTGAGAATACAATGTGAAAAACATGATAGATATTTGCATTCTTGCCTACACTGGGATTCTATTTTATTGAAGAGCACAAATGAAATCAGTTTCATCAGAAAAATTCTTCAACAGAAAAAATTACGCTAAATTTAAAAAGTAACAATGAAGGAAACATGTAAAGGAAATCACTTAATCACTTAATCACTTAATCCCCGTTATTCATCGATTTATTCGAGCGGGTGCCAGTAACGTCTCCATTCATCCCGGTTGCGTGCTAGCGTAGTCCAATGGTATCTGTTCGTTTTAGGAACATGTAGAGCCTCAAACCGATCATTTAGGGTCTTGACGAAGAAGTCTGACCATCTTATAGGTGGGCGTCCACGTGATCTTTTGATGTCTCGTGGAATCCAATCAGTAATGGCTCTAGTCCAGAGGTTGTCTGTAAACCTCATTACGTGTCCAGCCCATCTGATTTTTGATGTCTTGGCAAATGAGACAGCGTCCCTGATTCTTGAGCGTTGACGAAGATCAGAACTCCGGATTCTATCTCTCATTTGAGTGAATCGTGATATTCCAAGCATAGTTCTTTCGATTCCTCTTTGAGAGACCCGAATAGTGTTCTCATCCTGTTTTCGTAGGGTCCAGGTCTCTGAGGCATCTGTTAATGCAGAAAGAATAGTGGAATCAAAGAGATGTGCTCGTAGCTGGAGGTTCTTTGTCCTTTTAGTTATTTCTTCAATGCTCTTGAAGGCATTCCAAGCCGCTCTCTTCCTCCTGCGTAACTCAGGTGCCAGGTCATTCATCATGTTGATTTCTCGACCTAGGTATATATAACTGTTGCATTCAGAGATGGTGGTTCCGTTGAGAGCGAATGGAGCGTCAGGAACAAGGCTGTTTCTCATAAATATTGTCTTCGTAAGATTCAGCTCTAGTCCGACCTTTCCACACTCACGGTCAAAGTCCGCCAGCATTTGTGCCGCTTGGCTGATGTTTGGTGTTATTAGAACGATGTCATCAGCAAAGCGGAGGTGGTGTAGTTGCCGACCATCTATCTTCACTCCCATGTTTTCCCATTCTAGTCGTCGCATGATGTTCTCGAGGGTGGCACTGAAGAGTTTTGGTGAAATGGTATCACCCTGCCGAACCCCTCTCTTGATATGGATGATTACTTCTTTGTAGAATGGTGAGATCTTGGTAGTGAATCCGCAATAGAGCTCACGAAGGATCCTGATGTATTGAGTTTGTACGCCCTGATTGGCTAGGGCTTCCATGACCTCTTCCGTCTCAACAGAATCAAAGGCCTTCTTTAAATCAATGAACGTTAGACAGAGCGGCATCTTGAACTCCCGAGATACCTCAATGAGCTTGGTTATTGTGTGGATATGGTCAATGGTACTGAATCCTTTTCGGAATCCAGCTTGTTCACATGGTTGTCCTTCATCTAGTGTTCTGCTAATCCTATTCAGGATGACTCGAGTGAATAGTTTGTAGATGACAGACAATAGGCAGATTGGGCGATAGTTGCCAATGTCGTGAATGTCTCCTTTCTTGTATAGTAGTACAGTCTTGCTGGTTTTCCATTGGGATGGAACCTTGCATTCAGACAGGTAGAGTGTGAAGAGTCGAGCTAATGTATTGATGAGTACTGATGGTAAAGGAAAACTTAAAAAAAATTGGGTTGATGGTGAAAATCTCTTGAGGATTTGACTCCTAAACAAGTAAAAAAGAGAAGTGCTAGATTGTATAGGAAAAGACAAAAGCACTGAATCAGGAAGGCACTGAATGTGTTTGGAAACTAGGAGATCAGTGCGGTTTGAAATCACTGAGTCAGGGGAAAGTCTGTCATAAGATGAAATGAGAGAGATTCTTGAGGACCAGATCATGCAAGACCCAATAGCCCATAGTAAAGAAATTCAATTTTATTCTAAGTGAAATATAGAACAGTTAAGGAGTTTTAAGAGGAATACTGATGCAATTCAATTTACATTTAATGCAGATCTTGTTTATATTATAATTTGTTGTTCTGTGTAGAGTGGCTTGAGTTGATGTGGTAAAATTGGAAGTAGAGAGAGCTATCCTATGCCACTCACAAAGTTTGCAGCCCTGAAACCAGCTGGAACCCGAGAAACAAACATACAGTGGGGATGGGACATCTGGAATGGTTAGGACAGTTGGTGCCTTTATAGATTGCAGTATAAACAGTGAAGGCTGAAGACAGCATAAATTATCCAGATTGTTGATTGACTTTAAAATAATCACAAATAAAAATTACCCTGCAGCATAAGTTCCTTTGTGGGAGTCACCTTGTGAGAGGCAGCGTAAAATCTGAAGGACTCTCGTAAAAGCCCCACACATATTTTCCTGAAGCAAGATACACAAAATGATTCACTTTTCTATTATTCAGCAGAGTAAATGGGAATATTGCAATGTTATCCCAGTTCTCGAAAGTCAAAAATGTGGATGAAAAGGATAAGCAAATCAAATACGACCATGTGGCCCATTTGGCAACACCAGGAGTCCCCGGTTTGGTGTGAGTGCTGGGCCTTGTTTATTTTTCTCTACTCACCAGCAAAGAACTCCCTGATTTAGGACCCTCAGTTCTCTCAGCAACCAGAGCAGTAAGCCGAATCACATCATTTCCCCTCACTACTTATTCTCTCTTTCATTAGGTAAACTTTGATTTGTTGTTGTTACGGTTGATTGTTCCTTGCACAGTGGCTGAAAATGCAGTGAGTTGTTGGGTCCCTTCCTATGTCTCTTTCTTGCCCTTGAATTCTGTGAATAGTTCATTGTCCGAGAGCAGAAGGAACAGGCAAAGGGAGTGAATGACTTCCTAGGGAGAAAGGGAGGGAGGCTGCACACAGACCAAGAGGGCTGGCACAGGTGATTTTATTTTCAACAAAAGTGTGAATATCACATTCATGTACAGAGCTGATTAGAAACCCCTTTAAAGTGAATTCTTTTTTTTTAACCTATAATATATATATTATTTTTATTTATTGAATCACTGTGGGAAATGTAACAAAGCTTTCAGGTTTAAGTCTCGGTCATGCAATCATCAAACACATTTCCCTTCACCAGTACTTATTTTTCACCCCAATAAACCTCCCCTCCCAACCTTCCCAATGCCTGTGAAGCAGATGAATTCTAGTTAACACTCTATCTACTTTGATTAGATTTATTGTTTCACCAAAAGATGCGCCATTATTATTTAGAGTTTACACCCCAAAATCAGACCTGCTGAAAAGGCATTGTGAAATAGTTTGTTTTCTACAGCTGGTTACAAGAACCAAATGATTTTGGATTTCTGGTATTTTACTTATTAAGCCTGGAAGTATTTCTGCCAAGAGTCAGATAATTATGAGATTGGTTTCTGTGGCTCTGGAGCCATGGCCATGCTGGAGAGCCGCTCATGGGGGGCAACTCATGACCTTGGTAGGGCGTGAAGGAGGAGCTGGGAACGCCCTCCCCTTCCCATGAGGTTTCAGTCACCCCGTCACAACTGGCTCATACCTGGCTTTCCAAAAAGCTCCGAGGTGGCTGCCATCTTGCTTTCCAGAGGGAGAAAGGCGGAAGGGAGCAACGCCCTTTTCCCTCTGGGCAAGCATGGTGGCATGGATTAACGCATAGTCCATTCACTTTTCTGCCGCAAGCTGCCAGGCTCTGCATTAAAGTGAATTCTTAATTCTTTTGGATGATAGGCATCAAGTGATCATATCCAGTGTATGCGTGTCTATACACAGTGCAGTCAATATTTCAAAAATTAATACTCTACCAGCAATGGACATGGCTTCCACAGGTTTTGCTGTGCATCTGCTTTCGCTTTATCTACCTGCTCACATGCTACAGAGCAGCTCAGTGACTCCAGTGTGAAATGTGGGTGGGGGAGCTTTATAAAATCCCTCACAATGATGGGCTGGAGTGATAGCACAGCGGGTAGGGCATTTGCCTTGCATGCAGCCAACATGGCCAACCCGAGTTCAATTCCTTCTCCCCTCTTGGAGAGCCTGGCAAGCTACCGAGAGTATCTCGCCCGCACGGCAAACCCTGGCAAGCTACCTGTGACGTATTCGATATGCCAAACGCAGAAACAACAAAGTCTCACGATGGAGACGTTACTGGGTCCACTCCAGAAAATCGATGAACAACGGGAGGACAGTGATTCACTGATTCTCACAATGATACTTTAAATAAAAATCCTTCTCTGTTCCATAGCATTCATGTAATAAATGTTTGTTGAAATAAAGCATTACTTTGTGCTCCTTTGCAGCACCGGGGAGGCTGGCCACATTTCCACAGCAGCTTGGGATTTGGAAGAGAAGGGTGTCTTGGATGCACTATGCAAATTTATGAAAATGACATGCAAATAAGGATAGTTCTATTGATTCAAAACAAATAAACAAATGATGGTAAAGAGTAATTACTGTTCCTTACTGTGCTTATAGAATTGTCCAGGTGTGTATATGTGTTTGTGTGTGTGTATGTGTTGTGTGTGTCTGTGTATGCACAAGCACATGCACATGTTTATAGGGTGATGATGCAGAAGCAATGAGATTTGATTGCACAGAGTTAATTTGCACTTTAACTTTGCTGTTGTTGTTTCCTGAGATCTAAGAACATTTATTGCCAGGAAGAATGATTATTATTGGAGTACAATAGGGTTACGTGTCCATCATAGTGTACAAAAAGAACATGCTGTGATAAGGAAACAACGTCAGTTGTGGCAGGGTTACCCTCTGTAACTGGTGCTAGAGAGAAAAATAAAAAATAAAAAATTAAGGAAGAGGAGGAGGAGGAAGCAAAAGATGGCTTCCTTGTTTTGGTGACACCTGTCTGCTAATTATTCATGAACATAAGGGCAGTGGGGTGGGTTCATGCAATAGAGTGACCTGGGAACAGAAACAGGAAATATATATGTTCAGTGAAACTTCTACCTCAGAGTTCCCCACATACCTGTTTGTCCTGAATGGAGGGATTTGCAGAAAAAAGTTCATTTATAAGCTATTTGCCCTGGTACAGTATTTCCCTGTTGTGGGAGGTAGATAAGTGTGAGTAGTTCTGGGCTTCACTGTTAGTATTAGGTATTTTTTTAAGGGATTTGAATTCTTATTTGCATCTACATACATAGGTTTGCATACTAAGTTCAGAAAGCTATAACTATGAGAAATGCACAATTAGGTTAGACTAAATTAAGTAGTACAACACCCAGCAATTGTGTGCACTGACCTCTATTCTAGCTCAGAAAACAACCTTCATAGAACTGGTGACATGCACTTTCCTTTCAACAGTACACACCCATGGGTCACCTGGCACAGGAGTCTGTTCCTAATTCTTTCTTTCACATAGAGCAGTGCTTTTGGAATCATGAAGTATCATGGGTCAAACCTGAGGCACCAGCAAGCAAATCATGTGCTCCAGACCTTTGCGCTATCTTCTCAGTCTCTAAATACTAATGTTGAATGTTTTGCTTTTCTTTGTGATATTTATCTTTCAAAGCACTTAGTGTTCAAGCAGTCCGTCCTCACTCTTATCCAGACTGACCACTGACAGAACAAGGCCTAGCGAGAAAATGATTTTGTCCCAGTTGGTCGTTACCACAGGCTGGTCAAAAGCTCCATGATGGTGAAGGGAAGGTGACAGTGGTTGTGGGATTGGTGTTGAAATGTTAAATCAACATGAAAACTCTGTAAACCATGATGTTTAAATAAAGTGTGGGGAGAGCAGTGTCCAAGGTCAGTCCCTCTCAGTCCCTCTCCCTACAGTTAGTGGCACTGGACATAAACACCAGAGAGGCTCTTGTGCTAGAGCACCGGCGACCTGATGTCACAATTTAACTTGATAATATAGTCCACCTCCCCTCCTTTGTAAAGGTTATCATGTCAACAACTCTGTAGGCCAGGAACCAGTTGGTCTTTAGGAATTTCTCAGGTGTTCTGGCAGGGGGTTGCTCTCTCTGAAAGACCTGTACCTTTGGCCCTGCACTTACCTTTCCCCTGGGTGAGCTGATTATCTTTCTAACTAATATTTTTAAATTTTTTCTCAAATTTTATTTTATTAAAGCATTGTGTGTTACAAAGTTATTTATAGTTGGATTTTGACATACAATGTTTCATCACAGATCCCCCCACTAGTATCAACTTCCCTCTACCAGTATTTCCAGGTCCCTCTCCTACCCCCTCTGCTCTACCCCCTTTGTGGATAAGCTACCCCAATATCGAAGCCTGCAAGAGGTCCTGTTCCAGAGTGTTTAGTGACCACAAAGTGGTCTTCTCAGCATTTCATAGTCTCTAAGCTTACTATCATGCTTCTTAACTTGAAAAATCATCTTGAATGTGCCTTCCCTTGGTTTCAGAGGCTGGAGAGTTACAGCAAAATATGACCCAGAGTCCTCAAGGTCCCCTTCCTATCTCTGATTCCTCTGAGCTCCTGTGACTGGGTTCGATAGTCCAGGACATTGTCCAAAAGATGTATTTTGAACCAGAGAGATGAGCCAAAAATATAATTTAAAAGTTCCTAGTGGCCATAATTTGAAAATAAAAAGAAACAGAATCAATGTACTATATTTTGTTTTAACTCAAGATATTCAAAGTAGTATTCTTTCCATTTGTAACTAATAATGAAAAAGTATTCTTGAGTTACTCTGCATTCTCTCTGCCCCCAATGTAAACTTCTAAAATCTGGTGTTTATTTTACACGTGTAGTCTTACACCTAGGATTAGCTATGTTTGAAGTGAGGTTGACAGCGGCCATTGGGTCAGCTGATGGCGATCCAGAGCAGCCACCTTCCCTGGCAGTGGCTGGTTTTCCATTTGCAGAGGTTTGGAGATGGGAGGCTGAGAATGAATGCACTGCCAGCTCGCCTGTTTGTCTCTGGTTTACAGATGAATGCACTGCCAGCTCGCTTGTTTGTCTCTGTAGTAATATGAATAACGGTCCCATCTTCTATGCCTACTTATGTTATTCATTAGCATTTATATAGTAGTTTATGTTTGCAGAATGTTTTATTGATATAGTTGCCAGTATATTTATCTACTTACATGTACCTACCTATGCTAATTACGGCTCTAATTATTGGTGCTGTTTAAGAGCACAACTCTTACCTTCAAGAACCCCAGCAACCATTTGAATAGCAACTATGCAAGCCTTCTTCTAATTACAAAAGTTTTAGCTCACGCAGAAATCTTATATTTCCATCTAAAAGTTGTGGGAGTGAAAAATGCATTTAAAAGCAATTTAGTGATTGTCTTTTCCCCTTTGTCAGCTTAAATTTCGCAAGAAGGAGATAGAAATTTAATGACATATCTTCTACAACAATAATAGTCTCAATACACCGCATTCCAGTAAGAAAAGGATAATTGCAAATAATGACCATAACCATCAAGTAATGCCATTTTTAATATCAGATGTATTTTTCAGTTTCAATCAAAACTTTTTTCTGGAAAGCAGGAAAATTTCCTGAGTGGGAGTGAGGGAAAGAGCAGAGGGAGGGAGTGATAAAGACTCGGTGGTCACCCAGTTGTGTGGTCCCTCTTGGTCTACGCCCTGGAGAAGCAGCCCTGGGTCTGTTACAGAGACTCAGAGAAGCCAGAGAAATGAAGAGAAGCAGTTCTGTGGCATAGGAAGCAGAGAATTGTGCTGTGGTTGGAAGATTTGAAAGAACATTTCACCTTACCATTCCCCTCCCTTCCCCCATTCTCCCATCTACTTTTCCCTCCCTCTCTCCCAATCAATGAGGGGGAAAAAATTACAGTGCTCCAATTCATTCCCTGGTTCTGCTGTTCTCAGTGATTGGAAATGCCAGCGAGGAGAATGATATACATCATGTGATGAAAGGAGAGCACAAAAATATTCACCAACAGCTATGAAATGCAGCTGCCTCCACGGCAGAACCAGGCAGCTCTTGAATAGAACACAGCAACACTCCCCAAGAGACTTAAGACCAACTCGGCTCCGAAGCAATTTTGTGAGCCCAATATTGGGGATTAGAGACGAACACGAGCGATCTTATGCCACAAATCACTGCATACCCAGTACTTTTGCTACCTTGCCTGGTCTCCCCTAGGGAAAATCATTAAGCCTCTTTCTGTCTCTCTTTAAAATGGGAGCTAAATTAGTAACTCACCACAAAGGAGTATTTTCTTAATTACTTGTATACAAATTGCTTGATATTATTAAATGAAAGGTATCAAGGAAATGCAAGCTATTACCACAATTATTTTTGTTCTAATACAAAGCAGGAGTCTAAAGCCTTTTCAGTTCTTTGGATTATATTTCAGTTCAGCGATGCTTTAGGGAATGGCCTCCTAAGGCTCTCAGGCCATTAGTGCAAGCAACTTTTCAAAGGCAACCAAGAGAGGCTGAAGTCCCCAGGCTGAGGTTTGATTGATAAGGATGCAGCAGTTGGAAAAGAAGAATGGGTTGCGGAGGAAGAGTGACGGCGTGAGTGGTGGACTCATTGTGGGTGGTTTTGACCTGATCCTGTGAATCATTTTAACCTAGGACTTTTTCTCTCTGCGTTTGTGCATAACCAGTCACCAGACTTGGTGGCGAGGGCAGTGCTGTGCGTGTGGGACACCCCAATTGATTGGCGTGGGAATCCTATGCTCACTTGGTCTGAATCATCCAATCTGATCAATCATCATAAATAAACATGGGTTGACATATGTATGTTGACAGAGAGGAGGTTTCCTCCATGTTCTCTTGAAGCACATGTGGATGGAGGGAGGTGGGAGGAAGTTTTTCTTGACAAAGGCAAAAATGCAGTTTCCTTGAAATTTCGTGACAGCAAGGACCTCTAGTCTTGTCCCAGAACCTATAATAAGCCTATCAATGATGAATTCCTTCAGCTGGTTGGTGAGCCTTCCCACAAAGGGTCTGTGCATGTGTCTGCCTGCCGGGGGAGAGGGTGCTAATGGGATCAGCCTTCATTCGCTGTTGCCTCTTTGTATCAGACTATGACTGTAACTTTCAATAGGAAAGAGGGGTAGAGAGAAACTGACACATAGAGTAATTATGCTAAAAAATTGGTGCCATTAGAAGAGGCCTTGGACTGGCTTCTATAGAATTCTTTTGATCAAAACATTTGCTCTGTAGGAGATAATGCTATAGGAGGGTTTGGAATAATGAGACAAGTTCCACAGTGCTGTGGCAGGAAGAGAGAGGAAGCCTATCACTATTTGAGTGTGTTCTACATACAGTTAATTGTTTATTCATTTTGTGCAAAGAATCTTCCTTATGAATTTTAGTACATTATACTTTGATATTAATGTATTAATAACGGTGACAAGGGAATGTTCAAACCTCCTTCAGCTTCTGACTCTATGTAGAAAAATGATTTCTCCTCCTATATTCAATTTTGGGTCCATTCATTAATTATACTGCTTCTTTTTAAAGTTTATTTACTGCCTTCTAAATATGTATCTTAATTTACACTTCTAGTCCCACAGGGAGCCAATAAAATGTAAAATCTTATATAATAGCAGAAGCAGCCACAAATATTTTAATATCCTGGCTGCTTCTGAATTCTAATTTTGCAGATGGCGTGAAGTTCATTTAATAGCAGCTATTGAAAACTAATAAATGCCATCCACATCACTCAGCATTGTCAATAATCCACCAGATTGTGTACCCAGGGATGCTGGGGAAGCAGGAGCTACTCCCAGCCCTTCCCTAACCAGCCACCAGCTGCAGAGCCCGTAGCTGCCTTATCAGCTGCCACAATTCTATTCAGGTTAGCAATGAGGCGAGTCTATTTGAACTTCTAATCTGTCAGTAGAGAGATACACACAAGGGAATAATTGTGTGGAGGGGAGGGAGGTGAGTGAGCCCCTACCTGCTTATTCTATTCATTTTCCTCAAATGCAAGAGAGAAGAGGAAAAGGGACCACAGGGACATGACAGTGAGGCCACCTGAAATTTGGTTGGAAGCTACATGAGAATTTGTCATGGATGGAGTATGTGTCTTCCTCCGAATTTCTGGGTGGGAGCCTGAATCTGCAGATGTGGTAGTGTTGGGAGGTGGGATCCTGGGAGGTTATTAGATTTAGATAAGGTCCTGAGGGTGACACTTCAAGATGGGATTAGTGATCTTCTAAGAAGAGAAACAAGCATTAGGCTCAGTCTGTTTCCATAGGTGTCAAGGAAAAGTCATGTGAGCTATTTGCAAGTCAGGAAGAAGTAAGCTTTCCCCAGACCCCAACTAATGCTGGCAGCCTGATCTCAGAGTGCTAGTCTCCAAGTCTCTTCATAAACTTGTGTCTGTTTAAGTCACCCAGCCCATTTTGTTGTAGCAGTCAGTCTGACAAAGATAAAAATTACACTTCTTTGATTTTTTCATTTGTAAGTCTTTCTCTGTTTAATATCACTACTTTAAGAATAAAAGCACACAATGAAGAGATAGTAAAGGGGTGGATTTAGTAAATTTATCATTTATCCAACCAATCTTTTTATTTCCAAATAGTTATCAAGTTCTAGGCAATCATTGTACAATATCTATATATAATTATGTTAGGAAGTTGAGTATTAGAGTAAGGTCTTAGAATGGTATATACAGAATTTTTTTGACACAGTTCTTTAGATAGATGTACATATTATAATTATGTATTTGAAATTTTAATTTTAATAATTACATTGATCATGTTTATTTATAAGTTAGAAAAGAATACCTAAGAATTTCCTTTCCTCAATAAATTTACAGTCTTGGGCCCTCAGAGATAGCACAGTTTAGGCACTTGTCTTGCATGTGGCCAATCCTAGTTCCATCCCTGTTCCCAGAGTACCTTCAGAGATGACCTCTGAGCACAGAGTCAGGAGTAAGACCTGAGTACCACTTGGTGTGGTCCTCTCCTCAGAAAAAAAGAAAGAAATATATAGCCTAAATATCCAGTTTAAAAAAAAATCTACAGGTTATACAAATAGCAGGAGAACAATAGTTCGAGTCTCCAAAAGTATGGGGAAGAAGGTAGGAATCAGAGAGATCTTGGGAGGGAACTGTCACAGAACATGCTTTTCTGTTCACAATCCAGTCATTGGCTTCATTCATAATCTTCAGATCTCACATGACAACCAAAACAGTGGTCAACCCCTTCTCCTTTTTCTCCTTTCATCCTCAAGCAGTGGGTTGCCCTCTTGGGAAATCTCTGTTGTTGTTGTTGATGTTTTTCCTTTTTAGACTGCCTTCACTATTTCCTTAAACTGGGTTGCATCTGCATGCAAATTTGGAAGGAGCAAGAGGGTAATCTTCTTTTAGGTAGTCCCCAGAGACAGAATGCTGCGGGCCAGCCAGAGTGGCACATCAAGTCAGTTTGATGAGATGTGTTAGTTCAGAGGAGCCAGAGAACATCTGGTCCCAGAGTAGCTTGATGCAGGGGAGCGAATAAATGTTCCCATCAAGTTTTGTTTTCAGATTCACCCAACTTACCTGGGTAGGGGTTAGGGAAACATGAAGCCTAGATGTAGGAGTTCTTTGCTGTGTAGCGCCTGAATAATTGCCCGAATATGTAAAGGTAGAGTGCACAAATCTGTCACTTTTTTTTTCACTGTGAAGCTGTTCGATACTCACCAACAATTTTAAGTTGACCTTTGATCCTTTAATATAGTGTCATCTTTCTGTGGCTTTCTTCCTTCCCACCCTCTTTCCTTTCCTTTCTCTATTTTCAGCTTTATCCAGAGATGTGGAACAAATCAAAATAGAGAGAGAAACATGACATTGTCCCTTGACAATAAAAAAAGGTATCTCCTCTAATGACATGCTGTAACATTATTCTAGGTAGGGTCTCCTCACAGGGTGGGGATCCCCAGATTTCACCAGGAACAAATTAGATAAGGATCACAGGAGGTGGTGTGGAGGCACACAGCAAGTCAGTGCCCCAAAGCTTTCTGGAAAGTTTTGCATGGTCTCAGGGGAACAACAGGAGATAGATGCACGATGGGGGGAAAATCATATTGGGGAAGGAAGCTACAAAATTCTAGCACTGGAAGTGACGAGAAAGAACATCTGCTTTAACCACTTTCATGTGTAGATAAAGAAATTGAAGCCCTGAAAGACTGAGGGACTTGATCAAACTCAGGGTAGTTAGTTGCAGACATGCTAGGATGAAAATTCAGAAAGGTGTGGAAAATGGGAGTCATTAACATTTTGGATCTTCCAAGGAAAATATTCAGAGAGCGTTTCTGTACAGTTAGCTGCAAAAATCTAAGCATTTTTCTCTTCTCAGCACTGGCATATTGTTCTAAGTGTGTTTCATGGCTCCTCTCAGTGTCTCAGGTAAGACACTGTTCTTGCTGTTATATTGTCAATTGGTACCTCGGGCATTGTGCATGCTTGGTGTTATGGATTTAGTAGGAAGGTGCCTGATCAATGACCGTGGGACATTTGCCTGGTGGCTCAGGCTAAATTGAATGGATTTCTGATATGACTAAGATCAGAGGGACTGCCTGCCTGGTATTTAGTGAAGACTGGGACAGGGATGAAGGCTTTTATTGCATCATAATATATGTTTATAGTGTGTTGAGTAAATAAAAGCATAGGGTACATAAGAATTATGTATGAGAAATGTCATTTTACATATTTAAATTTTTGAGAGAGTACACTTAAATTAACAGGAATTAAATCCATATGAGATTCAACTTAGTCAAATCAAGTCATGTAGTACTGTGATTTATCATATAATAACTGTGTGATACTTTTAGCCAAAAATTAGTTGACTGTAGTCTCGTCTATTTTGTTATCATTACTATATTTTGGTTTGGGGGCCACACCCAGCAGTGCTCAGGACTTACCCCTAGTTCTATGGCAGTGTTTGGGGGGATCATATGCAGTGTTAGGGGTTGCACTGGGATCCTCTGCATGAAAGACATGTGTCTTATTTCCTGTACTATCTCTCAAGCATATATAACAGATAGTATGGTTTTTTGAGAAATACCTGGTAGTACTCTGAGCTTACTCCTGATTCTGTGCTCAGGAAATCCAGGGATCACACCTAGAGGGGTTTGGGGGACCCTAAAGAATGGCAAGGATCAAACCAGGATCATCTGTATGCAAGACAAATGCCCTACCCACTATACTATATCTCAGGTGCTTTACCTTCATTTGTTTGCGGGGGGAGGGGGGGGAAGGAGGGACATACCCTGCAGTGTTTAAGTGTTATTCCTTGCTCTGCACTCAGGACTTACTTCTTGTGGGCCCAAGGGACCATCACTTGGGGTGCTGGGGATCCAACCCTGGTTGACCACATGCAAGGCAAGTGCCCTACCCACGCTATTATTGCTCCAACCCCCCGGCCTTCATATATTAAAGGGGGTTCCAATGAATTTTGTCAGTGGAACACTAAGCAGGCATATGTGGGAAAGTTCTGCCACTAATGGAATAAATTCTAACATAGCGCCAGGCCTGTGCTTTCACCCAGAGGGGCTCCCCCTCCCCCCCATGGCAATTGCTGTTTAGTAGTATCCATGAGGCTGGGCCATTGTTCTCAGGGAATTTGTTTAAGTGGCTGAAGACTAGCCCTGAAAGACTTTAGAGGGTAGGTAGCTCCTAGTTTTCTGCCAAGAGCAGAAAGTCCTAACTTACAATGGGTCACAGTCGCTTAAGAGTATGGAAAAGTTTGAAAAGTGGGAGGCTGTTCTTGGTACTGGGCTCTGTGGTAAGTCAGGGTATAGCACTGTAGCACTGTCCTCCCGTTCGTTGATTTGCTCGAGCGGCCCAGTAACATCTCCATTGTGAGACTTGTTACTGTGTTTGGCATATTGAATACATCAAGCATGGGTAGCCTGCCAGGCTTTGCCATGTGGGCAAGATGCTCTTGGTGGCTTGCTGGGCTCTCCAAGAGGGGTGGAGGAATTGAACCTGGGTTGGCCGGGCCGGCCGCGTGCAAGGCAAACGCCCTACCGCTGGTGAGAAATCCAAAGGACACCCAGAGATCCTAGGGAACACCGCCCTGTCCTAAGTTTTTCTGTCCTCTCTACCTAGAAGGAGGATACTTAACTTTCCCCCTGGAGTATCAAGGGCCCGGCAGATACCCGGCAGATACCAGCATATCATCTGCACAGCACTATGTGGGCACACTCCAATCCACAGCATTCCTGGAACGAGATGGGGCAATGGTCATCCCCATGCATTTGCAACTCAGGAGAATGCTCCAAGGGATTCCAGTATGAAGTGAGGAGCAGAAATGGCTCCTCTGTGAGAATACACTAGGAACAAATGGAGTCTGTGCTCCAGAAGGAGAAAGACAGGGCAGGTGAAAAAACATGTAATTCTGCTCAGAGGCTGTGCTATGCATGCTTAGATATACCCTCCTTGAGACCAAATGGAATTCAGTGACGGGAAAATCTCTCTCTCCCTCTCTCTCTCTCCTTTCCCTTCCTCTCTTTCTCTTTCTCTTTCCCTTCTCTCCTCTCTCTTTTCTCTCTCTCTCTCTTTCTCTCTCAGGTAGCACATTTTACTGTATTTAAAATAATCATCCTAGATAAGTGAAGAGTTGATAAATGAGTTCAATCTGCATTCTGCCTTGTAAGAGCAGTGCTGTGCATAATTACAGGATTGCCCTGGGGGCTCTTCCTGTACTCTGCTTAGTGGAAAAGGCAGGCCAGGGTGCTTGGTGGTGACAAAAAAAGAGGAATTTTGTCTCACTCACATTGCTCCTTCCCTTTCTCACTGGGGTTGTTTGAGAGACTCCCCAAAGGGAAACACAATATTCTTGACTCTAATTGAATGAATCTGGTCATTAACTTTTGAGATGCCATAGGATTTTCCTTTTATGCAGGTACAACAAAGTTGCTATGAAAGAGCTCCTGGTTCAGATATCTTTAAGAGATGCAGGTGAGATTAGTCAAACTTCACTGGAAAGACAGATATCGCATTAGAAAAGAGAGTGAATGTATGTAGGTGGGTTTGAGAGAAACAAAAGAAAGTTTTCTTTCAAAGAAAACTGAAAGCAGCTAAGGGGAAAAAATTTATCTCTCATCTGCCATCTTTAACTGTGCTCTCCCCCTTCTTTTCTTTTCTTTTCTTTTTTTTTTTTGGGGGGGGGGGGTCACACCCGGCGATGCACAGGGGTTGCTCCTGGCTTTGCACTCAGGAAATACTCCTGGTCAGGGGACCACATTGGATGCTGGGAATCAAGCCCGAGTCGTCCGCATGCAAGGCAAACGCCCTACCTGCTGTACTATCTCTCCAGCCCCAAGACTCCCCCTTCTAATACTCAGTTCTTCCATGAAATAAATTCTTTTCTCAGGTTCTACCTTTCCCCATCCTTTGTTATTCACACGGATCTTCTCCTTTGGCTTACTGGATTTATTTTTTTGAAATTGTTTCACCTGTGGATGATCCTTGAAGGCCTCATGGCATTTCCACTTTTCACACTGAGAGACCAGACCAGGGCTTTAAACTCAAATCATTTGGTGGAAATGTGAGATTAGACATAGGAATAAAAAGGAATCAGAGAATTGAGCTCTGTAATACTTTCTCTTGGAAATGGGCTATGAAAGAGCTATGAAAGAGCTCATACTTCCATACTTCATTCATAACTTATCATGTTACTGCCTTTCCTGATTTTCTTAATTAAAATTGGATCGTGTATTTCCATCAAAAGTTTATTAAGAAGGGGGTATGATGCCACCAGTAGGTAAATCTGTACCTGTGAGGCAAGTGCATCAGCAGCTTGATGGCACCTTCAGACTTCCAGATACCCCCAAATTGCTGCTGTGCCTTTGGCCAGACCCCAAAAACTTGGGGCAAAGTTGATTTGCTTAATAAAAGGCATATATGTTTTTGGGAAAATCATATAACTTCATTTTATTTTTTGTTGTTTTGGGGCCACACCCAGTGGTGCACAGGGCATATTCATTTTTTTAAAATTTTAATTAGTGAAACACCGTGAGGTACAGTTGTAGACTTACAAACTTTCATGCTTGTGTTTCAGTTATACAACGATCAAGTAGCCATCCCTCCACTACTGCCCATTCTCCATCACCAATGATCTCAGTAACCCTCCCACTCCCCCACCCATCTCCCCCACCCCATCCCCACCCCACCTCGCTCCACTTCTGTGGCAGGGCATTCACAGGGCATATTCTTGACTCTGCACTCAGGGATTATTACTGGTAGTGCTCAGGGGAACAGTGAGATAAGGGCAAACTATTTACCTTCTATTGTTTAAAATTTAGCCCTGTAGGCACATGAAAAACTGCCCCACATCACTAGCCATCAGGGAGATGCAAATCTAAACAATGAGATATCATCTCACACCACAGAGACTGGCACACATTCAAAAGAGTGAAAGCAATCAGTGTTGGCATGGATGTGGGGGGAAAGGGACACTCTTTCACTGATGGTGGGAATGCCCACTAGTGTCCCTTTTCCCCCACATCCATGCCAACACTGATTGCTTTTCGCTTTCATATGGGGTGCTGAGGATCATATCTGGGTCAGCTGTGTGCAAAGCCAATGCCCTTTTAGCTATACTATCACTCTGGTCCCAAATATCATGTAATTTCTAGCCACAAACACTGAGTATTGGCAATAAGAGGTGCTCTAGGATGAGAGAAATAGTATAGCGTTAAGACTCTTGCCTTGTAAGCAGCCAACAGAGTTTAAGGAGCAATGTCAAAGATCATTCATTCCTGAGCATGGAGACATGAATAGCCACTGAGCACTTCTAGGTGTTGCCGTTTTTCCTTGTTTCCTATCTCGCAGCGTTATTGTGAGAACTCAATGATATCATTCAATAACAGCTATTTGTAAAGCTTGCATGATGATAAAACTAAAATTTTAGGCTGATGCAACTATAGGAGAAACTAAATTCTATTCTCCTGTGTAAGACAGATATTTTGATAAAGCTACTGTAGAAGAGAGGCATCCAAATCACTGTCTTCTGAAGACTTGCCTATTCAATTATAATAGTATCAGCAAGAGAAACCATTTGTTTCCAAGTCTTTATGCTGGCAAATTATTAGCATTCTTCTGCTGACCCTATACTTTTTTTTCTGCAGCAGAAGATTCTGCTGTCATCAGCAACACATGGATTTCCCATTTTGACAAATTTGATGAAGAAAAATATTCTGCCAGGAATCAGACAGATGTGTAGCCGCTGTGAAAATATGTGACAAGTTGATTGTCATGGTGGATGTCTGCACCTGTATCTGTGGAGATGAACCACTAATGTTGTAAAGTTTGATGGCAGTTGTCTGCAATTCTGCTCACTGATTGTGGGCTGGCCCCTTATCAGAATGTTCTGATCCATACTGTGTGTACCTGACAGGATGTCCACTGATGTCCTACTGATGGAGACATGTGCCTACTCACAGAAGCCTCTTTTCTACCAAGTGTGGCATCCAAGGGCAGAACACATTACCTAACCTCTTGTTTTCAATGCAAAGTTGAGCACAAACCTAATTTTGACCCACCCATTCTAAATTTCAGTGCCTCTGAAGTGTCACTAAGTAGTCTTTGAGCCTTTATTTTTTATTTTTATTCATATATTTACTTTTTAATTGAATCACTGAGAAATACACAAGGTTATTCATAAATGAGTTTCAGTCATACAATATTCCAATACCAGTTCTCCACCAATGTACATTTCTCATCACCAACGTCCCCAATTTTCCTCACGACCTTCCCCAGACCGCCTCTGTGTCACATATTTTCTTTCTTTCTCTCTATATTTTGCTTTCTCTCTCTCTCACTCTCTTTCCCTTGGGGCATTATGGTTTGCAATACAGTCACTGAAAGTTTATTATGTATATCCCTTTACCTTTTTTCAGCACACAGTTCCTGTCCAGAGTGTTCATTTCCAACTATCATTGTCATAGTGGTCTTTGAGCCTTTCTCTAAAAGTCCATATACAACATCTGGTATGTAACAAATATTTACATGGGAGATACCAGTGACAAATGCAGACTTTGGTGAGTTTTTGCTTTATCATCTCTGCTACCTAACTTGTATCCAACTAGTACCCAACTTGTGGCTATATATATATATCTCCTTATGGTGATTTATTAACCTTAAGATTTATAAACCCAAGGATAAGACCTGGAAAAGAACATTGGACAGCAGATAAGAGGACAGGGAAACCAAAATAATGATTGCTATATACCATAGCCATAGCCTTAAAACTTGGCATAGACATATGAACTCTGAGACTATATAATACTTTCCTAAAACTGAGGATAGAAACAAGATTGAAATGCTTCATCTACTTGGATACAAGCTGAAAGTGTCATTCTCCTAAAGGCAGAGCATCTGGTAAACTGTTGACTTTATTTCTTGACAATTTCACAGTTTAGAAGTTAGAGGAAGCAATAAGCAAAGCCTCTACTTGATTCTCAATTTTGACCATTAAAGGAGAATTTAACAGTGTTTGAAAATGATAGAAAATTAGGGAGAATGACCCCTTCGACTTGAATTTGGTGATAGCAAAAGATATGATTTGACAGTCATGGGCATATTGTAAAGTTTACTAAAGCAAATTTATATAAATGCAGATAAATATGAAATTAGTAATATGGCAGTAGATGAATTGTGCATTGTCTCCATTGACTAAATGATGGCCCACTTTCCTTGGAACTTTGTTCTCATTAATGTTAATAATGAGATGTTCTCACTAATGACTTGATCAGTTACTTGGGACTAAGAGACCAGTATGACCTGCCATGTTTGCACGCAATAACTGGAATCAGGATGACCTCTGATTCAAAGTCAGGTAATTCATAGAATGGCTGACTGTAATCTCTTAACTGCTATACTCTAGAGCTGAAAGGCCATAGTGAATTGGAGGCAGAGTCTGTAATACAGCAAGCCAAAGTCTATATCCTGAGACTAAAGATAAGCCAGGAAAGCTCATTTGTGATAAGAAAAATGAAACAGATGGCAGATGGCAATGAAGTGTAGAAATGTGGATGAGAGACAGAAATGCTAGAATGCAAGGTTCTACAAGAATGGAATCTTTGTATAGATAAATATGAATTGATTGGGAAGGAGAGCAAGGAAGTTATTTTAGGGTTCCAGTTACTATTTTCAGACCTTGTGAGACTCAGCTGGCCGTTGCTTTATGCCAAAGATATCAGTGATTGCCAAATGATGCCTATCAATTATAACCTGTCTTCTGGTTTTTGCTAGTTAATTTTTCATTCTTATTTTTTTAAAAAAAATTGCACTGGTTAGAGCTTAATAAATTTTTTTATTATTTCTTTGCAACTAAGGGAACTTTGCCTATGAGAACATGAAGTCTAGATTTTCACTCTAAGGACTCTCCCTTGAGTTCAGTAATAATAATCATTCTGTACTATGATGCTTCAGGAGGTTTTCTTCCAAGATTGAATCATTTACAATCAGATAAAAAAAGACATTCTTGGTGTCCAATAGTCTGATCCTGGTTCCTATAAATAATTTTTCCATTCCTCTTCCCTTTCCTTAGAAGATACTCATATAAAACCATTTTCCCAAGTCTTTGATCAGACACTGTGTATTTATAGAACTTGTTTTTAAAGTCTTTCTCCAACCCTGATGGAGAAATCTAGAAACCACAATTTCCCCACTGCAAGGTTTCAAAGTCTGAATGAGTCAGTTTGGCCATATTAGTGACACTAGAGCTAGGAAACTCAGGACCTCAGACTCTACAGCACAAACAGGAATAGCATTCTGTAGATCACTGAAAGTTCTATACCTTAAAAAAATTTAAGAAGAGAAAACTTATACACAGTTCTCATATTTTTATTATAATCTTAGACTGTGTTGGCTGGTGATACCAAGTTTGAGGTTTTTTTTTTCTCTTTTTGTGTCACACCAGGTGATGCACAGGGATTACTCCTGGATCTGCACAGGGGTTACTCAGAAATTACTCCTGGCGGTGCTCGGGGGACTGTATGAGATGCTGGAAATCAAATCTGGGTCTGCCGCATGCAAGGCAAATACCTTACCCGCTGTGTTATCTCTCCAGTCCCGAGTTTTTGTTATTGTGAAAAACAAATAATTACCCTTTACCTACTCTGTCTTCTTATTAGTTTAACGAAATTTATCCTTAGACATGTTTTGTCTCACTCTAAAAATGCAATCTGGAAAGTGGTCTCAATTTCCATATCTGTACAAAAGCCATATCAGCCTAGTTGCTAATCTCCATGAGTCTTTAATTCCTGATAATTTTGTACAAGATTAAAATTAAATAGAAAATGGGAAGTGGTGGGAATAGTCTCAGTTCGTTCTCTGTACTCTGGTCTATCATGACTGGAATCAAAAATATTTCATTTGCTTGGCGTATAAACAGTCTGATGATTAGAACAGCTGATATTTTTTTCATGGGGTCTTTTAAAAAACTAATGAAGTGACAAATAGGGATGTTTAAATTTGTTCTGACAGGTTTGCATATTTTGAAGTAAACCATATTACAAGTTTCTCTCAAGCCACATGGGGGAAACCAAAAAAAGCAATTCTACTATAGTGACCCACAACTCTCATTCAGACTATTGTTTACCTAATGAGATTACTGACCTACCCAGAACCAACCTGATTGGATGTGCAAAAGGAGTTCTCAGCTCTTTGGTCCAGCTCTGTGCTTTGTCATGGCACAGTTATCATCTAAAAAGGAGTCTATCTCTTTATAGTAGTCTACAGCTGCTGTTATCACCATATGGTCTATTTTCTCTTCAAAGTTCCTGTTTTCTCTACAGTTTATAGAAAGTGACATTAGAAGTGGTAGTGTTAACTTCCCTCTCAAGTTGCCTAAATAGAAGAGAATCAAATCTGTCTTTTCTACCCTTTTTCTCTTATTCCCTCCTTCCCATCTTACCTTATTTTTTCTTTAACCACTTATCTTCAGCTTAGATAACACAGGTGTTATCTTTTAGATCTTGTGTTCTTTTTAGAGAGAAAATCAATCACTTTTTAAAAAAGGCATTATAAAGGAGAAATTGGACAAGTACGGAATGAAAACGTTAAAACTGTTTACCAAAAGGAAGTAAAATGAACTTGATTCTTGGATTTCTATAGTTTGGCTTTCCTGGTTTCCTTAAGGAACTCCTAGGGACTAAACCCAAAGTTCTGGATGTGTTTGGCAGACCTCTCTTGGTATTCAGTCAATGGAAGAAGTTATATGGATGCTTGTTTGTTGGAAAATGCTAAAGATGACTCCCACTCCTACTTAGGATACCATAGATAACATAGCCAAAGAATTTGCACCAAAATCTTTTCCAACTCAACCATCAAAGAGGCATGTTTTGGGGGCTGGAGCAATAGCACAGGAGGTAGGGCATTTGCCTTGCAGGTGGCCAACCCGGGTTCAATTCCCAGCATCCCATATGTCCCCTGAGCACCGCCAGGAGTAATTCCTGAGTGCAGAGCCAGGAGTAATCCCTGTGTATCGCTGGGTGTGACCCAAAAAGAGAAAAAAAAGTTGCATGTCTTTTTCCTTATCAAGTCCCCAGATCTCAGGGTACCATAGGAGCCAAAGTCAAGGCGAAGGTAGCCAACTTGGACCTGAACCCTAGGAGATAATTGGAACCCTATACTCTTGTGACCAACATAATGAGCCACTGGATGGCACTGTGGGTCCATGCAAATATTAAAGGAGGGCATTTATCTTTCTTTTAAAAAGGCTGTTCAGCATTGACAGGTAATTTGGCACATTTTGAGTTGATATGTGCCAAATGATTTGGCAAATATTTCTCTTACCTCCGAAAATAGGCACACCTGCTGTTCTGGTCTGCAGGGACAGGAGCTTTTTCTCCTTCCCTTTCTTGTTAATTTCAGAAACTAAAATAGGGTTTTGGTCAAGGATAAATGGACCAATCCATTTTGAGTGCAGCACCATGTTTCAAAGAAATAAAGTTCAATATTTCTTATAAAAGCCGATCTCTCTCATCTGAAGGAAGCATCTTTCACCTCTCCATTGTGGTCCATCCTGCCAGTTGACTCATTGGCCATGTGGCTGGGTGGAATTGGGATTTGTCTGAAGAGCTATGACCACTATTTCTCTTCCAACCCAGACCATATAGGAAACTTTTATTTCCAAGCTTTCCTGTTCTAAATAATTCCCTCCTCAAATGTATGTTTGACAGCAAGCAAAGCTACACAATGCCTCAAAAAGAACATCTGAAATATCTGTTGGTCCCCATGCAGAGCATCACCCTGACACACTCAAGCAGACATTCCTATCCCTGTTGCAGAATACAAGACAACAGTTGAAGCATTTCTGAGGCAAGCAACACATTAGACTAGGTTCCTGGCACTCTAGTTTGAACTCTCCTTCCCATTTATTTGCTACTCAGGAGAGCATGTTGGGGATGCAAATAAGTAAGGGTGCCATTTTATTGGCATAACCTGCAACTAATCTAATTTTCAAAAAGGTAAAGTGTTTGAAAGCCCTATTGTTCCAGTTAATGTCTCTAAAGGATGGTTTGGGATTACCTCCTAAGAAACCCTAAATGTATTGAATGGAGACATTGAAAAGGAGCAATTGGCAATTTTTCCTTTATTTCTTGTTATCACATATTGACAAACAAAGGGTGCATCTTATTGTGTCAAATCCACTCCTATTTTGAAATGTATCAGAGGAACATAGCATTCAGAAGGACTCTGGCTTTGTGTTGAGAGACTCAACTACAAGATCCGCCAAGAGTACCTGGGTGACATTGGATGGATCATTAATATTCTGCCATTTTGTTCCAGAGCATGAGAAAAGAAATTTGGGAAAGTTTCTACTACTACAAAATATTAGAATCTTAGTTTGTGTAACCTCAATAAATATAATATAACCTCAGTGTATGTTTATGTGATATGTAGCAACAGTGAAAGAAGAAGGTTGTATTTATTTCAATAAATCTAAATAGTTTTTTAAAACCCAATATAGGCCAGTATCATAAGGCAAAACATCTCTTATAGTGGATCAGAGAGATAGTAGAGCAAGTAAGAAGCTGGCCTTGCTGATCCCAGTTTGTTCTCAGCACCACATAAGGTCCTCTGAATCTTACCACAAGTGATCCCTGAGCACAGAACCAGGAATAAGCCCAAAGTACAGCTGGGTATGGCACCAGAACAAAAACAAAAGAAACTCTTGTAGTAATAAGATGGTTTATGGAAAATAATATATGTTTGTTTAATAATTTATTTTTTGTACTTTTGAGTTTAAGTGTGAAAAAAAGAGCTGAAGTGTAGATAGTTCATACATTGCTTCTATGTGCAAATTGATGTGTTTTACTGATTCTTCTGTATCGTGGTGCTACACTTTTTTCTAGACCTAGAGAGATGAAAAATATCATTATAGTCATGGGTGACTTTGGTAAAGGAGGACTTTGTGGACTGACTGGGCACAGTAAGTAGACTGAAGCATGGAAGAGGAGGAGGTGGTTGCAGCAAAAGCTGGGTTTTTAAAACTTTTCCCATTCACAACCTCGTTTAGCCTAAAGGGGGAAAATGTGTGAATTGAAATTATCTGTTTTTTAATTGATTTTACTGGTTTATTTGGGGATGTAAGTCACATTGTGTAATGTTCAGAGGTTATTCCTGACTTTAAACTGAGGTGTGACCTCTGGCAGTACTTGGGGGACTATACCAGGAACTTGAACCAGGGTTGGCCTTACCTCCTGTACTATCTCTGGTCCTAAAATATTTTTAATTTTAAGACATTAGATAATAAAGACATTTTGTAGCAGATAGGGTGTTTGCATTCGGCCAAGTGGGCCAACCCGAGTTTGATTCCTCCGCCCCTCTCGGAGAGCCCAGCAAGCTACTGAGAGTATCTCGCCGGCATGGCAAAGCCTGGCAAGCTCCCCATGATGCATTCAATATGCCAAACATAGTAACAACAAGTCTCACAATGTTACTGGGCCCACTAGAGCAAATCGATGAACAACGGGAGGACAGTGACAGTGACAGTGTTTTCGCTAAAATAGAGTAATAGGAAAATATTGAAGTAAGGTACATACACATTAAGAAATTAGAGTATAGACTACTCATATAAGGAGTTTGCTATAAGAAATGGCAAAGAGAAAGTTTGTAATTGGTAAAGAGACTTTAGGGAGGCAGTTTTCTTTATCTTTATCTTTTTTTTTTTTTCAAAAGGAAGGCAAGCATTCTAAAATTTATCACAAAAGGAGAAAGCAATGGGTACACTTATTCACTAACATATCTGGAGTTCTAACCGAAGACTGAGATCTGGTTTTAGCTCTTGAACTCTTACTGGATCAAGATCAAAGTCATTTGCTGACGTCCCACTCCTTGAAGTAGAGTTGTCAGGATTTTCAGTATGTTGATGGAAAAAGGTTCAGGAATATTCGTTTTTACTGCTAAGACAGCCAGACTTTATTTAACTGATAATTTCAGAACTGGAAGACTGCATAGCCCAGTCTTCACATCTGATTGAGGAATCAGAAGTTTAGATAAATTAGGAATTGAAACTTGTTCTTAGTACACTTGGGTAGGGCTTGAGAAAATAGCTTTGGGACCAGAAATTCTAAGGTTGAGTTCCAACTCTATCATCACTTATTGACTACCTAACAATAAGCAATTTATCTTCAATTTTCACTGCAGTAAATGAGCGTATTGTGTGTTGTTTCACTAGTCATTCTAAGAAAATATTTTTTATGCAGTGATTGTGAAAGTAAAATTTAGATAATATAAATAACATGCTCAGCATAATACCCAGCCGTGGATGTAAAAAACTCTGAGGGTGGCCAGCGGGTGGCCCCTATGGCTCTTCCCCTGGCCTCCCAGGTTCTGGGTGGATCCAGGCCACTCCTCCAGCCAGGGAAGCCCGGCCCATGGGGCAGACAGCACAGCAGACGAGGGCCAAGCCATTTGATTGATCAGATGTCGTTTATTTCATTCTTCCCACACACCTGCCCAGGCTCTCTGAGCCTCCCATTCTAGTCTCACACTGCTCCTCATTCCCGTCTCCTTCAGTCTCTCCGGATCATCTCTCCGCACTCCATCTCGCAGCTTGGGCTTTCACTCTCCACGAATTTGCTCCTGTATTCTTCTTCTACATTCTTCTCTCTCTGTCCCCCTTGCTAGCCTCTCCATGGTCCATCATGCCGCCCAGCTCTCTCTCTCCTCCAGCTCTCTTGTCTCTCCAACTCCCCTGCACTCTGGGCTGACACTGCACCAAGTCTGGTAGCCAAATCAACATAAGAAAGCCCTTCCTGAGGGCCCGCCATGTTCAAAGGAAACACCACTTATTTTATTTATTTATTTCTTGAAATAAATAGATTTTATTTGGAGGATTTTTTAAGGTGTGGAGGGGGAGAGAGTGAGAGAGTAATGTACTCAAGAGAGAACACGGGCTTCTCCAAGGGCAGAGAGAGCCTCTACACACATACCAGCATTAGACATGAAAGCATGAAAGTACACATCCCAAGAGGGGAGATGCGGGCAACACATGTGCTGGGGCACCATATATGCTTGGCCATGTGGGCGCAAGCAGCACATGGGTTCAAGCAGCATATGTGTCCGGAACACACTTAAGAGGTATTCCAAAGCCCTTCCTGACTTCCCAAGGGCAAAACACCCCTTAAGGTGTTTTTCTCTTTTCCTTAGTCCATTAACTCTATCAACATCTCAGTACTAGTAATTTTTGTATGGACACAGTAAGAGATAACATTGAGGCTTATAAGGCAGCTCTCCTCAGAACATCTTGCCACATGTGTTTGCCTTGCATGTGGCCAAACCAGGTTCGATTCCTCTGTCCTTCTCTCAGAGAGCCTGGCAAACTACCGAGAGTATCCCACCCGCAGGGCAAATCCTGGCAGGCTACCAGTGATGTATTCGATATGCCAAAAACAGTAACAATAAATCTCACAATGGAGACGTTACTGGTACTGGTGCCCGCTTGAGCAAATCAATGAACAACGGGAGGACAGTGCTACAGTGCTACAGTGTTACCAACCAACCTGGTCCCTAGCACCACCAACAAAAGTATATAATATTTTTCAAGCTCACTGCAATCAAGGGTATGTGAAAGCAGGAAGACTAAAAGACCCCTTTGCCCTCCCTCCACCCCCAGGATGATACCATGGCTAAGTGTGCTGAGCACCACGGCTAAGGATTTGTGACTAATGGTCACCACAGCCACAGTAACAAAGGGACAGGGCCGGAAAGCAAACATTAAAATGCCTTTCAGGTCACCTATCTACTGTGTCCCTGCTGTCTAGCTCTTCTCTATTATTGTTTCTCCTCTTCATTTTCTATACTCCCCCTTCCCATGCCCCCACAATCTTTCCCTTTTAAAACCAGCCATGGATTGAAGTAAAGCTCTACTGTTGGAGGCTGCCAGGTGGTTGAAGGGAACAACGATCAGTCCTCGTGCAATAGCTTCAGAACTGAAAGATGAACTGAAAGAGACATGAATGCAAGACAGGAAAAAGGAAGGGAGAGAAATAAAGAAAGCCAACCCTCTGCAATCTCCCTCCACTGCCAGACTGAGGGCTGTAAAGGTCTGTTTGTCACTAGCTGGTCTGTCTAGCGTGATCCCAGACTCCAGCCAAGTCTGAAGGTGGGCTCTACCATTGTAGTTACTCCTGAGCCCAGACACTAGGAACTTATCAGAGTCTTTTTGTTTGCAAAAGTCAAAGTAGCTTAGAATGCTTATTCTCTCTTGGGAACCCTTTTTTATTTAAAAAAAATCTCAGCCACAACTTTTTATAAAAACCTCATTTCCTATGTGAATTTTCTTTTCACTGGTGATGAGCAACACAGGCCTGAATTAGAACCAATATAGCAGCACAAGTTAATTGGAATAGGAAAGGATCAGGACACTTGAAACCCAGCTTGATAAAAGCCCCACAGGGGTTGGAAATGTGTCTGATGGGAACCCCCTAAAAATCTGCTTCTTTTGCCCCAGGGATCCATTTACCAACTTTCTATAGTAATCCCTGGACTAGAACTAAATGCTTAGTTTTAAATAAACAATATACTTATACTTCTGCTTTACATTATACCATGGTAAGGAAGTTATGTGAAGACATGCAAAAAGAAAAAAAGATTTTATAGTTTTCTTGTTGCTAAAGTAAGCTGTAACACAACAGGAAAAAATTAGAAGGTAATTTTGCTTTTTTCTTGCTGAAAATGATATAATTTTTTTCTTTTTCTCTTTTAAGTACATAAAGGTAGTATTATTATCTTTTACCACTGCTAAGGGCATACTTTTTAGTTTTACTTTTTTCTAGAATTAATTTTATTTAAAAAATGCTTTCTCCTAAGTCTTCTAAGCTTCAAGCAATAAGAAATTTGACACAGAACTTATCAGAGACTGTCACCCCATGAATAGGAGCAACCAGTCCAGGCTGCTGGTTAATGGGAAATAGAACTGTTAACCTTTAGTCTATCAGCTGAATTTTGGCTCTGGATGTAATGACAAAGTCATTACCCCCTGAAGGTTCATGGTCTTTGGGGAAATGAAAGTATAGTGGTTTCAGCTTTGTCCCTAACAGCCTATAGTCTCCATCAGACTAGCTGCCATTACAATTAGAGTTAATTGTCACTAGTGCAGTGGAGAACAGGGATTGAATGAGATGGGAGTATGAACTACTTCGCCGGTACTGCTAAAGGTGGTCCCTGGCCAACTAAGGACTATTCTTCGAAGCTATTGAAAAACTATTTTGGAAATTTAAAGAAAATGAATAAAAGGCATGAACATATCTATTCATGACCATATCTATCAGATTTTTATATGGAATAACTTTTTAATAGCAGGTATCATTTAAAATGGTGTTTGATTAAAGTTCCATCTGTGTTCAATCCACAGAAGAGGAAATGGCTTTAAATGACCACCACTTCCATAGAGAAGTGAGTATCTCCTTTGAAGGGTACCATTGAATCTGAGTTCTTTCAGATGATGGGTTTTATTTTTAAAATACCACCAGGCAACAAGACATCGATGCTGTCTCTTTCAAAGAAGCCCAATTGAAGAGTTTTAAAAAATTATTTTAGATGGACATTTTAAAGTCACGATTTGTTCATTTCCATGTGTGTTGTAGGTTATGCTTAAACTTCAAAATAGCAACAATAGTGTAGTTTTAGAATAAAAGGGGCTACTAAATATGAACAGTTGTTAGAAGTAACCTTAATCTCTTTTCTTTGCATATTTATAGAAGATGTTTCCTTCTCTTTAACCTTATCCTAAATACCATGAGGGATCTTGGATAACTTCTCTTCCGATTGATGTTTCTAAATTGGTGACATGCAATTACCTTCTCCATATTCACACTGCTGAATAAGCTGAATTTTTAAATTATACACTTGAAGCTGGTTGAAATCTTTCCTAAGTATAAAATGAATGTTAAGTGTCTTGAGAGTTGATTTTAAGACGTTTAATTCTTGGCTCTCCTGACAGACAAAACTAGTCTTACAGGAAAACTCTTAAGAAAGATTACTGCTATGTTAACCACTTTCTGATCTTTGGAGCTATTCTCTGATTGCATTGCAGTTTCTTATCCCAGGGTGACAAGGCTCTGAACTCAAACCAGTGAGAAAGTCTGGCTTTGTATATAATCCAGGACTGGAAACTTCAAGTTTGAAAGTTGCTGGGGAACAGAGATCATGTGGATTGGATACTATGATGTCATAGCATCTGTAGTGATCTCATTCATTACTAGGCTGACTTTAAGACAGCCTTATATAATTAAGTAAGTGCTAATATAATGACTTGAGACATAGCAGAAATGGAGTCAGTCGGGTTTTACTTAAACTGCACAGTTACAAAAAGTGATATCATCACTTGGGGAACTGTCCACAAATGCCATAGCTCCTATTTCTTACCCTAAACACGTCAACCAGGGTGGAACTGGCTGGGATTTAGTGAAGAGGTGATGATGTCAATAAGAATAATCCCAAGATACACAAATAGACACATCGAAGAGTGTGAGTCAGGGGCTTGGCAAGCAAATCTGGGGTGAAGTCTTAGGTTTGAAAATTATAAAGATCTGAGAGAAGCCATAGATTTGGATAAATTCATTTATATAGAGTGTAGAAAAGAAGAAAATTAGCTGAAAACCAATGGTAGCCAGGGATACAAAAACAATTTGGGTGAGAGTAAGAGGACCCATGAAAGAATATGAAAATGCATTAGTAACCTTTCAAATGTAAATAAAAACTTAAACAAGTTAGGATATCTCTGAAGCTTATGAAAGAAGCAGAAGAAGAAAGAAGTCATTTACAGATGATGCAGAAAAATAAGGTAAGGATGGAAGGGACAGATAGTATTGGGGTTTGTCTTGAACACAGTTGACTTTGGTTTGATCCTCAGCTCTGCAAATTGTCTCCCATGTACTACTAGAACTGATCCCTGAGCACACAGGAGCAGCCCGAGTACTGCCAGTGTGACTCCTTCCTCTCCCCTCCAGAAACAAGAGATAAGGATGGAAGCACATCCATTAGGTATGTTAACACTGAACCACTAGTGACTAAGGGCCTGGAAGTAGTTCCTGTGCCAACAGGGGTAGGTTTAGGAAAAGCAGAAGAAGTCACATTCTGAAGTTTTAAAAATTACGAGAAAAAGAAGTTTCACTCTGAAATGAAATGAGTAATAAGCAGCTATTTTGGAAGGTATTTGAATTGTAATGTTTAGGCATTTGCTAATTTTTATATTTTAAAGAGTTGAGAGGCCTAGGATCACTTTTCTACTAAGGATAGAGGAAGAGAAGGTGGAATGAACAGGATAGAGATGGTGTGAGATGTGGCATGGCAGAGACTGTGGCTGGAAAACTGGGGTGCTTCAGGGACAAGTAGCAGCAAATAAGCCATCACCTGAGGTAACGGGAGAGAAGGGACTTAAGGCTAGACATATCAGTCATTTAAGGGAGAAGAAGGAATGTCTTTCTTCTCTGCAAAGGAATTTTCTAAAGAGAATAGGGAGAAACTGGAAGGGATAGAAGTTTGAAAGAAGGTCAAATACACAAAGTCACAGAGAGAAATAGGAGAGGAGCTAAGTAGGTAAGTGGGAGTAAGGATTTAATTTATCTCTAGCTAAATGAGCCTATTTGATCAATTGATTGAAGATACTGAAATCAGTTACATTTTTATTTTCACAGAGAATGCTCCACCAACTCATGTCACGAATATATGATGCTGAACAAAAGAAGGAAACAGAGACAATGGGTCCAGGACCTTTGGGAGAGGAAGGAATGGCAGCCAAGATTGAAAAATAAGGCTGGAGAGATAGTATAGGGAATGAGGCACTTACCTTTTGCATGTGGCCAACTTTGGTTTGACCCCAGCACCACATATAGTTCCTGGAGCCAGTTAGTGGTTCCTCAACTCAGATCCACGTCTGATCTCTGAGCTCAGACTAAGCACCATTGGGTATGACCCCCAAACAAAGTTTGAAAATAGTATGAGAAGGTATTTTTCATCCTGCTGATATTTAACATGTACTATATCCACAGGAAAATATTTATTATCACCTTTTATATAGAATTAAGTCCTCAAACTTACTGTCAAAATAAGAACCTGGACTGTAATTGATCACTTGATCACTTGACATCCCCTTATTCATTGATTTGCTTGAGCAGGCATCAGTAACGTTTCCATTCAACCTTGTCGCATGCTAGTGTAGCCCAGTGGCGTCTGCTCGCTCCAGGAACATGAAGAGCCTCAAACCGATCATTCAGGGTCTTGACGAAGAAGTCTGACCATCTTGTAGATGGGCGGCCACGCAATCTTTTGACGTCCTGTGGAATCCAGCCAGTAGCGGCTCTAGTCCAGCGGTCATCTCCAAATCTCATTACATGTCCAGCCCATCTGATTTTCAACACCTCAGCAAACAAGACAGCATCCCTGATTCTTGATCATCGATGGAGGTCAGAACTCCAGATTCCTTCTCTTACTTGAGTGAAGTGTGATACGCCAAGCATAGCTCTTTTGATTCCTCTTTGGGTGACCCGAATTGTGCTCTCATCCTGTTTTCGTAGGACCCAGGTCTCTGAGGTGTATGTTAATGCAGGAAGAATGGTGGAGTCGAAGAGATGTGCCTGGAGCCGGAGGTTCTTTGTCCTCTTGGCTATTTCTTCAACGCTCTTGAAGGCGTTCCAAGCTGCTTTCTTCTTCCTCTGCAACTCAGCTGTCAGGTCTTTCGTCATGTTGAGTTCTCGACCTAGGTACATGTAAATGCTGCATTTGGAGATGTTTGTTCCGTTGAGAGTGAATGGAACGTCAGGAACGAGTTTGTTTCTCATGAAGATTGTCTTTGTGAGATTCAGCTGCAGTCCAACCTTTCCACACTCACTGTAATTAGTTATTTAATTTTTTTTAACTTTGGGGCACACCCTACAGTGTTTAGGGCTTATTCCTGATTCTGCATTAAGAGATAACTCTGCATTGTGCTCAGGAGACCATATAAGGTGCCAGATATCAAACCCAGGTTGGTCTTGTGCAAAGCAAGTTATTATCTAACCAGTCCAATGTCCTTTCATTTAGCAAAACCAAAATTGTTTATATTACCCAAACTATATATATTTTTTATGATTTTGTGCAACCCTCAAATCCCACATTAAAAAATCACTCTTACTAGTTTGATGACTAAGAGAGCTTGACTGTTCAAAATAGCTCCACTGAAGTCTGGGAGATAGTGCAAGGAATAAAGTTTTTGCTTTAGCACCTGGTATGACCCAAAACCCCAAACCCAAACCAAAACGATGCCATTATTTCCTTCACTAAGGTGTTGTTAACATTTTTGACTCATTTTGAATCTGTTAGAATTTTTGTATGCTTTCAATTTTAATTTTAATTAAAATTTAATTTTTTAGTGAATTAATATAGTTTTAGATAAATATGAGGGAAGACAGTGAAGGAGAGAGGGAAAGAGAGGAGAAGAGAGAAAGAGAGTAAGAGAGAGAGAGACAGAGACAGAGGACTTAGAATGTACATTCTAGGTTGAGATGAGAAAGAATCTCAAGATAAAGAGTGGATAAAGAGATTCTTGAGAGAATCTCAAGATAAAACTTTTTAAGTTTTGCAACTTTAAAAGATGTAATCATTGGGGCCAGAGAGATAGAACAGTGGGTAGGGCACTTGTCTTGCATGAGGCTGACTTGGGTTCTATCCCCAGCACTCATGAGTTTTGCCAGGAGTAAGCCTAAGCACCAACCGGTGTGGCCCAAAATAATTGTGATGTAGGGATTTTGATTTGTTTTTCCAATGGGGGAGATTCATGAAGTAAATTTATTCTCTCTTTATTATTTTTTGGGTGGTGTCACACCCAGCAATACTCAGGGGTTACTCCTGGCTCTGCACTTAGGAATCACTCCTGGCAGTGCTCAGGGAGACCATATGGGATGCTGGATATCAAATCCGGGCTGGCCACGTGCAAGGCAAATGCCCTACCCGCTGTATTATGGTAGGGTGTTTACCCTACCAGCTGTGCTATCGCTCCAGTCCCTAATTCTCTCTCTAAAGGCCATTGTCATGTGACCAGTACTACCTTCCTTATTTTTATTTATTTTCTTTTGGGGTTGCACCCAGCAATGCTCAGGGGTTACTCCTGGTTCTGCTCTCAGGAATTACTCTTAGCAGTGCTGGAGGGACCATATAGGATGCCAGGGATGGAACCCAGGTCGGCCAAGTGCAAGGCAAATGCCCTACCCGCTGTACTATGGCTCCGGCCTCACCTCCCTTATATTTTTATGTAACTATTTGCAGGTTTTCTTTAAGCTTTCTGGGAGGTCAAGTATCTTTAAAGACAAAAGCCAAAAGACAGACAAATGAGACTATATTTTTCCTACTTTCACCTCTTTGTTCAATCTTTGTATTAGAAACATTTACACTGGTGCTGAACGAAGTTTTCTAACTGCTTTAAGTTCTTATTCTCAAGATAAAGTAGGGGAAAGTGGCATTGAAGTAATCCATTCTTGAAACATCTTAACATTGTAAGCGGAACAAAGTGGTACAAAATGTATTCAGCCTCACGGATTTCTCTAGATTGTAACCAGAATAGAAAATGGCAGAATGTATTAATTCCTAAGATAAAATTATAATGAGAACAGAAAATGGTGCAAGATGAATTAATGTAGTGGCAGGTTTCTATCTGCAGAATACAGGGCTCTGTAAATGTCACATTGCAACACTTTGTAGTTAGTCTTTCTCTTGTAATATATATTTCAAAGATGCACTAAGATAAAGCTAGACCTGATCTCATCTCTCTGAGTGCTGCCACATCACTCTGGACACTGAACGGCCCCAGGGAAGCAGTGACTGGACTTACCTTGCAGGAACAAAGGAGATTTAAGTTAAATAGCAGGAAGATTTTTATTACTGCAAACATTGTCATGTTTTTCCCAGCACCATATCGTCTTTAAGTCTGGCATTCCAAACAAAAATTGAGTTGAAATAGTTGCGACTATAAAAGAAGAATTTTTTTTTTATAACAGGGGGGAAATCTCTCTTCACATTTTACATTGTTTAAATAATTACTTTTGTGTTTCTGTCGTTGTTGCTGGGGGTGCTCAGGTTTTACATGGGAAAGAGGAGCTTTTGTCTGGTGTGATTTTCAAATGGATACTGCTTGAAGTAGGTGTCCAAAGCTAGATTATCTTTCACAGTTTACTTTATCAAGTATGTTATAAATACTTGATTTCATTTTTTCTAATGATCTTCCTATTAAATAATTTTTCCATTAGACATACTGTGAGTCTGGAGAAAGAACTGGGAAATCCAGATGGGTATTAGAATAATGTAGCTGCTTTGTTATTCAGATGCATCATTCAGATACAGAAGCCTTGTACTTTTCTGTGAAGGCAAACAGGTCCCAGTGATAAACAACTGAGACGGAATGGTTTCAAACACTTCAGCAGTGACAATGACTCCAGAAGTCATAGTGGAAAATCTCGAGTGTAATAGAACTTTGAAATGTTTATAATGCTTTTCCCTTGTAGCCTGCTAGCCCTGACTGCCAAAATTTGGTCATTTGAATCAGAACTCCATTGATTTGATTGGCAGTAGTCGTGCTTTTGTTTTAAATTTTCATGATGTAGTAAATTTAATCCAAATTTCTCTCTCACTGCATTAATAATGTTGCACAGACCATGGCTAGTTTATTTAAACTATGAATTAGAGTTTTAATAACATCGGTGTTAATGAAGCACTAGCTGTACTGTCTTGTTGAGCTGGCTGAGATTTCAGAAGGAAGTCACTATTTATAACAGAAGAGTGTCATCAGAATGTGCTAATATCACATGAGATTGGGACCAGTATTAATCTCTATTACTTTTTCTTTTCTACATATTTGCTGCTAAGACCTAACCTACCAAATGGAGGCTGCTTTTCATGGAACAAATTCTTGTCCAACCCCCTCCCCATGTAATACTGCCACTACAAAGTCTGGCAAGTTCAAATACTTTGGAAATTACGTTGGAAATGAAAATTGTTTATTTTCAGCTTTCTGACCTATCTCTACAGATTCAACCAAGGGCATTAGAGTCCCTTTAGTGTTTCATTTGGGAGATTTAAGGAACAAAAACTCAAGATTGTTTTATTGCTTTTGTATTTGAAAAGTCAAAACCTTTAAGCAAATAGTGCTTTTGAGCTTAGGCTTTGGAAACCAGAATTATAAAGCAGTCTCTCTTTCTGGAGAAATTTCACATTGCTCTTTATATGACCAATGCATGTAAGTAACATTTGCATTTTTTAAAAAAAACCATAATAAGGAGAATTAAAACCCCATGATTAAGCATTTAACATAAAATTAAAGGGCCATGGTTATTCATTAGGATTGTCTAGGTACCTCAAATTTAATCAGCTTCAAATAGACCTCTTTCTTTCTCTAGAAGTCGCATTTCATAGATTTGACATTTCTGCCTATCATTTTTGTTTTTCAGGCATGGTTTATAATATTTTATTATTCCATGAAGCATTTAAAGGGTGAGATGACACATTTTAGCAAGTTTAGCCTAGCTGGGCTGTCATTTCCATGTTGGAATTCTAACTCTCCTTTACACACCTGAATTTCTCTTCTCTTTTCTTCTTTTCTTTTCTTTTCTTTTCTTTTCTTTTTTCTTTTCTTTCTTTTTTTCTATACCCAGGTGTGCTCAGGTTTACTCCTGGCTCTACATTCAGGGATCACTCCTGGAAGGAGTCAGCGTGCCATATAGGGTGCTGGGGATTGAGCCAGGGTTAGCCACATGCAAGGTACGCACTTTACCTGCTGTACTATCTCTCTACTTTGCACACCTGAATTTCTTAACCTGAACGGAGAGTGGTATATAATAGGTAAGAGGTGACTACAGTGAAACTTCAATTGTAGAAGGGAAGATACAATTCAGAAATAAACATATGAACACGTAAGAATGTCATATTTATTTAAGAGCTATAATAATATGCTAATGTAACTTACCAGGAAAGAAGATATTTGGAAATAGAATTCAGGGTTGATAGCCTAATCTTCTAATTTTGTTTCATGAAACATTGAAGGTATATTGAAAACATGAAATATTGAAGGCATATTTTAAATGCCTGCCTGTCCTTCGCCAAATACAAGACCAAGATGACTGCGCTCCGACGTCTTGATGGATCTATCACATCTTCCAGAAGGGCAATGGAGAAGATTATTCATGGATTCTACTCAGATCTCTTCAATAGCCATGTCCACCTGCCCACATACCAAATTCCACAGGATGGATATGTCGTTCCCAATGTTCTCCCTTCCGAAATCCGATACGCCATTTTGTCAGTAAAGAAACGAACAGCACCGGACCCAGACAAGATCAGACCTGAACACCTGAAGAACCTGCCGTCAGTACTCATCAATACGCTGGCTCAGCTCTTCACATGCTACCTGTCTGAATGCAAGGTTCTGTCCCCATAGAAAACCAGCAAGATTGCACTACTGTACAAGAAGGGAGACATCCACGATATTGGCAACTTTCGCCCAATCTGCCTATTATCTGTCATCTACAAGTTGTTCACTCAAATTATCCTGAATAGAATTGGCAGAACCCTAGATGAAGGACAACCATGCGAGCAATCCGGGTTCTGCAAAGGATTCGGCACCATCGATCATATACACATGATAACCAAGCTCATTGAGGTTTCTCGGGAGTTCAAGATGCCACTCTGTCTAACGTTCATTGATTTAAAGAAGGCCTTTGATTCTGTTGAAACGAAAGCAGTCATTGAAGCGCCAGCCAATCAGGGCATTCAAACTCAATACATCAGGATCCTCTGTGAGCTGTATTATGGATTCACTACCAGGATCTCACCATTCTACAAAGAAGTAATCATCAATGTCAAGAGAGGGGTTCGGCAGGGTGATACCATTTCACCTAAACTCTTCAGTGCCACCCTCGAGAACATCATGCAACGACTGGAATGGGAAGGAATGGGAGTGAAGATAGATGGTTGGCAACTACACCACCTCCTCTTTGCTGATGACAATGTTCTAATAACACCAAACATTAGCCAAGCGACACAAATGCTGGCCGACTTCAACCGTTATTCGTTGATTGCCTCAAGCAGGCCCCAGTAACATCTCCTTCATCCTAGCCCTGAGATTTTTTTTAAAAAGTGCCATATTCAAGGCTCTGAAAGAGCCTTGACTTCAACCGTGAGTGTGGAAATGTCAGACTACAGCTGAATCTTACGAAGACAATGTTTATGAGAAACAGCCTCGTTCCTGATCCTCCATTCACTCTCAATGCAACAGTTATGTGTACCTAGGTCAAGAAGTCAACATGATGAATGACCTGGCACCTGAGTTGTGCAGGAGGAAGAGAGTGGCTTGGAACGCCTTCAAGAGCGTCAAAGAAATAACATAGAGGACGAAGAACCTCTAGCTCTGGGCACATCTCTTTGATTCCACTGTTCTTCCTGCATTAACATATGCCTCAGAGACCTGGGCCCTACAAAAACAGGATGAGAATGCTATTCGGGTCTCCCAAAGAGGAATTGAAAGAGCTATGCTTGGAGTATCATGTTTCACTCAAATCAGAGAAAGAATACAGGGTTCCGATCTCCGTCGATGATCAAGCATCAGGGACGCTGTCTCGTTTGCCAAGGTGTCAAAAATCAGATGGGCTGGATACGTAATGAGATTTGAGACGATCGCTGGACTAGAGCCATTACCGACTGGATTCCATGGGACGTCAAAAGACTGCATGCTTGTGGATATGGGCCAGTCTCTGTGGTGTGAAAAGATATCACATTGTGGTTTTGATCTGCATCTCCCTGATGATTAATGATGTGGAGCATTTTCTCATATGCCTTTTAGCCATTTGAATTTCTTCTTTGTGAAAGTTTCTATTCATTT